>NC_058519.1:553779315-554404315 GCF_904849725.1 Hordeum vulgare subsp. vulgare
AGCATCAAGGAATACCCCTAGTGGAACATCAGGCAAACTAGTATCTCTAGCAATATCAAGCATAGCATCATCCGGCAAAATAGAATCTCTAGCATCATCACGCATAGTATCTCTAGCAGTATCAAGCATAGCATCATCAGGCATAGCATCTCTAGCAGTATCAAGCATAGTATCAGGCATAGTATCAAGCATAGCATCATCAGGCATAGTATCAAGCATAGCATCTCTAGCAGTAGCATTATAAGCATCATCAAGCACAAGCGACATATCAAGATCTCTAGCAGGAGGTGATGTCGCAAACTTACTCATAACTGAAGGTGAATCAAGTGCAGAGCTAGATGGCAATTCCTTACCTCCCCTTGTAGTTGAGGGCAAGACTTTGGTCTTCGGATCCTGCAGATTCTTCATAGTGATCATTAGATATAAATCCCAAGTAACTCAGAGAATATAGCAATACTTCCCCGGCAATGGCGCCAGAAAAATGCTTGATGCCAACTGTTCTTCCCCTTTGCAACGGCACCAGAAGAATGCTGCTAGCACTCTCCAGCAATCGAAACTAGAAGAATGTTGTTAACGGCCCACAAGCGCATGGGATCACAACAGTTTTCGAGGGTAGAGTATTCGACCCAAGTTTGTTGATACGCCTATAGGAGGTGAGAGGATACTCTTAATTATTAGCAGCTGAATATGTCAGATTCAACCACACCTGAAAGATTAGTATCAGCAAGCAAAGTATCAGTAGCAAAGTAGTTATGATAACAACGGTGTCAGAAACGATCTGTTGATGGCAGACTATTCCTAACGATTGTATCAATGGCGCCAAGTTGCCTCGTTGACGGAAATTGTCAGTTCCCGTCAACGATGAGCGAATCAAGACTGTAACAGGTAGCAGCAGTGTAACGAGAAATAGCAACAGCAACGAAAAGCAGTAGTGAAAGCAGTAGCAAGTAGCAACAGTAGCAAGCGACAGTAGTAGCAACAGTAGTAGCAGCAGCAGAGCAAGACAAGTAACAGTAGTAGCAACAGTAGTAGCAGCAGCAGAGCAAGACAAGTAACAGCAGTAGTAGGACAAACTCGTAGGCAATGGGTCGGTGATTTGTTTGGATGATATTCATCATGCAACATCTATAACACGGAGAGATATGTGGCTAGCTCCCATTCGTCAATGTGATGTAGGCATGCATTCCGTGTGTCGTCATACGTGCTTAGGGAAAAGAACTTGCATGACATCTATTGTCCATCCCTCTCGTGGCAGCGGGGTCAAAAAGGAAACTACGGGATATTAAGGTTCTCCTTTCAATAAAGAACCGGGCCAACGCATTAGCACTTGGTGAACACATGAACTCCTCAAACTATGGTCATCACCAGGAGTGGTTCCGGTTATTGTCACTCCGGGGTTGCCGGATCATAACACATAGTAGGTAACTACAACTTGCAAGATCGGATCTAAAACACACATATATTGGTGACAACATAATAATTTCAGATCTGAAATCATGGCACTCGGGCCCTAGTGACAAGCATTAAGCATGGCAAAGTAGTAACAACATCAATCTCAGAACATAGTGGATACTAGGGATCAATCCCCATCAAAACTAACTCGATTACATGATAGATCTCATCCTACTCATCACCGCCCAGCGAGCCTACGAATAGATTACTCACGAACGACGAAGAGCTTCATGGAATTCGAGAGGGAAGAAGGTTGATGATGACGATGGCGACGATTTCCCCTCTCCGGAGCCCAAGACGGACTCCAGATCTGGCCTCCAGATGAAGAACAGGTGGTGGCGGCGCCTCCGTATCATAAACGCGACGAAAACTTCTCTTTTTTATTTTTTCTGGGACGAAAGGGAACTTATAGACCTGAGGTTGGGGGCGGCAGAGCCGTGTAGGCCCCACAAGCCTACCCACCGCCACGAGGGGGTTGGTGGTGGAGCCAGGGCTTGTGGCCCACTGGCCCACCCCCTGAGGTGGAACTTGGTGCAGATATTTTTCTTATTTTCCAAAACTGCTCCCCGTAAATTTTCAGGACGTTTGGAGAACTTTGATTTCTGCACAAAAATAACACCAAGGCAATTCTGTTGAAAACAGCGTCAGTCCAGGTTAGTTCCATTTAAATCATGCAAATTAGAGTCCAAAACAAGGGCAAAAGAGTTTGGAAAAGTAGATACGATGGAGACGTATCAGGCATCAAAGGACCAGGGCGACCGCCGCTGATTAGGCGGTCGGGAAGAAGGGCAAGGGTGCCACAGCATCTAGGCCGGCTCCTAAGCGCCCGACGCTGGGTCCTCCAGCCAAGGCATGGGCAGGCGGTGCCAAGAAGCATCGTGGTGCCGGCAGAAGGCAGGTGCCCATGGTCGCAGGGTAAGATTTCTTCCCCCTTTTGCTCGTTTATCTTGGAGGAAGCTTTGTTCCTCAAGAATATTGCTCGACAGGGAGGCGGAGGATGTGGAGGAAGACACCGCCTCCGCAGCCGATGCTGCCCAGCGGGAGCTTGAGGAGCAATCCAAGCGCCGATGGGACGCGGCCGCCGGCCGGCGGAGAAGCATACGAAGGCTAGACATGACCCCTCCGTGCATGCTCCCGTGGAGGAGCTAGCTAGCGAGGCGGCTCCGAGGCGCGCCCTGAGGGCTGAGGGGGGCCAGCCCTCCGAGCCGGACGCTTCTGCACCGGTGGACTTGGAGACGATCCTTGATTCCCCTAGGGCTGAGGCGGCGCCCGACGCACAGGAACTGATCCTGGACGTACCAGATGCGGCCCCTGATGCGCCAGGGGTGACCATGGATGCGCCGGACGCGGCCCATCCACCTCCCGTTGAGGAGGCAGCGCCGGTCGGGATATCGGCGGAGCCATCCGCCGCGCCGGCTCCTGGAGTCGGTGCCATCGTCGTCCCCCAGCACGGTCCAGCTGCGCCGGGAGCTGGTGGCCGGGTCGGGAGCCGGCCCATGAAGTCGTGGCAGGCGGCCAATTTGGCACGCGCGCGACTGCCCGTTGGCACTGTGCACAGCGGTGTCCCGGAGCTGGTGTCGCTGTTTTCCAGCAGCCGGTCCAAGGTGGAGCAGTCGGCCCGCGTGGTGGCCAGCGACTTGGAGCGCTTGGAGGCCCGCACCAGGGTAAGTGCTTTTATCTTGGTCTTGGATTTTTTCTCTTTCTTCTTCTTGCGTCAGTGGGGGCGCGATAGCACACCCACTGTGTGTAGCCCCCCAGAATCGGGCCGGGCCGAGCATCGGCCGGGCGAATCTCTTTTAAGCCTCTCTTCTTGTTGTGCTTCTTTAGTGGGGGCGCGCTAGCGCACCCACTGGGTGTAGCCCCCGAGAATCGGGATGGTTATGGCTTAACCAGGCCAAATCTTACTTCTGCTTCTTCTTTGCTTTTGAAGTATATTTATGATGCCCAGGTGGAGGCTTACAACGAGCTACGGGCTCAGCACCAGGCGGCCGATGGCCAGGTTGCCGGGCTCCAAGCCCGGCTGGGTGAAGTTGCCGTGGAGCGGGACGCCCTGCGTGACGCAAGCGACCGGCTCCAGGAGCAACTGGCTCTTCTCCATACGGAGAAAAAGTAGCTCGAGGCGGCCAGACGGGTCGAGCTGGAGCAGTTGCATGGCACGCTGCAGGAGAAGGAAGCCTCCCATTCTACCGACGTGGAACGTCTCGTGTCGGCTCATCTCGAGGAGATGAAGCTCAAGGACGCCGCCTTGAGGGAGAAGGAGGAGGCCCTTGTCCAGAAGCGGAAGCAGCTGCTCAAGGCCCTGGAATCTGTGGCGACCCTCCAGGAGGAAGTTGCCCGCCTTACTCACACGAGCAAGGTGCGGGAGCTCGAGGTCCTGGAGAGCGTTCACGAGATCAATAGCGCCTTCCATCACGAGTCTTCTTTTTTCTTTATTTTTCCTTGACCTTTCTTTGCCGACTCCTCCTCCTACTCGTTTTTGCACCTCTTTCGCCGTCTCAGGCCTCTTCCCTGAGACACACGGAGCAGCCGACATGGCCGTCGAGGTGAGCCGTGAGGAACGCCACTCGTCTGGGCAGGAGGTAGATGCTACCTCCGGCTGGAGCGTGGAGGAGATCGGACTGGGCCTCAGGGCCCGCCTGCACGCCCTGGGCGAGTCTGTGGCTCGGCTCCAGGTCGCAGGCTCGTCGATGGTGGCGGCTCTATGGTCGGAAGGCATGGAGCCGGCGTCGATGAGCCGGCTCGCCCGTTGGCTTGCGACAGGCGAAGATCGTCTTGACGCCTAGCGCGCCTCGGCTACGCGCGTCGGAGCCTACATGGCCCTGCGCTTGGCCAAGTCCTGGTATCGGAACCTGGACTTGGACAAGCTCGTCGCTCAGCGCGACGGCTCGGAGGGGGAGCTGCAGGCTATGGAGGAGGCGCTGCGCGTGAGGGCCAGCGGCATCATTGAGTACGCCGCTTGGGACAAGCTCGTTTTGGAGCGAGGTGAAGGCGGTGGTGTGATCCCTGAAGATCTACACGGCCTTCAGCCCTATGACCCCGATGGCAGCTCCGACGAGACGGCCCACGGTGTGGGTACTGCTGCCACCTCCAGTGGTGCGGCGTACGCCGACTCCGGTGCGGATGGAGCCGGGAGCCCTCGCGAAGGAGACGACGCAACCGCCTCGGGAGCAGCCGGGGATGGTGAAGCCACCACTTCAGGAGCAGCAGGCGGGGCGACCGATGAGGCCGCCGCCCCGTAGCCGGTGTCCTGTTTTTGTTGTCTGCAATTTTTTTGTCAGTCCAATAGTTCCATCAACTGGGGGTGTAATGAACCTCGGCCGTGGGCCAATGCATTTTGAATGTATGTATTCAGCATTATATTCATATTGCCATGCGTGTTGTTTTATATCTTTATCTTTTGATTCCTGGTTGACTTCTTTTTCTCCAATCCCTGTATTCCCAAGTTTCCACCCCCGCCAGCCCGACAGCCGGGAGCCGGTCTATGACTGGGTCGAGGTTTCTGGCCTTAGAACACAAGACTTCGATTTTTCAAAGCCATCAGGACTTAAAGATTCAGACATAAACCAGCAGAGGCCGGCCTGAATGAGATCATAAAATCAATCAAGCCAACCCGAGCCGGCAACCTTTTTGTAGTCGAACTTTGCATGCATCCGGCCTTACCTGGCGTCGCCTCGCTAGCCGGACGGTCGGAGCCGGTCTGCAAGCTGTTACGAGGTGACTAGGGATCGGTCCGGCGTACACTATGTGTTCTTCTACAACATAAGGAAGGCGTCCGGGTGGCTAGCGAGCCCCCGAGCTTACTAGAGCCAGCAAGGGGCGTCGCAGAGTGAGCACTCTAGATATGAATTTTAAAAAGAAGCATGAGGCATGCTCTTTTCATTGCATTCATTGAGGGTCCCTGGAGAGGGAGAAAGATACATATGTGCATGCTCTTTCCGTGCTTGATACTTGCCTTCTAGTAGTAGAACGGGCGAAGCAACGCCGCGTTCCATGGACGTTCCGTCTCCTGGCCGCAGTCGTCCCTCTTGCGCTTCCTTGGCTTTTGGGCATTGATCAAATACTAAGCGTTGTTGTGCAATGCCCTACTGATGATGAAGGGTCCCTCCCATGGGGATGAGAGCTTGTGCTGGCCGGCAGTGCGCTGGATTCTTCTGAGGACCAAGTCTCCCTCCCTGAAAGAGAGAGGCTTGATCTTTTTGCTGTGGTAGTATCTCAGCTTATGTTGATAGATGGCCGTCCGGCTCAAGGCCAGGTCCCTTTCTTCTTCGAGGAGATCCACACCATCTTCTCTTGCCTCCTTCACCTCCTTTTCCGTGTATAGGGTGACCCGAGGCGAGTCAAACTCGATATCCGTAGGAATAATAGCCTCGGACCCGTATACGAGGAAGAACGAAGTGAAGCCGGTCGACCAGTTGGGCGTGGTGCGGAGGCCACATAGTACAGCCGGCAGTTCTTCGATCCAGCAGCCGGCCGATCTGACAAGTAGTGCCACCAGTCTTGGCTTGGTGCCGGCCAGGATCAAGCCGTTGGCCCTCTCCGCTTGGCCATTTGACTGGGGATGTGCAACTGATGCCAAATCGAGCCGGATGCCTACCTTGGAGCAGTAGAGCGCCAGAGCGCCCTTGGCAAAGTTGGTGCCATTGTCGGTGATGATGCTGTGGGGGACGCCATATCAAACAGAGATGTCCGTGATGAACTTGACAGCCGTGGGGCCATCAAGCTTCTTGATAGGTCTGGCCTCAATCCACTTGGTGAATTTGTCGATGGCTACCAAGAGATGGGTCATGCCGCCACGAGCCATCTTGAAGGGCCCTACCATGTCCAGTCCCCAGACGGCGAACGGCCATGACAGGGGGATGGTTTTGAGGGCCGAAGGCGGCATGTGGCTCTTTGCGCTCAAGAACTGGCAGCCTTCGCATTTGTCGACCAAATCCATGGCCTCCTCGAGGGCCGTGGGCCAGTAGAATGTGTGCCCGAACGCCTTGGCCACCAGGGTTCTAGAGGCGGCATGATGCCCGCACTCCCCCTGGTGAATGTCTCTGAGGATCTCCTGTCCCTTTTCTGATTCAACGCAGCGCTGGAACATGCCAGTCACGCTGCGCCTTACCAACTCGCGATTGATGATGGTGTAGGCTGCAGACCTGCGCTAGATCTGCCTCGTCTTGAGGAAGCTCACCGCGAAGGAGGAAGGCCAGGATAGGTTGAGCCCATGACGGAGCCAACACAAGGGCTGGCTCCGCCTCGACCTGACTATTAGGGGCTTCTGCCGCCCCCGCGCTTGCTGGAGCAGCGGTCGTGGACTCGAGATGAGGTGTCTCTGGTGCTGTTGTGGGAGTTGGCTCGCCATCTACCTCCATGACGTCCACCCACTGGGTGTCGAGACGACAGGATTCGAGGCAGGGTGGAGCCGGAGTCGTTGTTGTAGTCGGTGCCGCTGTTGGAGTCGGCATGGCCATCGTAGCCGGCGTAGCTGGGGGAGCCGACGGCGCTTGCACCGTAGATTCAGAAGGTGCCTCTATTGGAGTCGGCATGGCCAGCGCAGCCGGCACAGGAGTTGTAGCCGGCGTAGCTGGTGGAGCCGACGGTGCTTGCACCGTAGATTTAGCCATCACGAAGATTGACGCCGACTCTGGAGACGGCTTATGGAGTTGCTCGAGGGAGACACCGGCTGGGATAGCCTGTCTGATGGAGCCAATTTTGGCCAGTGTATCAGCCGCCTCATTGTCTTCTCTGGTAACATGGTGGAACTCGCAGCCCTCGAAGGGGCTACTGAGTTGCTGGATGAGAAAGCGGTAGCTTGCCATGTTGGCGTCCCTGGCGTCCCATTCGCCAGAAACTTGTTGTACCACCAAGTCTGAGTCGCCGAAGCATATGAGTCGCCGGATGCCAATTTCCTTGGCGAGCCGGAGGCCGTGAGCCAGCACTTCGTACTCGGCGACGTTGTTGGAGGCGGCGAAGTGGATCTGGAGAGCATACTTGAGCTGGCACCTTTCGGAGACGTCAAGACTATGCCGGCTCCCGCACCTGTCCGCATCTTCGAGCCGTCGAAGTGCATCCGCCAATGCATAGAGTCTGGAGGTGGCGGCTCAAACTGGGTCTCGGCCCAGTCGACTAAGAAGTCGGCCACCACCTGAGATTTGATGGCGGTGCGAGGCTCGTAGCGAATATCGTGGTCCGCCATGGCGATGGACCACTTGGCAATCCTGCCCGTTGCATCACGGTTGCCCATGATCTCTGAAATGGAGCAGTGCTCACCATAGTGATGGCATGCTCTTGGAAGTATTGCTTCAACTTCTTTGCAGCAAGGTAAACACCATAACACATTTTTTGGTAATGGGGATAGTTCTACTTGGAGGCGGACAAGACCTTGCTGAGGTAGTAGACAGGGCACTGCACTAATAGTACCTTGCCCTCCTCCTTGCGTTGAACTACCAACACTACACTAACCACGCGAGTGGTCGCGGCAATGTAGATGAGTATGGGTTCCCTTTCAGCCGGTGCTGCCAAGATTGGCAGGCTCAAGATGACCCGCTTGAGGTCGCGGAAGGCTTCATCCGCCTGGTCGTTCCACTCGAATTTCGTCGTCTTCTTCATGAGTTGGTAGAGTGGAAGGGCCTTCTCACCGAGCTGGCTGACGAACCGGCTAAGGGACGCCAGGCAGCCGGCGAACTTGTGGAAGTCTAGGATTCGAGCCGGCCGCACCATCCGCTCGATGGTGCCGATCTTCTCGGGATTCGCCTTGATGCCATGAGCGGACATGAAGAACCCCAAGAGCTTGCTGCCTGGAACCCCCGAAGACGCACTTCTCCGGGTTGAGCCGGATCTTGTATTCGCGCAGGTTGGCAAACGTCTCCCGCATGTCGTCGAGGAGGCTGAAGTGCTACTTCGTCTTGACGACGATGTCATCCACATAGACGTGGATGTTTCTGCCGATCTGTGGCAGTAGGCACTGCTGCATGCCGCGTTGGAATATCGCACCAGCATTCTTCAGGCCAAACGTCATGGTGGTGTAGCAATAGGCCCCGAAGGGAATGATGAAGGAGGTCTTCAGGCGATCAGCTGGATCCAGCTTGATTTGATGGTAGCCTGAATAAGCATCCAGAAACGACAGCAGTTCGCAGCCTGCAGTGGAGTCGATCACTTGATCTATCCTAGGCAACGCGAAAGGGTCTTTCGGACAGGCCTTATTCAGACTAGTGTAGTCGATACACATTCGCCAGGTGTTGTTCTTCTTCAGCACCAGGACTGGATTAGCTAACCAGTCCGGGTGGAAAACCTCCATGATGAAGCCGGCTGCAAGGAGCCGGGTGATCTCTTCTCCAATTGTGCGCCGCTTCCCCTCGGTGAAACGGCGCAAAGATTGTTTCACCGGCTTTGCATCCAGTCGCACGTGAAGTTTGTGCTCGGCGTACTTCCTCAGAACACCCGACATGTCTTTGGGAGACCATGCAAAGATGTCCCGATTCTCATGGACGAAGTCGACGAGCTCACCTTCCTATTTGGGGCTGAGGCCAGCCCCGATGGTGACGCATTGCTTGAGGTTGGCAGGGTCGAGTGGGACCTGCTTGGTCTCTTTGGCCGGTGATACGTCTCAAACGTATCTATAATTTTTATGGTTTCACGATGTTATCTTGTCTTCTTTGGATGTTTTATGTACCTTTTATATCTTTCTTGGGACTAACTTATTAATTCAGTGCCAAGTGCCAGTTCCTGTTTTTCTATGTTTTTGACTCTTTTCAGATCTGATTTTGGAACGGAGTCCAAACGGAAGAAAAACCCCGAAATGATTTTTTTCTGAACGGAAGAAGATCAGGGGGCCTTTGGGCTAAGTCAGGTGGGCTCCAGGGAGCCCACAAGCCCCCACTCCGCCACCAGGGGGAGGCGGCGGTGGCAGGGCTTGTGGCCTCCCTGGCCGCCCTCTGACCTAGATCTTTGGCGAAGTTCCATCCCTTTGACAGGAAGTATGTCTCTGTTGGAGCGGTGTGGAGGAACAATGCTCCCCAATAAGCCACTAAGGCCACCGTATACTCCTCACGCCCTCGCACGATGCAAGGTACCGTGATTCCACTATAGGTGCCCTTGAAGGCGGTGACCGAACCTTTACAAACAAGGTTGGGGCAAACTCCACACAAAGCTTGGAGGCGCCCAACAAGACCACGAAGCTTCACCACAATGGAATGTGGCTTCGAGGTGACCTCAACCGTCTAGGATGCTCAAACACCCAAGAGTAACAAGATCCGCAAGGGATTGGTGGGGGAATCAACTTTTCTCTTGGTGGAAGTGTGGATCTAGGCCTTCTCAACCAAACCCTAAATAATCAACAAGTTTGATTGGCTAGGGAGAGAGATCGGGCACTTTTGAGCTTAGGGAGCAACAATGGAGCTTGGGAGAGGAAGAGATAAGGTTCCACAGCTAGAAGAACCCTTTATATAGTGGGGGGGGAATCCAACCGTTTTCCCCACTCTCTGCCCGAGTCTAGCGGTACTACCGCTGGGTGCAGCGGTACTACCGCTAGCACTCCAGCGGTACTACCGCTGGCTGCAACGGTACTACCGCTGGCCCCCTGGTAGTGCATAAGAACTACCACCGCCAAGAAAGTCTTCGCAAAAAGGACCGTCCACGAACAACCGCTAGGCAGGCGGTACTAAGCTCCTGGAGCGGTACTACCGCTGACCAGGGGTGGTACTACCGCCAGCTAGCGGTACTACCGCTGGCTGCAGCGGTACTACCGCTAGCACTCCAGCGGAACTACCGCTAGGGCTAGCGGTACTACCGCTAGGGCCAGCGGTACTACCACTAGGGCCAGCGGTACTACCGCTTGGCCCAGCGGTACTACCGCTGGGGGACCATTTGCAAAGAAGAAGGAAATACAGAGGCGGGAGCCACTCCAAAGATGCAGGTAAGGGAAAATATGTGAAGTGTGCGCGTGCAAAGATTGATTCCACCCAAACCTTTCCACTACGGTTCCTCTCTTAATAGTACGGCTTTCCTATGACTCAAATGAAGAGAATCGTAGAGAACGCCGGTCTTCTGTTCCACGAACGAGGGGGCGAGTCGTCTTGTGCCCTTGACGTGTGTTATCTGAAATCTTAATCACACACACGGTTAGTCCTTTGCGGTATTGTCATCAATCACCAAAATTACTTAGGCATAAACTATGCCCCAACAATCTCCCCCTTTTTGGTGGATTGATAACAATACCGGATTTGCACATAGAATAATATAAGAACCAAAAGATAGAGATATATGACAATAAGGAGCATATGACTCACAACATATGATGGAAATAAATCTCACACAAGTTCATGTCTCACAAAAGATAGCAAAATCGAAGCAACCCAAGTTCGAAGCAAGATAAGCAAAGCAAAACAAAGTTCGACTCTCAAAGCAAATCTCCTAGACTCTCTCCCCCTTTCGCACAAGACACCAAAAAGGGGCACACCTAACGCCACAGGTGGCTACTCCTCATCCTCAGCATCGCCAGACTCGTCCGTACCCTCCGGATCGTCCTGCTCCTCCTCTTCCTCCTCAGCGCCAGACCACTGGTACCCTTGAGCCCGCATCCAAGTAGCCTCTAGAGTTATGTCGTCCTCTGATCCGCTGGAGATGTCAACATCAAGAGTCCTTAGGATACGCTTGTGCCTCTGACGGTTCTCCTTCTGAGCCACGTGCGTCTGGTACTGGCACTTAGCCTGCATACAAAAGAGAGTCTTCATCTTATCCTGCAGTTTGATGGCCCAAGATGGCATGGCAGAAGGGCGGGACTGAGAGGCGGTTCCTCTGTCAGCAGCAGTCTCTGTGTCAGTGTCCATGTGCTGAGAGGAGGTTGATGGGTTGGCCCATTTATCCTTAACGCGAAGCTTGACAGGATCGTGCACAATGTAGTCAGCCTGAATGTATAACTTCTCCTACGGATAGGTGTCTTGCCACTTCTGACGGATATAAGCAAACAGATAGGGCCCGTAGATGGGAACCTTGCACATCATGATGCAGTTCCAGAGCTCAGTGAACATCACATCAGAAATATCAAGAGGGGCAGACTCCTTAGTCATAGCTTCCTCACAGAGCAGTAGTATCTCAGCCAGAGAGCCATGTACCTCGTCGAAGTTGCCAATGCAAGGAAAGTGGGTGTTGCGGAAGATCCGATGCATGATGTCCAGATGCTTGGGGAGCACACCCTTCTTCACATAGAGTTGCTACAATCTGTCCTTGGCGGGGGCCCTATCAGTGGGAGCTGCAGCATGAGGACGCGACCCAAGTGGATGTCAGCTCCCTGGAACTCAACCTTGAGGAATGCCATGAATTCACGCCAGGTACCGGTCATCTTCTGAGTCCCAGACATCCACACCATGGAGCGCTCGTCATCAGGAGAGAAGTGAACCGTGACATAGAACTGGGCAACAACAATGGGGTCAAAGTCTGTCTTGAAAGTGATGATGTTCTTGATGCCCAGTTTGTCAATCAGAGAAAGAGCATCACCAAAGTAGTCCAGGTTCCGCTGAAGGTGAGCCAGGTCAATCCACTGAACGGGGACAAAGTTCTTCTTGAAATGGTTGATGATATCACGGTAGATCCTGCAGTGATCCCGTGTCCACACATGCTCGACATTCTTGATCACATCCCGCTCTTGGAGATAGTGGTTTTGAGTGCGGAACCGCAGAAAGTCCTTGGGGGGCATGGTGCGAACGTTGAGCCCCTTGTCCTTGTGAGCGGTCTTTTTGAAAGCCTGCTTTTTGGGTTGAAGCCCTGAAGTGGCGGAACCCTCTTGAGCCTTAGGATTGCGAAAATGCTTTGACTGTGTGTCCCGTGGGGGGTTCGAGCGGCGAGCACCACCTGTGACATAAAACGCACACCGAAAAAGAGCGACAAAAGGAGTCAAGGCAATGAACCAGAGAAGGCAGAAAAGTAAACACACATTGCCAAGTATATGAAAAGAAAACACAGAGAATCCTTCTGACGGTAGTACCGCTTCCCCTGGCGGTAGTACCGCTGGGGTCCTAGCGGTAGTACCGCTACCCCTGGCTGTAGTACCGGTGGGATGCTGGCGGTAGTACCGCTACCCCTGGCGGTAGTACCGCTGGGGTCCTGGCGGTAGTACCGCTAGCCCTGGCGGTAGTACCGCTGGGGTTTGATTTTCAGATCTGTAATAAAACTAGACCTCATAGATATGGCTACACAGATTTTACAAGGGGCATGGGCTGTGTATGAACACTAAGAACTCCACCACAGCCCTAATCACATGAGGAACACAAGTACCATCTAAATAAGCACATGCCTAGTCAAGAGAGAGCAAGTTTTAGATCTAATCCAAACATAGTTCAAGTGCTTGATCTAAAACATGTAAATCCTAGGGCATGGAAAAATAAACAGCACGATTCATAAGACCTATACTCCCCTCAAATATCTCCTTCATGCCATCCAAGAACAAGGCAAAGACATGGATCCAAACCACCAATGCTCCTAACCCTAGAACAAGAACATCAACCAAGAGAAGAAGGAGAGGAGCTTTACCGGGGTCCATTGCACTTGGAGGAGGAAGGAGAAGTGAAGCAAACCCTCCAACTCAATGGAGAGAAGGGGCTCCACGAATAGAGATCGAAATAGGAGGAGTTCGGGGTTGGAGAGGGAGGAGCCGCGAGGAAGAAGAAAGAGGCAGCAAAAAAACGGGCTCCCCCTCCTTTATATAGCCCAAGGGGTACGGGCCAGCGGTAGTACCGCTGTGGTCCTGGCGGTAGTACCGCTACCTGGCGGTAGTACCGCTGGCTGCACGGGTAGTACTGTTGGGGTCTATGGCGGTGGTACCGCTCCCCCTGAGACAGCCCTAAAAAGTTCCTAGTTAGGTCGTGGTAGATTGGGATCCTGGCGGTAGTACCGCTATCCCTAGCGGTAGTACCGCTGGGGCCCTGGCGGTAGTACCGCTACCCCTGGCGGTAGTACCGCTGGGGTCCTGGCAGTAGTACCGCTATCCCTGGCGGTAGTACCGCTGCAAATGTCACAACAGGACCTAGGAGAAGAGAAGAACGTGGGCAAATGACAAGTAAGTGGAAAAAGAAGATAGCACCAGAAATATATACTGACTTGTCATTTTATATCCTTTCTTCGATATGAGAGAAAGGTGGGGGTGGTGGCCGAGGCCACCTATGTTTGAGACAAAGGTATGACACCGCGTAGAATTATCCTTGGGTTCATGACCAATGCTCGTCTTTGAAGCGCAAGTGCCATTTTGACAATGGCTAAAGTGAAAGACTAGATTGATTTATGCATAATGGGGGGAGGGAAAGTTCATTGAGAGAACAACACTCCCCCTATGTCCATGCCTACATCTAGACCAAGATAGAATGCAAAGTGAGGTGCAACATGCCTAGCTTCAATCCACATTACTTGAATCAATGATATTTAGCTCATGCCTTAACTCCCGGAACCTTGCTTCATCTAGAGGCTTAGTGAAAATATCTGCAAGTTGCTCTTCAGTGTGGATGAAGTGAACCTCAATATCACCTAGCTTGATATGTTCACGAATGAAGTGATGACGAATATCAATATGTTTGTTTTGCTATGTTGCACTGGGTTGAGGGAAATCTTGATAGCACTTTGATTGTCACATAGAAGAGGCACTTTGTCACAAGTGACACCGTAATCCTTTAAAGTTTGCCTCATCCATAGCAATTGTGCACAACAACTTGCAGCTGCCACATAATCAGCTTCGGTGGATGATAGAGAGACGCAATTCTGCTTCTTTGAAGACCAACTTACCAATGAGCGACCAAGGAATTGGCATCCTCCAGAAGTTGATTTCCTCTCCACACAATCTCCTGCCCAATCTGAGTCAGAATAGCCAACTAGATTGAAGTTTGCTCCTTTGGGATACCAAAGACCAAAGTTTGGGGTATGAGCCAAATATCGAAAGATTCGCTTAACAGCCATATAATGACTTTCTTTTGGTGCGGATTTGAAACCGTGCACATATCCCTACACTCAACATAATGTCCAGTTTAGATGCACAAAGGTAAAGGAGGGATCCAATCATGGAGCGGTATACCTTTTGATCCACTGCTTTACCATTGGGATCACTGTCAAGCTTGCATCTTGTTGGCATGGGGAACTTGACCGGTTTGACATCTTCGAGCTCGAACCGTTTGAGCATGTCTTGAGTGTACTTGGCTTGTTTGATGAAGGTCCCTTCTAGGCCTAGTTTAATCTCGAACCCGAGGAAGAACTTCAACTCTCCCATCATGGACATCTCAAATTTCTCAGTCATTAGTGCAGCAAATTCTTCATTGAAGGAAATGTTAGGAGAGCCAAAGATAATATCATCAACATATAGTTGGCATATGAACAAATACCCTTTAACCCTCTTAGTAAAAAGAGTGGGATCTATCTTCCCAATTTCAAATCCACGATCTTGTAACAACTCAGTAAGATACTCATACCATGCACGTGGGGCTTGTTTAAGGCCATAGAGTGCCTTATTAAGTTTGTACACATGATTGGGGAGCTTGGGATGTTCGAATCCCGGGGGTTGTTTGACATAGACCAACTCATTTAAAGGACCATTAAGAAAGGCACTTTTCACATCCATTTGTTGTAATTTGAAGTTATGATGAGAAGCAAATGCAAGCAACATGCGAATAGATTCTAGACGAGCAACAGGGGCAAAGGTTTCACCGTAGTCGATACCCTCGACTTGGGAGTAGCCTTGACCACCAGCCTTGCCTTGTTTCGAATCACAATCCCATTGGCATCTTGCTTGTTCTTGAATATCCATTTGGTCCCGATGACATTATGTTCCTCCGTTGGCCTAGGCACTAAATCGCAGACTTGGTTGCGCTCGAAGTTGTTAAGTTCTTCATGCATGGCCATAAGCCAATCCTCATCATCGAGCGCTTCCTGTACCTGTTGAGGTTCACAATATGAAACAAACGCGTGATGCTCACAATAATTCCAAATCTGTTGACGGGTGGATACTCCCCTTTTCAAACTGCAAAGTACATTCTTCATAAGATGTGCCTTGACTTTCAGCTTGTTTGCAATCTTGGCTGCTCGACGCTCCAAGAGTTCTTCATTGGATAACGGGGGAGCATCGACTTGTTTACTTTGCTTGCCCTTGCGTCTTGAGCCTCCCTTGGCACCGGCTGTTGGTACCGCAGAAGGGAATTGTGAGACAGTATCCTGATCATCTTGTCCTTCGACTTGAGCAGGTTCACTAGTTTGTTCTTGTATTTGTGATTGCTCTTGATCTTGATCTTGTGCTTCTACTTGGTCTAGATCTCGTGGTTGCACTTGGTCTTGATCATGAGCAGGTTCGGAGTCTTGGGAGAGTGCTTGAATATCATGAGACACATCATCATTGTTGGGCGGTTTATCTTGACCTTGAGCTTGTTCATTTTGTTGAGAGTCTTCTCTTTGTTCATCGGAAGCATGTGGGGCTTGTGGAGGTGATGGCTCCACTTGAGTAGAGCATTGTCCTTCTCCTTCGGCCACAAGGGGTTCCTCAATGGGGAGTATTTGACCAATCCCCATTCTTCTTATGGATTGGGGAGCAATTTCATCACCTACATCACAAAGACCACTTTGCTCCACTTGGGAGCCATTATTTTCATCAAACTCCATGTTACACGTCTCCTCAATGAGTCCGGTGGACTTGTTGAGGACACGGTAAGCATGAGAGTTTGTAGCATAACCAACAAAGATGCCCTCATATGCTCTAGAATCAAATTTGGCTAAACGTGCACCTTTCTTGAGAATGAAACACTTACAACTGAATACCCGGAAGTACTTGAGATTGGGTTTGTTTCCAGTTAGAATCTCATACGGAGTCTTGTTCAAGCCTTTGCGAATATAGAGCCGATTGGATGCATGACATGCTGTGTTGATGGCCTCTCCCCAGAAGTTATATGGAGATTTGAATTCTGCCATCATTGTCCTTGCAGCGTCTATCAAGGTCCGGTTCTTCCTTTTTGCCACGCCGTTTTGTTGAGGAGTATATTGTGCAGAATATTGGTGTTTTATTCCCTCATCACCTAGAAACTCATCCAAGGTGTAGTTCTTGAACTCGGTGCCGTTGTCACTTCTAATCATCAAGATCTTTGCTTCATGTTGACGTTGGGCTTCATTAGCAAAGTTGATGACAGTTTGTTGAGTTTCACTCTTCTTTTTGAAGAAATATACCCAGGTATATCTTGAGTAGTACTCAACAATCACCAAGCAATACTTTCTGCCTCCAAGACTATCAAATGATGGAGGGCCAAACAGATCCATATGGAGAAGCTCCAATGGCCTCTTAGTGTAGATAAGAGTCATTGGACGATGAGCAGTTTCATGAATCTTTCCTTCAATGCAGGCACTGCAAACACGATCTTTAGCAAAACTCACATTTGTTAGTCCACGAATATGGTCCCCTGTCAGAATACTTTGCAAAGATCTCATATTGACATGAGCTAAACAGCGATGCCAAAGCCATCCCACATCAACTTTAGCCATCAATCATGTCGCGGTCTTAGGGGGTCGCTTTGAGAAGTTCAACACATAAAGACCATTTTTGACATATCCAACATAGGCTACTTTAAGAGTCTTGCTCCTCAGGAGGACCACAGTATCAAGATTAAAGAATGTGGAAAACCCCATAATTGCAAGTTGACGAACCGAAAGTAAATTGTAGGCAAGTGACTCAACAAGCATGACCTTCTCAATAGATAACTCTTGAGAGACGACCACCTTACCAAATCCCAATACCTTTGACGAGGATGCATCGGCAAATTGGACATGGGTGGGCATAGATGGAGAAGGATGCACATCCACCACTAAGTCCTTGTTTCCGGTCATATGATTTGTTGCTCCACTATCGAGCAACCATGACACCCCACCGGAAGCAAACTCCTGCAATAGATCAAGGCTTGGTTTTAGGTACCCATTTTTTAATGGGTCCTTTCATGTTAGAGACAAGGGTCTTAGGAACCCAGATAGCCCATTCAATATACTCATCGTAGGAACCAACAAATCTGGCATAAACATGCCCATCACTAGCACAACATAAGACATAAGAAGAATTGAGTTTGCCGGCTGTGTTAGTAGGAATGGTTTTGCCCTTCTTGAGGTTTCCATAGTCCACCTTGTTCCTGTTCACCTTCTGAGTCCCCTCACCCTCTTTGACAAAGATGTCCATGAGGGTAGGAGATCATTTGTTCCTGTTCCTCCTTTTACCTTTTGACTTGGAGGTAAGTCCAAGTCCCTCCTTTCCTACAACACCCTTTTGAGTGCTCAAGAGGTCGTTCAAGCTCTTCTCACCTTGTATGCATGCCAAAAGTCCCTTCTCAAGTTTCTCCTTTAACTTGGCATTTTTCCTCCACAAGATGTACATGCTCACAACAGGGGTTAGTTGCACAAGCATTATCAATTAACAAAAAGGGAGGACAAGTAGAGATCTCCTTGGTAAGCTTTGCTTGGAGTTGATCATGAGACTCTTTCAGAGAGAAATGAACACCTTTCAAGACCTTGTGGGCCTTGTCAAGTGTTTCAAACTCCTCTTTGAGCCTGTCATGGCCAACCCCAAGAGCATACTTTTCAGACTTAAGCATACGAGTAAGAACAACATCATGATCTAGTTTCTTTTGCATTTTAGCGCAGTCATCGTTATATGACTCCTCAAGAGCCAAACGAAGAGTGTGCTCCTTTTCTAGAGCATTAGATAATTCAGCAATTTCATCGGCATAGTCACGACTGTGTCCCTGAAGCTCGGAGATGGTCTCCTCATGAGACTCAATGAGGTCAGTGGCCTCACCCAGTTGTTCCAAGAGAGCAACAAAGTGCTTCTTGGGTTCTCCCTTAATAGTGCACAGAAACTTGTCAAGATCATGCTCATTAAGTTCCCCAACATCACTATCTTCAACACAATTTAACAATGAAGGAGCGGAAGCGATGTTGGTCTTAATGATGGGAGTTACCTGATTGATACCTTTTGCCATGAGGCACTTGGTGATGTGGTTCTCGTTGGGGGCATTGAAGAGAGACACCTTCTGGGAGAGGTAGTGGCAATAGCAACAGTTGTCGTTGCCACTGTATCATCATCATCATCATCGGAAGGGTACTCTTCAAGGGCCACCATCCCTTTTGGGTGGGGTTTCTTCACAAAGTTGTTCTTGATTGGAAATGATTTGGTTTTGTCTTTGCGAATGAGCTTGCCCCCGTTGTCTTCCCTTTTCTCATACGGACATTCGGCCACGAAGTGACTCACGTTACCACAGTTAAAACATGTCCTTACTCGTTGTTTGGGTTTGAATACACTCGAGTTGTTCTTGGTGAAGGTGGGTCTTGAGTTCCTCTTGTTGCCCCAGAATTGCCTTGATGCAAGAGCCATGTGCTCATGATAGGCATACTTTGTGTCTTCAGATCAGCTCTCCTCTTCATCATCCTCTTCTTCTTCTTCAGGCATTGCTTTTGCTTTCAACGCAAGGTTGGGTGAAGTTGTCTTTGAGCAAACACGAGCAAGTGCATTGTCAGCTGTTTCGTTCATGATTGACATTGCAATGAATTCATCCAACACCTCACTGGAAGACAAGGAGTGGGAGTCTGGCCGCTGACGAATGACAGACGACATGGCTTTGTTGAAAGGCATGATGGCTTTGAGAAACTTGTGCTTGACCCATATATCATCTACATCCTTGCTCCCATGATCCTTGAGTGCCACAGCAATAGCAGTCACCCTCAGATAGAGATCACGAGGGTCCTCGTCTTCCTTCATCACAAACTCATCGGCCTTATCGAGTATCACTTCATAGTTGGATCGTTGAATGCTTGAGCTTCCCTTGTACAACACCATAATATGCTCCCAACAATCCTTGGCCAATGTGAAGGGACGCAAGTGAGGAAGATCTTCAGGTGGCACTGCGGACTGGAGAATAAATAAAGCGGAGTGATTGTATTGATTGTCTGCATCTTCTCTTGGAGTGAGGTTGCTTGGATCATGGGGATAATATCCTTGTTCGATGATTCTCCACAAGTTTGTTGAGCTGTGATTCAAATGAGACTTAATAGAAAATACCCAGTTAGCAAAGTCACCTTTTACAAGCTTAGGAGGAGGACCAACAGGATTAAGACGCGGTGCGGGAACGGGTCCTCCATAGGCCATGGGGGTGGAACTGAGGCATATGTTCCAGTCCCATCCTTTTTCATGAGATGAGGAAGGTCGCATACCTTTAGTCGCTTCCTTAGAGGAGTTGGCCTCCGAATCGGTGACGGTGGGTTTAACCACTATAGCCGGTTCGGGAGAACTTTTAAATCCCTCAATTAACTCTTTAAGCATGGTCTTGACTTCGTTCGTCAAGGACGTCTTGAGGGCGGCCATAGCCGTATTCAAGTCGTCCCTTGTGACCGAAGTCAAGTCCATGGCCTCGGGTTGCCCATGGTTAATTCCCTCTTCGCCTTCCATACTCTTCGGGTGGTTAAACCCTTAATAAAGAGACGTGTCTCTGATACCAATTGAAAGGATCGATATGGTTGACTAGAGGGGGGTGAATAGGCAACGACCACTTTTTAATTAATCTTAACAAGTTAAGGTAAACAACATATGGGTTCACAATTAACACAACAATGGGGTGAACCCTAATGAAGCTAATAACGAGAGTTACTAAGACAAGTAAGAGATAGACGACAACATAAGCATACACAAAGTAAAGGTTAGAGATAACCACAAGTGGAACCGATGGAGACGAGGATGTGTTACCGAAGTTACTTCCCTTTGACAGGAAGTACGTCTCCGTTGGAGCGGTGTGGAGGCACAATGCTCCCCAATAAGCCACTAAAGCCACCGTATTCTCCTCACGCCCTCGCACGATGCAAGGTACCGTGATTCCACTATAGGTGCCATTGAAGGCAGCGACCGAACCATTAAAACAAGGTTGGGGAAAACTCCACAAAAGCTTGGAGGCTCCCAACAAGACCACGAAGCTTCACCACAATGGAATGTGTCTTCGAGGTGACCTCAACCGTCTAGGATGCTCAAACACCCAAGAGTAACAAGATCCGCAAGGGATTGGTGGGGGAATCAACTTTTCTCTTGGTGGAAGTGTGGATCTAGGCCTTCTCAACCAATCCCTAAAGAATCAACAAGTTTGATTGGCTAGGGAGAGAGATCGGGCACTTTTGAGCTTAGGGAGCAACAATGGAGCTTGGGAGAGGAAGAGATAAGATTCCACAGCTAGAAGAACCCTTTATATAGTGGGGGGAAATCCAACCGTTTTCCCCACTCTCTGCCCGAGTCTAGCGGTACTACCGCTAGGTGCAGCGGTACTACCGCTAGCACTCCAGCGGTACTACCGCTGGCTGCAGCGGTACTACCGCTGGCCCCCTGGTAATGCATAAGAACTACCACCGCCAAGAAAGTCTTCGCAAAAAGGTCCGTCCACGAACAACCGCTAGGCAAGCGGTACTAAGCTCCTGGAGCGGTACTACCGCTGACCAGGGGCGGTACTACCGCCAGCTAGCGGTACTACCGCTGGCTGCAGCGGTACTGCCGCTAGGGCGAGCGGTACTACCGCTAGGGCGAGCGGTACTACCGCTGGGGGACCATTTGCAAAGAAGAAGGAAACACAGAGGCGGGAGCCACTCCAAAGATGCAGGTAAGGGAAAATATGTGAAGTGTGCGCGTGCAAAGATTGATTCCACCCAAACCTTTCCACTACGGTTCCCCTCTTAATAGTACGGCTTTCCTATGACTCAAATAAAGAGAATCGTAGAGAACGCCGGTCTTCTGTTCCACGAACGAGGGGGCGAGTCGTCTTGTGTCGTTGACGTGTGTTATCTGAAATCTTAATCACACACACGGTTAATCCTTTGCGGTACTATCATCAATCACCAAAATTACTTAGGCATAAACTATGCCCCAACAAAGTTCTCCATGATCTTCATGGAGATCTATCCGATGTAATCTTCTTTGGCGGTGTGTTTGTCGAGATCCGATGAATTGTGGATTTTTGATCAGATTATCTGTGATATATATTTGAGTCTTTGCTGATTTCTTATATGCATGATTTGATATCCTTGTAAGTATCTCCGAGTCTTGGGTTTTGTTTGGCCAACTAGATCTATGATTCTTGCAATGGGAGAAGTGCTTGGTTTTGGGTTCTACCATGTGGTGACCTTTCCCAGTGACAGTAGGGGAAGCAAGGCACACATCAAGTAGTTGCCATCAAGGGTAAAAAGATGGGGTTTTTATCATTGGTTTGAGATTATCCCTCTACATCATGTCATCTTGCTTAAGGCGTTACTCTATTCTTATGGACTTAATACACTAGATGCATATTGGATAGCGGTCGACGTGTGGAGTAATGGTAGTAGATGCAGAAAGTATCGGTCTACTTGTTTTGGACGTGATGTCTATAGATATAATCATTGCATAGATATCGTCACGACTTTGCGCGGTTCTATCAATTGCTCGACACTAATTTGTTCACCCACCGTCTACTTGCTTTCATGAGAGAAGCCACTAGTAAACACTACGGCCCCCGGGTCTATTCACATCCATCGTTTACACCTCTGCTTTTACTTTGCTTTGTTACTTTGTTGCTTTCAGTTCTCACTTGGCAAACAATCTATAAGGGATTGACAACCCCTTCATAGCGTTGGGAGCAAGCTTTTGTGTTTGTGCAGGATCTTAAGATATTCCTCCACTGGATTGATACCCTGGTTCTAAAACTGAGGGAAATACTTACCACCGCTACGCTACATCACCCTTTCCGCTTCGAGGGAACACCAACGCAAGGCTCCAAGGCCACGGGGGAAATCCTTTGCATACTTGCCTAGGAAGTCCCTTAAGGCGTAGCCGCAGCTGAAGGATTCCTGGTGTCGTTGCTGAGGAGGAGCACGTCAAGACAACGTGCCTATTTCTGGCGCCATTGGAAGGTCTTTTGTTGCAGTAGCAGAAGTATTTCTCGCGCCGTTGCCGGAGAGGAGAAATCAAGATCTATCCAAGTAGGTCTCACAAACTCTTCTCTTGCATTTACTTTTGTTGCTAGTTGCCTCCCGTTTTCCTCTCCCCCACTTCACATTTGTCATTTTCATTTGCCTTTCTCCTTCGCCGTTTTCTTTTGCCTTTGTCGTTTCCCTTTGCCGATTTTCTTGCTTGCTTGTGTGCTTGTGTGTTTGTTGAAGTCATCATGGCTGAAAACACCAAACTTTGCGACTTCTCGAGCACTAATAATAATGATTTTATTAGTACTCCGATTGCTCCCGCCACTAGTGCGGAATCGTATGAAATCAACGCAGCTTTGGTGAATCTTGTTATAAAAGAGCAATTCTCTAGCCTTCCTAGTGAAGATGCCGCATCCCATCTCAATACCTTCATTGAGCTTTGTGATATGCAAAACAAAAGAGATGTGGATAATGACATGATTAAGTTGAAACTTTTTCCTTTCTCGTTGCGAGATCGCGCAAAAACTTGGTTTTCTTCTTTGCCTAAAAATAGTATTGATTCTTGGGATAAGTGCAAAGATGCTTACATATCCAAGTATTTTCCGCCGGCTAAGATCATCTCCTTACGTAACGAGATCATGAATTTCAAGCAACTTGATCATGAACACGTTGCACAATATTGGGAGAGGATGAAGCTTATGATTAGAAATTGTCCCGCTCATGGCTTGAGTTTGTGGATGATTATACAAATATTTTACGCTGGTTTGAATTTCGCTTCTCGCAATATCTTGGACTCCGCCTCAGGTGGAACGTTCATGGAAATCACGTTAGGAGACGCTACAAAACTCCTAGACAATATCGTGACCAACTACTCTTAGTGGCACACTGAAAGGTCGCCTGCTAGCAAAAAGGTGCACGCTATAGAAGAGATTAACTCGCTTAGTGCTAAGATGGACGAGTTGATGAATTTGGTTGCTAGTAGAAACGCTACCGTAGATCCTAATGACATGCCACTATCTTCTTTGATTGAGAGTAGCAACGCTAGTTTGGACGGGAATTTTGTTGGTAGGAACAATTTTGGCAACAACAATGCTTTTAGAGGAAACTATGTTCCTAGGCCTTTTCCTAGTAACTCCTTTAACAATTATGGCAATTCCTACGACAACACTTATGGAAATCACAACATATTACCCTCTGATTTAGAGAGTAATATCAAAGAGTTCATCAACTCTCAAAAGATTTTCAATGCGTCCATAGAGGAAAAACTACTCAAAATAGACGATTTGGCTAAGAGCGTTGATAGGATGTCTTGTGATATTGATGTTTTGAAAGTTAGATGCGCTCCTCCCAAGGTCAACTTGGATGAAACTTTGAAATCTATGCGTATCTCCATGAATGAGAGCAAAGAAAGAACCGCCCAAATTCGCGCTAGACATGAATGGTTTAAAAGGGTGCATTCTAGTGATGCAAATCACGAAGATCTTAAAGTGCTTGGTGTGTCTCCTCTTGCATCTTTTTTTCGCGTGTCAAACATACTTATGGAGGGGCTGGATATGAATCCACTTTGGTTGAAAAACGCCCCAATGATTCGGAGTCCACCTATCTTGATGATAAAGGTATGGAGAGTGGAGTAGAAGAAGTCAAAATTTTGGGTAGTAATGAAACTCCCATTTTGGATTTCAAGGAATTCAATTATGATAATTGCTCCTTGTTTGAATGCATTTCTTTGATGCAATCCATTGCAAACTCTCCACACGCTTATAGCCAAAGCAAAGCCTTTACCGCGCATATCGTAGATGCTATGATGAAATCTCTTGAAGAGAAGCTCGAACTAGAAGTCTCTATACCTGGAAAACTTCATGATGAGTGGGAACCTACTATCAAAATCAAGATCAAAAATTATGAGTGCAATGCTTTGTGTGATTTGGGTGCTAGTGTTTCCGCGATTCCGAAGTCTTTATGTGTAATTCTTGGTTTTCATGAGATTGAAGAGTGTTCTCTTAATTTGCATCTTGCGGATTCTACTGTCAAGAAACCCATGGGGAGGATCGATGATGTTCTTATTGTTGCAAATAAGAACTATGTACCCGTGGATTTCATTGTACTTGACATAGATTGCAATCCTTCATGTCCCATTATTCTTGGTAGACCTTTCCTAAGGACTATTGGTGCTATCATCGATATGAAGGAAGGGAATATTAGATTTCAATTTCCTTTAAAGAAGGGCATGGAGTACTTTCCTAGAAAGAAAATAAGATTGCCTTATGAATCTATGATGAGGGCTACTTATGGTTTGAGCACCAAAGATGACTATACGTGATTCCATCACTTTTTGTCTAGCTAAGGGCGTTAAACAAAAGCGCTTGTTGGGAGGCAACCCAACAAATTTATCCTTTTTATTTCTGTTTTGTGTTTTCCACACTTTCATAATTCTGTTATGATTGTGTTTTTGTGTTTCTTTTTGCGTTTGTGCCAAGCAAAACCGTTATGATTAATCTTGGGGATGATCGTTTGGTCATGCTGGAAAAGACAGAAACTTTCTGCTGACGAAAAGAATTTTTACTTTTTTTCTGTAAGAGATTTTGAGTTGATTATTTTTGCTACTGATTTCTACACAAATTCTTCAGACTGCCGTAATTCTTCAGAATTTTTGAAGTACCAGAGGTATACTAAATTTACAGATTTCTACAGACTGGTCTGCTATTAACAGATTCTCTTTTTGTTGTGTTTGTTGCTTATTTTGATGAAACTATGGATAGTATCGGGGGGTATTAGCCATGGAAGATTGAAAGTACAGTAACCCAACATCAGCACAAGTAGAATTTAAGTTTTCTACAGTACCTAAGGAAGTGGTGGTTTGCTTTCTTGTACTAATGATATCACGAGTTTCTGTTTAAGTTTCGTGTTGTGAAGTTTTCAAGTTTTAGGTGAAGTTCTTATGGACAAAAAGATAAAGAGTGGCAAGAGCTCAAGCTTGGGGATTCCCAAGGCACCCAAGAGATTCAAGGATGCCGTAAAATCCTAAGCTTGGGGATGCCCCGGGAAGGCATCCCCTCTCTCGTCTTCAATCCATCGGTAACGTTACTTGGGGCTATATTTTTATTCACCACATGTTATGTGTTTTTACTTGTAGCGTCTTGTATCGTAGGAGTCTTTTATTTTTTTTGTGTCATAATCATCCTTGCTGCACACCTAGAGAGAGAGACATGCACTCACCGTGATTTTGTCGAGCTTCACTTATATCTTTTAGTAGACAATTAAGCTCACATGTGCTTCACTTATATCTTTTGAGCTAGATACTTTTGCTCTATGTGCTTCACTTATATATTTTAGAGCACAGCGGTGCATGGCTTGGTAATTGATCTATGCTTTGAAAGTAGTCTCAAAAGGGGTAGTTATCCAAAGGGATACGAAAACTTCCACCTTCATGTGCATTGAATAGTTAGAGAAGTTTGATTCATCTCAATTAGTTTTGAGTTGTGGTTATGGTAATATTGAAGTCATGCTAGTAAGGTTTTGTGGATCTAGAAATACTTGTGTTGTAGTTAGTGATTCCTGTAGCATGCATGTATGGTGAACCGCTATGTGATGAAATCTGAGCATGATTAGTATATTGATTGTCATCCTTTGCGTTGCGGTCGGGATCGCGCGATGGTTTATACCTACCAACCCTTCCCCTAGGAGTATGCGTTGAATTCTTTGTTTTGATTACTAATAAAACTTTAGCAACAAGTATATGAGTTCTTCATGACTAATGATGAGTCCATGGTTTAGATGCACTTTCACCTTCCACCATCACCATCTTCTTAGTGTCGTGCAACTTTCGCCGGTGCACAAAACCCACCATTAGCCTCCCTCAAAACAGCCACCATACCTACCTACTATGGCTTTTTCAAAGTCATTCCGAGATATATTGACAGGCAACTACCACCATGACATGTGCCACCACGTCTACATTGCCATTGCATGATCGTAAGATAGCTAGCATGATGTTTCCATTGATGTCTATGCCATGCTAGATCATTGCCACGGTACACTACCGAAGGCATTCCATATAGAGTCATCGTTACTCTAAATTTTGAGTTGAAAGTGTGATGATCATCATTAATGGAGCATTGTCCCATGTGAGGAAATAAAAGAGGCCAAATAAGCCCACAAAAAAAGAGGCCAAAGAGCCCACCAAATAAAATAAAATAAAAATGAGAGAAAAAGAGAGAAGGGACAATGCTACCACTTCTTCCACACTTGTGCATATTAAGCACCATGATCTTCATGATTGAGAGTCTATCATTGTTTCACCACCATATAGCTAGTGGGAAATTTTCATTATATAACTTGGCTTGTATATTCCAATGATAGGCTTCCTCAAAATTGCCTTAGGTCTTCGTGAGCAAGCAAGTTGGATGCACACCCACTAGTTTTCTTTAAGAGCTTTCACATACTCGTAGCTCTAGTGCATCATTTGTATGGCAATCCCTACTCATTCACATTGATATCTATTGATGAGCATCTCCACAGCTCATTGATATGCCTAGTCAATGTGACTATATTCTCCTTTTTGTCTTGCAACCTCCACCACATTCCACACCATCTATAGTGCTATAACCATGGCTCATGCTCATGTATTGCGTGAGAGTTGAAAAGGTTTGAGAAAGTAAAGGTGTGAAACAATTACTTGGCCAATACCGGGGTTGTGCATGATTTAAATTTGTTGTGCAATGATGATAGAGCATAGCCAGACTATATGCTTTTGTAGGGATAACTTTCTTTTGGCCTTGTTATTTTGAAAGTACATGATTACCTTGCTAGTTTGCTTGAATTATTATTGTTTGCACGTCAATAGAAAACTATTGTTTTGAATCTAATGGATCTGAACATTCACGTCACATAAGAGGAATTACAAAGGACATCTATGTTAGGTAGCATGAAAGCATCAAAAATTCATTCTTTATCACTTCCCTACTCGAGGACGAGCAGGAGTTAAGCTTGGGGATGCTTGATACGTCTCAAACGTATCAATAATTTTTGATGGTTTCACGTTGTTATCTTGTCTTCTTTGGATGTTTTATGTACCTTTTATATCTCTTTTGGGACTAACTTATTAATTCAGTGCCAAGTGCCAGTTCCTGTTTTTTCTATGTTTTTTACTCTTTTCAGATCTGATTTTGGAACGGAGTCCAAACGGAAGAAAAAACCCGAAATGATTTTTTTCCGAATGGAAGAAGATCAGGGGGCCTTTGGGCCAAGCCAGGTGGGCTCCAGGGAGCCCACAAGCCCCCACTCCACCACCAGGGGGAGGCGGCGGTGGCAGGGCTTGTGGCCTCCCTGGCCGCCCCCTGACCTAGATCTTTGGCCTATATATTCCCAAATATTGAGCAAAAAATCAGGGGAGCCTCGAAAATACTTTTCCGCCGTCGCAAGCTTCCGTTTCCACGAGATCTCATCTGGAGACCCTTCCCGGTGCCCTGCTGGAGGGGACTTTGGAGTTGGAGGGCTTCTTCATCATCATCATCGCCCCTCCAATGACTCGTGAGTAGTTCACTTCAGACCTACGGGTCCGTAGTTAGTAGCTAGATGGCTTCTTCTCTCTCTTGGATCTTCAATACAAAGTTCTCCATGATCTTCATGGAGATCTATCCGATGTAATCTTCTTTGGCGGTGTGTTTGTCGAGATACGATGAATTGTGGATTTGTGATCAGATTATCTATGATATATATTTGAGTCTTTGCTGATTTCTTATATGCATGATTTGATATCCTTGTAAGTCTCTTCGAGTCTTGGATTTTGTTTGGCCAACTAGATCTATGATTCTTGCAATGGGAGAAGTGCTTGGTTTTGGGTTCTACCATGTGGTGACCTTTCCCAGTGACAGTAGGGGCAGCAAGGCACACATCAAGTAGTTGCCATCAAGGGTAAAAAGATGGGGGTTTTATCATTGGTTTGAGATTATCCCTCTACATCATGTCATCTTGCTTAAGGATTTACTCTGTTCTTATGGACTTAATACACTAGATGCATGCTGGATAGCGGTCGACGTGTGGAGTAATAATAGTAGATGCAGAAAGTATCGGTCTACTTGTTTTGGACGTGATGCCTATAGATATAATCATTGCATAGATATCGTCACGACTTTGCGCGGTTCTATCAATTGCTCGACAGTAATTTGTTCACCCACCGTCTACTTGCTTTCATGAGATAAGCCACTAGTAAACACTACGGCCCCCAGGTCTATTCACATCCATCGTTTACACCTCCGCTTTTACTTTGCTTTGTTACTTCGTTGCTTTCAGTTCTCACTTGGCAAACAATCTATAAGGGATTGACAACCCCTTCATAGCGTTGGGAGCAAGCTTTTGTGTTTGTGCAGGATCTTGAGATACTCCTCCACTGGATTGATACCTTGGTTCTCAAACTTAGGGAAATACTTACCACCGCTACGCTACTGTTGGGGAACGTCGCATGGGAAACAAAAAAATTCCTACGCGCACGAAGACCTATCATGGTGATGTCCATCTACGAGAGGGGATGAGTGATCTATGTACCCTTGTAGATCGTACAGCAGAAGCGTTAGTGAACGCGGTTGATGTAGTGGAACGTCCTCACGTCCCTCGATCCGCCCCGCGAACAATCCCGCGATCAGTCCCAGGATCTAGTACCGAACGGACGACACCTCCGCGTTCAGCACACGTACAGCTCGACGATGATCTCGGCCTTCTTGATCCAGCAAGAGAGACGGAGAGGTAGAAGAGTTCTCCGGCAGCGTGACGGCGCTCCGGAGGTTGGTGATGACCTTGTCTCAGCAGGGCTCCGCCCGAGCTCCGCAGAAACGCGATCTAGAGGAAAAACCGTGGAGGTATGTGGTCGGGCTGCCATGGAAAAGTCGTCTCAAATCAGCCCCAATACCTCTGTATATATAGGTGGGAGGGAGGGGACCTTGCCTTGGGGCTCAAGGATCCCCAAGGGGGTCGGCCGAGTCCAAGGGGGGAAGGCTCCCCCCCCCCCCAGACCGAGTTGGACTTGGTTTGGTGGGTGGGAGTCCTTCCCTTCCTTCCCACCTCCCTTTTTTTTCTTTCTCTTTGATTTTCTTTTGTATGGCGCATAGGGCCCTTTTGGGCTGCCCCACCAGCCCACTAAGGGCTGGTGCGCCACCCTCATGGCCTATGGGCTTCCCCGGGGTGGGTTGCCCCCCCCCCCCCGGTGAACTTCCGGAACCCATTCGTCATTCCCGATACATTCCCGGTAACTCCGAAAACCTTCCGGTAATCAAATGAGGTCATCCTATATATCAATCTTCGTTTCCGGACCATTTCAGAAACCCTCGTGACGTCCGTGATCTCATCCGGGACTCCGAACAACATTCGGTAACCAACCATATAACTCAAATACGCATAAAACAACGTCGAACCTTAAGTGTGCAGACCCTGCGGGTTCGAGAACTATGTAGACATGACCCGAGAGACTCCTCGGTCAATATCCAATAGCGGGACCTGGATGCCCATATTGGATCCTACATATTCTACGAAGATCTTATCGTTTGAACCTCAGTGCCAAGGATTCATATAATCCCGTATGTCATTCCCTTTGTCCTTCGGTATGTTACTTGCCCGAGATTCGATCGTCAGCATCCGTATACCTATTTCAATCTCGTTTACCGGCAAGTCTCTTTACTCGTTCCGTAATACAAGATCCCGCAACTTACACTAAGTCACATTGCTTGCAAGGCTTGTGTGTGATGTTGTATTACCGAGTGGGCCCCGAGATACCTCTCCGTCACACGGAGTGACAAATCCCAGTCTTGATCCATACTAACTCAACTAACACCTTCGGAGACACCTGTAGAGCATCTTTATAGTCACCCAGTTACGTTGCGACGTTTGATACACACAAAGCATTCCTCCGGTGTCAGTGAGTTATATGATCTCATGGTCATAGGAATAAATACTTGACACGCAGAAAACAGTAGCAACAAAATGACACGATCAACATGCTACGTCTATTAGTTTGGGTCTAGTCCATCACGTGATTCTCCTAATGACGTGATCCAGTTATCAAGCAACAACACCTTGTTCATAATCAGAAGACACTGACTATCTTTGATCAACTGGCTAGCCAACTAGAGGCTTGCTAGGGACGGTGTTTTGTCTATGTATCCACACATGTAAATGAGTCTTCATTCAATACAATTATAGCATGGATAATAAACGGTTATCTTGATACAGGAATTATAATAATAACTATATTTATTATTGCCTCTAGGGCATAATTCCAACAGCTACATCACCCTTTCCGCTTCGAGGGAACACCAACGCAAGGCTCCAAGGCCACGGGGGAAATCCTTTGCATACTTGCCTAGGAAGTCCCTTAAGGCGTAGCCGCAGCTGAAGGATTCTTGGTGCCGTTGCTGAGGAGGAGCACGTCAAGACAATGTGCCTATTTCTGGCGCCATTGGAAGGTCTTTTGTTGCAGTAGCAGCCGGCTTGAAGGAGCCCTCGCCGGCCGACTGGGACGGAGGAGAAGGAATCGTCGGCTGCTCGGTAGCCTGGGCTACGAGCCGGCCGATCTGCCGCTTCTCCTGAGCAATCACCAGGGCGTCGGCGAGGCGGCTGCTATCTTGGGCGCACTCGAGCGACTTCTTGTAGTCGCCAGCAACAGTGATGATGCCCTTTGGACCCGGCATCTTCATCTTTAGGTAGGCGTAGTGCGGTATAGCCATGAACTTGGCTAGAGCCGGTCTGCCCAGCAGCGTGTGATACGGGCTGCTGAGGTCCACTACCTCGAACCATATGGACTCTCGGCGAAGTGAGCCTTGTCGCCGAAGAGGACGTCCAGCTGGATTTTGCCGACAGGCGAGCAGGACTGCCCAAGCACGATGCCGTGGAAGACAGTGCTGGTCGGCAGGACGTCCGTCTCCTTGAGCCCGAGCTTGAGGAGAGTGTCGAGGTAGAGGATGTTGATGTTGTTGCCGCCGTCGACCAGCACCCGGGAGAACCGGCAGGTGAGCCTCTTGGAGGCAAAGGTGGGGTCGAGGACGAGCGCGTATGAGCCCTGGTTGGGCATCACCGCAGGGTGGTCTGCCTGGCTCCATGTGATTGGTTTGTCAGACCAATGCATGTACTGGGGAACCGGGGGAACCGTAGCATTCACCTCGCTCGTCTTTGGCGTAGGCTATGCTTCTCGTCGCCTTCATTGGTGAAGACGACGAATGCTCCGTCTTGATGAGGGTAGTCGTCGTGGAGGCGGTCGTCGTTGCGAGGCGGCGGGACTCGAGCCGGACCACGACCAGGAGCCGGTGCATGAGGCGTAGCCTGCACACCTGGGGGAACCGGCATGCCATCCCCTTGCGACAGCCGGCGTGCGAAACTGCACTGTCGAAGGGTGTGGTTGGACTGCAGCGCCCCAGAATGTATCTTGCAGGGGCGTCAAGCAGTTGCTCCAAGGACTGCTTGAGCAGCCAGTTAGCGTGGTTCCTGTTGGAACGCTTCCGCGGAGGGTCGGCCTAAGGAGCCGACGTCTCGCCCTCCACCTTGGCTACCAACTTGCTGTTGGAGCGTGAATCCATCTGATCCGCCTTGCGCTTGTTGTTGTTCTGGCCGCCTCGACCATCTCCAGCCGGCTTGGGAGTAGCCGGCGTGGGGACAGCCTTGTCCGAGGCGGTTGATAACCCACAAGTATAAGGGATCAATTGTATCCTTTCTCAATAAGTAAGAGTGTCGAACCCAACGAGGAGCTAAAGGTAGGACAAATATTCCCTCAAGTTCTATCGACCACGGATACAACTCTACGCACACTTTACGTTCGCTTTACCTAGAACAAGTATGAAACTAGAAGTACTTTGTAGGAGTGATAGGATAGGCTTGCAAGAAAGTAAGTAACACGTAAATAAAACTAGGGGCTGGTTAGAAAAAGAAGCAAATACGAGTGTCTAACGAGTGTGGAAAAGTGGTGGTAGGAGTTGCGGAATTGTCCCTAAGCAATTGACTACGTTACTAGATAGATAGCAAGTATCATGTGGGAGAGGCCTCTGCTAGCATGTCATCCCTTACTTGGAATTCTATGCACTTATGATTGGAACTATTAGCAAGCGTCCGCAGCTACTAACGTTCATTAAGGTAAAACCCAACCATAGCAATAAGATATATTGGTCCCCCTTCAATCCCATATGCATCAATTTCTATGCTAGGTTTGAAGCTTCTGTCACTCTAGCCTGCCAATACATAGTCCTATCAACATAAAACTAACCCTATGGTGTGATCCACGCACACGATCATATGATGGGCACCAAAGGACAGCAACATAACCACAAGCAAATTAAACCAATCATAGCAATTCATCAATCACCGATAGGACAATGATAATCTACTCAGACATCATAGGATAGCAACACATCATTGGATAATAATATGTAGCATAAAGCACCATGTTCAAGTAGAGGGTACAGCGGGTTGCGGGAGAGTGAACCGCTGAATATAGATGGGGGAAGATGATGGAGATGTTGGTGAAGATGACGGAGGTGTTGGTGTAGATCGCTGTCACACGCTGATGTCACGGGCGGCGTTGCGGCGCCGCCGGGAGAGAGGGGGAGGGAGCCCCCCCCTCCTTCTTCTTCTTCCTTGACCTCCTTCCTAGATGGGAGAAGGGTTTACCCTCTGGTCCATGGTCTCCATGACGGCGGAGGGGCGAGAGCCCCTCCGAGATTGGATCTCTCGTTGTGTCCTTCTGTTTCTGCGCTCCTAGATTCTGCGTTTCACCGTTTCTTAAATTCCTGGAGATCCGTAACTCCGATTGGGCTGAAATTTTAACATGATTTTCTTCCGGATATTATCTTTCTTGCAGCGAAAGAAGGGCTCCAACCGCCTTAAGGAGTGGCCGCAAGCCTGCCAGCCACTGCCGTACCTCCTGGTGGCGGCTACAGGGCTTGTGGGCCCTCCGTGCATCGCCTCGCGTTGATTATTCTTCCCAAAAATCATAAACATTCCAAAAGAATCCACGTAAGTTTTTATTACGTTTGGACTTCGTTTGGTATGGATATTCTGCGAAACAAAAAACATGCAACAAACAGGAACAGGCACTGGGCACTGGATCAATATGTTAGTCCCAAAAATAGTATAAAAAGTTGCCAAAAGTATATGAAAGTTGTAGAATATTGGCATGAAACAATCAAAAATTATAGATACAGCGGAGACGTATCAGCGGTCACCTTGACGCGCATCGCTGAGTCGACCGTGGCGTACTTGTCCGCCTTGGCCATGAGCACCGCCAGAGAGGTGGGCTCGGAGCACATAAGCTTGTGCTTGAGGAGGGTGCCGTCTCGGCAACCGTCGATGAAGTACTGGATGGCTTGTACCTCATGCACCCCCTCACAGGAGTTGCGGAGCTCCGTCCACCAGGTGATGTAGTCGCGAAGGGCTTCGTCAGGCCTCTGGACGCACATGGCCAGCTCGCGGGGCCCGCCAGGGCGCTTGTAGGTGCCAGTGAATTTGTGGACGAACGCCTCCTCGAAGTCCACCCAGGAGTTGACGTTGCCGACCGGAAGGCTGTTAAGCCAAGTCCGAGCCGAGCCGGCCAACATAAGTGGCACATAGCGGACCGTTATGCGCTTGTTGCCCCTGGCAATGTCGACGGCTGTGGTGTAGTCGATCAGCCAATCCTCTGGCTTGGCATTGCCATTGTACTTGGGCGTGTCCCGAGGCAAGCTGAAGCCTTGATGACCCACAAGTATAGGGGATAAATCGTAGTCCTTTCAATAAGTAAGAGTGTCCAACCCAACGAGGAGCACAAGGCTCTGATAAATAGTTTTTAGCAAGGTAATAACTGCAAGCACTGAAAGTAGCGGTAACAAGTGATGGTGTAGTGAGGTGAAACGAAGCAGGTGAAAAGTAACAAGTAACAAGTAGTAGAAATGGTGCAGCAAAGTGGCCCAATCCCTTTTGTAGCAAGGGACAAGCCTGAACAAAGTCTTATAGGAAGTAAATCGCTCCCGAGGACACACGGGAATTTCTGTCATGCTAGTTTCATCATGTTCATATGATTCGCGTTCGTTACTTTGATAGTTTGATATGTGGGTGGACCGGCGCTTGGGTACTGCCCTTACTTGGACAAGAATCCCACTTATGATTAACCCCTCTCGCAAGCATCTGCAACTACGAAAGAACAATTAAGACAACGTCTAACCATAGCATTAAACTGGTGGATCCAAATCAGCCCCTTACAAAGCAACACATAGACTCGGGTTTAAGCTTCTGTCACTCTAGCAACCCATCATCTACTTACTACTCCCCAATGCCTTCCTCTAGGCCCAAATATGGTGAAGTGTTATGTAGTCGACGTTCACATAACACCACTAGAGGAAAAGACAACATACAGCATATCAAAATACCGAACGAATACCAAATTCACATGACTATTATCAGCATGACTTATCCCATGTCCTCAGGAACAAAAGTAACTACTCACAAAGCATAATCATAATCATGATCAGAGGTGTAATGAGTAGCATCAAGGATCTGAACATAAACTCTTCCACCAAGTAATCAAACTAGCATCAACTACAAAGAGTAATCAACACTACTAGCAACCTTACAAGTAACAATCGGAGTCGCGAGACGGAGATTGGTTACAAGAGATGAACTAGGGTTTGGAGAGGAGATGGTGCTGATGAAGATGTTGATGGAGATGACTCCCCTCCGACGAGAGGAGTGTTGGTGATGACGATGGCGAAGATGTCCCCCTCCGGGAGGGAAGTTTCCCCGGCAGGATCGTCCTGCCGGAGCTCTAGATTGGTTCTGCTCAAGTTCCGCCTCGTGGCGGCGGAGAATCCAAGAAAAAGCTCCACCCTGTTTTTTTTTCCGGACGAAACCCTTCATATAGCAAAAGAGGGGGTCCAGTGGGCCACCAGGGTACCCACAAGCCCTGTTGCCGCGGCGAGGGGGGTAGGTCGCGGCCACCAGGCTTGTGGGCCCGTGGCAGTTCCCCTCTGCACTTCTTTCGCCCAATATTTTTTATATAATCCAAACAAATTCCACGTTGATTTTCAGGGCATTTGGAGTTGCACAGAATAGAGGAATCAGACTTGCTCCTTTTCTAGTCCAAAATTCCGGCTGCCGGTATTCTCCCTGTTCAAATAAACCTTGCAAAATAAGAGAGAAAAGGCATAAGTATGATACCTCAAAGTATAATAACAGTCCATAAAGCGGTAAATATCAACATGAAAGCATGATGCAAAATGGACGTATCAACTCCCCCAAGCTTAGACCTCGCTTGTCCTCAAGAGAAAACCAAGATCCATAAACATGTCCACCTGTTTAGGGATGAAGGTGTCGATAAAACATAATACGGACATGAGGGCATCATGATCACACATAGAACAGCAATACATCATAAAGATTCTTATGGGAAAGTAACAATTCCTTCACAAGGCAAAGTATGAAACGGAAACCTTACCGAGAAGTGGCCAACAACAGTCCATAGTCATTGAAGCAATTGCAATTTATCATATCATCAGAAAGAGTAAAATAAGAGCTTGTAAAACAAATCCACATACTCAATCGTCTCTTTTGTTTTCCACAATTGTTACAACTCACGTGGTACTCATGGTATGAAAGTTTCAGTTGGACACAGAGAAAGATAGGGGCTTATAATTTTTCCTCCCAACCATTTACCTCAAGGGTAAAGTCAACAATAATAAAGCATAAGTACTCATCTCCAAGTTGATATATGAATATAAATCTTTCCCAAGCATATGACGTTAACCAAGACGAAGGCAATTTTGGCTAATATGAGGTGGAAGTAATCGTCACATGCTAAGGGATCTCTAAACATATAACAATGTTTGGAACCAAGCAAACACAATTCATTATGTTGTCTTCCTTGTCCAACATCTACTTCTAAGCATGTAATAGTTTGGTGAGTGCTCACAATTATAGAAAGTGTCTAAGATGATATATTTATATGTGAACCTCTCTTTCTTTATTACTTCTTATTAATTGCAACAATGACTGGGGTCTATGTTGGTCTATTCTCAACAAGTTTCAATCATCATACTTGTTACATGTGAAGCTATCACTTTCCATAAGATCATCTCATGATCTTTCATGCTATCGTTCTTTTCATACTTTTGATCACGGCACAAAGCAAAGCCCTTGACTAAGATACTCTTTATTATATAGCTCGCAAGCTCTAATACATCAGGGGAGACACAAGGCAAAAGACTCAAACTAAACACTAAAGACTTATTCCACTAAGCGAAGAAATAAAAACTGAAAAGGAAAGAACTAAAACAAAGGTAAAAGCAAAAGATATAAAGGTGATACGATACCAGGGCAACTCCACCAAGCTTGGCAAAAGCCAAGGGGATTGCCCATACCAATGCTTAGTTGCCTTCCTTTGGTGGTGATGGTGGTGGAGTTTTTGCCCTTGATTCCAAGAGAGCTATCAATCTTTGATTTATACCTTGGAGATCTGCGACATGGTTTTCCAGAAAAACAACTTCACGAGAAAGGGAAATATTGCGAGCACGAGTTGTTTCACAAAACCTCAAGAGTTCAATCAAGGATGGAGACAACACGTGGAGGAAGGGTTGGAGAAAATCCACTCCTTCAATGTCTTCAATGTTGAACATAGGTCGAACTTCCTCCCTAGCTTGGGTTTTCTCCTTAGCTTTGTCCCTGACTTCCGTGACTTCTACTCTTTTCAGATCAGCATCTACTTCTCCATGAACTTGAGGGAGATTATTCTCCCCAATAGATTCCTGAGACATCTTTGCTCTAAATCTGCGGCAGACAACAGGCTCGAAACGAAAACAGAGGAAAACTGCGCGATACGGAGATCAAAACCCTCGGGCTTATATATAATGATTTTTTCTGGACCAGAAGGAGTGCTCCGCAAGAAAACGGAGTCCGGGAGGCACACGAGGTGCCCATAAGCCCTGTTGTTGCGGCCAGGGGGAGGCCGCGGCGACCAAGCTTGTGGCCGCGACAAGCTTTATTTTTCTCTTTTTCCATAAATTCCAAAACGGAGAAAATTTCCTACTGGAAAAGTTTCGGAGTCCAATTACTTACCGAAACACATACCTCTTCGTTTTCAGGGTCTGAAACAGGCTGATAAACATCCCTTATGTACTCCTCTGGAGTTATGATATTGATGATATTGGTCTCAACATTTATGGGAGTACCAGAGATATAATGCTTGATTCTTTGCCCATTTACCACTCTAGGAAAATTACCTTCCGTGTTATTGATTTTGATGGCACTCGAACGATATACTTCCTCGACAACGTAGGGACCTTCCCATTTAGAGAGAAGCTTGCCTGCAAAGAATCTTAAGCGAGAATTGTATAGGAGGACATAACCACCTACATTGAACTCTCGTTTTTGTATTCTTTTATCGTGCCATCTCTTAACCTTTTCCTTGAAAAACTTGGCATTCTCATATGCCTCGGCCCTCCATTCATCTAATGAGCTGATATCAAACAACCGCTTCTCACCGGCAAGTTTGAAATCGAAGTTGAGCTCTTTGATTGCCCAATAAGCTTTGTGTTCCAGCTCAAGAGGTAAATAACAGGCCTTACCGTAAACCATTTTATTCGGCAACATGCCCATGGGATTCTTATAAGCAGTCCTATAAGCCCATAGTGCATCGTCAAGTTTGCTAGACCAATTCTTTCGAGTTCTATTGACAGTCTTTTGTAAGATCAATTTGATCTCCCTATTACTCAACTCCACTTGACCACTAGACTGAGGATGATAAGGAGATGCAACTCTATGGTAGACATCATACTTAGCAAGCATCTTGCGGAAAACACCATGAATGAAGTGTGAACCGCCATCAGTCATCAGATATCTAGGGACTCCAAATCTTGGGAAAATGACTTCTTTAAGCATCTTAATAGAGGTGTGGTGATCAGCATTTCTAGTGGGAATAGCTTCTACCCACTCAGTGACATAATCCACAGCAACTAAGATGTGAGTATACCCATTGGAACTCGGGAAGGGTCCCATATAATCAAAGCCCCAGACATAAAATGGTTCATAGGCATTTCCTGACGCTTACTGATGTTCCCTATTCTTTTACATTCGTCACAAGACAAGACAAACTTACGGGCATCCTTGAAGAGAGTGGGCCAATAGAAACCTGATTGCAATACCTTATGAGCAGTTTTATCTCCAGCATGGTGTCCTCTGTAGACTTCGGAATGACACTTTTGCAGGATCTGTCCATGTTCATGTTCAGGCACACAACGTCTAATAACACCATCTACTCCTTCCTTATAAAGGTGAGGATCATCCCAAAAGTAGTGTCTCAAATCAAAGAAGAATTTCTTCTTTTGCTCGTAGGTGAAACTGGGTGGTATGTATTTGGCTACGATATAGTTTGCGTAATCAGCATACCACGATTAACTATGTGAAGTGCCGATGACATTCAATTGCTCATCAGGAAAGCTGTCATCAATAGGTCGTGGGTCATCAAGGACATTCTCTAGCCTGGACAAGTTATCTGCTATAGGGTTATCAGCACCCTTTCGGTCAACAACGTGCAAATCAAATTCCTGTAGCAGGAGAACCCATCTGATTAGCCTAGGCTTAGCGTCCTTCTTCTCCATAGGGTACTTAATAGCAGCATGATCAGAGTGAATAGTGACTTTGGAGTCAACTATATAAGATCTAAACTTTTCACATGCAAACACGATTGCTAAAAACTCCTTCTCCGTAGTGGCATAGTTTCTTTGGGCACTGTCTAGAGTTTTACTAGCGTAGTGAATGACATTCAACTTCTTGTCAACTCTTTGTCCTAGAACAGCACCAACAACATAATCACTAGCATCGCACATGGTTTCAAAGGGCAAGTTCCAATCAGGTGGTTGAACAATAGGTGCAGTTATCAAAGTCTTCTTAAGTATTTCAAAAGTTTCCTCACAATCCTCATCAAAACAAAAGGAACGTCCTTCTGCAAGAGGTTGGTAAGAGGCCTAGAAATCTTAGAGAAGTCTTTAATGAACCTTCTATAGAAACAAGCATGAGCTAGGAAACTTTGTATACCTCTGATATCTGTGGGGCAAGGCATTTTCTCAATTGCATCAACCTTAGCCTTATCAACTTCAATGTCTTTCTCAGAGATTTTGTGTCCTAAGGCGATGCCTTCATTAACCATAAAGTGGCACTTCTCCCAGTTCAAGACAAGGTTGGTATCTTTGCATCTCTGTAAGACTCGATCAAGGTTGTTGCGGCAATCGTCAAAGGAAGAACCGTAAACAAAGAAATCATCCATGAAGACCTCAACAATCTTTCCACAAAATTTAGAGAATATAGCCATCATACATCTTTGAAAGGTGGTAGGTGCATTGCATAAGCGAAAAGGCATACGTCTATAAGCAAAGGTACCGAAGGGGCAGGTGAAAGTGGTTTTCTCCTGATCAGATTATGCAATAGGTATTTGTGAGAAACTTGAATAACCGTCTAGAAATCAGAAGTGTGTGTGTTTAGATAGCCTTTCTAGCATTTGGTCGATAAACGGCAAAGGATAATGGTCTTTCCTGGTTGCCTTGTTCAGTTTCCGGAAGTCTATCACCATCCTATAGCCAGTAATAATACTTTGTGGGATTAGTTCATTCTTATCATTAGGAACGACGATGATACCTCCCTTCTTAGGTACGCAATGTACTGGACTTACCCAATCACTATGAGCAACAGGATAAATGATTCCTGCTTCCAGAAGCTTTAATATTTCTTTTCTCACGACCTCTTTCATCCTCGGAGTTAATCTCCGTTGATGATCAGCAACAGGCTTAGAATCAAGATCGGTTTTAATCTTGTGCTAACATAGAGTGGGACTAATACCCTTAAGATCATCAAGAGTATATCCAATAGCAGCACGGTGCTTCCTCAAAGTTTTTAATAACTTCTTCTCTTCGTGATTCGAGAGGTGAGCACTAATAATAACAGGATATATCTCCTTCTCATCAAGATAGGCATACTTAAGAGTATCTGGTAACTGTTTTAGCTGGAACACAGGATCACCCTTTGGTGGGGGAGGATCCCCAAGCAGTTCAACAGGCAGATTATTCTCTTGAGAATAGGATATTGTTCTAAAACAATTTTATCTATCTCATCTCTTTCATCCATATGCATATCATTTTCATGCTCAAGTAGATATTGCTCTAAAGGATCCGTAGGAGGTACGGCAATAGAGGCAAGAGCAATGATTTCATCCCTACCAGACGACTGTTTTTCATGAGGTTGTCTTCCAAACTTGGAGAAGTTAAATTCATGAGACACACCCTCGAAACTAACAGTGACAGTATGTTTAATGCAATCAATATGAGCATTGACGGTGTTGAGAAAGGGTCTACCAAATATGATGGGACAAAAGCTATCTTGTGCAGTAGCAAGGACAAGGAAATTAGTAGGATACTTCGTCTTACCACACAGGACTTCTACGTCTCTAACAATTCCCATAGGGCAGATAGTGTCTCCATTAGCTAGCGTAATAGTGACATCAATGGGTTCTAACTCAGCAGGTGCAATCTCATCTTTGATTTCATCATATAGGGACCGGGGTATTGCACTAACACTAGCACCCATATCACATAAACCATGATAACAGTGATCTCCTATCTTGACAGAAACAACGGGCAGGCCAACTACAGGTCCATATTTGTCTTTCGCATGAGGTTTAGCAATTCTATCGGAGTCCTCACAGAATTTGATAACATGCCCGTCTATGTCTTCGGCTAAGAGATCTTTGATAATAGCAACACTAGGTTCAACTCTAATTTCCTCAGGGGGTGCAAGTGGTCTAATGTAACCCCTACGTATCTAAGTTGGAGCTTTAGAATAATCCTTTTTCCTAGCAGGGTAAGGTGGTTTCTCAGCGTAGGCACAAGGAACAATAGTATCACTAAAGGCAATGACTTTCTCTTCAACTAGATTGGGTTTAACTATGTTGACTTCTACAGGAGGATGATACTTAAACCACTTCTCTTTGGGAAGATCAACATGAGCAGCAAAAGATTCACAAAGAGAAGCTACTATCTCAGAGTCAAGTCCATACTTAGCGCTAAAATCTCTAGAAGTGTTTGTTTCAACAAAAGATTTAACGCAATCAAACTGGAAATTCATACCTGACTCCTTACCTTCTTCAAGCTCCCAATCTTTAGAATTACGTTTGATTCATTCCAATAAATTCCACTTGTGGTCAATATCCTTCTTCATAAAAGAACCGGTACAAGAAGTGTCAAGCATGGTACGATCTTCATGAGAAAGTCGAGCATAAAAGTTTTGAGTGATAATTTCTCTCGAGAGCACATGATTGGGGCATGAATATAGCATTGATTTAAGCCTCCCCCAAGCTTGAGCTATGCTTTCCCTGTCATGAGGCCAAAAGTTGTAAATATAATTCCGATCACGATGTACTAAACGCATAGGATAAAACTTTTGATGAAATTCCAATTTCAACCGATTGTAGTCCCATGATCTAGTATCATCACATAGCCTAAACCATGTCAACGCCTTATCCTTCAAAGATAAAGGAAAGACTTTTTTATTTACTTCATCCTCGGGCAAACCTGCAAGCTTAAATAAACCACAAACTTCATCTACATAGATCATATGCAAGTCTGGATGTGATGATCCATCTCCTGTAAAAGGATTAGCCAGCAGTTTCTCAAGCATACCCGAAGGAATTTCATAAAAGATATTTTCAGTAGGTACCTAAGGTTGAGGATCAACCCCTCGTACTTCCGTTCATGGTGAAGATACCCCGAACAAATTCCTCAAAGGAACAGTTTCCATAGTGACAAGTGACAATAAATTTCAGCATAGTATATGAATGTTTCCTTACCAAATTCCACTTACCAAAGGTGCTTCACTCCCCGGCAACGGCGCCAGAAAAGAGTCTTGATGACCCACAATTATAGGGTATCAATCGTAGTCCTTTCGATAAGTAAGAGTGTCGAACCCAACGAGGAGCAGAAGGCTCTGATAAACAGTTTTCAGCAAGGTAATAACTGCAAGCACTGAAAGTAGCGGTAACAAGTGATGGTGTAGTGAGGTGAAATGAAGCAGGTGAAAAGTAACAAGTAACAAGTAGTAGCAACGGTGCAGCAAAGTGTCCCAATCCCTCTTGTAGCAAGGGACAAGCCTGAACAAAGTCTTATAGGAAGTAAAACGCTCCCGAGGACACACGGGAATTTCTGTCATGCTAGTTTCATCATGTTCATATGATTCGCGTTCGTTACTTTGATAGTTTGATATGTGGGTGGACCGGTGCTTGGGTACTGCCCTTACTTGTACAAGCATCCCACTTATGATTAACCCCTCTCGCAAGCATCTGCAACTACGAAAGAACAATTAAGACATCGTCTAACCATAGCATTAAACTAGTGGATCCAAATCAGCCCCTTACGAAGCAACGCATAGACTGGGGTTTAAGCTTCTGTCACTCTAGCAACCCATCATCTACTTACTACTCCCCAATGCCCTCCTCTAGGCCCAAATATGTTGAAGTGTTATGTAGTCGACGTTCACATAACACCACTAGAGGAAAAGACAACATACAGCATTTCAAAATACCAAACTAATACCAAATTCACATGACTATTAGTAGCATGACTTATCCCATGTCCTCAGGAACAAAAGTAACTACTCACAAAGCATAATCATAATCATGATCAGAGGTGTAATGAGTAGCATCAAGGATCTGATAATCTCTTCCACCAAGTAATCCAACTAGCATCAACTACAAAGAGTAATCAACACTACTAGCAACCTTATAAGTACCAATCGGAGTCGCGAGACGGTGATTGGTTACAAGAGATGAACTAGGGTTTGGAGAGGAGATGGTGCTGATGAAGATGTTGATGGAGATGACTCCCCTCCGACGAGAGGAGTGTTGGTGATGACGATGGCGAGGATTTCCCCCTCCGGGAGGGAAGTTTCCCCGGCAGGATCATCCTGCCGGAGCTCTACATTGGTTCTCCTCAAGTTCCGCCTCGTGGCGGCGGAGAATCCACGAAAAAGCTACACCCTGATTTTTTTTCCGGACGAAACCCTTCATATAGCAAAAGAGGGGGGCCAGTGGGACACCAAGGTGCCCACAAGCCCTGTTGCCTCGGTAAGGGGGTTGGTCGCGGCCACCAGGCTTGTAGGCCCCTGGCAGCTCCCCTCTAGCACATCTTTCGCCCAATATTTTTTATATAATCCCAAAAAATTCCACGTTGATTTTCACGGAATTTCGAGTTGCGCAGAATAGAGGACTCAGACTTGTTCCTTTTCCAGTCCAGAATTCCAGCTGTCGGTATTCTCCCTCTTCAAATAAACCTTGCAAAATAAGAGAGAAAATGCATAAGTATGATACTAGAAAGTATAATAACAGTTCATAAAGCGATAAATATCAACATGAAAGCATGATGCAAAATGGACGTATCAAGCCTCGGGGGAATGGCTCCCCTCAGATCCGGGGGCCAAAGCAGGCCGGACCGATGGGACCGTCCTCCTCCAGGAGGGTTGACTGGGTCAGAACGATGAGACGCCTGCGGGCGTCCTGGTCACCCTGGGGAGTGCGAGCGCCGATCCAAGCAGGGAGAGGAGTAGCACCTCGCGAACCGGAGACATGGGTCCTGCCCGGGCGAGGAACCTCACATGCCGACTCGCTCTCGTCGCCTCCGCGACGCCTGCTCAAAGTGTGCTCGCTTTGGGGCTGGGAGCGCCGGTCTTGACTTCCCTCGCCCCTCCGGCTGGGGGTGTGATGCGAGGAAGATCCCTATGCATGGCGTTGACCGCTAGGGTTGCGGCGTGCTCCTGGATTGGGTCCCGGAGACTCTGACTGGGCCTGACCGGAGTCAAGCCGAATTTGTTGCTCGTTGGCGGCGTCAAGGAGATCCTTGACCCGCTTATCTTGGAAGGCGTGCTCCTCGCCCTCCAAGCTCGACATTTCGTCCATGGTCGCCTGCGCCGTCTGCAAGTTGGTCGCAGGGGTCTCGTAGGTAGGTGCTGCGGCAACAAAAGTCCTTCCCTGGCGCGTAGGAATTCCTCTTGTTACTTCTCTGATTTGCGTTGGTTTTTCCCTTGAAGAGGAAAGGATGATGCAGCATAGGAGCAGTAAGTATTTCCCTCAGTTTGAGAACCAAGGTATCAATCTAGAAGGAGGGCCTCGTCAAGTCCAAAGTACCTGCGCAAAAACAAACAAGCTTGCACCCAACGCTTCAAAGGGGTTGTCAATCCCTTCAAGATTGTTTGCAAAAGTGAGATCTGAAGGCGGAAAGTGCAACAAAGTAAAAAAGTGTAAGGCTGAAAATACGGTGTGGAGTAGACCCTGGGGGCCATAGTGTTCACTAGAGGTTTCTCTCATAATAGCAAATATCACGGTGGGTGAACAAATTACTATCGAGCAATTGATAGAACCGCGCAAAGTCCTGACGATATCTAAGGCAATGATCTAGCATATAGGCATCACGTCCGAGACAAGTAGACCGATACTTTCTGCATCTACTACTATTACTCCACACATCGACCGCTATCCAGCATGCATCTAGTGTATTGAGTTCATGACTAATAGAGTAACGCTTTAAGCAAGATGACATGATGTAGAGGGATAATCTCAAACCAATGATGAAAACCCCATCTTTTTACCCTTGATGGCAACAACACGATACGTGCCTCGCTACCCCTTCTGTCACTGGGTGAGGTCACCGCACGGTATGAACCCAAAACCAAGCACTTCTCCCATTGCAAGAATCATAGATCTAGTTGGCCAAATAAAACCCACAACTTGAAGAGAATTACAAGGATATGAAATCATGCATAAGAGAGATCAGAAGAAACTCAAATAAGATTCATAGATAATCTGATCATAAATCCACAATTCATCACATCTCGACAAACACACCGCAAAAGAAGATTACATCGGATAGATATCCATGAAGATCATGGAGAACTTTGTATTGAAGATCCAAGAGAGAGAAGAAGCCATCTAGTTACTAGCTATGGACCCGTAGGTCTATGGAGAACTACTCACGCATCATCGGAGCGGTCATGGTATTGATGGAGAAGCCTTCCGTGTCTGAATCCCCCCTCCGGCAGGGCACCAGAACGCTCCCGAGATGGGATCTTGCGGAGACAGAAGTTTGCGGCGGCGGAAAAGTGATTACGATGCTCCCCTAATTTTTTGTGGAATTTTTGGGGATATATAGGCGCAAACCCTAGGGCAGACGTGGCCCAGGGAGCCCACAAGCCTGGACGGCGCGGGCCCCCCTGGTCGCGCCATGAGGGCTTGTGGGGTCCCTGAGGACCCCGTGCCTTGGTTCTCAAGTCTCCCGATCTTCTTCCGTTCCGGAAAAAATCTTTTCGGAAGTTTTATTCCGTTTGGACTCCGTTCAAAATCCTCCTCTGAAAGGGGTCAAAAACATGGAAAAACAAGAACTGGCACTTGGCACTGGATTAATAAGTTAGTCCCAGAAAATAAATAAAAAGCATGCAAAACATCCAAAGTTTGACAAGATAATAGCATGAAATCATCAAAAATTATAGATATGTTGGAGACGTATCAAGCATCCCCAAGCTTAACTCCTGCTCCTCCTCGAGTAGGGAAGTGATAAAGAATGAATTTTTGATGTGGAATGCTACCTAGCATAGTTGTCCTTTGCAACTTCTTTCACATGGCATGAATGTTCAGATCCGTACGATTCAAAACAATAGTTTTCTATTGACATGAAAACAGTAATACTTCAAGCAAACTAGCAAAGTAGTCATGAACTTTCAAAATAACAAAGCCAAAGAAAGTTATCCCTACAAAATCATATAGTCTGGCTATGCTCCATCATCCTCACACAACTAATCTAAATCATGCACAACCCCGAAATTGGCCAAGTAATTGTTTTCGCACTCTTACTTTCTCAAACTTTTTATAACTATCACGCAATACATGAGCGCGAGCCATGGATATAGCACTATAGGAGGAATAGAGTGTGGTGGTGGTTGTGAGACAAAAAGGAGGACATGGTCACATTGACTCAGCGTATCAATAGGCTATGGAGATTCTCATTAATAGATATCAACGTGAATGAGTAGGTATTGCCATACAAGAGATTCACTAGAGCTATAAGTATGTGAAAGCTCAAAAGGAAAACTAGTGGGTGTGCATCCAACTTGCTTGCTCACGAAGACCTAGGGCAATTTTGAGGAAGCCCATCATTGGAATATACAAGCCAAGTTATATAAAAGATTCCCACTAGCATATGGTAGTGACAAAGCAAGAAGCTCCCAATCATGAAGAACATGGTGCTAATATGAAGCACAAGTGCCAAAAAAAGATAGTAGCATTGTCCCTTCCCTCTTTTTCTCTCATTTTTTTATTTGGGCTCTTAGGCCTCTTTTTTTCTTTTCTCCCCTTTTTTTGTTTTTGGGCTCTTTGGCCTCTTTTTTTCCTCACATGGGACAATGCTCTAATAATGATGATCATCACACTTTTTAGTTACTCAAAGCTCAAAGATCACAATGATGATGACTCCATAGGGAATGCCTCTGGCAGTGTACCGGGATGTGCAACGATCTAGTATGATCATGCAATGGCAATATGAGAGTGATGGCACAAGTCATGAGACGGAACGGTGGTAGTTGCATGGCAATATATCTCGGAATGGCTATGAAAATGCCATAGTAGGTAGGTATGGTGGCTGTTTTGAGGAAGGAGTTTGGTGGGTTTGTGCACCAGCGAGAATTGCGCGGCACTAGAGAGGCTAGCAATGGTGGAAGGTGAAAGTGCATCTAATCCATGGACTCAATATTAGTCATAAAGAACTCACATACTTGTTGCGAAAGTTTTTATTAGTAATCGAAACAAAGTGCTAAACGCATACTCTGAGGGGAAGGGTTGGTAGGTGTAAACCATCGCGTGATCCCGACCTCAACACAAAGGATGACAATCAATAGATCAATTATGCTCCGACTTCCTAACATAGCGGTTCACCATACGTGCATGCTACGAGAATCACTAACTTCAACACAAGTATTTCTAGATTCACAACACCCTACTAACATAGCTTTTAATATTCCCGAATCCATGTCTCAAAACTAATTGAGAGGAATCGAAACTTTTCTTTCTACTCAATGCACATGAAGATGGAAGTTTTTGCATCCTCTTTGGGTACCTAGCACATGGGACTACTTTCATAGCATAAGCCAACTACCAAATCACGCACCGCTGTGCTCTAAAGATATAAGTGAAGCACAAGAGCAAAAGGTATCTAGCTCAAAGGATATAAGTGAAGCACTAGAGCAAAAGTATCTAGCTCAAAAGATATAAGTGAAGCACTAGAGCAAAAGTATCTAGCTCAAAAGATATAAGTGAAGTACAATGAGCATTCTAGCAAAATCATGATGAGTGTGTGTCTCTCTCTCTAAAAAAGGTGTGCAGCAATGATGATTGTGACACAACAAAAAGAAAAGACTCCTATGATACAAGACGCTCCAAGCAAAACACATATCATGTGGTGAATAAAAATATAGCTCCAAGTAATGTTACCGATGGATTGAAGACGAAAGAGGGGATGCCTTCCCGGGGCATCCCCAAGCTTAGGCTTTTTGGTGTCCTTGAATTTGGCTTCGGGGGGCCTTGGGAATCCCCAAGCTTGATCTCTTTCCACTCCTTATCTCTTCGTCCATGAGAACGTCACCCAAAACTTGAAAACTTCACAACACAAAAATTAAACAGAAACTTGTGATAACATTAGTACAAGAAAGCAAACTACCACTTCTTTTGGTACTGTAGCAAACTTGAATTCCATCCATATTGATGATGAGCTACTGTATTCTCACTTTTCCATGGCTAGTACCCCCCGATACTAACCATAGTTTCATCAAAACAAGCAACCAACTCAATAAAAACAGAATCTGTCAAAAACAGACCAGACTGTAGCAATCTGTATACTTCGTGTACCTCTGGTACCTAAAGAAATCTGAAAAATTACGACGGTCTAGGGCAAAAGCATATCAATCAGCAGGAAAAAGAATCAACTCAAAATCTCTTTATGAATAAAAATGAAAAATCATCTCGTGAGTGAAAAGTTTCTGTCTTTTTCCAGCAAGATCAAACAACCATTACCAAGACCAATCATAAAGGTTTTGCTTGGCTCAAACACAAAAAGAAACACAAAAAACACAATCACAATAGAATTGTGAAAGTGTGGACGCAATAAAACAAAAAGAAAAAGATAAATTTATTGGGTTGCCTCCCAACAAGCGCTATTGTTTAACGCCCTTAGCTAGGCATAGTAGCGATAGAATCATGTATCGTCGTCTTTGGTGCTCAAACCATAAGTAGCCCTCATCATGGATTCATAAGGCAATCTTATTTTCTTTCTAGGAAAGTGTTCTATGCCCTTCCTTTAAGTAAATTGAAATCTAATATTCCCTTCCTTCATATCGATGATAGCACCGATAGTCCTTAGGAAAGGTCTACCAAGAATAATAGGGCAAGTAGGGTTGCAATCAATGTCAAGCACAATGAAATCCACGGGTACATAGTTCCTATTTGCAATAATAAGAACATCATTGATCCTTCCCATTGGTTTCTTGATAGTGGAATCAACAAGATGCAAATTAAGGGAACACTCTTCAATCTCATTAAAACCCAGAATATCACATAAAGACTTTGGAATCACAGAAACACTAGCACCCAAATCACACAGAGCATTACACTCATAGTTTTTTATTTTGATTTTGATGGTAGGTTCCCACTCATCATGAAGCTTTCTAGGGATAGCGACTTCCAATTCAAGTTTCTCTTCAAGAGCTTTTATCATAGCTTCGACGATATGATCGGTAAAAGCTTTGTTTTGGCTATAAGTGTGTGGAGAGTTTAACATGGATTGCATCAAAGAAATGCATTCAATCAAGGAGAAACTATCATAATTGAATTCCTTGAAATCCACGGTAGTAACTTCATTACTACTCAAAGTTTTAACGTCTTCTACTCCACTTTTAACGCTTTTAGCATCAAGATAGATGGACTCCGAATCATTGGGGCACTTTTCAACCAAAGTGGATTCATATCCAGCCCCATAATCATTAGGTTTGACACAAGAAAACAAAGATTCAATGGGAGTCACACCAAACATTTTAAGATCTTCATGATTCTCATCACGAGAACATGCCTTTTTAAGCCATTCATGTCTAGCACGAATTTGGGCGGTTCTTTCTTGGCTCTCAATCATGGAAACACGCATAGCTTTCAAAGTTCCATCCATGTTGATTTTGGGAGGAGCACATCTAACTTTCAAGGCATCAACATCACAAGAAATCCTATCAACGCTCTTAGCCAAATCGTCAATTCTGAGTAGTTTTTCCTCTATGGACGCATTGAAAATCTTTTGAGAGTTGATGAACTCTTTGATATTACTCTCTAGATCAGAGGGTAATCTATTGTAATTTCCATGAGAATTGTTGTAGGAGTTGCCAAAATTATTAGAGGAGTTACTAGGAAAAGGCCTAGGAACATAGTTTCCTCTAAAAGCATTGTTGTTGCCAAAGTTATTCCTACCAACAAAATTAACGTCCAAGCTAGCGTTGCTACTCTCAATCAAAGAAGACAAAGGCAAATCATTAAGATCCAAAGGAGCACTTATACTAGCAACCAAATTCATTAACTCATCCATCTTAGCACTCAACGAGTTAATTTCTTCCATAGCGTGTACCTTTTTACTAGTAGGTGACCTTTCAGTGTGCCATTGAGAGTAATTTGTCATGATGTTGTCTAACAGCTTTGTGACTTCTCCTAACGTGATTTCCATGAACGTTCCACCTAAGGCGGAGTCCAAGATATTTCTAGAAGCGAAATTCAAGCCAACGTAAAAGATTTGAATGCATCCAAAGGCTCAAGCCATGAGCGGGACAATTTCTAATCATTAATTTCATTCTCTCCCTAGCTTGTGCAACATGTTCATGATCAAGTTGCTTGAAATTCATGATATCATTACGGAGAGAGATGATCTTAGCTGGCGGAAAATACTTGGATATATAAGCATCTTTGCACTTATCCCAAGAATCGATACTATTTTTGGGCAAAGAAGAAAACCAAGTTTTTGCGCGATCTCGCAACGAGAAAGGAAAAAAAGCTTCAATTTAATCACGTCATTATCCACATCTCTTTTCTTTTGCATATCGCAAAGCTCAATGAAGGTATTTAGATGGGATTAGGCATCTTCACTAGGAAGGCCAGAGAATTGCTCTTTCATAACAAGATTCAGCAAAGCGGCATTGATTTCGTATGACTCCGCACTAGTGGCGGGAGCAATCGGAGTACTAATAAAATCATTATTATTAGTATTCGAGAAGTCACAAAGTTTGGTGTTTTCATTCATGGTGACTTCATCAAGCAAGCAAGCACACAAGCAAACAAAAAGCGGGCGAGAAAAAGGGCGAACGAAAAAGGCAAATGAAAAGGCGAAAGAAAAAGGCAAATTGGTGAAGTGGGGGAGAGGAAAACGAGAGGCAACTGGCAAACAAAGCAAATGCAAGAGATGAGTTTGTGACACTTACTTGGATGAGTTCTTGACTTGATCTTCCTCCCCGGCAACGGCGCCAGAAATTATTCTGTTGCGGCAACAAAAGTCCTTCCCTGACATGTAGGAATTCCTCTTGTTACTTCTCTGATTTGCGTTGGTTTTTTCCTTGAAGAGGAAAGGGTGATGCAGCACAGGAGCAGTAAGTATTTCCCTTAGTTTGAGAACCAAGGTATCAATCCAGAAGGAGAGCCTCGTCAAGTCCAAAGTACCTGCACAAAAACAAACAAGCTTGCACCCAACGCTTCAAAGGGGTTGTCAATCCCTTCAAGATTGTTTGCAAAAGTGAGATCTGAAGGCGGAAAGTGCAACAAAGTAAAAAAGCGTAAGGCTGAAAATACGGTGTGGAGTAGACCCTGGGGGCCATAGTGTTCACTAGAGGCTTCTCTCATAATAGAAAATATCACGGTGGGTGAACAAATTACTGTCGAGCAATTGATAGAACCGTGCAAAGTCCCGACGATATCTAAGGCAATGATCTAGCATATAGGCATCACGTCTGAGAAAAGTAGACCGATACCTTCTGCATCTACTACTATTACTCCACACATCGACCGCTATCCAGCATGCATCTAGTGTATTGAGTTCATGACGAATAGAGTAACGCTTTAAGCAAGATGACATGATGTAGAGGGATAATCTCAAACCAATGATGAAAACCCCATCTTTTTACCCTTGATGGCAACAACACGATACGTGCCTCGCTACCCCTTCTGTCACTAGGTGAGGTCACCGCACGGTATGAACCCAAAACCAAGCACTTCTCCCATTGCAAGAATCATAGATCTAGTTGGCCAAACAAAACCCACAACACGAAGAGAATTACAAGGATATGAAATCATGCATAAGAGAGATCAGAAGAAACTCAAATAAGATTCATAGATAATGTGATCATAAATCCACAATTCATCGGATCTCGACAAACACACCGCAAAAGAAGATTACATCGGATAGATCTCCATGAAGATCATGGAGAACTTTGTATTGAAGACCCAAGAGAGAGAAGAAGCCATCTAGTTACTAGCTATGGACCCGTAGGTCTATGGTGAACTACTCACGCATCATCGGAGAGGTCATGGTGTTGATGGATAAGCCTTCCGTGTCCGAATCCCCCCTCCGGCAGGGCACCAGAACGCGCCCCAGATGGGATCTAGCGGAGACACAAGCTTGCGGCAGCAGAAAAGTGATTATGATGCTCCCCTAATTTTTTGTGGAATTTTTGGGGATATATAGGTGCAAACCCTAGGGCAGACGTGGTCCAGGGAGCCCACAAGCCTGGACGGCGCGGGCCCCCGGCCGTGCCATGAGGGCTTGTGGGGTCCCTGAGGATCCACTGCCTTGGTTCTCAAGTCTCCTGATCTTTTCTGTTCCGAAAAAATATTTTCGGAAGTTTTATTCCGTTTGGACGCCGTTCAAAATCCTCGTGTGAAAGGGGTCAAAAACATGGAAAAACAGGAACTGGCACTTGGCACTGGATTAATAAGTTAGTCCCAGAAAATAAATAAAAGGCATGCAAAACATCCAAAGTTTGACAAGATAATAGCATGAAACCATCAAAAATTATAGATACGTTGGAGACATATCAGTAGGCTGGTTGCCGCCTAGGATCTGTGCGATGAATCGGCCGCGGCCGCGGACCGATCCAAGCCGGCTAGGAGCCTCGAAATCGGAGTGAGGCCGTATGCGGAGTTATACTCGCGTTGTGTGGCCTCCATCCGACGCTTTGCCGAGGCGACGACAATGCCCTCCTCCAAGATATGCTTGCGAGCCTCCTCCAGTGAGGCTCGGGCATCGTTAGGGTTCGCGGAGGTAGCGATGGGTGTCTTCAGGCCGGCGATAGCATCCTAAAGAGTATCAGCGGTGGCAGCAGCGGGCTCACCAGCGTCTGTTGATGCCTTGCCATGAACCGCGCCGGTGCCAGCGCCGATAACCATTACCTCCACGATGTTGGAGACGGCGGCGACATGGTACGGGGTGAAGAACCCCACCGACGGCGGAGGGCCGTCGAAGACGACTACGTTGCTGGGGTACACGTTGTGTGCAGGCGTCTCAGCGATAGAGAGCCTGCTGAAGCTGGCGCATAGTGCCTCCATGTCGAAGTCCTCGCCGAAGTAGCGAGGACCGTCGTTGAGACGCAGGTCGCTAAAGAGAACGTTGAGGTTATCCATAGCAGCGACGACGACGCTGGGAAGCACCTCGTCATCGGAATCTTCGTCCGAATCCGCATGGCGGACGGGGACGTCGATCATCATCGGTGTTGCCTCGTCGAAAGCGGGTTCCGCGGGCATGCAGACCGATCCGTATGCGATGCATCCATTGGCGTAGGTGCGGGGCCCCGCCCAGCGCATAAAGCCAGCCGATGCCGCGATCGGCCCCACGGTGGGCGCCAAATGTAGGTGAATACTCACAACATATGCCATGGGTAGGCTAAAGTCAGTGAGAACCGAAGGGACAAAGGAGGGCGCTGCGAACGAGGTTGGTACAAGCATGGAACACACGATGTACCTAGGTTCAGGGCTCTTCGTAGAGATAAGACCCTGATATGTCTCTGTCGTATCTACTTTTCCGAACTCTTTTGCCCTTGTTTTGGACTCTAATTTGCATGATTTGAATGGAACTAACCCGGACTGACGTAGTTTTCAGCAGAATTTCCATGGTGTTTTTTTTGTGCAGAAATAAAAGTTCTCGAAATGTCCTGAAAATTTGCGGAGATTTTTTCTGGAATAAAAGAAAAATACCTGCGCAAAGATCCACCGAAGGGGGCGTGCCAGTGCGCCACAAGCCCACAGGCCGCGGCCACCCCCTATGGCCGCGCCGTGTAGGCTTGTGGGGCCCACGTGGCACCACCGCCCCCAAACTCAGCTCTATATCTTCCGTTTCGCCTGGAAAAAATCAGAGAGAAGGTTTTCATCGCGCTTTGTGATACAGAGGCGCCGCCACATCCTGTTCTTCATCTGGAGGGCAGATCTGGAGTCCGTTTTGGGCTCCGGAGAGGGGAAATCGTTGCCATCGTCATCATCAACCTTTCTCCATCGACAATTCCATGATGCTCTTCATAGTTCGTGAGTAATCTCATCGTAGGCTTGCTGGACGGTGATGAGTTGGATGAGATCTATCATGTAATCGAGTTAGTTCTTGACGGGGATTGATCCCTAGTATCCACTATGTTCTAGATTGATGTTGCTACTACTTGGCTATGCTTAATGCTTGTCACTAGGGCCCGAGTGCCATGATTTCAGATCTGAACCTATTATGTTGTCCCCAATATATGTGTGGTTTAGATCCTATCTTGCCAGTTGTAGTCACCTACTATGTGTTATGACCCGGGAACCCCAGAGTGACAATAGCCGGAACCATTCCCGGAGATGACCATAGTATGAGGAGTTCATGTATTCACCGTGTGTTAATGCGTTGGTCCGGTTCTTTATTAAAAGGAGAACCTTAATATCTCGTAGTTTCCATTAGGACCCCGCTGCCACGGGAGGGATGGGCACTAGATGTCATGCAAGTTCTTTTCCCTAAGCACGTATGACTACATACGAAATACATGCCTACATTAAATTGATGAACGGGATCTAGTCACATATCTCTCCATGTTATAGCTGTTGCATGATGAATCACATCCGTCATACTCATCCATCACCGGTCCACTACCTATGAGTCTTTTACTACTGTTCCTCGCTACGTTACTTTGCCTAGGCTTGTCCCTTGCTACAAAAGGGATTGGGCCACTTTGCTCCTGTTGTTACTTGTTACTTTGCTGCTGATGTTCCTTGCTACTTCGCTGCTACTTGTTGCAAGACTTTTCTGGGGCCGTAGCCGGGGAAGCATTCTTCTCAAGAATAATCCCCCGTCCACGTGCTGGCGCCATTGATACAACAGTTAGGAATAGTCTGCCGTCAACAGATCGTTTCTGGCACCGTTGCTATCATACTACTTTGCTACTGATACTTTGCTTGCAGACACTAATCTTTCAGGTGTGGTTGAATCTGACACATTCAGCTGCTAATACTTGAGAATATTCTTTCGCTTCCCGTTGTGCGAACCAACAAATTTGTGTTGAATACTCTACCCTCGAAAACTGTTGTGATCCCATACGCTTGTGGGACATCAAGGCTTTTTTCTGGCGCCGTTGCCGGGGAGGCACAGCTATATTCTCTGAGTCACTTGGGATTTACGTCTGCTGATCACTATGAGGAATCCGAAAGATCCAAGAACAAAAGTCATGCCTTCCACTACGAGGAGAGGTAAGGAACTGCCATCTAGCTCTGCACTTGATTCACCTTCAGTTTTGAGTAAGTTTGCGACTTCACCTCCTGCTAGAAATCTTGATATGTTGCCTGTGCTTGATGATGCTACTTCTGCTGCCCATGATGCTATGCTTGATACTATGCCTGATGATGCTATGCTTGATACTCCTTTGTGATACGTCTCCAACGTATCTACTTTTCCAAACTCTTGTGCCCTTGTTTTGGACTATAATTTGCATGATTTGAATGGAACTAACCTAGAATGACGTTGTTTTCAGCAGAATTGCCTTGGTGTTATTTTTGTGCAGAAATCAAAGTTCTCCAAACGTCCTGAAAATTTACGGGGAGCGGTTTTGGAAAATATCAAAAATACCTGCGACAGAATCCACCTGAGGGGGTGGGCCAGTGGGCCACAAGCCCCTGCTCCGCCACCACCCCCCTTGGTGGCGGTGGGCAGGCTTGTGGGGCCCACAGGCCTCTGCCACCCCCAACTCCAGCTCTATAAGTTGTCTTTCGTCCCAGAAAAAATTAAAAGAGAAGTTTTCGTCGCGTTTTCGATACGGAGGCGCCGCCACCACCTGTTCTTCATCTGGAGGGCAGATCTAGAGTCCGTCTTGGGCTCCGGAGAGGGGAAATCGTCGCCATTGTCATCATCAACCTTCTTCCCTCTCCAATCCCATGAAGCTCTTCGTCATTTGTGAGTAATCTATTCGTAGGCTCACTGGGCGGTGATGAGTAGGATGAGATCTATCATGTAATCGAGTTAGTTTTGATGGGGATTGATCCCTAGTATCCACTATGTTCTGAGATTTGATGCTGCTACTACTTTGCATGCTTAATGCTTGTCACTAGGGCCCGAGTGCCATGATTTCAGATCTGAAATTATTATGTTGTCACCAATATATGTGTGTTTTAGATCCGATCTTGCATGTTGTAGTTACTTACTATGTGTTATGATCCGGCGACCCCAGAGTGACAATAACCGGAACCACTCCCGGTGATGACCATAGTTTGAGGACTTCATGTGTTCACCAAGTGCTAATGCGTTGGTCCGGTTCTTTATTAAAAGGAGAACCTTAATATCTCGTAGTTTACTTTCGGACCCCGCTGCCACGGGAGGGATGGACAATAGATGTCATGCAAGTTCTTTTCCCTAAGCATGTATGACGACACACGGAATGCATGCCTACATCACATTAACGAACGGGAGCTAGCCACATATCTCTCCGTGTTATAGCTGTTGCATGATGAATATCATCCAAACAAATCACCGACCCAATACCTACGAGTTTGTCCTACTGTTGCTACAGCCGTTACTTGTCTTGCTCTGCTGCTACTACTATTGCTACTGTTGTTACTTGTCTTGCTCTGCTGCTGCTTCTACTACTGTTGCTACTGCTGTTACTTGTTTTGCTCTGCTGCTACTGTTGCTACTACTGTCGCTTGCTACTGTTGCTACTTGCTACTACTGTCACTACTGTTGTTCCTTGCCACTGGTATTGCTTGTTACACTGCCGATACCCGTTACTTCGCTGTTACTACTTCGCTGTTACTATTGTGCTTGCAAATACTAATCTTTCAGGTGTGGTTGAATCTGACAAATTCAGCTGGTAATACTTGAGAGTATACTCTCACCTCCTGTCTAGCGTACCTACAAATTTGGGTCGAATACTCTACCCTCGAAAACTGCTGCGAACCCACGCGCTGGTGGGCCATAAACAACATTCTTCAAGTTTCATTGTCGGGGAGTGCTATCAGCATTCTTCTGGTGCCGTCGCAGGAGAAGGTTAGTTGTTATAAGCATTCGTCTAGCTAACACTAGAGATTGTAGGATCAGCACTTTTCTGGAGCCATTGCCAAAGAAGCACAGCTGACGTCAGCATTTTTCTGGCGCCGTTGCCGGGGAGGTATTGCTATATTCTATGAGTTACTTGGGATTTATATCTGCTGATCACTATGAAGAATCTGAAGGATCCGAAGACCAAATTCTTGCCCTCAACTATGAGGGGAGGTAAGGAATTGCCATCTAGCTCTGCACTTGATTCACCTTCGGTTATGAGTAAGTTTGCAACATCACCTCCTGCTAGAAATCTTGATATGTCGCCTGTGCTTGATGATGCTTGTGATACTACTGCTAGAGATGCTATGCTTGATACTATGCCTGATGATACTATGCTTGATACTATGCCTGATGATGCTATGCTTGATACTATGCTTGATACTGCTAGAGATGCTATGCTTGATACTACTTTGCCTGATGATGCTAGAGATGCTACTATGTCTGATGATGCTATGCTTGATACTGCTAGAGATACTCCTTTGCCTGATGTTCCACTGGGAGCGTTCCTTGATGCTCATATTGCTAGAGTTACTGCCAATGCTCGTGATGCTTCTGATACTGCCGATGCTATTGAGATAGAACCTGCTTTTGCTCCTGTTAGACCTAGCTCTCCTAGATATGAATTGCATGTTATACCTAAGGGTTACGTTATGGAGGGAGAGATAGCTGAGGATTTTCTTGCGTGTAAGGATGCCTATGACGCTGAGAAATTAGTTCTCAAGTGGAAGGAAAAATCTCGGGAAGTTAGGAAGAGAAATGATCCGAAGTTTGCCACTTCGCCTATCTTTGTCACCGATAAGGATTATGAATTCTCTGTCAACCCTGAGATAATCTCTCTAGTCGAATCTGATCCTTTTCACGGTTATGAGTCTGAGACGGTCATAGCCCATCTTGCCAAACTATCCGAAATATCCAACCTTTTCACTAATGAGGAGAAGATCCGCCACTACTATATCCTTAAGTTGTTTCCTTTCTCTCTAAAGGATGATGCTAAATCCTGGTTCACCTCTCTTGCTCCTGGATGTGTGCGTAGTCCCCAGGAGATGGTCTATTACTTCTATGAGAAATATTTCCCTGCCCATAAGAAGCAAGCTGCCTTGCAGGAAATATACAACTTTGCTCAACTCCAAGAAGAGAGTCTTCCACAAGCTTGGGGGAGGCTCGTCCAGCTACAGAATGCTTTGCCTGATCACCCTCTTAAGAAGAACGAGATACTTGATATCCTCTATAATGGACTTACCGATGCCTCTAGAGACTACCTAGATAGTTGTGCCGATTGTGTTTTTAGGGAACGAACTGTAGAACAAGCTGAGACCCTACTGAATAACCTCTTGATCAACGATAATGCTTGGACTATTCCCGAACCACCTCCTAAGCCAACTCTGAAGAAAAGATGTATTCTATTCCTCAATCCCGAAGATATGCAAGAAGCCAAGAAATCTATGCAAGAGAAAGGCATTAGATCTGAAGATGTCAAAAATCTGCCACCTATCGAAGAGATCCACGGTCTCAATAACCCGATATAGGTAGTAAAAGTGAATTCTCTGCGTAGGTTTGACGAGAGTGATATTCCTTTTGATAAACCTACTAGCCTATGCTTTGATGAATTTGACAACTTTGTTGCCAAACAACAGAGTTTCCATGACTATGTTAGCAAACATTTGGAACAAAGTGCTCGTATGCTTAGCCATTTAATTGCTTGTGTAGACAGAAACGTCAATGTTGTGAAGCTTCTGAGTAAACATGCCTCTATGATTACTACTCGGGTAGAACAAGTACTTAAAGCTCAGAATGACTTGCTCAATGAATTAAATGACAACTCTGTCAGAGTCATTACTAGAGGAGGCAAAATGACTCAGGAACCTTTGTATCCTGAAGGTCATCCTAAGAAAATTGATCAAGATTCTCAAGGAATCAATGCTGATACACCTAGTCATCCTAAGGAGAAGAAGAAGGATGATAGAAACCTGCACGCCGGTTCACCAAATACTATCACACCTGAAGAACCTAATGATATTTCTGCGTCTGATGCAGAAACACAATCAGGTGATGAACATGAACCTGATGACAATGTGGACAGTGATGTTCATAATAATGCTCAACCAAGCCATGATAAGGATGTGGAGATTGAACCTACGGTTAATCCTGATAATCCACGACCTAAGAAGTACGATAAGAATGACATCACTGCTAGGAAGCATGGTAAAGAAAGAGAGCCATGGGTTCAGAGACCTATGCCCTTTCCTCCTAAGCCATCCAAGAAAAAGGATGATGAGGATTTTGAGCGCTTCGTTGAGATGATAAGACCCGTCTTTCTGCAGATGCGGTTAACTGATATGCTCAAGATGTCTCAGTATGCCAAGTACATGAAAGATATTGTGACTAATAAACGGAAGATACCAGATCTTGAGATCTCCACCATGCTTACCAATTACACTTTCAAGGGTGGAACTCCTAAGAAACTTGGTGATCCCGGAGTGCCCACTATACCTTGCTCCATTAAAGGAAACTACGCAAGAACTGCCTTATGTGACCTTGTAGCTGGTGTTAGTGTTATGTCGCTCTCTCTTTATCGTAGACTTGAATTGGATAAGTTGACACTCACTGAAATTTCTTTGCAAATGGCCGACAAATCTACTGCTTTCCCTATCGGCATTTGCGAGGATGTGCCTGTTGTGGTTGCTAATACCACTATCTTAACAGACTTTGTTATCTTGGATATTCCCGAGGACGATGCCATGGCTATCATCCTTGGAAGACCCTTTTTAAACACCGCAGGGGCTGTTATAGATTGCAACAAAGGCAATGTCACTTTCCATGTCAACTGTAATGAGCACACAGTGCACTTTCTGAAGAAACGATATCAAGTACACTGCATCAATGCTATTGAAAAGACTTCATCGATTCTCATTGGGAGCTTTGAATGCCCTATTCCTCGTGTCAAGATGAAGTATGATTTGCTTGTTGGGGAGATTCATATCCCCATTGAGGTGACTTAGTGGCTATTCAAAAATTCTTCGTTCTCTCTTGCGATTCGAGAAGGTTTTGTCATAAGGACTTGATCAATCCCATTGACGGATTTCTTCCGATGACCATGAAACGGATGAATCAGAGAGTCACATACCTCTGTTTTGAGTCTTCATTTTCTTTTGCTTAGAAGAAAAATGATAGAATTAGTTTAGTTTTTCCTGTTTTCTGTTTTAGCGTCCTGGAGAAAAATACCTCAAAAATAAAAGTTGTCCGATGGTCCTGAAAATTTAGTATGATTTTTTCTGGAATTTTTGAAAATTTCTGGGCCTGAGAGCTGGTCAAGAGGCCTGACCAGTGGGCCACAAGCCCCCCACTGCCACCTACCCCCCTGGTGGTGGGGTGCAAGCTTGTGGGGCCCATAGGCATCCCCTCCACTCATTCTAGCTCCCAGCCTCTTCTTCCACCTCTAGAAAAAATTGTTTCATAGCTCAAACTCGTGTTCTTGCTCATTTGGCTGTGATTTTCGATCTCCTTGCTCAAAGCACCATTCTCCGAACTGTTTTGGGCAAATTACTCCTTGGTAAGTGACTCATCCATTGGTCCAATTAGTTTTTGCTCTAGTGCTTTATCCTTTGCGAATTCTTGCTACCTTGGTGACCCTGTTCTTGAGCTATAAAAGTTGATTTTAGCTGGTCCCAAGTAGTTTTAGCGCGTGATACGGTCTCTAGACACTAGTAGGAGTAGTTGCTACAAGTTGGGTTAATCCTTATTCACTTTTCTTTCGAAGTCTCTAAAAAATATCAGAATTTTTCAGAGCTAGAAAAGGGAAAGATGAGGAGGTTCTTGAGAGGCTCTTCAAGCCGTAACTCCAAGGAGGACGAGAAGAACCACCCCAAGTACGCAGTCCCTCGAGTCACAGAAGTTCGAGCGTGCGAGTGGCCAAGTGATGATTTTTTGCGCGCCGCCGGACTTTATGAAGACTTTTATTACTTGGTGGAGAACGCAGGTGTCACTGCGTTCGTTGAAGATAAGTGCCCACAATATCTCCTCCTCACCAATATTTTTGTTCAAAGCTTCAACTTTTATTCGAGGAAGAATCCTCCCATGGTTGAGTTCATGATATACGATGTTCCCGAGTGCATGACTTTTGCAATGTATGCAAATTACCTTATGTTGGGGATATCCGTGACCCTCGTCCATGGGACTTGGAGGATTTCATTGGTTCTATTGTTGTTGGAGAGGAGAGAGGAGTGTCTCATGCTAGAATCGCTAGCATACATTTTCCTATGCTTCGGTACTTCTCACTATTTGTGGGAAAATGTTTGATTGGCCATGGGGAGGCTGGATCACTTAGTTCTCCAGACCTTGCGGTTTTGCGTGAAGGCCTTTATAAGGTTAAGACTTATAGCTTGGGCGCTATAGTGGCTCAACGATTGAACCTGAACCGTTCTAAAGGTGTTGTCTATGGATGTATCTACGCTACTCGTCTTGCCACACACTTTGAGATACCGATTAGACTAGGAGAGGAAGGAGAGATGCTTCTCCCTCTGAGATATATGGATTATGACAGCATGGTTCGCCATGATTTTCTGGATAGAGATGCTAGTAGACGGATGATTTATAACCTGGTGTTTAGTCAAGGTACTCGGGAGACTATTACTTTGCCTGCTCCTTCTTTGTTTGATCTTCATGCAGGCAGGTACACTATTATGCCCGTGGACATCTACGCATATTGGGGCTTGGCCCAACCACAGGCACCCGTGCCCGAGCCGCCAGTCGAGTACCAGACGCCAGTTTATTAGTGGGAGCCAGAGGAGCTCACACAGCAGTGGCATCCATAGTCTGCTCTGGAGTATCCTGGAGCTGGTTATTTCCCACCTTGGGAGTAGACCAAGCTAGGCCAAAAGTCTAAGCTTGGGGGAGTACGTGTTCTCACCGACTTTACATTCATGCTTATGCTTTCACTCTATTAGCCGGTGTTTACACTTTGCCACTGTATTATCCATGCTAGTTTCTTTTCGTTTTCTTGTTTTCTTGTTTTGTGTCCTTTTGATAAAACCCAAAAAGATTTATCTTTCTTCTTTTGCTTGTTGGGAGCTTTCCCATGTAAATAGTTTTCTTTTTCTTCGTGTCAAGGTAGAAGATATTGGTTACAATGCTTAGTGGTTCTTACATGCTTACCTGTTTAGCTTTCAAAGAGCCATATTATTTTGTCTTCTCCTTTGTGTTTGCCTGCAGATTCAGCTTAGTCCAATGCGCTTACTATCGTTTTCATCATCCGATCGTGCAAATGAAAGGCAACAATGATGATATATGATGAAGTGACTAAGACTGAAAAGCTCGTATGGACTCTATCTATTTTGTTTTTGTAAATATGACTAGCTTGTCGACCTAGATTTAGCTTTGTTGTTAGAGAACCATGTTTGCAATGACAACTTAGAGATCATAGTTTCTGATGCCATGCTTATTTAGCTGAGAGCTTATAATGGTTTGTCTTGACTTCCAACATAGATTTTGAGATGACTATGATGTAGTATGATAGGATGGTATTCTCCTTTGAATGTTTCAAGTGGCTTGACTTGGTGCATGTTCATGCATGTAGTTGAAACAAAATCAACATAGCCTCTATGATGTTCGTGTTCATGGTGATTTATATCATGTTCATGCTTGCATTCAATGTTAGTCAAACTCATTGCATCTTGATGACTCTTGTCGCTCTCTAGTTGGTCGCTTCCCAGTCTTTTGCTAGCCTTCACTTGTACTAAGCGGGAATAATGCTTGTGCATCCACCTCCATAAACCCAAAAGTTTTTCCATGAGAGTGCACCATACCTACCTATTTGCGGTATCTACCTGTCGTTCCAAGTAAATTTGCATGTGCCATTCTCTAAACCTTTAAGAAATAATCTGTTTTGCATGCCCAAACCGCTCATGTGGTGACAGAGGGCTATTGGTATCTTCCATGCTAGGAGTGTTATCCTCGACATGTGTTTATTCACAGTCCTTCACGAGAAAGGGGCCGGTATTTGGGATGCCCAGTTCCACGCTTAAATTGAAAACATAACTGTAAAACAAGACTCCCCCCAGATTGATGTTAGTATGGACGGTACCCGAGGATTCGGCTAGCCGTGGAGTGTGATTGATTGGTGGTTGGGGGAGTTAAAACTTTACTTTTCTGTTTGGGAACCGCCTATAGCATGAGAAGCATGGAAGATATTGAGAACTCTTGGTCATTGCGTTGACAATGAAAGCATGCCACCCAAAATTATTATCTCTGTTTTCAAAGCTTGAGCTCTGGCACCTCTGCAAATCAATGCTTCCCTCTGCGAAGGGTCTGTCTATTTATTTTCCTATCGAGTCATCCTCCTCTTATATAAGCACCAATTAGAGAGCACCTCTGTCATTTTTATGCTTTGCTTCTGATTGATATTGAGTATGACTATGACTGGATCTTCGTTGCTATGAATTACAATGTTTAGTCAGCCCTTGATCTTTGAAAGTGCTCTGCATTTATGTTTTGCGGTCTCAGAAAGAGCTAGCGAGATACCACCTATTCATATTGCTTCATGCTTGTTTTGATTGAAGTGTTGATATTTGAAACTCATTATTATTTGCTCGTTAGCTGATAATGCAATTGATATTAGTTTACCGTGAGACCTTTTGTGTCATTTGCTTATGTGGTTAACTTGTGATCTTGCTGAATTTCTGGTTATGAGTTAGACATAGTTGCAACAACAAGATCAAACAGAGTTTGTCAAAGTTTTTCTTTCTCTCTCAGTTTGTCAACTGAGTTGCTTGAGGACAAGCAAGGTTTTAAGCTTGGGGGAGTTGATACATCTCCAATGTATCTACTTTTCCAAACTCTTTTTCCCTTGTTTTGGACTATAATTTGCATGATTTGAATGGAACTAACCTGGACTGACACTGTTTTCAGCAGAATTGCCTTGGTGTTATTTTTGTGAAGAAATCAAAGTTCTCCAAACGTCCTGAAAATTTACGGGGAGCAGTTTTGGAAAATATAAAAAAATACCTACGCCAGAATCCACCTGAGGGGGTGGGCCAGTGGGCCACAAGCCCCTGCTCCGCCACCACCCCCCTGGTGGCGGTGGGCAGGCTTGTGGGGCCCACAGGCCTCTGCAGCCCCCAACTCCAGCTCTATAAGTTGTCTTTCGTACCAGAAAAAATAAAAAGAGAAGTTTTCGTCGCGTTTTCAATACGGAGGCGCCGCCACCACCGGTTCTTCATCTGGAGGGCAGATCTGGAGTCCGTCTTGGGCTCCGGAGAGGGGAAATCGTTGCCATCGTCATCATCAACCTTCTTCCCTCTCCAATTCCATGAAGCTCTTCGTCGATCGTGAGTAATCTATTCGTAGGCTCACTGGGCGGTGATGAGTAGGATGAGATCTATCATGTAATCGAGTTAGTTTTGATGGGGATTGATCCCTAGTATCCACTATGTTCTGAGATTTGATGTTGCTACTACTTTGCCATGCTTAATGCTTGTCAGTAGGGCCCGAGTGCCATGATTTCAGATCTGAAATTATTATGGTGTCACCAATATATGTGTGTTTTAGATCCGATCTTGCAAGTTGTAGTTACCTACTATGTGTTATGATCCGGCAACCCCGGAGTGACAATAACCGGAACCACTCCCGGTGATGACCATAGTTTGAGGAGTTCATGTGTTCACCAAGTGCTAATGCGTTGGTCCAGTTCTTTATTAAAAGGAGAACCTTAATATCCTGTAGTTTCCTTTTGGACCCCGCTGCCACGGGAGGGATGGACAATAGATGTCATGCAAGTTCTTTTCCCTAAGCACGTATGACGACACACAGAATGCATGCCTAAATCACATTGACGAACGGGAGCTAGCCACATATCTCTTCGTGTTATAGTTGTTGCATGATGAATACCATCCAAACAAATCACCGACCCAATGCCTACGAGTTGGTCCTACTGTTGCTACTGCCGTTACTTTTCTTGCTCTGCTACTACTACTGTTGCTACTGTTGTTACTTGTCTTGCTCTGCTGCTGCTGCTACTACTGTTGCTACTGCTATTACTTGTTTTGCTCTGCTGCTACTATTGCTACTACTGTCGCTTGCTACTGTTGCTACTTGCTACTGCTGTCACTACTGCTGTTCCTTGCCACTGCTATTGCTCGTTACACTGTCGATACCCGTTACTTCGTTGTTACTACTTCGCTGTTAATATTGTGCTTGCAGATACTAATCTTTCAGGTGTGGTTGAATCTGACTAATTCAGCTGCTAATACTTGAGAGTATACTCTCACCTCCTGTCTGGCGTACCTACAAATTTGGCTCGAATACTCTACCCTCGAAAACTGCTGCGAACCCACGCGTTGGTGGGCATCAACAACATTCTTCCAGTTTCATTGCCAGGGAGTGCTATCAGCATTCTTCTGGTGCCGTCGCAGGAGAAGGTTAGTTGTTATAAGCATTCGTCTAGCTAACACTAGAGATTGCAGGATCAGCACTTTTCTGAAGCCATTGCCACAGAAGCACAGCTCACGTCACTTTTCCACTAGGTGCATTCCTTGATGCACAAATTGCTAGAGTTGCTACTAGATGTTATGATACTTCTGAAACTGCTGATACTATTGAAGTAGAACCTGCTACTATGCATGTTATGCCTGATACGGGCTATGTTATGGAGGGAGAGATAGCTGAGGATTTTCTTGCGTATAAGGATAGCTATGATGTTGAGAAACTTCTGCGCAAGTGGAAAGAAAAATCTCTGAACTCTAGGATGAAATACGACCCGAAGTTTGCCACTTCGCCTATCTTTGTGACCGATAAGGATTATGAATTCTCTGTCAACCCTGAGTTAATCACTCTGGTCGAATCTGATCGCTTTCACGGTTACGAGTCTAAAATGGTTGTAGCCCATCTTACCAAACTGCACGATATAGCCACCCTATTCACTAGTGAGGAAAAGATTCGCCACTACTATATGCTCAAGTTGTTTCCTTTCTCGCTAAAGGATGATGCTAAGACCTGGTTCACTTCTCTTGCTCCTCGTTGTGTGCGTAGTCCCTAGGATATGGTCTGCTACTTCTCTGAGAAATATTTCCCTGCCCATAAGAAGCAAGCTGCCTTGCAGGAAATATACAACTTTGCTCAAGCAGAAGAAGAGAGTCTCCCACAAGCTTGGGGGAGGCTCATCCAGCTACTGAATGCTTTGCCTGATCACCCTCTTGAGAAGAATGAAATCCTTGATATCTTCTATAATGGACTTACGGATGCTTCCAAAGACCACCTAGATAGTTGTGCTGGTAGTGTTTTTAGGGAACGAACTGTAGAACGAGTTGAGATTCTGTTGAATAACATCTTGTGCAATGAGAATGCTTGGACTATTCCCGAACCACCTCCTAAGCCAACTCCGGAGAAAAGAGGTATTCTATTCCTCAGTCCTGAAGATATGCAAGAAGCCAAGAAATCTATGCGAGAGAAAGGCATTAAATCTGAAGATGTCAAAATCTACCACCTATCGAAGAGATCCATGGTCTCGATAACCCGATATAGGTAGTAGAAGTAAATTCTCTGTGTAGGTTTGATGAGAGTGATATTCCTTTTGATAAACCTGCTAGCTTATGCCTGGATGAATTTGATAACTTCGTTGCCAAACAACAAAGTTTCAATGACTATTTTAGTAGACAATTGGAACAGAATGCTCGTATGCTTAGCCATTTAAGTGCTTGTGTGGATCGAAACGTCAATGATCTTAAACTTCTGAGTAAACATGCCTCTATGGTTACTAATCAGGTAGAACAAGTACTTAAAGCTCAGAATGACTTGCTTAATGAGTTTAATGACAATTCCGTCAGAGTCGTCACTAGAGGCGGTAGAATGACCCAGGAACCTTTGTATCCAGAGGGTCATCCGAAGAGAATTGAACAAGATTCTCAAGGAGTTAGCACTGATGCACCTAGTCATCCTAGAAAGAAGAAGAAAGATGATAGGAACCTGCACGCTAGCAACCCTGTTGCTGCTACACCTGAGAGTCCAAACGATGTATCTATCTCTGATGCTGAAACACAATCTGGTGATGAACATGAGCCTAATGATAATATCAATAGTGATATTCATGATGATGCTCAACTTAGCAATGATAAGGATGTGGAGATTGAACATAGTGTTGATCTTGACAACCCACAACCTAAGACTAGAAGATATGATAAGAATGACTTCGCTGCTAGGAAGCATGGTAAAGAAAGGGAACCATGGGTTCAGAAACCCATGCCCTTTCCTCCCAAACCATCCAAGAAAAAGGATGATGAGGATTTTGAGCGCTTCGTTGAAATGATCAGACATGTCTTTCTGCAGATGCATTTGACTGATATGCTCAAGATGTCTCCGTATGCTAAGTACATGAAAGATATTGTGACTAATAAGAGGAGGGTGCCTGATCTTGAGATCTCCGCCATGCTCGCTAACTACACTTTCAAGGGTGGAACTCCGAAGAAACTAGGTGATCCCGGTGTGCCCACTATACCTTGCTCCATTAAAGGCAACTGCGTTAGAACTGCGTTATGCGATCTTGGAGCCGGTGTTAGTGTTATGCCTCTCTCTCTCTCTCTCTTTATCGTAGACTTGAACTGGATAAGTTGACACCCATTGAAATCTCTCTGCAAATGGTCGACAAATCAACTGCTTTCTCTATCGGCATTTACGAGGATGTGCCTGTTGTGGTTGCTAACACCACTATCTTAATAAACTTTGTTATCTTGGATATTCCCGAGGACGATGTCATGGCTGTCATCCTCGAAAGACCTTTTTTAAACACTGCAGGGGCTGTTATAGATTGCAACAAAGGCAATGTCACTTTCCATGTCAACGGTAATGAGCATACGGTGCACTTTTTGAAGAAACAATATCGAGTACATTGCATCAATGTTATCGAAAAAACTTCATAGATTCTTATTGGGAGCTTTGATGCCCTATTCCTCATTTCAAGATGAAGTATGATTTGCTTGTTGGGGATATACACATCCCCATTGAGGTAACCTAGTGACTGTTCAAAAATTCTTCGTCTTCTTTTGCGATTCGAGAAAGTTTTGTCTAGGGGATTTGATCAACCCCATTGACGGATTTCTTTCGATGACCATGAGATGGATGAATCAAGGAGTCACAAACCTCTGTTCCAAGCTTTCACTTTAGGTTGCTTAGAAGAAAAATGATAGTTTTAGTTTAGCTTTCCCTGTTTTTTGTTTTGGCGTCCGATAGAAAAGTACCCCGAAAATAAAAGTTCTCCGAACGCTGTGAAAATCAAGTATGATTTTTTCTGGATTTTTTGAAAAATACTGGGACAAACAGTCTATCTGGGGGGCCACACCAGTGGGCCACAAGCCCTAGGGGCGCGGGCACCCCCCTGGCCGCGCCACCCAGGCTTGTGGGGGCCACGGGCACCCCCCCCCCCACTCATTCCTGCTCTCATCCAGTTCTCCTACCTCCGGAAAAAATCATTTCACAGCTCAAACCCGTGTTCTTGCTCCTCTTGCTGGGATTTTCGATCTCTTTGCTCAAATCACCGTTCTCCGAATTGTTTTGGGGAAATTACTCCTTGGTAAGTGACTCCTCCATTGGTCCAATTAGTTTTTGCTCTAGTGCCTTATACTTCGCGTATTTTTGCTGCCTTGGTGACCATGTTCTTGAGCTTTGCATGCTGATTTTAGCTGGTCCCAAGTAGTTTTGATGCGTAATATGGCCTCTAGACACTTGTGGGAGTAGTTGCTACGAGTTTTGTTGAGCCTTATTGACTTTTCCTTAGAATCACTAAAAATTTCAGAAATTTTTAGAGATAGAAAAAGGGGAAGATGAGGAGGTTCTTAAGAGGCTCGTCAAGCCATGACCCCAAGGATGATGGGAGTGAGAAGAAGCCCAAGTATTTGGTTCCTCGAATCGTAGAAGTGCGAGCGTGCGAGTGGCCAAGCGACGTGTTCTTACGCGCCGCTGGAATTTATGAGGACTTTTATCACTTGGTGGAGAACGCGGGCCTTACCGCCTTCGTTGAAGATAAGTGTCTGCAATACCTCCTCCTCACTAATATCTTCGTACAAACCTTTAACTTCTATCCGAGAAAGAATCCTCCTATGGTTGAGTTCAAACTTTATGATATCCCCCAGCGCATGTCACTCCAGGATTTTTGCAATGTCTGCAAATTACCTTATGTTGGGGATATTCATGAACCTCGTCCACGGGACTTGGAAGCTTTCATCGGTACAATTGTTGTAGGAGAGGAGAGAGGAGTGTCTTGCGCTAGAGCTGCTAGCATTCATTTTCCCGTGTTTAGGTACTTCTCACTATTTGTGGGAAAATGTTTGATTGGCCGTGGGAAAGTGGGTCACTTAGTTCCCCAGATCTTGCGGTCTTGCGTGAAGCACTTTATAGCGATAAAACTTATAGCTTGGGCACTATAGTAGCTCAATGGTTGAACCTGAACCGTTCTAAAGGTGTTGTCTATGGAGGTATCTATGCTACTCGTCTTGTTAGACACTTTGAGATACCTATTAGACTGGACGAGGAAGAAGAGATTCTTCTTCCCGAGAGATATCTAGATTATGATAGCATGGTTCGCCATGACTTTCTTGATAGAGATATAAGTAGAAGGATGATTTATAACCTCGTCTTTAGTCAGGGTACTCGTGAGACTATTACTTTGCCTGCTCCTTCTTTGTTCAATCTTCATGCAGGCAGGTACACTATTATGCCCTCGGACATCTATGCATATTGGGGCTTGGCCCAACCACAGGTGCCCGTGCCCGAGCCGCCAGTCGAGTACTAGACGCCAGTTTATCAGTGGGAGCCAGAGGAGCTCACACAACAGTGGCATCCTCAGTCCACTCCGGAGTACCCAGGAGCTGGTTATTTCCCTCCTTGGGAGTAGACCAAGTTAGGCCAAAAGCCTAAGCTTGGGGGAGTACGTGTTTCTCATCGACTTTACATTCTTGCTTATGCTTTCACTTTGTTAGCCGGTGTTCACACTTTGCCACTGTATCATGCATGCTAGTTCAGTTTCTTTTTCTAGTTTTCTTTTCATGTGTTTGTCTAGTTGAGAAACACCCAAAAAGATTTTCTTTTCTTCTTTTGCTTGTTGGGAGCTTTCCCATGTAGATAGTTTTGTTTTTCTTTGGGTCAAGGTAGAAGATATTGGTTACAATGTTTAGTGGCTCTTGCATGCATACATGTTTAGCTTTCAAAGAGACATATTACTTTGTCTTCTCCTTTGTGTTTGCCTGCAGATTCCAGCTTTAGTCCAATACACGAGCACTCTTATTATTGTTCACATCATTCGGTCGTGCAAGTGAAAGGCAATAATGACGATATATGATGAGGTGACTGAGCCTGGAAAAGCTGGTATAAACTCGATCTATTTTTTTTGTAAATATGACTAGCTCATCATGCCTGATTCTGCTTTGTTGTGAGAGAAACATGTTTGCAATGACAACTTAGAGATCATAGTTGCTTATGCCATGCTTACTTAGCTAGGAGCTTATAATGGTTTGTCTTGGTTGCCAACATGAATGTTGAGATGACTATGATGAAGTATGATAGGATGGTATCCTCCTTTGAATGTTTCAAGTGGCTTGACTTGGCGCATGTTCACGCATGTAGTTGAAACAAAATCAACATAGTCTCTATGATGTTCATGTTCATGGTGATTTATGTCCTACTCATGCTTGCACTCAATGTTAGTTAATCTCAATGCATTTTGATGACTGTTGTCGCTCTCTAGTTGGTCGCTTCCTAGTCTTTTGCTAGCCTTCACTTGTACTAAGCGGGAATACTGCTTGTGGATCCACCTCCATAAACCCAAAGTTGTGCCATATGAGTCCAACATACCTACCTATGTGCGGTATCTACCTGCCGTTCCAAGTAAATTTGCATGTGCCACTCTCTAAACCTTCAAGAAATAATCTGTTTTGCATGCCCGAACCTCTCATGTGGTGACAGGGGGCTATTGGTATCTTCCATGCTAGGCGTGTTATCCTCGATATGTGTTTATTCACTATCATTCACGAGAAAGGGGCTGGTAATTGGAATTCCCAGTTCCATGCTCAAATCAAAAAGATAATTGCAAACAAAACTCCCCCAGGATTGATGTTGGTATGGACGGTACCCGAGGATTCGGCTAGCCGTGGAGTGTGATTGATTGGTGGTGGGGGAGTCAAAACTTTACTTTTCTGTTTGGGAACCGCCTATAGCATGTGTAGCGTGGAAGATGTTGAGAACTCTTAGTCATTGCGTTGACAATGAAAGCATGCCACCCAAAATTATTATCTCTACTTTCAAAGCTTGAGCTCTGGCACCTCTGCAAGTCAATGCTTCCCTCTGCGAAGGGCCTGTCTAGTTATGTTCCTGTTGAGTCATCCTCCTCTTACAAAAGCACCAATTAGAGAGCACCTCTGTCATTTTTATGCTTTGCTTTTAACTGTGTTGAGTATGACTATGCCTGGATCTTCATTGCCATGAATTATAATGTTTAGTCATCCCTTGGTCTTTGAAGATGCTCTGCATTTATGTTTTGCGGTCTTAGAAAGAGCTAGCGAGATACCATCTATTCGTACTGCTTCATGTTGTTTTGATTGAAGTGTTGACATTTGAGGCTTATCATTATTTGCTCGCTAGTTGATTATGCCATTGATACGAGTTTACCGTGAGACCTAGATGTCATTTCCTTATGTCGTTTGCTTGTGATGTTGTTGAAATTCTGGTTATGAGTTAGACATAGTTGCAACAACAAGATCAAACAGAGTTTGTCAAAGTTTTTCTTTTCTCTCTTTCAGTTTGTCAACTGAATTGCTTGAGGACAAGCAAGGCTTTAAGCTTGGGGGAGTTGATACGTCTCCGTCGTATCTACTTTTCCGAACTCTTTTGCCCTTGTTTTGGACTCTAATTTGCATGATTTGAATGGAACTAACCCGGACTGACGCTGTTTTCACCAAAATTGCCATGGTGTTGTTTTTGTGCAGAAATAAAAGTTCTTGGAATATCCTGAAAATTTACGGAGATTTTTTCTGGAATAAAAGAAAAATACCTGCGCAAAGATCCACCGGAGGGGGCGTGCCAGTGGGCCACAAGCCCACAGGACGCGGCCACCCCCTATGGCCGCGCCGTGCAGGCTTGTGGGGCCCACGTGGCACCACCGCCCCCAAACTCAGCTCTATATCTTCCGTTTCGCCTGGAAAAAAAATCAGAGATAAGGTTTTCATCGCGTTTTGAGATACGGAGGCGCCGCCACATCCTGTTCTTCATCTGGAGGGTAGATCTGGAGTCCGTTTCGGGCTCCGGAGAGGGGAAATCGTCGCCATCGTCATCATCAACCTTTCTCCATCGACAATTCCATGATGCTCTTCATCGTTCGTGAGTAATCTCATCTTAGGCTTGCTGGATGGTGATGAGTTGGATGAGATCTATCATGTAATCGAGTTAGTTCTTGGCGGGGATTGGTCCCTAGTATCCACTATGTTCTAGATTGATGTTGCTACTACTTGGCTATGCTTAATGCTTGTCACTAGGGCCCGAGTGCCATGATTTCAGATCTGAACCTATTATGTTGTTGCCAATATATGTGTGTTTTAGATCCTATCTTGCAAGTTGTAGTCACCTACTACGTGTTATGACCCGGCAACCCCGGAGTGACAATAGCCGGAACCACTCCCGGAGATGACCATAGTATGAGGAGTTCATGTATTCACCGCGTGTTAATGCGTTGGTCCGGTTCTTTATTAAAAGGAGAACCTTAATATCTCGTAGTTTCCATTAGGACCCCGCTGCCACGGGAGGGATGGGCACTAGATGTCATGCAAGTTCTTTTCCCTAAGCACGTATGACTACATACGAAATACATGCCTACATTAAATTGATGAACGGGATCTAGTCACATATCTCTCCATGTTATAGCTGTTGCATGATGAATCACATCCGTGATACTCATCCATCACCGGTCCACTACCTACGAGTCTTTTACTACTGTTCCTCGCTACGTTACTTTGCCTAGGCTTGTCCCTTGCTACAAAAGGGATTGGGCCACTTTGCTCCTGTTGTTACTTGTTACTTTGCTGCTGATGTTCCTTGCTACTTCGCTGCTACTTGTTGCAAGACTTTTCTGGGGCCGTAGCCGGGGAAGCATTCTTCTCAAGAATAATCCCCCGTCCACGTGCTGGCGCCATTGATACAACAGTTAGGAATAGTCTGTCGTCAACAGATCGTTTCTGGCACCGTTGCTATCATACTACTTTGCTACTGATACTTTGCTTGCAGACACTAATCTTTGAGGTGTGGTTGAATCTGACACATTCAGTTGCTAATACTTGAGAATATTCTTTCGCTTCCCGTCGTGCGAACCAACAAATTTGTGTTGAATACTCTACCCTCGAAAACTGTTGTGATCCCATACGCTTGTGGGACATCAAACCCCTAGTCCTGCCGGAGTGTTTGATGTGTATGGATGGATTACAAGGTTGCTCCTAGAGCTGTGTTGGGAGGAGGAAGAGGGGAGCAGCCGGCTCGTCTCTTCCTCTCTCTATATGGTTGGTGGATGTCAAGTGTGGTTCGACCGACCCTCTACATGGAGGGTGACCCGGGGGTTTTATAGACGTACCCGCCGGCCTACAATATGGATAAAGGGTACAAGACTGGGGCCCGGCTGGCAGCCTCGCCGGCTGACCAGGGGCCCACGAGGGTCTTGTCTTGTCGCTTGAGGGGCCCACCGGCCGCATGGTCTCGTCTGGCACTGGGACCCGTCGGCTGGCCAACGAAGCTCTCGCGTAAGGTTGACGACGAGCACGCGCTGTACGTCGAGCGTTGTCCAGCGAGATTCGTCATGGGTAGATAGTACGGGCGCCTCCACTGTTCCCCACGCCGAGTGCAGTAATGGAGTGGGAGTGTGACAGTCCGAAACTATGCCAGGTGATGGATCAGAGCCGGGGTAGGTCAGCGGCGTGGCCGCCGATGCTCGTACCTGCCGGACACTCCGATCCACTGCCTTTGCTGACACGTAGACACCTTTAATCGTAAGGTCTCGTCCTGACCTACGATCTGATGTGACTTGAGAGCCCCGGCCGGCTAGCCTGCTTGGCCAGTCGGCTTGGGCACGGTGCCTCGTTCCTAGCCGGCTGGCTTGGTAAGACGGTCAGGAAGAGGTAGTTGTCTCGCCTCTAGCTGGTAGGGGTTGCCTGGCCGGCCAGACAGTTGGCCGCCTCGTCCTCCGGCCGGCAGGCGCAGCCTAGCCGGCTAGAAGACTTGGGCCTTGGGGAACTATATTTGTTCATATCCTTTGGGCAAGAAATGAAGGAGCAGGCTTGATGAGCCTACCCCGGGGTTATCCGCCCGACAGGAATGTCGTTTTGATGTCCATTTGCCAGATCTCATAATCATAAAATGCGGCAACTGCTAACATGATTCGGACGGACTTCAACATCGCTATGGGTTAGAAAGTCTCATCATAGTCAATTCCTTGAACTTGTGGATAACCCTTAGCGAGAAGTCGAGCCTTATAGATGGTCACATTACCATCCGCGTCAGTCTTCTTCTTAAAGATCCATTTATTTTCTATGGCTCACCGATCATCGGGCAAGTCCACCAAAGTCCATACTTTGTTCTCATACATGGATCCTATCTCCGATTTCATGGATTCAAGCCAATTGTTGGAATCCGGGCCTGCCATCGCTTCTTCATAGTTTGAAGGTTCACTGTTGTCCAACAACATGATTTCCATGACAGGGTTGCCGTACCACTCTGGTGTGCAACGTCTCCTTGTGGACCTTCGAGGTTCAGTAGCAACTTGATCCGAAGTTTCATGATCATCATCATTAACTTCTTCTCTAGCCGGTGCACGCACCTCAGAAACATTTGCTTGTGCTGCGCTACTCTTCGGTTCGAGAGGAGGTACAATTACCTCATAAAGTTCTACTTTCCTCCCACTTACTTCTTTCGAGAGAAACTCTTTCTCTAGAAAGGATCCATTCTTGGCAACAAAGATTTTGCCTTCGGATCTAAGATAGAAGGTATACCCAATAGTTTCCTTAGGGTATCCTATGGAGACGCATTTTTCCGCTTTGGGTTCGAGCTTCTCAGGTTGAAGTTTCTTCACATAAGCATCGCCGCCTCAAACTTTCAGAAATGACAGCTTAGGTTTCTTTCCAAACCATAATTCATACGGTGTCGTCTCAACGGATTTAGACGGTGCCCTATTTAAAGTGAATGCAGCAGTTCCCAATGCATATCCCCAAAATGAAAGCGGTAGATTAGTAAGAGACATCATAGATCGTACCATATCCAATAAAGTGTGATTACGATGTTCAGACAGGCCGTTACGCTGAGGTGTGCCGGGCGGCTTGAGTTGTGAAACAATTGCACATTTTCTGAAGTGTGTGCCAAACTCGTGATTCAAATATTCTCTTCCATGATCAGATCGTAGGAACTTTATTTTCTTGTCGCGTTGATTCTCTACCTCACTCTGAAATTCCTTGAACCTTTCAAAGGTTTCAGATTTGTGTTTCGTTAAGTAGACATACCAATATCTGCTTAAGTCATCAGTGAGGGTGATAACATAACGATAGCCACCGCGAGCCTCAACGCTCATTTGACCGCATACATCGGTATGTATTATTTCCAATAAGTTAGTTGCTCGCTCCATTGTCCCGGAGAACGGAGTCTTGGTAATCTTGCCCATGAGGCACGGTTCGCATGTGTCAAATGATTCAAAATCAAGAGACTCCAACAGTCCATCTGTATGGAGTTTCTTGATGCGCTTGACACCGATATGACCAAGGCGACAGTGCCACAAGTATGAGGGACTATCGTTATCAACCTTACATCTTTTGGTGCTCACACTATGAATATGTGTAACATCACGTTCGAGATTCATCAAGAATAAACCATTGACCAGCGGGGCATGACCATAAAACATATCACTCATATAAATGGAACAACCATTATTCTCATATTCAAATAAGTAGCCATCTTGCATCAAGCGAGATCCCGATACAATGTTCATGCTCAAAGATGGTACTAAATAACAATTATTAAGGTTTAAAACTACTCCCGAAGGTAGATGTAGAGGTAGCGTGCCGACGGCGATCACATCGACCTTGGAACCATTCCCGATGCGCACCGTCACCTTGTCCTTTGCGAGCCTCCGCTTATTCCGCAGTTCCTGTTTTGAGTTGCAAATGTGAGCAACAACACTAGTATAAAATACCCAGGAGCTACTACGAGCATTGGTAAGGCACACATCAATAACATTATATCATATATACCTTTGACGTTGTCGGCCTTCTTATCCGATAAGTACTTGGTGCAGTTCCGCTTCTAGAGACCGGTTCCCTTGCAATAATAGTACTCAGTCTCAAACTTGGGTCCTTTCTTTGGCTTCTCCCCAGCAACTGGTTTACCGGGCGCGGCAACTGCTTTGTCGTCCTTCTTGAAATTCTTTTTACCCTTGCCTTTCTTGAAACTGGTGGTCTTATTCACCATCAACACTTGATGTTCTTTCTTGATTTCCACCTCTGTTGATTTCAGCATTGAATACAACTCGGGAAAGATCTTCTCCATCCCTTGCATGTTGTAGTTCATCACAAAGCCCTTATATCTAGGTGGAAGCGACTGGAGGATCTGTCAATAACGGCGTCATCCGGAAGTTCAACTCCGAGCTGAGACAAGCGGTTGTGCAACCCACACATTCTGAGTATGTGCTCACTGACAGAATTATTTTCCTCCATCTTACAACTGAAGAACTTGTCAGAGACTTCATGTATCTCGACCCGGGCATGAGCTTGGAAAGCTTGTTTCAGCTCCTCGAACATCTCATATGCTCAATGTTGCTCAAAACACTTTTGAAGCCCCGATCCTAAATTGTAAAGCATGCCGCACTGAACCAAAGAGTAGTCATCACTTCGCGACTACCAGGCGTTCTGAACGTCCTGGGCTGCCGCGAGAACGGGAGGGTCACCTAGCGGCGCATCAAGGGCATATGCCTGTTGGGGAACGTTGCATGGGAAACAAAAAATTTCCTACGCGCACGAAGACCTATCATGGTGATGTCCATCTATGAGAGGGGATTTCCGATCTACGTACCTTTGTAGATCGCACAGCAGAAGGGTTAATAAACGCGGTTGATGTAGTGGAACGTCCTCACGTCCCTCGATCCGCCCCGCGAACCGTCCCACGAACCGTCCCGCGATCCGTCCCACGATCCGCTCCGATCTAGTGCCGAACGGATGGCACCTCCGCGTTCAGCACACGTACAGCTCGACGATGATCTCGGCCTTCTTGATCCAGCAAGAGAGATGGAGAGGTAGATGAGTTCTCCGGCAGCGTGATGGCGCTCCGGAGGTTGGTGGCGATCTAATCTTAGCAGGGCTCCGCCCTAGCTCCGCAGAAACGCGATCTAGAGGAAAAATCGTGGAGGTATGTGGTGGGGCTGCCGTGGAAAAGTTGTCTCAAATCAGCCCTAAAACCTCCGTATATATAGGTGGGAGGGGAGGAGATTTGCCTTGGGGCTCAAGAGGCCCCAAGGGGTTCGGCCGATGGGGGGAGGAGGATTCCTCCTCCAATCCTAGTCCAACTAGGATTGGAAGGTGGAGTCCTTCCCTTCCTTCCCACTTCCCCCTTTTTTTCTTTTCTCTTTGATTTTCTTATCTCCTCCGCAGGGGCCTCTCTGGGCTTGCCCACCATCCCACTAAGGGCTGGTGTGGCACCCCTAAGGCCTATGGGCTTCCCCGGGGTGGGTTGCCCCCCGGTGAACTCCCGGAACCCATACGTCATTCCCTGTACATTCCCCATAACTCCGAAAACCTTCCGGTAATCAAATGAGGTCATCCTATATATCAATCTTCGTTTCCGGACCATTCCGGAAACCCTCGTGACGTCCGTGATCTCATCCGGGACTCCGAACAACATCCGGGACTCAACGGACACCTTCGGAGATACCTGTAGAGCATCTTTATAGTCACCCAGTTACGTTGTGACGTTTGATACACACAAAGCATTCCTCCGGTGTCAGTGAGTTATATGATCTCATGGTCATAGGAATAAATACTTGACACGCAGAAAGAAGTAGCAACAAAATGACACGATCAACATGCTACGTCTATTAGTTTGGGTCTAGTCCATCACATGATTCTCCTAATGATGTGATCCCGTTATCAAGTGACAACACTTGCATATGGTCAGGAAACCTTGACCATCTTTGATCAACGAGCTAGTCAACTAGAGGCTTACTAGGGACAGTGTTTTGTCTATGTATCCACACAAGTATTGTGTTTCCAATCAATACAATTATATCATGGATAATAAACGGTTATCATGAACAAAGAAATATAACAATAACTAATTTATTATTGCCTCTAGGGCATATTTCCAACAGTCTCCCACTTGCACTAGAGTCAATAATCTAGTTCACATGACCATGTGATTCTAACGAATCTAACACCCATATAGTTCTGGGGACTGATCACGTGTTGCTCGCGAGAGAGGTTTTAGTCAACGGCTGTGAAACTTTCAGATCCGTGTGTTCTTTACAAATCTTTATGTCATCTTATAGATGCTGCTACTACGTGCTATTCGGAAATACTCCAAATATCTACTCTACTATACGAATCCGTTTCACTACTCATAGTTATTCGGATTAGTGTCAAAGCTTGCATCGACGTAACCCTTTACGACAAACTCTTTAACCACCTCCATAATCGATAAAAATTCCTTCGTCCATTAGTTACTAAGGATAACTTTTACTGCTGCTAGTGATTCAATCATGGATCACTCTCTGTACCTCTCAACGGACTTGAGGCAAGGCACACATCAGGTGCGGTACTCAGCATGGCATACTTCAGATTCTACGGCCAAGGCATAGAAGACGACCTTCGTCTATTCTCTTTATTCTGTCGGGGTCGGGTCTTGAGTCTTACTAAAATTCACACCTTACAACACAACCAAGAACTCCTTCTTTGTTGATCTATTTTGAACTCCTTCAAAAACTTGTCAAGGCATGCATCTTGTTGAAACTTCTATTAAGCGTTTTGATCTATCTCCATAGATCTTGATGCTCAACGTTCAAGTAGCTCAATCCAGGTATTCCTTTGAAAAACTCGTTTCAAACAACCTTGTATGCTTTACAGAAATTCTACATTACTTCTAATCAACAATATGTCAACCACATATACCTATCAGAAATTCTATAGTGCTCCCACTCACTTCTTTGGAAATACAAGTTTCCCATAAACCTTGTACAAACCCAAAAGCTTTGATCATCTTATCAAAGCGTATATTCCAACTCCGAGATGCTTGCACCAGTACATAAAAGGATCGCTGGAGCTTGCATACTTGTTAGTATCCTTAGGATCGACAAAACCTTCTGATTGTATCACATACAATCTTTCCTCAAGGAAACCGTCGAGGAAACAATGTTTTGTCTTCCTATGTGCAATATTTCACAAATAATGCAGAAACTACTAACATAATTCCAACAGACTTTTTAGCATCGCTGCGAGTGAGAAAGTCACATCATAGTCAACTCTTTGATCATGTCGAAAACATCTTTGCGACAAGTCGAGCTTTTCTTAATAGTGACTTATCACCATCATCGTCTGTCTTCCTTTTAAAGATCCATCCTTACTTAATAGTCTTACTACTATCAAGTAGTTCTTCCAAAGTCTACACTTTGTTTTTATACATGGATACTCTCTCGGATTTCATGGCCTCCAGCCATTTGTCGGAATCCGGGCCCACCATTGCTTCTCCATAACTCGTAGGTTCATTATTTCTCAACAACATGACCTCCAAGACAGGGTTACCGTACCACTCTGTAGCAGTACGCGACCTTTATCGACCTACGAGGTTTGTAGTAACTTGATCCGAAGCTCTAATGATCACTATCATCAGCTTCCACTTCAATTGGTGTAGGCGCCACAGGAACAACTTCTTGCACCCTGCTACACACTGGTTGAAGTGACGGTTCAATAACCTCATCAAGTTCCACCACCCTCCCACTCAATTCTTTCGAGAGAAACCTTTCCTCGAGAAAGGATCTGTTTCTAGAAACAAACACTTTGCTTTCGGGTCTGAGATAGGAGATGTATCCGACTGTTTTGGATATCCTATGAAGATGCTTTCATCCGCTTTGGGTTCGAGCTTATCAGACTGAAACCTTTTTCACATAAGCATCGCAGCCCCAAACTTTCAAGAAACGACAGCTTAGATTTCTCTAAACCTTAGTCTATACTGTGTCATCTCAACGGAAATACGCGGTGCCCTATTTAAAGTGAATGCGGTTGTCTCTAATGCATAACCCATAATCGATAGTGGTAATTCGATAAGAGACATCATAGTATGCACCATATCAAATAGGGCGTGGCTATGACGTTCAGACACATCATCACACTATGGTGTTCCAGGTGGCATGAACTGCGAAACAATTTCCACATTGTCTTAACTGCGTACCAAAACTCGTAACTCAGATATTCATTTCTATGATCATATCGTAGATAGTTTATCCTCTTGTTACGACGAACTTCACTCTGAAACAGAATTGAACTTTTCAATATTTCAGACCTTGTGATTCATCAAGTAAATACTCCTGTATCTAATCAAATCGTCAGTGAAGTAAGAACATAACGATATCCATTGCGTGCCTTAGCACTCATTGGACTACACACATCAAAATGTATTACTTCCAACAAGTTACTATCTTGTCTCATCTCAATGAAAACAAGGCCTTTCTCATGTGGTATGATCTGCATTTCTCAAGTGATTCGAAATCAAGTGAGTATAAAGATCCATCAGTATAGAGCCTCTTCATGCAATTCATACCAACACGACTCAAGCGGCAGTGCCACAAGTAAGTGGTACTATCATCATTACCTTTTATCTTTTGGCACCAATATCATGAACATGTGTAACACTACGATCGAGATTCAATAAACCATTGAAGGTAATTATTCAAGTAAATAGAGTAACTATTATTCTCTTTAAATGAATAACCGTATTGCAATAAACACGATCCAATCATGTTCATGCTGAACACAAACACCAAATAACAATTATTTAGGTTTTACCACCAATCCTGATGATAGAGGGAGCGTGCGACGTTTGATCACATCAACCTTGGAAACACTTCCAACACTTATCGTCACCTCGCCTTTAGCTACTCTCCATTTATACCGTAGCTTTCATTTCGTGTTACTAATCACTTAGCAACCAAACCGGTATCCAATACCCTCGCGCTACTAGGAGTACTAGTAAAGTACACATCAACATCATGTATATCAAATATACTTCTTTCGACTTTGCCAGCCTTCTTATCTACAAAGCATATAGGGTAGCTCTGCCTCAGTGACCGTTCCCCTCATAACAGAAGCACTTAGTCTTGGGTTTGGGTTTAATCTTGGGTCTCTTCATTAGTGCAGCAACTGTTTTACCGTTTCAGGAAGTATCCCTTCTAGCCCTTGCCTCTCTTGAAACTTAGTGGTTTTACTAACCATCAACTATTGATGCTCCTTCTTGATTTCTACTTTCGCAATGTCAAACATCGTGAATTGCTCAAGGATCATTGTATCTACCTTTGATATGTTTATAGTTCATCACGAAGCTCTCACAGCTTGGTGGCAGTGACTTTGGAGAACCATCACTATCTCATCTGGAAGATTAACTCCCACTTGATTCAAGCGATTGTCGTACTCAGGCAATCTGAGTACACGCTCAATGATTGAGCTTTTCTCCTTTACTTCATGGACAAAGAATCTTGTCGGAGGTCTCATACCTCTTAACAATGGCACAATCATGAAATCACAATTTCATCTCTTTAGAACATCTCTTATGTTCCGTGACATTTCAAAACTTCTTCGGCGCCTTGCTTCTAAGCCATTAAGTATTTTGCACTGAACTATCGCGTAGTCATGAGAAACGTGTATGTCGGATGTTCACAACATCCACAGACGACGCTCGAGGTGCAGCACACTGAGTGGTGCATTAAGGACATAAGCCTTCTACGCAGCAACGGGGACAATCCTCAGTTTTATAGACTTAGTCCGCAAAGTTTGCTACTATTAACTTTCAACTAAATTTTCTCTAGGAACATATAAAAACAGTAGAGCTATAGCGCAAGCTGCATCATAATTCGCAAAGACCATTAGACTATGTTCATGACAATTAGTTCAATTAATCATATTACTTAAGAACTCCCACTCAAAAAGTACATCTCTCTAGTCATTTGAGTGGTACGTGATCAAAATCCACTATCTCAAGTCCGATCATCACGTGAGTCGAGAGTAGTTTCAGTGGTAAGCATCTCTATGCTAATCATATCAACTATACGATTCATGCTCGACCTTTCGGTCTCATGTGTTCCGAGGCCATGTCTGCACATGCTAGGCTCGTCAAGCTTAACCCGAGTGTTCCGCGTGTGCAACTGTTTTGCACCCGTTGTATGTGAACGTTGAGTCTATCACACCCGATCATCACGTGGTGTCTCGAAACGACGAACTGTCGCAACGGTGCACAGTCGAGGAGAACACAATTTGAGCTTGAAATTTTAGTGAGAGATCACTTCATAATGCTACCGTCGTTTTAAGCATAATAAGGTGCATAAAGGATTAACATCACATGCAATTCATAAGTGACATGATATGGCCATCATCATGTGCTTCTTGATTTCCATCACCAAAGCACCGGCACGATCTTCTTGTCACTGGCACCACACCATGATCTCCACCATCATGATCTCCATCAACATGTCGCCATCGGGGTTGTCGTGCTACTCATGCTATTACTACTAAAGCTACGTCCTAGCAATATAGTAAACGCATCTGCAAGCACAAACGTTAGTTTAAAGACAACCCTATGGCTCCTGCCGGTTGCCGTACCATCGACGTGCAAGTTGATATTAACTATTACAACATGATCATCTCATACATCCAATATATCACATCACATCGTTGGCCATATCATATCACAAGCATACCCTGCAAAAACAAGTTAGACGTCCTCTAATTGTTGTTGCATGTTTTACGTGGTGACCATGGGTATCTAGTAGGATCGCATCTTACTTACGCAAACACCACAACAGAGATATATGAATTGCTATTTAACCTCATCCAAGGACCTCCTCGGTCAAATCCGATTCAACTAAAGTTGGAGAAACCGACACTCGCCAGTCATCTTTGAGCAACGGAGTTACTCGTAGCGATGAAACCAGTCTCTCGTAAGCGTACGAGTAATGTCGGTCCGAGCCGCTTCGATCCAACAATACCGCGGAATCAAGAAAAGACTAAGGAGGGCAGAAAATCGCACATCACCGCCCACAAAAACTTTTGTGTTCTACACGAGATAACATCTACGCATGAACCTAGCTCATGATGCCACTGTTGGGGAACGTCGCATGGGAAACAAAAAATTTCCTACGCGCACGAAGACCTATCATGGTGATGTCCATCTACGAGAGGGGTTTCCGATCTACGTACCTTTGTAGATCCCACAGCAGAAGCGTTAATAAACGTGGTTGATGTAGTGGAACGTCCTCACGTCCCTCGATCCGCTCCGTGAACCGTCCCACGGACCGTCCCGCTATCCGTCCCACGATCCGCTCTGATCTAGTGCCGAACGGACGGCACCTCCGCGTTCAGCACATGTACAACTCGACGATGATCTCGGCCTTCTTGATCCCGCAAGAGAGATGGAGAGGTAGATGAGTTCTCCGGCAGCGTGACGGTGCTCCGAAGGTTGGTGGTGATCTAATCTCAGCAGGGCTCCGCCCGAGCTCCGCAGAAACGCGATCTAGAGGAAAAACCGTGGAGGTATGTGGTCGGGCTGTCGTGGAAAAATTGTCTCAAATCAGCCCTAAAACCTCCGTATATATAGGTGGGAGGGGAGGAGCCTTGCCTTGGGGCTCAAGAGGCCACAAGGGGTTCGGCCGATGGGGGGGAGGAGGATTCCTCCTCCAATCCTAGTCCAAGTAGGATTGGAAGGTGGAGTCCTTCCCTTCCTTCCCACTTCCCCTTTTTTCTTTTCTCTTTGATTTTATTATCTCCTGCGCAGGAGCCTCTTTGGGCTTGCCCACCAGCCCACTAAGGGCTGGTGCGGCACCCCTAAGGCCTATGGGCTTCCCTGGGGTGGGCTGCCCCCCCCGGTGAACTCCCGGAACCCATTCGTCATTCCCGGTACATCCCCCGTAACTCCGAAAACCTTCCGGTAATCAAATGAGGTCATACTATATATCAATCTTCGTTTCCGGACCATTCCGGAAACCCTCGCGACGTCTGTGGTCTCATCCGGGACTCCGAACAACATTCGGTAACCAACCATATAACTCAAATACGCATAAACACAACGTCGAACCTTAAGTGTGCAAACCCTGCGGGTTCGAGAACTATGTAGACATGACCCGAGGGACTCCTCGGTCAATATCCAATAGTGGGACCTGGATGCCCATATTGGATCCTACATATTCTACGAAGATCTTATTGTTTGAACCTCAGTGCCAAGGATTCATATAATCCCATATGTCATTCCCTTTGTCCTTCGGTATGTTACTTGCCCGAGATTCGATCGTCACTATCCGCATACCTATTTCAGTCTCGTTTACCGGCAAGTCTCTTTACTCGTTCCGTAATACAAGATCCCGCAACTTACACTAAGTCACATTGCTTGCAAGGCTTGTGTGTGATGTTGTATTACCGAGTGGGCGCCGAGATACCTCTCCGTCACACGGAGTGACAAATCCCAGTCTTGATCCATACTAACTCAACGGACACCTTCGGAGATACCTGTAGAGCATCTCTATAGTCACCCAGTTACGTTGTGACGTTTGATACACACAAAGCATTCCTCCGGTGTCAGTGAGTTATATGATCTCATGGTCATAGGAATAAATACTTGACACGCAGAAAGCAGTAGCAACAAAATGACATGATCAACATGCTACGTCTATTAGTTTGGGTCTATTCCATCACATGATTCTCCTAATGATGTGATCCCGTTATCAAGTGACAACACTTGCCTATGGTCAGGAAACCTTGACCATCTTTGATCAACGAGCTAGTCAACTAGAGGCTTACTAGGGACAGTGTTTTGTCTATGTATCCACACAAGTATTGTGTTTCCAATCAATACAATTATAGCATGGATAATAAACGGTTATCATGAACAAAGAAATATAACAATAACTAATTTATTCTAGGGCATATTTCCAACAATGCCTTCTTGGAATCCATGAGGATGAGCTTCAAATTACGAGCCGAGTCCGCATAGTTGCTACCAGCATTTTTCAGCTTAGTTTTCTCTAGGAACGCGTTGAAATTGAATGGGACATGTGAGTTGGCCATTGGATCTACAATATAGATTGTAAAGACCAATTTTAGACTAAGTTCATGATAATTAAGTTCATCTAATCAAATTATTTAATGAACTACCACTTAGATAGACATCCCTCTAGTCATCCAAGTGATACATGATCCACGTCGACTAGCCCGTGTCCGATCATCACGTGAGATGGACTAGTCATCAATGGTGAGCATCTCCATGCTGATCGTATCATCCATACGACTCATGTTCGACCTTTCGGTCTCTCGTATTCCGAGGCCATGTTTGTACATGCTAGGCTCGTCAAGTCATCCTAAGTGTTTTGTGTGTGTAAATCTGGCTTACACCCATTGTATGCGAAGTTAGAATCTATCACACCCGATCATCACATGGTGCTTCGAAACAACGACCCTTTGCAACGGTGCACACTTAGGGAAATACTTATCTCGAAATTTAATGAGAGATCATCTTATCTTTTCTACTGTCGTTCTAAGCAATAAGATGAAAAACATGATAAACATCACATGCAAATCATATAGTGACATGATATGGCCAATATCATCTTGCTCCTTTGATCTCCATCTTCGGGGCACGACATGATCATCATTGTCACCGGCATGACACCATGATCTCCATCATCATGATCTTCATCATTGTGTCTCCGTGAAGTCGTCTCGCCAACTATTACTTCTACTACTATGGCTAACGGTTAGCAATAAAGTAAAGTAATCACAGGGCGTTGCATCTCATACAATAAATTAAGACAACTCCTATGGCTCCTGCCGGTTGTCATACTCATCGACATGCAAGTCGTGAATCCTATTACAAGAACATGATCAATCTCATACACCACATATGTAACATCACATCCTTTTGGCCATATCACATCACATAGCATACCCTGCAAAAACAAGTTAGACGTCCTCTAATTGTTGTTGCAAGTTTTACGTGGCTGATTCAGGTTTCTAGCAAGAACGCTTCTTACTTACGTGACATCCACAACGTTGATATGCCAATGTTATTTACCCTTCATAAGGACCCTTTTCATCAAATCCAATTCGACTAAAGTGGGAGAGACAAACACCCGCTAGCCACCTTATGCACCAAGTGCATGTCAGGCGGTGGAACGAGTCTCACGTAAGCGTACTTGTAAAGTCGGTCGGGGCCACTTCATCTACAATACCGCCGAAAAAATATTGGACTAGTAACGACAAGCAATTGACAAAATCATCGCCCACAACTTTTGTGTTCTACTCGTGCATAGAATCTGCGCATAGAACCTGGCTCGGATGCCACTATTGGGAACGTAGTAGTAATTCAAAATTTTCCTACGTCACACCAAGATCTATCTAGGAGAAACTAGCAACAAGCAATGGGTAGAGCATCTTCATACCTTTGAAGACCGCTAAGCGGAAGCGTTACTACGAACGTGGTTGATGGAGTCATACTCGTAGCGATTCAGATCGCGGAAGATTCCGATCTAAGCACCGAACAACGGTGCCTCCGCGTTCAACACACGTGCAGTCCGGTTACATCTCCTTCACCTTGATCCAGCAAGGAGAGAGGAGAAGTTGAGGGAGAGCTCCGGCAGCACGACGGTGTGGTGGCGGTGGAGCTATGCAGTTCTCCGGCAGGGCTTCGCCAAGCACCGTGGAGGAGGAGAAGAGGGAGAGGTAGGGCTGCGTCGAGAGGTGGTGTTTCACGTGTGTGCAGCCCTCCCAAACCCTCCAATATATATAGTAGTAGGAGGAGGAGGGCCGGCCACCCTAGGGTTTCCCCTAGGTGGTGTGGCGACCAAGAGGAGAAGGGGTGACACCCTAGGGGGTGGCTTGCCACCCAAGGCAGCCACCACGCCCTAAGGTTTGTTGCCCTATGTGCCTTGGGCCAAGGTGGGTGGTGCACCAGCTCATCTAGGGGCTGGTTCCCATCCACTTTTGGCCCACGTGGCTCTTTGGGGCTTGTGGCCCCTCCTGGTGGACCCCCGGAACCCTTCCGGTGGTCCCGGTACAATATCGACGATTTCCCAAACATTTCCGGCGATCAAATCTCCACATCCTATATATGAATCTTTACCTCTGAACCATTTAGGAACTCCTCGTGATGTCCGGGATCTCATGCGGGACTCCGAACATCCTTCGGTAACCACATACTATTCCCATTACAACTCTAGCGTCATCGAACCTTAAGTATGTAGACCCTACGGGTTCAGGAACCATGCAAACATGATCGAGACACATCTTAGGTCAATAACCAACAACGGGATCTGGATACCCATGTTGGCTCCCACATGTTCCACGATGATCTCATCGGATGAGCCACCATGTCGGGGATTCAATCAATGTCGCATGCAATTCCCTTTGTCTACCGGTATGACACTTGCCCGAGATTCGATCGTCGGTATCCCTATACCTTGTTCAATCTCGCTACCGGCAAGTCTCTTTACTCGTTCCGTAACACATCACCCCGTGGCTAACTCCGTAGTCACATCCAGCTCAGTATGATGATGCATTACCGAGTGGGCCCAGAGATACCTCTCTGTCACACGAAGTGAAAAATCCCAATCTCGATTCGTACCAACCCAACAGACACTTTCGGAGATACCTTTAGTGCACCTTTATAAACACCCAGCTACGTTGTGACGTTTGATACACCCAAAGCACTCCTGCGGTATCCGGGATTTGCACAATCTCATGGTCTAAGGAAATGATACTTGACATTAGAAAAGCTTTAGCACACGAACTACATGATCTTGTGATATGCTTAGGATTGGGTCTTGTCCATCACATCATTCTCCTAATTATGTGATCCCGTTATCAATGACATCCAATGTCCATGATCAGGAAACCATGACCATCTATTGATCAACGAGCTAGCCAACTAGAGGCTCACTAGGGGCATATTGTGGTCTACTTATTCACACATGTATTAAGGTTTCCGGTTAATACAATTATAGTATGAATAATAAACAATTATCATGAACTAGGAAATATAACAATAATCACTTTATTATTGCCTCTAGGGCATATTTCCAACACTTCCCTCTTCAAGGGAAAACCAACGCAAACTCAAGAAATAGCAGCCTCCAGCGCTCGTGGATGGCCAGCTCGCTCGCCCCTTCAGCGAGTCCGAAGCCAGACCAAAATCATTAACCGAAGAGTATATCTTTGAAAGACCACACCCACCTCTCAAGGTTGCGACAAGTGATGCACTGCATGCGTGACACTTATCATAACCTAGGAGGTTTCCCTTTTTCATATATTCGTATTTTCAAAACATATTTATCTCCTAAACCATGCGTCCAAATCTTGAACCGTTTTTACCGTTGGTTTCTTCCATCAAAATCTTCAAAACTAGATCCCATGTGTGATAGGTTTTGATGAAACTTTTTTTCACGAAAAAACCGTGTCTCTCACAACAGAAAAATAAAAAAACGCATTTTTTTCGTTTTCAAGAGGCACGACCGTGCCTCTTGCAGGAAAAAAATGGAAAACGCGTTTTTCCCTTTCTGAGAGGCTCTTGCGAAGACAAAACCGTGCCTCTCACGGAAGCAAAATCATGACTCCCACGAAAAAACCAGAAAACACATGTTTTTACGTGAGAGCGCGTGCGAAATCGTGTCTCACGCGAAAACAAACCCGTGCCACTCGCGAGAAAAAAAACAGAAAACACATTTTTTCATGCAATAATAATTGATTTTTTTTCGTTCAAAAGCTAAGAAAGACCGGTGAAAAACCGGAACACCAAAAAACCCTGCAAAACTCCAATCTAAAAAACCAAAAACGCGTGCGAAAAAATAAAAAATCTAAATGAAACGTTCTAAACATGACATGTGGTGTCGGTTGAAAACGCGCTGAGTGACGACATAGAAAGTGATGGTTAAAAGGCTTTTAAGAAAGTACTCCTTAACTAGTTACTCTCAAGGCAGACTAGGTGATGGCGAGATATAGGCGTGCCCATCATAAACACGTGGGGTAGACCCAGAAGGATCGGGTAAGACAAACCAATCCATGGTTGGATGGTTAGGAGGACTGTGGTATCTCCTGTCTATAAGAGTTTAAGTCCGAGACTTGACGTTGGTGCTTGCATTTTCCTGAATTTATTCCAGGTCTTCCGACGATGTGCTTTCAGTGGGAGGAGACGTTTCCGTTAATAACGAAGGCGTTAGTGACGACTTCGTCAATCTCAAGATGATGTGTCGGTTTAATCTTTCGAAGGTGCTCATAGAGATAGGGTGTGCGTGCGTGCGTTTATACCAGTCTCGATTCGTACCAACCCAACAGACACTTTCGAAGATACCTTTAGTGCACCTTTATAAACACCCAGCTACGTTGTGACGTTTGATACACCCAAAGCACTCTTGCGGTATTCGGGATTTGCACAATCTCATGGTCTAAGGAAATGATACTTGACCTTAGAAAAGCTTTAGCACACGAACTACATGATCTTGTGATATGCTTAGGATTGGGTCTTGTCCATCATATCATTCTCCTAATTATGTGATCCCGTTATCAATGACATCCAATGTCCATGATCAGGAAACCATGACCATCTATTGATCAACGAGCTAGCCAACTAGAGGCTCACTAGGGGCATATTGTGGTCTACTTATTCACACATGTATTAAGGTTTCCGGTTAATACAATTATAGCATGAATAATAAACAATTATCATGAACTAGGAAATATAACAATAATCACTTTATTATTGCCTCTAGGGCATATTTCCAACACTTCCCTCTTCAAGGAAAAACCAACGCAAACTCAAGAAATAGCAGCCTCCAGCGCTCGTGGACGGCCAGCTCGCTCGCCCCTTCAGCGAGTCCGAAGCCAGACCAAAATCATTAACCGAAGAGTATATCTTTGAAAGACCACACCCACCTCTCAAGGTTGCGACAAGTGATGCACTGCATGCGTGACACTTATCATAACCTAGGAGGTTTCCCTTTTTCATATATTCGTATTTTCAAAACATATTTATCTCCTAAACCATGCGTCCAAATCTTGAACCGTTTTTACCGTTGGTTTCTTTCATCAAAATCTTCAAAACTAGATCCCATGTGTGATAGGTTTTGATGAAACTTTTTTTCACGAAAAAACCGTGTCTCTCACAACAGAAAAATAAAAAAACGCATTTTTTTCGTTTCCAAGAGGCACGACCGTGCCTCTTGCAGGAAAAAAATGGAAAACACGTTTTTCCCTTTCTGAGAGGCTCTTGCGAAGACAAAACCGTGCCTCTCACGGAAGCAAAATCATGACTCCCACGAAAAAACCAGAAAACACGTGTTTTTACGTGAGAGCGCATGCGAAATCGTGTCTCACGCGAAAACAAACCCGTGCCGCTCGCGAGAAAAAAAAACAGAAAACACATTTTTTCATGCAATAATAATTGATTTTTTTTTCGTTCAAAAGCTAAGAAAGACCGGTGAAAAACTGGAACACCAAAAAACCCTGCAAAACTCCAATCTAAAAAACCAAAAACGCGTGCGAAAAAATAAAAAATCTAAATGAAACGTTCTAAACATGACATGTGGTGTCGGTTGAAAACGCGCTGAGTGACGACATAGAAAGTGATGGTTAAAAGGCTTTTAAGAAAGTACTCCTTAACTAGTTACTCTCAAGGCAGACTAGGTGATGGCGAGATATAGGCGTGCCCATCATAAACACGTGGGGTAGACCCAGAAGGACCGGATAAGACAAACCAATCCATGGTTGGATGGTTAGGAGGACTGTGGTATCCCCTGTCTATAAGAGTTTAAGTCCGAGACTTGACGTTGGTGCTTGCATTTTCCTGAATTTATTCCAGGTCTTCCGACGATGTGCTTTCAGTGGGAGGAGACGTTTCCGTTAACAACGAAGGCGTTAGTGACGACTTCGTCAATCTCAAGATGATGTGCCGGCTTAATCTTTCGAAGGTGCTCATAGAGATAGGATGTGCGTGCGTGCGTTTATAGGGGTGAGTGTACGCTTATGTATGTGAACGACTTCGATTATACTATATGCTAAAAAAGAAAAAAAGACCGGGCAAGTGGGCAATTGGGTTAACACGCCAGGAACGGCCCATTTGGCACCTTGTTTGGTTAAAATTGCCATTCTTACGAGTGTGGCATCACATCGCCGTTCCAATTGACCAGTCGCCTGCCTCCGCCCCCTTCGCGAAGTTTCCCCGCTCCACAATTCCGCCATGGCCGGCGGCGGCATCTTCAGCAGGGCGCTGAGCTACGTCGTCAACGAGTTCCTCGTGGAGGGCCTCGCAAACAAGTATGCTTGCCTCCCCCTTCCCTCCACCCCTCCCCCCAGAACTTAGGTTAGATCTACCCGTCGTCCTCTCGCGAGGGTTTCGTCGTTGATTTGGTTTGATTGATGTCATGCGGATTGGTAGCGCTTCGTCATCTGATCCTTGGGAGGATCGGCTCCCCGGTCGGTTCCCAGCGGATTCGTTCCCTTGAAGCCACATCATCTCGTTGTATCTTGGGCTTGCCAGTTCATCTGCCCTCGTAGGGTTTCCCCATGACGCATGGTGCAGCACAGCTCATACATACGTACATGCTACCGGTAGTGATTTTTTCTAGGATGCGTGCGGTCTGTTCATATTTTTGGGATTTGGGTTTAAATCATGTTAGGAAAAAGGTTAATTTTTTTTTACTTTGGTCTGAAATCTCCCAAATCCCACAAGTTGAAAGCGATGGTGTGAGCATTTGCAGACCTGTAATGGTTCTTGCGAGCATGATCGCTTGATTCAAAGAACATCTAAGGGACTGAGTCGGCATAGAGATTTCCCAAGAAGCAAGGGCATCTGGATTCATCCTCAATTTTGTTTCTTTAGAAATTTGTTAGCTTCATATGGAATGGCCATCTGGATTCTGGTGGATAGTTTCCCCTATATTGAATTAAACCAATGGGGTCCAGTTGAGGTGTCATGTGAATTCTGTTGCTAGAGCTATTTGCTTTGATTGGCTCATTTTGTTTAATGGTTTCATTGAAACGATGTATTCATGGTAGCAGTGATTGAGTTCTTACAGACCTGTAATGATTCTTGCGGAAATGATTGCACAGTTCAAAGAACATCTAAGGGACTGAGTTGTTATGCAACATTTGCATTACATTTGTGTGTTGTGTTTCATTCCCTGTTTGCCGAACAGTTAGTGTATGTGTTTGTGTCCTTTCTCTTGTTTGACGATTATGAGCTGGTAATCAATTTGATTTTTCATGACAATGAAGATGTGTTCTAGCAGACCTTAATGATTCTTGCGGGAATGATAAGACGATTCAAAGAACATCTAATGGACTGAGTGTACATGTAGCATTTGCACTAGGTTTTTGGTATATTATGTCTTAATTTTGTCTGACGTATATTTATGGTTTTGTTGTCCCTTATTAGAACAAAAATAGTATTCCCTTCGTCCCACAATATATGACGCTTTTGCAAGCTATGGTAGCTTTTTAAAACGTCTTATATTATGAGACGGAGGGAGTATTTTGCCCCTATCTGATGACCTTGGACACACCTCTTTTCTGGAGAATGAACACTTTCTCTTTTGCCGCTGTTCAAGAAAATTGTCAGAATTGCCATGAAGGATGGTGAAGATTGATATTTGGTCTTGTTCGTGGTAACTGACATTTGTTTGCCTTGCTGACTACCCAAATTCTTAGTCCTGCTATCACATTATGTTCTTTGTTTGCCCTTTTGTTTGTTTGTGTGGCCGATGATTAAACTAAAATGATAGATTATCTTGTCCCTCAACTCTCTTCAGGAATCTCTCTCTCTCAAAAGAAAACTCTCTTCAGGAAAGCATAATTATCAATGAGGCCGAACTCTATTTGTTTTTGTACTTCCTTCTATCGGTCTGCAAGCTCGAATGATAATTACAAGTGCATAGTTCAGATGACCAAACTGTGATTACTTGAACAAAATAGTCTTGCACTCCTAGCTGATATGTGCTGATTGACATACTTCTGCATCTGACTCTGTAAATCAATTGTTTTGATTTTTTATTTTAAAATTATGATTGCCTTAGCTCATCACGAGTTGGTGTGAGTTTGTGCCCTGTACTTTGGATGAGGCGGAGCTTGTTGAGTTTATCTTGTGCCGTCTTGTTAAATCAGGAACCACACTCTTGCAGCCTTCTGAAATATTTTTATCTGCTTTGTTGAGATACCACAGTTTCCGTTGTTCTTGGTTTCTGTTTTACCTGCCCTGTCGCTGTTCTTTCTGAGTAAGATGTTTTTGTATCTGCTTTATTTAGGTACAACTCTCTTGCATGTTGCTGATATCTACGTATGTGAACAAATCCATGCGAGGTGTGGCACTTAGCCAATAATTCATTTGGCCGATCTGCCTTAAACTTCTGCTGCTTATAACCATTGTATTAAACATGCCTTAGTGTCAGCAATGAATGTCCAAGAGGATGATGATTTCATATGTCGCCCCAGTCTTAGTGCCCGCTTTGGTGGATCTGTGCTGATTGACTTACTTCTGAATCTCACTCTGTAAATGATTTTTTAGACATTTCTTTTAAAATTATGATTGATTGATGTCCTTGAGCTGGTATCTGAGTTTGTTTCCTATGCTTTGGATGAGGTGGAGCTTATTCTTGTGCCATCTTGTTATATTTTACTCTGATGTCCAGTAACCACCCGGGGGTATTATTAACCGCTTTGTTTAGACACCATGTGTTTCCCTTGATATCCGTTAGTTTCTGTTTTACTTGCCCTGGTGCTGTTTGTTCTGAGCAAGCTGTTTGTTTTTACTGTGCAGCCGTGCCTTCCAGAGGTTTGCTGTGAGGACCAACAAGACTTTGGAGAATCTCTCAACCAAAGGTAGGGTCACTATACCGATTTCTTAATGCTTGAGTGTTGCTCATTTAATGTTTAACCAATTTTGGTGATTATTGGTTTGAGAATATCTTGTCTGAATGTTATGTAAAATCATTTTGTTTGTGGTAGAAAATGTGTCATATATCATTCATACTACACCACTTGCAGTTTATGTATTGAGTCTAGTTTATTTTCCTGTTATGAAGATGCTATACAGTATGAAGATATTATTTATGCACATTTGTGTTTCATTGTTTATCACATTATGTGAAACTATGGTTTTGATTTTAATGGCTCATTTGTGCTAAAAAGCCGACAACTTTTGCTTCTGTATCTTCAGCTAAACAAGTGAGGGAGGAGGTGTCGGAGCAATTTAAGGATGCTCGCGGACCCGATGATGTGAGTTAAACCAAACCTTTATGTGGTCCATTGGGAGTAGCTGTTGTTGGAAATGCAACAGTTAACTGAATAAATCTTTGTTCTTGCAGCGCTTCAAGCAGTGATACCTGCTATCAGCGCTCCTGGTTGTCTGTTCTTGTTCTGGTTTTGGATGCCATCCGCAAGCGTCCATTGTATAAAATCCGGATCTAAATTATCTTATTTTCTATTTAGAAATTGAGAACTAGACGCAGAGCACTGTTAGATTTCTGTAGCCTGCCCAACGGAACTAATTCTAGAGGAGAGACTCTCCTTGGCTGGGCCTTGGTTTTACAAATTTCTATGATGCTTAATGTTGTTTTATGAGTAATGCCATGTACCATTCGCAGTCTATCTGTTGTTATGCCCTTGCTTGGCAAATCTGTGTAACTGACTGCGTTCATAACCTGGAAAGTTTTTGACGCTCAGTTTGTCGTTTGTTCTTCTTGCGACCCATGAGTGTGCTTAAGTTTGAAAAGGGGCAATATAGGGATAATAATACGACCGCTCAAGTATAGAGATGGCAATGGGTTGGGTTTGGAGCGGGTGGAGCTGGTCCAAATCCAACCCATGACCCATATTCCTACCCTCTGCCCATCCACCAAAGTATCCATGGGCACAAACTGTGCCATGCCCAAACCCATTGACTTGGGGTTGTGGGGGATTAGGGAACATGGGTCACACTTTGAGCTCCATGGGCACAAAAAAATCAACATGAAGCCTTCCCAAAGATTAAATTAACTCATCATCGTTTGTTAACTAAGATTAGGTTTAGTAATTATGTTAGTGGAGTTGTGGGGATTAGGAAACATGGGTCATACTTTGACCTTCTCTGACTACGAATGAGTTGGGGTTGGACATTTTCTTAGTTTAATGTTACTATCATAGGGGCCTATTTGTCATATGGGTATCCACTAGATATCGGATATCCATGGAGCAAAAATTAAAACCGTGTCCAACTCAACTGTTCATAGGTATCCATATCCACGGATCCATGGACAGAAATGCGCTCTATACCCTTGCCCAACCGGATCGGGTATCCACGGGTATCCAGATACATGGATAAAATTGCCATCCCTACTCAAGTATTTAGTGAAAGCAAAGCGGAGTGCCTTCCATAAAAGTAAAAACTCATACTCCTACAATGGAAACGAGAACCATAGATCAAAACATGAACTATCACAATGAGAATTTAACCGTGTATGCCTGCTAATTTTACTTGCAACTGGATTTCCTTTTCTCGTTGTTCTTCTCCTGTCCTCCAGTCGTGCGAGAGTTCTTAAGAAATTTCTGTATATTCGGCCGAACCCTCGGGCTTCGTGCTCCCGACTGACCGGTCGCCGTTGATGAAGGCCACCACCGCATCCATCTCCTTGGCCGCCTTCTCCCCGTCTGGCTTCAACAGAAAGTAGACGTGGTACTCGCCGGGCGTCTCGTACAGCCGCACCTCGCCGCCCCACCCGCTCGCCCTGAGCGCCTCCACATAGGCGCGTCCCCTGGCGCTCAGCACGTCCAGCCCCGCCACGGTCACCAGCACGCGCGCGCACCCCAGCCGCTGCCACTCGTCTCCCGCCATGGCCACCGGGTTCACCACCGGGTCGTCCAGGCCGTACCTTCCCGCGCAGACGAAGCTCCATATACGGTCGTTCCGCCGCCGCTCCGCCGGGTCCCGCGTCTCCGACGGCACCGGGCGCTTCCCCCAGAAGTACGGGTCCAGCAGCGCTATGCCCCGGACGGCCGCGCCGCCGTCCAGGCCCTCCCTGCCGGCGCGCATCGCCATGTTGTGCGCCATGTTGCCCCCGGCGCTGTCGCCGGCCAGGAACAGCCGCGTCAGGTCGGCGCGGCGCGACAGCCAGGGCTCCGCCCCGGACCGCGCGCTCCGGAGCACCCATGTCAGCGCCGTCCACGCGTCGTCGTAGGCCGCCGGGAGGGGGTGCTCCGGCGAGAGGTGGTAGTCCACCGACACGACGACCGCCCCGGCCTTGGACACGAGCGCGTTGAGGTACCGCTGGTACGTCGGCGAGAAGGCGGACTCCGTGACGAACCCGCCGCCGTGGTAGAACACGACGAGCGGCAGCCTGCCGCCGCGCCCGCTCCTCGTGCCGTTGCCGGGGCTCGGCAGGTAGATGCGGACGGCCAGCCCCGCGGCGGCGTCGATGACCACGTCCTTGGAGGCCACGCCGGTGGCGGGGTCCACGGAGGCCGGCACGGTGTCCGTGCCCACGAACCGCTCGACGCGGCCGCTCTTGTAGCGCACCAGGAAAGGGAAGAAGAAGAAGTCGACGTCCCCGTCGTCATCGCCGGCGCCGGCGGAGGCCGGCAGGCTGTGGGGAGCGCGGGGAGAGGGGGCGAGCAGCGCACCCGCCATGTTAAGCAGGAGCAACAGCGCGGACGGGATGCTCCCGGCCATGATCAAATTACCTCACTACCAAGATGATCGAGCAGAGCCAACCCTTTTATGTAACAAGTGCTCCTGCTAGACTCGCTCCGGCGGGGACGGCAGCGACGTTGGGGAAGTTAATTAGGAACAGTGTAGGTCGACAAAGTTTAATGTATTTTTCATGGTGCCGACAGTGAATCAGCTCGTGCCACAGGCTACGTGTGTCTGTCAGAGAGCCCCACGTCCCGGTCGGAACGCGACGCAGCCACGTACCTTCCGCGGATCCATTGGAGATTACTGAAAATGCTGCGGCCGGGGCGGAGCTCGTGAGCTCGAGACAGCGTTGCACTGGCCGGCAAGCTCGAGAATCTCAACGCCGTGGCACGAAGAATACTCACTCCGTTTCTAAATTTAAGCTATTTTAACGGTTGGGAAACCACGTATGAATATACATACTAACATACACATATTTTAGAATATAGATTTACTTTTTATTTTATTTTATGTGTAGTCATCTCGTAAAATTTTAAAAAGACTTATATTTAGGAATGAAGAAGTATACAACACTTGGAATCGGGATCTGAAGATTTGTTGACTTTTGTGCTTTCTTTGAAAGCAAACGTAGAAAATTAGTGTTTCAACTCCTGTTTTGTGTTTTAATTTCCCCGAGTATCTTTCGAACGTCATTACACGTCGACAGTAAATTCTCCATATCCGACAAGACTGTCGTATTGTCATCTTGATAGCTTCTTCCAAGATTTGTGTTAGGGTGAGCAACTTGAAAATTGGATGCGACATATAGGCCGGTCGTACAATTTGAAGGCCCGGGACAAAACTAAAACTCAGGACCCCTTGACTAATATCCACATTCTAACACTGATAATGGATACGAGAATTACAATAACCACAATTACACTTGTATATTCGCCACCATAATATGGCTTTTGCCGTTGCGTGAGGGTGATCCTCTTGTGAAATCCACAAGTTTGGGATCAGGATGAGTCCTCATAATTTTGGCACTATGTGCTTGACATGGTACTTTCATTGTCTAGGTTTATTAGTCCCCTTGGAGTTTTGAGCCTATTCTTGACCTAGAATTTGACAAATAAACCATGTGTTACATATCATAAAATACATATAATTGAAAAGATCTAATGATACTTTTTTGGCATATAAATCATTATAATGAGTTAAATCTAACCAACTTTAATGTCAAAAATCAAGCGGTCTTTAACAAATCCAGACAAAGAAAGCATGGATTAGCGCCGTCATCGCATTGTATTCGAGTTCTAATGAATATAAAAATATATAAAATGGTATGAACAAACTTGTAAATAAACCCTCTCATCAAAAAAACAAAAAAGAACTTGTAAATAAACCCTAAAGCCATATTTATATGTGGAATGGTGCAAGTTATGTGGCGTGTATGCAAAAGTAAATTAGTTAGTTCAGGCGAGGAACGGTAACATGGTGTACCTGGATCGGCTGATCAACGTCGGTAGTCGGACGACTGGCGCTTGACAACGCTCGATGGTAACACAATATGGATCGGCGTCAAGCCCTAGCGCTTGTGCTCAACTATTTGTGTTGGATTCCAATGACCGCGGCCCGGGAATAGGAATCGCATCGGTCTTGGAGAAAACAAATCTATGGGCACTAATTTACGCCGGCGCGTCGGCCGAAACTTTCGGCCGGTCGTGCGCGAGTCGTCAGGTCAAACTCTATTGACTGTCATATCGAGTCATGCAGCAAAAATCATCGATGATAGAAAAACACAAGTAGCGATGTAGCAAATTTTGACCACGGATGCAGCAAAAACATGGTTGTAGCAAAATCATTGCCGTCGTCGCGCGAGGTCGCAACACTACCTTGATGAATGTAGCAAAAAAGTTCGCTGGTAGTAGCAAAATGCAACTACGGTTGTATAAAAAATTCGCCGCAGCCGTCGCTAGGTCGCAAGTGCACCTTGATGAATCTAGCAAAAAAGTTATCCGGTAGTAGCAAAATGCAACTAAGGTCGCAGCTTTCCTTGCTAGGCAGAGTCGATTGAAGCTTTCTCTGTCTATGGTTGAAGCTTTTTTCAGCAACGTTTGAAGCTTTTTTAGATAACGGTTTCAACACCTATATATCCATGACAGCAGGCGACGAGGACGACAGGCGGCGGCTGAAACCGGTGAAGCGGGCGGCAAACAGGGCGGACACCGACGATGCGGACGGTCGACGGGGGCAGCCACTGACGATGCAGACGGCGACGAGCAAGGGCAGCAGCAGCAGGGACGTAGGGTCGCCAGATCCAGATGGATCGCGCAGGTCGCACGCAACCGGCTCAAGCGTTTCGCCAGCGCACAGGTGGTAAACGTTTCCCCAAATCTATTGGTCGATCGCTACTTGCAACAGAAACAGGAAGAGCGAGATCAGGAGCTGTTTCATGGGAAATACGGAACATCGATATGAATTTTGAAGGAAAATCGCGGTACACATCGATCAGGAAAGTGGCGATCGTAGGAAGGTTTGCGTCTATGCGTGATCGACGGAAGCGCTGCGTGTGAAGATCATTGCGTCGCTCACCAGCCTCGTTGGATGTGGCCCATTGGCTACGTGCGCACACCTTGGAGGGGGGCCTTGATCTTGGGGTCCCGGGACGGGTCCTGCTGCCCCCCGGGTTGGCCCTGCATATAAAAATTTCTGGACTCACCGTTCTCCTTATTGTTTACAACATATCTGAATTTGAAAGAATTCTTTGTTGCTCTTTATGTCAAATTCACAGCTGACTCATTCTTTTTCACATAGTCTTTTACACGTCCCATGATACAAAAGTTCATCTCATCTTTTTGTCATTAGTATTTCATCATGTGCATTAAACATCACAAAAATGCGACCATGTACTTTTTAAGCTTTGACATTCAGAATTTTCATCAATTTCGCAAATTCTTCATTGTCATCTCTCATTCATATGATACGTTGATAGATCTAGTCGCCAACATGTACGGATGTACGTGGTACTCGTCAACCTACTTCAGCATCTGAATCATCCTATTTACACTTAGTCTTACCACATGTCTGACCGTTAGCATTTTGGCCCACTGTCGTGTACCATGATTATCGCACGCCTCACCGTTATCACCGTGTTGAGCCTCTATTGTCTCGGTCGAGTATCTTGGGCCAACAAGCCACACCACCTCAACCCCACTACAGGAAACCGTCGATCATCGGCGACTCATGCTGAGTTTCACTTATCCCTCGGAGCACTAGATCCTATCCCGAACAACATGTCCCACTTTTCCCGTTGAAATAGGCTTAGATTGTCTGTGCACTTACATCGTAACCCCTCTACTAATAGAGAGTGAAGTCTTTCATCAAACTATCGCTTCATCGTCAACATGACGTGATGGTAGATAATTAGTTCACCCATGCATCCATTGATTTTAAGCTCCCATGTGTACACTCTTGAATCAACCCAATCCATCACCATCATAAAGCACACAAGCCCTCAGGCATGCGCTATGTGTTACCACGCCCAAAAGTCGGCCATCATCAACATCACACTCCTATGTTATGTCGCTGAAATAACCGTCGTCTTCTACATTTTTCTCAAAATGACAGTTATATTGCATTCATTAAGAAGAGAAGAGTTGCTCGATTAATTAGGGAAAATTGAGCAAAAATCAAAATTTTCAGTTAATTATGGAAAATCAGACGAAAACCGTTACAACCATTGAGCGGCACACATAAAAGGCCCACGCACATCACTCCAAAAAGGGTCTCAGTGAGACAACACGCAGGCGTCATCGTCATCATTCCTCCCCTAGAGGCGTCATCGTCATCCCTACACTCTGAGAAAACGACTCCGACTCCGCTGTAGGCGATCGTCGACTCAACCCTCGGTGCAGCGGACACGCGAACCTGCATGAAGATCTATGCCAAAATCTCAACCCCCTGCGGCCATACCGTCGGTGATATACCCCGCGGTGTAACCCGGCTTTAAGTATGATCCGCCAAGGACTTGGCGACTCACCGACGACTTAGCAGTGACCTGGCGGGCGACTCATACTTGACCCCACAGGCAACTCAGACAAATGACGAAGGCCCAAGGCCCGACGTACACCCTAGCATAAGGCGGCTCATAGAGAGGCCACGAGAGCTGGCTCACAAGAGAAGGTCCAAGAAGAGGAGAGACTCCCTCACAAAGGAAACACGATCCGGATTAGGATTCAAGAGAGACTAGTCCTATTCCTACTCATAGTAGGATTCTACATGTAAACTTATCCCTTCCACTTATATAAGATGGGGTAAGGCGCCCCAAGAAGGACAGATTCACAACTTAGGTCTAGACAAGACAAATCATGAGATAGACAGATTAGACACCCACGAGATTAGAGGTGGCGGGTCTGCACCCTTGTAATTGAGATCATCATCTTCATCAATGAAACATAAAGCAAGACGTAGGCTTTTACCTGCATCGGAGGGGCCGGACCTTGGTAAACTCGCATCTCTCGATTCCGACCAACCCCTCTCAAGCCGCCACATGGTTGCGATCGCCTCACACCTAAGTCCTTACACGAGGACATATGCCGTGACAAAACCACGACACATACGACGCAACACAGACTCTGACGGAGAACTTGTAGGACAAAACCACGCACAGTTGGTGCCACGGAAGATCCCAGAACGGGCTACCTGCAGCCAGTCATCGTATACCACAGGGCCCCGTCGCAGCACTTTCAACTCCATAGCAACAAATAAATCAAGGCAAAACCATGGACACGCCGTACAAGAGACGACTACCACAACCATTGCCGCATCGCCGACATCACTCCCACCATCATCGTTTCCACCAAAGTCTGGATGCCACACTCGCCACCAACCGCCATCAACCGCTCCTGCTCGTCGATGCCAAGCTCCCAAGGCGAAGCCCTCAATAGGGAATACGACACCAAGGCGCCACCATCGTCCGATCACAAATCAAGGTTTCTCCCGGAGAGGCCTAAAAGGCCAAATCCGCGGAGGAGGGTGGGAGAATAAAGCAACGGTGCCTCCACGAAGGTCAACGACGGCCACAGCCGCCGCCATCGTTGGTCATGACACGAGGTCAAGACGTGATTTTCACCCAGCTCAACACCACCTCAGCCACACATCATCTCGCATTGGCGCCGGCAAGCCCATCAAACATCACCACCATCGAAGCTGTCAATCGACGAAGAAGCACCAAGATCCGCCGCAGCCAACCGCACCTCGCGGAGACCACGGACCACCGGGGACCAGATCCGCATCACATGCCGCCGGAGTGCACTTCCTTGTCGCCGTGGGCCTCCGATCTGTGCAGCCCAAAGGCGTCCACGCGATGCTAGACCACGCAAATAGGCTACGCCCCTCGCGGCCGAAGCCGCCGCTCGAGCCCTGTACATGCCGCTCAAGCCCCTCTACCATGGGCTCCGCTAGATCCACACTGCCCAGAGCCCATCTACGCTCTCGTAGCGCCCTGCGCGCGCTCGCCGCGCCATCGTGCGCGACAACGCCTGGCCGCTCGTCTTGGCCACGACGTGCCGCCCCGCGACCGAACTACTGTTGCTGCTCACTCCCGCCGCCCGCCAGACCCGCATCGGCCTCGCCATCCCGCGCGTCCGCCCACGCCTCACCATCCGCGCCCACGCTGCTGATGGATCCGGCCAAATGTGACCAAATCCAGCCGCCCCCGCCACCACAGCCACGTCGAAGATGCACGAGGCCACCACGCGAGCAGCGAGCAGCGGACTCCCCCACCCCATGACCATCTCGCTGGGTGCACCTGGAGACGAGCGCTACCAGCATCGATCCCCCAAGTCCCTTCGCCCCACTGCACAGCAGCACCCACGCAACTCCTTGCCATGGACGCCTCCTCACGCTGCCCCGACGCCATCTCACGCCAGGGCACAGAGCCCTAGGAGCACCGTTCTCCGGCGAGCGCGAAAAACCATCAGATACGCTCCCGCCGCCCCGCCAAAAAGGCCCCACCGCCACCGAGGCCGCCCCGGCTGGGAGTGGGGTGGCCCTAGGCGGCCGGATTTAGGGTGCCCCGGTGCGGCCGTGGAGCCACACGGGAGCGAGGCTGCCTCTTGGATACCGTGCTCCGTCTTCTACATTGACTGAGAGCAAGTATAATAAGGCTGATTCAGCCGGCTATAGTCCTTGCCACGTCATCAAAATCCTAGTTGGAAGAGAAAGAAACGAGGAGAGAGAGCGAAGCCAGCGCTAGATCTGTCGCCCGGCTCTAGCGCAGACTACGATGGATAGGAGCCCGCTTGCAGCCCGTGTGCCGGCGATAGGCCGACGCTTCGTTCTTCCTCTCGATCCCATGCGCCCCCGCCCTCCGCACTAAATCTTTCGCGCCAAATCGAGCTCTCCGCGCCAAATCGAGTCCGCCCTCCCCTGAAATTGAGCCGTCCGCGCCAATCCCTCACCAACACCACCGAAATCGCCCCCAAATCGGAAAACCCTGGACGCCAAGCACGCAGCCGGCGCCACCCGTGAGATGGTCGGCCAATCGAAGAGGACAAGTGCACCGGCTCCTCTGGAGCTTCCATGGCCAACGGCTCAGTTCGTCCCGCCACCAACCGCTATGCCCGTCCCTCCGCCGGCCGTACTATCAATGTCCGGACCCGGCGCCTGGCTACCACCACGGCCACCACAGTCCATGGCGGCCTCCTCCCCACTGCGTTGGCTCCCCGGTGTACATTGGCCAGGTGCGGGCAGTTCATCGGCGCAAGGCCCCTCGTGGACACCGCCCGCTGGAATTGGAGGCTCAGCACCCACGGCTGAGAATCTTGAGGACCACGATCTGCAAGCATGGTACGTGATTTTGGCTCCAATCTTTTCTGCTAGCTTACTGCATCTAGCACGCATGAATAGTATTGGTATTGAAAGTAATCTCTGTAGCTTTGTACTGTTGATTGTTTTGTAGTATTGATTCGGACAACGATGCCTTTATTGTACAGGATAATTCTTCTGGTCTTGCAAATTACCTACAGTAGCGAGTAAAATAGATGAGAAGAAGCTAATTTTTTGATCATCTGTTGCTTGAGCAGGGGATTAGATTCTCACCCACCAGGTGGTTTCCTAAGTTACTTTAAGAACACATCAAGCCACGCGCAAGGGACTTCATGGCAACCAATCAATGTTGGTGATGTCACAAACGGTGATGATTGTTCAAGGACTGAAAAACGCTTGACATGGACAGAACAGGAAGATTGTAGATTGGTAAGTTTTTTCTTTGCGTGTTGGTTCCATGAATGTGTTACATTACTAGCAAAACAATAAACTCTTGTAATAATATTGTAGGTCAGTGCTTGGTTGAATAATTCAAACGACCCAATACAGTCAAATTTTAGGAAGAATGACCAATATTGGAAAGAAGTTGCTGCTGTCTACAATAGCACCACCCCAAAAAACAGGGCAAGAGAAGTCAAGCAAGTGAAGGACCGCTTTGCAAAAATTAAGAAAAAGGTTGCATGGTTTTGTGCTAGCTGGAAGGAGGCTAATGCTTTGTATGCTAGTGGCGAATCTGATGTGGATTTAAAAGATAAGGCACTGAAAACTTATAAGGAAGATCACAAAGAACCATTTATGTTTGAGCATTGTTGGAAGGCGCTAAAAAAGGAACCAAAATGGGATGCATATTTGGAACGCCTAGAAGATGTGGAGCCGGACAAGAGGAAGTTTAGTGTTGACGTTGAAGTGAGGCAGCATTTCAATCTTGAAGAAGCTCGAGATGAACGGCCAACTGGTGGAAAGAAAGCGAAAGACGAGCGAAAAAGAAAAAGAAAGGATCAAGATTGTATAACTGATCTTGACGATGAGCTTAGCAAGCTTGTTGATGTTCAGAATGCAGCAAACGAAGGCCGTAAGGAGATATTAGAGACACAAAGGCGTGTGTCCAGTTAGAGACACAACAACACCCCACACAAGAGGATGTCGAGCGTTTGCTTCAGGTTAATGAAGCTCGTGGTTTTCCTGGAATGCTAGGTAGTATTGATTGCATGCACTGGCGATGGGAGAAGTGTCCTTTAGCATGGAGGGGGCAATTTACTCGTGGTGATTATGGAGTGCCAACAATGGTCCTAGAAGCTGTTGCTTCCCAGGACCTTCGTATCTGGCATGCTTTTTTTGGAATTGCTGGGTCAAACAATGACCTTAATGTGCTCAACCAATCCCCACTATTTTTTGATGCATTGAAAGGAGAAGCCCCTCAAGTTCAATTTTCAGTCAATGAAAATGAGTATAGCACTGGTTACTACCTTGCTGATGGTATATACCCAGAATGGGCAGCTTTCATGAAGACTATACCACTTCCCCAAAGAGAGAAGCATAAGTTGTTTGCCAAGTACCAAGAAGGGGCAAGGAAGGATGTTGAGCGTGCTTTCGGGGTATTGCAGTCACGTTTTACCATTGTTCGCCGGCCTACACGACTATGGCAAAGAAAGAGTGTTGGAAGAATCATGCTAGCTTGTGTGATTCTCCAGAATATGATAGTTGAAGATGAGAAAGAGCACGCCACCGTTCATATTGACTTGAATGTGAATTCAGGAGCCTCATTTGCTCTACCTCCTGAAGTGAATGTTGGTGGTAATCTCTGTTTCGCCGACGTGATGCGTAGAAAAGCTACTATTCGTGCTCGTCCACAACATACACAGCTTAAAAATGATTTGATCGAACATATTTGGCATAGATCTGGAAATAGCCATCTTAACTAACCATGGTGGGATACGATATCAACATGTTCATATTCCTTTTTTTCCTGTAACATTGAGGATCAACCTAGCTGACATGCATCTGTATTTCAGGACTGAGCTATGATGTGGTGATTCTATAATCTTCAAGCTTTACTCAATTCAAGTGAGTATTGTAGCATATGCATGTTCTGCTATAAAATGTTACTACTTATCCGATCGTTCTTCCAACTGAACTTCAGATACTAATTTGCTAGCTAAACTTTAGATTCTAATTTGCTATCTTCATATACTATTATTGCACATGTTATAAATTTTCATTGACAAATTATTTACCCCGTATCTTTGTTTCTTTTCACATACAGTGACCGAAGGCTATTGATGCAAATGGGTGGTGTTCCTTTCTACCGAAGTTCCAACTATGCTTTGTGACTTTTGTCGACGCCTAGCTCAAAACTAACGGCTTTCTTGCCGGAGATCTTATTTAGTATTATGTTTGGCTGGTGTTTTCTTATAAAGATTCGTGTATGTTATGGTGCTATGTGCCATCAGTTTGTCACTTATCATCGTCTAGATCAAAACTTACGCCTTGTTTGCTGGAGTTCTTATTTCTTATGTTTGGTTGTTTAAGACTCATGAAGACTTATGTTTAAGCGTGGATGTCGTGTTGCTACATGTCCCTTGTTTTTACTTGCTCCAAATCAGTTGCTTGAATATTAATCATCATGTTTTATTATATCCTGATGACATGAATGGCATATATATGTACGATGTTTGAAATGGCCACAAAGATGCAGTTCACACTAGATCACAACAGCTGATATGCACCTACAAACATTGAAGTACTTAAATATTCTTTAGAGCCAACCTTATAGCCAGCCTATTATATGGATGCTTATTTATGTTGGCTTTAGGTGACATGACATTAGCTATAGCCAACAGCTGGCTGTAGCTATTATCCTTGCTCTGACGTCCACAACGATATGCCAGACTGTCCAAGCTACTACCTTGTATGTCTGTCCCCATCCAACCTCGTGCCATATCAACCCAGCACATCAATATGCATTGCTCGATGCTCCGCATAACATGGTCCGCTGCACACACACTTCAGGCTCGTCCGAGGCTTTTGTGCATGTCTTCTGTCCTTGCCGTACGCACTCCAAAGCCCTCCAGCGAACTTGACCCACCGGATTTTTTTTAGTGCAAACCTGCACTCAGTGATCCCTCTGCACATCCCTTCTCTTGTCTTGTAAACTCATACCTTCTTCATACACGTACAAGAGCATCATTTTCACACTTAGCCTCGTATCAGCGTCCATCTTTTGTGATCCTAACATTGCTCTTGACCAGCCTTCTCGCGTGTGCACTTCAGCCACCATTTCCTAGAAACTCCAGTTCCTAGAAACTTGGCTTGCCTAGAGGGGAGCTCCTATTCGGCGCTTCATGCGTCAGGGAAGTTCTCTGGCGTCCATTTAGATTTTCCATTTTTTGCCTGGTTCGCTCAATCACATTTGGCAAACAAAATAATAATCATAAATTCAAAAAGTTCATGGATTTTGAAAATAATAATCAAGAACCTGAAAAAAAAGTTCATCAAATTTAAAAAACAGTTCATCAACATTAAGAAGAGGTCATCTAATTTGAAAAGAGTTCATCGAACTTGAAAAAAGTTCATCGAATTAGAACATAAAGTTCATCTGTTCCCAAAAATGTTCATCGATTTTGAAAAGAAGTTCATTGATTGGAAAAAACATCAAATTTGAAATAAAATTAATAAAATTTGGAGAAGTCATCAATTTTGAAAAAGTCCATTTATTTCGAAGGAAAGTCCATCGATTATGGGAACAACATTAACTATTTTGAGTAATAGTTCATGGATTTTGGAAATAAGGTTCATCTATTTTGAAGAAAAAAATGCAGTAGACCATTGCATGCAAGGGAGACATGGTCCGATTCGGTCCCTCCTGCATGCAAGATTAATATAATTGAAAAAATATTAATCTTGTAATTGAAAAATGCTAAACATTTATCAAAAATGTTCTTGATGTACACAAAAAATGTACATTTTGTATGAATATAAATTAGACATGTGTTTGTAAAAAAGAAAAAATAATAAAAATCCAATGGAAATTGAACCAAAAAGGAAAAAGAAAAAACATAACAAAACCGATGCAAAAATAGTGAAAACCCTGGCCACAAAGAAATATCATAAATCCCCTATTCGAAGCCCAAAAACAGACTTCAGATAGGACCTCTGAAGAAATAACAGAGATGACAGCGCCTCCATATCTTAAAATGCGTCAGATTATTTCTATGATTTTTTCTACGATAAATGAGATCTATAGGTGGAAGAATCGTCGTAAGGCGGTGCCCGGGGGTCCCATGCGGCCGGTCCACATGGCCGGGGATGTGGAGGCCCGGTGGCTACCCTCGGTCCTTCTTCGGTCCTCCGGTCTTCTTATTTTATAGGAAAGTTTCTCAAAAACCCTCGTTCAATTTAAATCACTTTTATTTCTTCATAAAAAATAACATTATAACAATCCTATTAGAAACATCATTCGTCTTGCTTAGTTTCATTTAAATCATGTAAATTAAAGATTAAAATAAAAAAATATATTAAAAAAATAGATACGTATTGATACGTATCACTGGTCATCCCAAGGATTTATAGCCAGTCATAAAAAGTTGGATATACATCATGATTCCACACGTCATCGAGTTGTCGGCCAAAACGACCTATAACTACGTGCAAGTCTAGAACTTCTAGGAATAGATTGTGCTGGCACTGATGGGGGAGGGAAAGTACGTCACCCTTAAGGGCATCTTCAACAGTTTGTTGGTTAGCTTGTTGGTAAAATATGCCATGTCATCAGCCAACACCTTAACATACAACTACTCCAATGGATTGTATCTAGTTTGCCCAATAAAATGTGAGGTAATAAATAAGGTGTTCTCTCATTCTACATTGGAGCTTGTGCAAGAGTGTTGGTTAATTTACATACAACCTTGTTCTCTTTTCTCATTTATTGCATGACACATCATCAAAAATCATATGTGTCAAAATTTACCAACAACTATCTTACAATCATTGGAGATGCCCTGAGCACAAGGTCAGGGCTCACGAACCTTCTCGTCTTCAAGTTCTCGAACCTGGGCTTCAAGGTCCAGATCTGCAATGGTAACAACTCCGTCATCTGCAGGTATATATGTCACAAACCGCGTTTCAAGGATACGGTGACCTGGACTTCTAGCAGCCCTCCTAAGTGTAAACTTGCCTATATTCTGTTGATATTTTTTTTGAAACGTAGTCTCTTAGGCTCTGATATTTTATTGATATTGTGTATTCTCCCCGGCTATCTTCAAACTACCCTCTAGGTTTGTGGTTATGGCTGTGTTAACCGGCTATGTTAATCTGCTCTGTTTTGCTCTTCGCTAGCTAGTGTAGTGTTGGAAATTTGTTAGTAGCCCTTTGGTCTAAAGTTGAACTAAAATTTAATATTCTCATTGCATATTCTTTTTGGTTGTATGTGTGATATGATGGTTTTTTTCACTCTTCTAACCCACGAGACGAAAAAATACATAAAATGAACTCGATTTAAAACTATTTCACGATCTGACCCCTTTTAAAAACGTCAGAGCCCGTGACGTTGTTGGTGTACATAGAAACGCCAGTCTACATTGACATTTCTACTCCACATTGGTGTTTCTGGCGGAGTAAGAAACGCCACAAGTAATGGCGTTTTCACTCGTTACTCCAACGCCAAGATATATGGTGTTGCCGCCCGGGGCTGTTGCATGCACGCGCCGCCCGTCGTTGTCCGCATGCAGCCATCCCCTCTGCAGCCATCACTCCCGTCCCTGTCCGCATGCAGCCATCACTTAGCCTTGCCGTCGTTGTCCGCATGCAGCCCGCAACCATCACTCCCGCATGCAGCCCGCAACCATCACTCCCGCATGCAGCCGCCCGCATGCAGCCACTCCCTCGATGCCCTGGATGCCTGGAAACGCCATGGTTAATGGCGTTTGCCGCCTGGATGGCAACGCCAATAACATTGGCATTTTGACCTGGGTTGCAACGCGAGTTAGACTAGCGTCTGAATGTAGATCAGAAACGTCACGGTAGAGTGACGTTTTTACATGCAGCAGCAACGCCACGGGTTGTGGCGTTTTTAAAAGGGTCAGATCGTGAAATCTTTTCAAACTAGGTTCATTTTATGCTCAACTTCAAACAAAAGGTTAGGACAGTGAAAAAATCCTGATATGAGTGAGATTAAAGTTTAATCTCATATCGTTAGTTGGAAGAGAGTTGCACCTTTTTATAATGTGTGTTCTTATAACACTTGTACAAGCAAAAGATGTGGAGACCTACATGCGCGCTCCTCCTCCTCCTCACCACGCCACGCGACATACGCGCTTATTTTTTGCTGGTCGGGAACGCAAAATCCGTAACAGACACACCACGGTTCGAGACGTCAGATCGTGGGCTGTTAGAGCAACTCTAGCAGGCCCCGCATCCCGCCGGTCCGCAAAACGCGTTTGCAGTTCGCGCAAAACAGCTTTTGCGGGCTGGCCCGGGCTGGCACAAATGCAGACCCCCCAAACGGATCCGTAAAAAAGTATATTCGTGGAATATACCTTTTTACGGATTGGCTTTGCGGGGTCTGCTCTTTGCGCAGCTGCATCCCGCATATCATCAACCCGCAAATATCAAATACAACATAATTTAACAATCGGAAACAAACTAAATTATTTGAATCAAACATAATACAATAATCATCCGCATTACAAATAATTATTCAAATAACCGTAGCAAACTTAAATAGTGCAATACAAAACTTGTCATGAATACAAATGGGTACAAAAATAAGTCACTGTCCAGCCCTTTGCCAATGGTGTTCAATGAGATCTTTCTGAAGTTGAAAGTGGGTGTCTGCATTTTCAATCTCCTTGTATGTCTGAAGAAAAGCTCTAATGCAGTTTGGGTCTCTAGCTGGTTTGACACGGCTACCCACATCGTCGTAAAAGAATTCTAAGTTCAATCCTCTCTCACCTTCAAGAATCATATTGTGCAGGATAACACGACATGTCATGATGTTCTTCAAGGTTTTCTTATCCCAAAAACTAGCAGGACAATGGCAAACCTAGATTGCAAAACACCGAATGCTCTTTCAATGTCTTTGCGGGCTGCCTCTTGCACCTTTGCAAATTCACATTGTTTTTTTTTGTTTTGGGTTCTTTGATGCTCTTGACAAATGTGCACTAAGGAGGGTACATACCATGTGCAAGATAGTACCCCTTTGTGTATTTATGTCCATTGATAGTGTAGTTGCAAGCAGGAGCATCACCACTAGCAAGCCTAGCAAACAAATAAGACCGTTGCAACACACTGATATCATTGAGAGTGCCCGGCATACCAAAAAAGCAATGCCAAATCCATAAATCATCGGATGCTACGGCCTCTAGCACAATTGTTGCATCACGAGACTTGCCACAATACATTCCTTGCCAAGCCTTGGGATAATTTTTCCAATTCCAATGCGTGCAATCAATGCTACCTAGCATGCCAGGCCAACTTCTCCTCTCATTAGATGCCATCAATTTCTTTGTGTCATCTTTATTGGGTGCCCGAAGATACTCAGGACCGAAGACACGAATGATCACTTTCACAAATCTACGCACAGACTCATCGGCATAGTCAGCCGGAACGCCATATGCAATCACCCGCATAGCTGCGGAGATTTTTTGATATGCACTAAATCCCTTTAAGCCCGCGACATTCCTTCTTTGAGTAAAATACCGGCAATTTGCCTCGCAAGCTTGAACAATTTTCAAAAAGAGGGATCGACGCATTTGGTACCTTCTTCGGAAGAGGTGCGGAGGATATGTAGGATTCTCCCCGAAATAGTCTTGCATCAACATATCGTTCCCAAGATGGCGATTCCGAGGAATGCACAAACGCCCGACAGTCGACCATCGCCTCCTCTTCCGGTTCTCGTCTTCATGCTCCTTCACGGAAAGCGCCATGACTAATGTTTGCTGACGAAAGTTCGCAAGCATGGTCTCAACATTCGAGCCGTCTGAATCGGATGAATCGGATAGTAAGAACTTCTCGCACGGGGTCAACTCCATCTTCTCGCACAGCTCGGAAAAATCACAAAAAAGGGACTAACCGGCGGCGGGTGATCCCGGGCGGCGACGAGGCGGTGGTCGACCCCCGGCGGCGGGGGCGGCTCTTCTCGTCGGATCCGGAGGGGCGGTGCAGCGGCTCACCTGCAGATATGGCAGGAATCGCCGGCGGCGGGCGGACGGAAGCAAGGGCGGGGCGGGGCGGAAGGAGGGGGAAAATAGCGCGGGCTGAAATGTCCCTCCCGCCAACTGCTTCTCTGTGATGCGGGGCACCGTAGACGCGAGGGGGAAACCCGCATTTTCCCAGGTTGGGGGCGGGAATTTGCCGCGCCCCCCAAAAATTTTTGCGGGCCGGGGCGGGATGCGGGTTCTGGTCGGGCACGCTTTCCGTTTCGCACCCGCATTTTGACAGTTATTTTGCGGGTCGGGGGCGGATGCGGTGTCTGCTAGAGTTGCTCTTATTGACTCGGACGTGGCTCCATTCCATGTCCCTCCACCTGGAATAAAAAATATGTATATATATATACATATATATAGAAACTCTATTTATCACCCAGGGTGCAGAATAGGTTATTCTTCACCCGAGGTAATCTTACGAGCTTTTCATAAATAAATTACATTTAAAATACGAATAGTTACATTCATATTGACCCACTATGTAAAATTTGGCATAAAAAATATATAAATATAGGTTGTAAGACAAGAAAATATGCATTTTATGTACATTTTACACTATGTTTTTACGTTTGTAATTTTACGTAACAAAAATATTTTTTACGGTGATTATACATTTTCTTACGGTCTCTTTTTACGTATGGAATAAGAAAAAAAATTATGTAACGTAAAATTACGATGCATTGATGTTAAAATAGAGGGGGTGAAGAATAACTATTCCTCACCCAGGGTGACGAATAGCGTGACCCTATATATATATACATACATATATATATACATATATATATATATATATATTTCTATACAAAGTAAAGAATAATAGAAAATGTGATCTTAATTCTTTTTTACTTTCAGGAATGTACGCATGCATGTTCATACCCACACATTATTATTTTTTCACACGTGACTATAGTTGCGTATGAAGATACTCAAGGTTATGTATATACCAATTGAAATAAAAAAGATATTATATATACTGTTTGATTTTTAAGGCATCATATACGGCCAAATAATCGGGTACATCATCCAAAAGGTTTGTATGTATAATCAGGACATCTCTATGTATTTTTGTAATATATTATTTTTCAAAGTATCTAGTATTTAATTTTGCAAAAATGGTATCTAGTATTTTAAAAAATAAGGTCGGATCACACTTTTTGACGACTAATTTTCCAAGGTATCTACTCCCTCCGTTCCTAAATATAAGACCTTTTAGAGATTTCACTTTGAACTACATATGGAGCAAAATGAATGAATGTACACTGTAGAATAGGTCATATACATTCGTATGTAGTTCATATTGAAATCTCTATGAGGTCTTATATTTTGGAACAGAGGGAGTAGTACTTAAAAAATTAAGGCCGGGTATGCTAATTAATGTGACCGAATAGTATAAAATGGGATCTTAGTTATTTTTTATGTTGTGATGTGCATACCTCGACCCGCAAGATCAATACATTATTTTGTAATATTATGAAACAATCTTGACATATTTAAATTCGTGCTCACTTTTTTCACTAATTTATTAACCAGTGGATAGTATACATTGCAACGGGTATGGAAATTACTTAATTATGACTCTCTCACACTAGGGGCAATTAATGGCCTGCATCATTACATATATTTGATCGCATGCACCCATCTTTGAAAGGTTGACAATTAACAAGCAACATTTTGTTGGAATGTCATCAATGCATTTACGTGATTGTACAAAGTATGGAATGTTATTTTGTTGCCATATGAGGTATGCATCCAACGATCGCAACAACAAATCAAGATATAATCCAACGGTATCTAGGCAAGGTGCATGTACACCTAGGTGTCCCAAACGTCGTCCTAAATAAATTATATAATGACAAATTTTATCTACAAGCAGTCGTAGTTACTATCATCTTCTTTGACATCGAGGTGTCCCTCTTCCCCCTCCCTCAAACGTGGGATCAAGTGAGTCGGGTAGAGGGATTCATCAGCGGATGTCCCTCATCCCCCTCCCTCAAACGTGGGTTCAAGTGAGTCGGGTAGAGGGATTCATTAGCGGGTGCTGTACAATCCAATAGGCAACAACAGAATTAGTTTACGAATTAAATATTCCGGCAATGTAGGCGCTGGTTGAACTACCTCCTTGATTCTAGGCTACGTGGTACTAGTATAGAACAAACTTCTTTTCGATATTTTTTTCCTGAAAAGAAATTTGTTAGTCAGAGTACATACGTAGTTCTCCTTACAAAAACTATGTACTTCGTAACATTTTCTAAGTTAATATCGTATCAAATATATTGCTTTTTAAAACAGTATGTGTGCTCTCCTGTATAATTGGATTGTGGAGTATTAACATGTACTCTTGTTTTGCATCACAGCATTTACATATACTTACTGGCGATGGAGTATGGAGTATTGACATGTACTTCTCGGATCTGATGTATGGAGTATTAACTTAAAATTAAAGTATGGAGTATTAATATTTGTTTATCGTAACATCTTAAAATATAAACTCCGAACCTTGAGAAAAGTAGTACTCCTTCCGTCACAGTTTATAAGACATGCACGTGTACCTAGGTCATCAATTTGACTTATATAAAATATATTGTTTAACATAAAAATTATATCATTAGAAAATAGAACATCTAAAGTTTTTAATGAAATATTTTTTGTAATATATGTCTTTTATTAAGTTGGTCAAATTGACGACCTAGATACACGTGCCGGCCTTATAAACTGAAACGGAGGGAGTATATAGTATGTGGTTCTTTTTAAAGCACACACCATGCACACCCTTAGTGGTAGTATGGAGTATATTTACGAATTTTAGTATGGAGTATGTGTGTATGTTTTTTGGTACAGAAGTATGTATTTTTTTTCTTCTAGAAAGAAGCAAACATATATACTTTGTCTTTGAACCAAGATATTGAGTGTGCATCTGTACATATCCTTAAGTAGTGGCCTGGACTTTATTTTTTATGCTAATGAGGGTATGTCAAGTATACAGTCATTTGGGAAAGGAGTACTTTGTGCTGAAAAAAAGAGTAGCATGAAGAATGTCAATGACAATACAGTAGAGTAAATTTAGTTAAGACATTCCACATAAAATAGACTATATGCACATAGTATGTAGTATGTAAAAAGAGTAGGTAGCAGTATGTGGAGTACATATATAGAAAAAAGAGTATGAATATAAATATACAAGGAGTTTGGTGGACATGATCTACAACAGATCATGTGCATATGCATCCAGCTGATGCATCCGAATAGTACATGCCATATACGTACATCATGCAGACACAATGTCATTTACGCATCATGTGAACTAGCAGGCATTGATCCAGGTATGCAGGCGGTCCGACGGTGAACGATTGGCCTGCCGTTCAGCGATGATGGCCGATGGATGATGTCCCCGTGCAGGAGAAAATCAAGAAGACAGCCATGGACACTAAAACCATGTTGTCGATGATGTCGGAGCAGGTGTATATTTGTTCATCATCGTTGCCCCTTCCACGAAGTTGGAGCAGCCATTTGTCGCCCTTTGTTGTCAGTGAGCAGAGCCTTTACTCATAGTCTATGGTTGTGTTAGGGATGAAGCCATACTTCTTCATCGTCATGCCTTGTCGAAGAATTGAACCATCTATGCATCTGTAATGAGTCTTAGGATCATGGATACATGGACGTGACCAAAGAAATGAGGCAAGAAGGAAACAAGAAACCGATGAGAAAGAGTATGAAAGATTTCTTATAGAAGATGTACCTTCCATTCTCCTGATCCAATTGGTTGTAATCACCATTGGCGGCCGTAACTGCATTTGTTGAGATTGAGACGTCCAACGTGTATGCATGCATGCGGCTGCCCAGATCTGAAAGCTAGCACGTCGTTGGATAAGGCCGGGTAATTATAAATAGGATGCATGAAGATCGGAAGCATCAGGCTGCATTTTTTATCGGGTGCTCGAGAGCGGAATTGACTATATTTACAACCTAACCCGTTAATCAAAGCTCAGAGTGAGACGAGATCGGACGACAACTAGTGTGGGGGTAACTATCACCGGAGGTAGAGTGTATTTTCCCTACACGCACACACGCATGCACACACGCACACGTGAGATCCCTGCCAACCCTAACCGTCGTCACAACATATGGTTTCGCACTGTTTCAGATTATTGCGCCGCCATTCAAGTCTTCTCCATCCCTCCTTGCGACGTACACCATAAGAAGGAACAACATGCCTCCAGAACCCCGCCTTGCATGATCCTATAAGAGAGAGGGACGATCAGTTTTGGATTGTTGAATATATGAGCAAATTACTACGAGATTTAAATAAGTTTACCATATTTTAAAAAGGTGAGCAGAGCATCTCTTTGCATGCAACCAAACAACTGTGTGCTGCATCTGATCACCGCTAAAACACACATGCATTGCGTCTAAACACTAGGGATGTTATCGTTTACCCGCATGAGGTCCAATCAAACCCGCGCGGTCTGAGATTTAGGTGTTTAATTATCCATATTCACAGTTTGTCCCACATAGCACAAAACTTAAAAGCACCTCTAGTGGGCCTACGCACGAGGGAACGATCGAATTGTGGCCGTTTCGGAAAGTTGGGCCTGAGCGATGCAATCCAATGCACGTGGGTGGCTCTCGTGGTGCAGAGCTCGTGTAGTTTGGGTGCATCCTATACTTGAGTTTGCACGTGTTCTCGTGTAATCTCGCCTTCAATCTTTTTCACAGAGCTCGTGGTTGGGGCTTTTAAACTAGGGAAAATTTGCTATAAGACACCGTTATTTTCCGGCGTTTGCCAAAACACACTGCTCAATTGTGGCTTTGCCAGGTACCATTATAATTTCGTGCCAGGTTTGCCAGAACACACCGTACATCCCCAAACGGAAAGGTTGACTTTTCTTGTATGAAATTCCATGATGAGACAGTCCTTGATCCTAATGCACCTCAGCCAGCATCACCAAAACCAAAGAGAGTGAGAAACAAGCGCAAGAAGAAGGCAACTGAAGTTCAAACACAAGCTGAACATATTGAAGCACCAGCTCTGGTTATCTGCACTACACCCTCAAAGGCCTCCACTCCAGCCATGCACAATAGTAGCCCAATGACAAGAAGGTGATTAAATCTGCAAGTTTTTACTCAATTTACATGCTAACAAAACAATTTACACTTGTCTCCATAATTTTTGACAGCCGTAAGCGGCAATTAGATCTTGATTTAGCAGCTATTCATGGAATGTGCACACCAACAAAACAGGTTGCTTCTACTATTGATGACAACAGCCCAATGACAAGAAGGTAAACCAAAACAGCAAGTTCCGTGCAATTATTACATGACTAATTGTTTCCCAATGTGATTTACATGCTTATGATTAATGCAGTCACAAGAAACAATTGGGGTTGGATGATGCTATGCACAAGGCGTCAAAAGTTGTCGCTAATCCTAAAGCCATGAAGAAAACAACTCACAAGTTGGAAAGCCATGAAGAAAACAACTCGCAAGTTGGATGTCAGAAAGGCCAAAAAGCAGTGTTCAGTTTTTCCATGTACAAGATCTGTGCTAGTGCTAGCTAGGTGAAACCGTATTTCTTCATAACATGTTATTTTGTGGGCTGTTATGTTGAGCCTCTAGTTGGTTAAATCGTATTGTATACCTACAGCGAAGCTTCTTGCTTGTTGGCCGTTATGTTGAATTTGATATAAACTAGTAACAGTGCACGTGCAACACACGTGTAATCAAATGAATTTCCTCATTCATTAGGTTGTCAACCAGGTGTGTTTGATTGCTGTCATGGAGAGGAATGTCACGGGTCAAATCCGTTCCCATGCCTCGTTCCAGCGGTTGGTTTAACAAGCAGAACAGAACCCACTCATTCCACTTTTGGAAATATTCCATCTAGATCCGGAATGTGCCAATACCACCAAATCGACGGAATCACGCGGAACCATTCTCTCCCTCGACCGGCTCCTTCTTCCTCTCGTCCTGCACCGCAGCACAGGTGCGTCGCCGGCCTCTCCCTCCCTTCCCTGCGCCGCCGGCGTCTTCCTCCCTTCTTCCCTGCGCCGCCGGCCCTCTTCCTCCCTCCATTCCCTGCGTCGCCGGCCCACTTCCTCCCTCCCTCCCTCTGCCGCGCCGCCGTAAACCTCGAACTGCTGCTTCGTCGTGCTGTGCCGCCGTTCCGGCGCCACCTCTCCCTCTCCGGCGCCGCCTCTCCCCTCCGGCGCGCCTCTCCCTCTCCGGTGCCGCCGCTCACGCGCCGCCTCTCCCTCTCCATCGTTGCCTCTCCCCCTCCGACGTCGCCTCTCCCTCTCCGGTGCCGCCTCTCCCCCTCCGGTGCCGCCTCTCCCCCTCCGGCGCCGCCTCTCCCTCTCCGGCGTCGATGCAGATCTCCATGGGCTGAAGGTGGATCACCACAGGCATATCTCCATGGACTGAAATGGAGCCGTTCCACTACACCTAATTGCCAACCAAACATAGGAACGGAATCAACCTATTCCAGTGGAACGGAATGTCATGGAACGATGACATTCCATTCTACTTCGTTCTTCAACCAAACACACCCTATATGGGATGAAAACAATGAATATCTAGCATACACAAGTAATGAGCTACCCTAGAAATTAGAAACTTAAGCCTAATGAAAATAAGCCTAAAAAGATGCATTGTATTAACATGAGGGACCCCTACGAAGGCTTCAGTGCAGCAGGAAAATTTTGAGTTTTTTGGAGCAGCATGGGGGAACCTTGGGGCCTCATGGGGATCACCGATTCCATTATAGTGGGTGTCGAGAACGATGGAGATGGGGGCGACAAAGATGTAAGATATCTGAATTTAAGTACAATTATTTTTCCCTTATATCTTCTGCAACAACATGCATCATGTAGTCTGAAAATTACTGCATTTATCTTTCAATCAGGTGAATTAAAATATGGATGAAAATAAGAAATAAAAAGAAGAAATAAACTAAAGAATGCACAAACTTACAAGCGGGGCACCACGACCCCATAATCCCCAATGCACTATAACGCTTCACATCATAGGAGCTTAATAGTGGAGAGGGCACATCCTGAACCCATGGGTATATGAACTCTTTTTTCAGAAGATGCATTTTAAGCACGTTTTAAAATGCCAAAAGATTTAAATAAAAATTCCACACATACATGTTTGCAAATATGGGTGCGCGCCACAAAAGGAATTACCTGCTGCAAATCGAAGCTGCTATGGCCAGATCTCCTGCAGTCTCCGACAGCACGAACCCACTCACCTTAGTGGTGATAAACAACCTGCATCCAAACAGAAGTTCAGTTATGCAAATATTTAAGGATTATAACCTAGTATTGACAAGAAATCCAAATGATTATTAGCAGGGGATTTTACTGGGTAGGTTTTCGTAAAACACAAGTACACCCTTCGTTATCATCATAAGAATACACCCATGGAGTGCTTTTTCTGTTTGAGTGTGTTAAGCATGGCAGAAGAAAATGAAGCATACAGATATCATAATATGACCACCCAACTACCAGAATAAGAACTTAATCCAGACATGCAAATATTTCAGCCGAAAATAATACCAGAATGAGAACTTAATACCAGAATACGAGTATTGAACTTAATCCAATTGAACAGAAAATAATACCAGAACATGGAGCAGGACATACCTCACCTTTCCGCCGGCCGGTGTGGAACCGCCGTCGCTGCTGTCCCTTCCTTTGTGGTGGGCGCCGGGAGGAGGCGCGGCGAGCGGGGGAGGAGGCGCCTTGGACATACATTTGTAGTTTCATAACTTCAGAAAGGCACATAGATAAAGGATGCAAGTGTATCTCTTGGAATGAGCTACAAAATGCTTATGTAGTAACATGTTGAGAACCGGTCTGAATTTTATGCAGCATCATTTAGATATTCTAGAAAGAAAATACAGTAGATATAAAATATTTCTCACCAATTCCTCCAGCAATAAAGTGAGATCAGTGACCTCTTAGATTGGGATTAGTGTGCTTCAGCCATGTCTTAGTTGAATCAATGGCAATAACAACAAAATAATATGTTGCGGTTATAGCAAGTAAACCAGTAACACCTGGACTAATTCCTTTGTAAAAACCTGCAAATAAGTCAACAGTAGAAAACATCAAGAAATAATAAGTTAGGAATACTATGTTCAAGATTATTGCTGATGTTGTGAACAATTTCAATCAAATGGACATTCTCAACCTCAGGTCTCTGGCAGTATGAATTTTTCCCAATTACAAAAGCTAATACTGCAGTGTTTCAGATTTCACCCCAAATTGTTCTCACGGCCTAAAAGCATTCTTCTGAATCTGTTCCAGACAAGAAAATAAAAAATACGGCATCCATTTGTCAAGACCACTAGACAAAATAAGTATCCCTACAGTTTGGGCCCATGTCAAGTGATCAAAAGTTTTTAGGGAACGAGCTCACACTTTTAGCCCCTGTTATTATAGCTTGACTCCAAAACCTTCTTTTTTAGGAGTCAACTGGATGCGTCATGCCTTTTTCAATTGAGCCTGCAACTGCACCCCACACAAATTCTTTCCATAATGCACCATAAAATTTATTTTGGTAATAGTGTAGGGCACAGTTTTGTAACTGTGTGGCTTATGTGAACTCTATTACAAATCATCACATAGTCTATAGTCAAAGTGGAGCTAAACTTCGGCGAAAATTAAACATCATAAAAAATTGTGGCTACAATATTTAAATATATAACTCGTTCTACATTTTTCAAACTATTTCTCGACATCATGAATAGACAAGGATATGATATATGAATTGTCAATTTGCCTTGCACAATGTTAACCATTTCTTTGCTTGTTCTTGAGGTCCCAAAAAGAAAGACTATTGCATAGCATAAGTACTACAATGTTCAAGTAAAAGTATCATTGTTGCCAAGTATATTATGGATTGCATTGTATATGAGACGGCTAACAAACATTTGTTGCAATATGCAAGCTCGAACTTCTGAATTCTTTGGACACCATGAGAACAATCATGTTATCGTTGTTGAGGCATTAATAATTACAGTGAGGTAATTTGACAGCAACCATGTTATGTAGTTGGAACTGTTGTTGGAAGCGAGGCGGGGGAGGAGCAGGATCTGGGACGGACCTGTAACTCGCGCCGGCGGGCTTCTTCCTGGACAGGGACGTGGCGAGCGGGGGAGGCGGATGGCGTCCTGCGGCGCGAGCGGGGGGAGGCGGGGCGAGCGCGGCACGTGGCGAGCGGGGGAGGCGGCATGGCGTCCTGCGGCGCGAGCGGGGGGAGGCGGGGCGAGCGCGGCCCGGCCGGCGAGCGAGGCGAGCGGTGGGTCGAGCGCGGCGAGCGGCGGGGGGAGCGGCGCGGCGAGTGCGGCGAGCGGCGGGGGGAGCGGCGCGGCGGGCTGGCGAGCGGGGACGGGCCGAGCGGGGAGGTATAGCGAGAGGTTGCGGCCGGGATTGACGAGACGAGGTGGGGGCGTGCGATTAGTTTAGCGCTAACGAAAACCGTTTTTGTAAACGAGGTATCCAGAACGTTGATCAATGTTTAGACAGTCCAGATGCAGAGTTGGATCTGCCTTCTCTTACTTTTATTGGTGGAGATGATACTATGTATTCCTTATTAAATCTGTTTGTTCCCATAGTGCTACTCCTGGTACTCAAAAGTTTGGTTTAATATGTGTACTGTTGTTTTGGTACTACAATCTATGATTCAAATTGAGGCCAAATGCTGTCCGATTTTTTTTGCATATAAATGTCCTAAGTTTAAATGTACAAACTCTCCCTCATTCCAAAATCAGAAATACAGGCAAATAAAATGGTTCAAAACCGGTCATAGAATGGTCATTCCAAGCACAAGTGTCAAACTTTCCGTTTTGGGACATCCAGTGTGTTCTGGCAAACGTGCCACAAAATTATAATGGTATCTGGCAAAGCCACAATTGAGCGGTGTGTTTTGGCAAACGCCGAAAAATAACAGTGTCCTGTAGCAAATTTTCCCTTTAAACTATGGTTGCAGCATCGAAGCTTGTCGTCTCCACCACCGGCAGCTGCTGGTTGCAGCAACCATGGCCACCGATGACGGGAGCTTGTGGTGGTTCATGAGCAGCGTGGAGAGAAAAAAACATGGTTGTGGAGAGCAGAACATGTCGCGGAAAGGATAAGGATGATAGAAGGGGCGGTTGTGCAATGCCCACCACATACACACGTTTTGTGAAAGGGTGGTTCCGTGGCTAGGCGCACGCGTGCTGGCTTCTGGACTACACATTTGGGGCTAGTGGCATAGCCACGGGGTGGACAGGGTGGTCCATAGACCATCCTAAAATTCCACCATAGCCAATATATAGGATAGAAAAAAGATATAGATTTTTACAATGCATAAAATTACATAAATTTTTTATTATTGGATCACCCTGGCTCACCGAGCTAGCTACGCCACTGTTTTGTGGCGTCGGGTTGTGCGCGTCGGATTATGACCGCTGCAGATGGGACCGTCAAATTGGGCGTCATATCTTGATGTGTCTGTTTGAGCAAACATTCTCCGGTTCCTTAAAAACACTATTTCGATGCTGAATAAATTTTTTAACGCGTGTCTGTTGGAGATGCTCTAAGGATGATCTGGTTGAAAGTTCGACCCACACCCCGGCTCTAAACGTTTTCCTTTGTTCATCGTCTTTGATGAGATATGTGTTCAACTTCATAAGAAAAAAATTGTGTGCACACAACATAAAAAGGCAAGGAAAACCAGCGGCTCAAGCCGACATGAGACAACATGCGACCATGAATCAAGTGTCGAATTAATCGTGGGTCGTAAACTTTAAGTTACAATCCCCGCAAAAAAATAAAAAATAAAAACTTAAAGTGCACCATCACACCTGCCTGATTTAAGCTAACGACAGAAATCTAACATACTGCTGTCCATTGGAGACTATCTATGGACCTGCACGACGGGGTCTCAAAAAGCAGAAGCATCCGGGGGTCTTCTCTTCCGGAATCATGCCTCCGCCCTGGGTTGTGTCAAGACCGTCCAGGAGTTGCACAACGTCCAACATGTCGGGCCGCTTCTCAGGGTCAGCCTGCCAGCAGCTCTTCATGATGTTTGCCATCGGGGCCGGGCAGCAGCGTGGGATCTTAGGTCGCAGATTCTGTGCACACAACATAAAAGGTAAAGTTGTGAGGAAAAACTGTATTATTGCATAGGCTTATTTAACATGCATGATTGTCCATGCAACGAATTTTGGGTATAATAATGAGGGAGGATCTGACGGTTGAAACAAACCTTATGAACAATATCAGATGAGGCTTCTCCAAAGCTCTTGTTTGGGTAGTACGGCATGTCACAGCAATAGATCGCCCATAAGCATATCCCAAAGCTGTAAACGTCACACTTCCTGTTGTATGGCTTGCCTAGAATAACCTGTATATGAAAACAACAACAAAAGATTGTTTTTAAGAATTGCACGAATTTGAGCACCAGAATCCTAGAGGGATTGGTTGGGAACGAGTAATACCTCCGGAGCCATGTAACCGGGCGTGCCTGTCATGCCTGTCATCTCTTGTGGATTCTTTGCTTGCACACGCGCGACCCCGAAGTCGGCAATCTTAAGGGTCCCCTTTGAGTCAAGCAGCATATTTTCTGCTTTGACATCCCGATGCACGATATCTTTCGAGTGCAGATAGGCCAGTCTGTAAAACGAGTATATGCGATTATTGTTATCCCTGGATTAATTAAGATTGGAAAATAAGTGAAAGTGATTTGCTTACCCTCTAGCCAAATCCAAGGCGAGCTCAACCACAGCTTCATATGTAAGCTTATCATTCCTGTTCGCATATAGATGTTGTCTCAGTGTTCCTCCACTGAGATATTCGACAACGACACAACATGCCCTCTCCGGAGGATCAGGGGGTGCGGTACACTCCCCGCTCTCAGGTGGAATAGTAAGGTCAATGGTACCCATTGATGCACCAATGAACTGCAAGGAAGAAAACATTACACTTTTAGAATGTACTCTCGGTCTGTTTAAGTCAATTCTAGATGTGATTTGGCAAAACCTAGCACACAAAGAAAACCTCTAAAGAAGACAGTTGTGCACTGCCCACTATTGTTAGTCCTGAGCAAAGAAAAAGAACTAACATTGCTACTACCCCCCAAAACAACATTCAACATTAATGTCTTCACGGGGAGCAAAAATATTCACCTTTGTGATATTTGGGTGGTCGAGTTCCTTCCAGACAATAACCTCCTTCCTCAGTGCTTCGCGCTGAATAGCAATTTCAGTCTCTGGCATAAATCCATCTTCTCCCCAATCCAATAGTTTGGCTTCATACACGCAGGAGAGAAAAAATAATATTAACTACAATCTCTAGATCCCCGCAAAAAAATTATAATCTCTGGGAAGAGCAGGGGCTCGGGGCATTGCAATTATTTTGGGCTAGAGTATCTCAATAAAACTTCACAGAACTTGATGTTATGCCATGAATAATATGAGCTAATAATATAATGATTTATTATGTAACGGCCTAACATGTTTAATTAGGATATGTAAACACTTGGACCAGCTGACTGAGAAACAAAAGTGTAAAAACATTTTTTTAATTTTAATATTATATTATTCAAGCAGGACACTAGACCGGGAGAAATTAATGTACGAATCCAAAGACCAACAATGTTGATGTATCAATGGCAAGAATTTAAAAAAAATCAAGAATATGACGGTGGGAATACAAGAAAAATAGGAAACACATTATCTAAACTAGAGTTCATAGATGGGAAATATGCATATAGCATGCTAGTAATCCAAACTGTACGGATGATGATAAGCATGGCGCATAGAACATAATCCATCCTGATTCGAAAAAATAAATAAATCAGAATCCATCCGATTTGGCAAAACTCATCAAATAATTCACGTCTGTTGGACTTCATGATTTTGCAAGATAAAACACGAAAAGTTGATCTCGGATGGATACCATCGCCTTATAGCAAAAGGAAAGAGAGACTAGCTAGTACCTCGATCTTAAACCCTAAATACTTTCCCTCTGAAAAAAAAATCTAAAGACAAATCTACCCGCAAAAAAAACACAACCAAACCCTAAACCCGAGCTTAAACCGACGCTTGCTTCGTAATTTTATGCATGCACAGACATCGAAACGAGGTCGGAAGAGCGTCGAGAGATAAGATCGCAGCACGTACCTAGGACGTCCTTGCCATCGTAGGTAGCGCGATACACAGAGCCGAAGGTCCCGGGTGCTATCCGGCGGTGGACGGTTAGCTTCGCGAGGTCGATCTCCCAAGGCGCCATGGGCCGATGGTTGTCCTTCTGCCGCTGCTTCTCCAGAGCCAGAGTCTTGGCGATGGACTCCCTCTGCTTCTCGAGGTCTAGCTCCTCGAGGTCGATCATGTCGGCCCGGATGTACGTCTCAGCCTCCATCTTGCCGCCGCCCCCGAGAAACCCCGAGCGCTGCGCCATAGGCTTCTCCTTCTCGACTATCTTCGACTCGACAGCGACCTCCTCCTTCTCCGCCGCCATCGAGGTCGCTGCACGTCGAGCTTGCCCAACAGATCGATAACGACTTGGAGATTTTGTAGTTCGGAAGTATATTCCACGTCCACGTAAACTACATGCCCGCTATATATAACGCGTGGGATCGGATATGGTCCCCGCGCGTCGAGGCTGTAAACGAAGCTGGCACGGCCCAAGAGTCCCGCCCGATATATCATACACGTTTTTTGTTGTTCTAGGGGTTTCTTTTAGGAGATCAATGCACATACGACTAGGAAAAAAATCCAAAATAAACCTTCAATTTATAGGTGAAAGCTAAGTCAAACCCTAAACTCTCAATCCTTAAAATTGGCACACCAAACTTTCTTATCCCAGCCTATTTTGAACATTCACAAGATTTAGGGGGGATTCGCTGAACTGGGCCACCCCATTAATGCAGTCGCTCGCGCTGGTCTGGTTTTCATTGATTTTTCTCTGGTATTTTCCATCGTTATACTTTACTTTTTTGCCGACTTTATCTGGTTTTTCTTTCTTTGTTATACGTTTGGTTTCTCTTGTTTCTTTCTTTATTTTCTTCATTTTTTTACTTTTGTTTTGTTTCTTTACCAGTAACCGCCTTTCTTTTTTACACATGTCTAGTTATTCTCAATGCCATAGTAAATTTTTAGCACAAATATATTTTTAATACATTGTATTTACATTTTTTTGGATGCTAGTTTTTCAAAAAATTGAATACACGCTAATATTTTTCAAATAGACGCTTTACATTTCTTAACGAAAATATTTTTTTATAAAATTACATGATTTTTTTAAATTGTTAGACATTTTAAAATTATCTACACTTTTTCAAACACATGTCACATATATTGTTTTAAGGGTATGACACATTTTTTACATCATGATTTTTTTTACATTGAATACACTTCTTTCTGAAAATGTCACGAGCACATTTATTTAAACTCGTGAACAATCTTGAAATGCAACGTACTTTTTTCTAAACTCGTGATATTTTTTAGATGTCACAAACATTTCTTTACAGATTTGTTCAGGTTTTAAACTTTTTTCCCATTTTTAAAGTTTAGAAAAAGTGTTTGCACTTAAAAAATTCTGGATTAAAAATAAATATATTTCAGAAAGTGTTTGCTTTTTCGAAATTGATTATTTTTCAAAACAATAGCTTTTTTGAAAGTATTCAGAATTTTCAAAAAGTTCTCACACTCTACAAGATGTTCGGACATTCCGAAATAGTTTACATTTTGAATATTTGTTTGCCCAAAAAATAAATTCGAAGTTCATTGCTTCAGCTTTTTCCAAAACACAAATAATTTACAAAATTGCAAAAACATTATTTGAAAAATGTGACACAATTTTGGAAAATCGGCATCATTTTTCGTAGCATGTGAAAAACTGTTGGAAGTCTGAAGTTTTTTGACAAATGTGGTTTTTTTGATATCACAAACAGTTTTAAAAAATGTGAATAGAATTTCAAAATTCTGAACTTTAAAAAAAAGGAATTGAGTTCTGCCAAAAAACAACATTTTTTAACTTCTGGACAATTTTAGTAATGCGTCAAAAAAATTAAACTTCATGAATTCTTGTTCTGGTAAAGTGGGCTGGCCCAAATTCTCATCCCGGAGAGTAGTACGTAATCCCGGTCGGGATTGTAGTATTCCTGACGTGTCAAACAGATCTAAGGTCTAAAATAGACCGGGATTACAAGTTCAGAGTGTCAATTTCTGGGATTCAAAGTTCAGGGTTTGATTTAGCTTTCGTCTATCATTTCAAGGTTTGTTTTGGACTTACACGAGTGCATGTATGATTTTTTTTACAGTACGTATGACTTACTAGGAAAACTCCTCGTGCACTCAACGGGAGATGCATGATTAAAAGTCTATCATGACGATGACAACGGACAAAGAACAAAAAACATTGAACTTTTAACACATCTACATATATGCACATTCGGCTATTTAAGAGTTCTTTTTTAGTTTTTAACACATTCACGTTATTGCATACACATTAACACATCTAGATATATACATCAGGACAGTAGTACGACATTTACATGCATTGTGCCCCTAATTTATTTTTTTCATGTACTTATAGATGGCGATGTCCTTGTTAGTTAACTATGAAGAAAGCAAAAGTGTCAACCTATGAATTGGATTACCAGAATTAAAAGCTCAAAAAACTCAATCATGTAGTACTATTTTGTGAGAGAACTTGCTTTGTTTTTTATGAGGAGAGGAAGCTTCTACCATGCTCCCCAAGGCACTTTTTGGGGCTTCACTGTGTTGTACCACAAGCAGAGCACATTCTGATGCCGATGTCATTCATGGAGCTATAGTTGTTGTTCACCTGTCCATGGATGTTGTGATGCATCTCAAGACCTCATGTGTGGACATTGCTTGGAGCCCGAATCACGTGTTGTGGCGGATGCTATCACGGCTTTCCGGATAGCTGCTCCCTGGTGAGGTCGCCCATGCTACCCGGTGAGGTTGCCCATGCTCCCTGGCGAGGTCGCCCACGCACCATGGAGATAAGCGTTGCTCAACGGTTGTGCTGACAGTAGCATGAGGATCTCATCGATGAGCAAGTCTTCATTCCCCGCTCGACGATAACCAGATCTTGAAATTTATCGGTGCATTACCATCCTTTGCATGGCAGGTCGAGTCAATGTTTTGACAAACATACTATGTCGACGGATTCACACCGTGTGTGCGTATATACAAAGAAAGTGTAAGCAGCTTTGAGCTCCGATCTTAATATTTGATTCGTGTTTGTAGAAGGATATCAGATAGTCCAAACAAAAGTAGAGACGTGTATCCATCTTTATCACGCTATGGAAGACCTGACAAACAGAAATCATGCAACCAAAACCGAAAAACGTACAAAAACCAAAAAATGTACGCTTAGTAAATAATTGCTAGCGTGAATATTTGTTAGAAGAAAATGACGTTGGATGCAAATCAAACTCATATACAATTCGGTCCGTGGTATAATGTGTAAATAAGATACAACTTGTAATTCTCTAAAACAGACTGGTTGGATACTCACGTTATTATGGTGTACAGGAGCTTGAGTCTGACTTCAGTGCCTTTTTTCAATAGAAGTTTGTGCACCTTAAGAGGAAGGAGAAGGAGATGTGCGTGTGTACGATTGCTCGGGCACATTCGGATATTATTTTTTATCAATACCGACACAAAGGCCCAATACCAATTCCAAGAGGATCCTATAGGCTCAATTTAAAGACTCCCTTTAGAGTGAACGAATGGCTATCATTTGAATGAAAGAAACTCTAGTGTTCAAACAGGAAATGCACCTGGCTTAGGTGGTTGTTTGCTTGGGCGCGTACACAGGTTGTTAGTTCGAGTACCACTCGGCCTTTTTATAACCAGTACAACGACTGTAACATTCCATAGCAAGACAACATCCCAGCGACATCAGATCAGAGCTCCGTCGGAATGTGCCGGAGTGGCGTTACGCGGTTTGCAGCACTGCCTCGCAGCACAGCGACGCCATCGGAGCACATTGCCGGTCATCGCAGCATTGCTCGAAGCACGGAAGCATCGTCACAGCATCGCCTTGCAGCACGGAGGCGGCCATCGCCTCATCACAACACCGTCTCGACGCACGGTGGCGCCATCGCAGCACTGCCTTGCAGCACATCGTCGGTCATCGACTCTTCGCAGCACCGTTCGACGCATGGCGGCGCCACCTCCGAGCACGTCGTCGGCCATCGCGACACCGCCTCGCAGCATGTCGACGGTCATCGCAGCATAGCGGCGGCGTCGCCGCACCGCCGTTAGATGCATACTATTAGTCATCGTGTTCACCTAGCTATGTTTTTTCAAAAGAATAAAAATACAACGACTGTAACATGCCATAGCAAGACAATATCCCAGCGACATCAGATCGGAGCTCCATCGGAATATGCCGGAGTGGGGTTACGCCGTTGGATGCATACTATCAGTCATCGTGTTCACCTAGCTATGTTTCCTCAAAAGAATAAAAATACAACGACTGTAACATGCCATAGCAAGACAACATTCCAGCGACATCAGATCGGAGCTCCGTCGGAATGTGCCGGAGTGGCGTTACGCGGTTTGCAGCACTGCCTCGCAGCACAGCGACGCCATCGGAGCACATTGTCGGTCATCGCAGCATTGCTCGAACGGAAGCGTCATCGCAGCATCGCCTTGCAGCACGGAGGCGGCCATCGCCTCGTCACAGCACCGTCTCGACGCACGGTGGCGCCATCCCAGCACTGCCTTGCAGCACATCGTCGGTCATTGGCTCTTCGCAGCACCGTTCGACGCATGGCGGCGCCACCTCCGAGCACGTCGTCGGCCATCGTGACACCGCCTCGCAGCATGTAGACGGTCATCGCAACATCCACTCGTAGCATAGCGGCGTCGTCGCTGCACCGCCTCGCAGCACGCCCTCGCCGTCGCAGTATTGTTGGTTTGATGAACAACAGGGCATCGACTCGTAGCACGTCAATGTCGTCGCAACACCGCCTCGCAGCACCAGGGCCGGCCGTGAGCAGGGGAGCCGGTGCGGTGGCACAGAGCCCCCGGCTGCTAGGGGCCCTATCCAGGCGCGTACATGCATACATATTATTCTATCCGTTCCTAAATATAAGACCTTTTAAAGATTACACTATGAACTAGATACGGAGCAAAATGAGTGAATTTACATCCTAAAATATGACTCTATACATCCGTATGTAGTTCATAGTGAAATTTCTAAAAGGTCTTATATTTAGGAACGATGAAGTATTAATTTAGAAAAAAACTATAAACAGAGTCAGCCCAATTTAAAAAGTAGCTATCTCTAGAGTTTTCTAAAAAAAATGCTATCGTTAGAGATGTAAATCATTGCGTCCTCGTCCCCTCCCTCGCTGCTTAATCATCTCTCGCCTCCTCGTTTTTTCCAACTCCCTTAATCACCGCCTGTAATGAGTCCTACTCTCCCGTTCAGTTTTCTAGCCATTTTGAATTAATTAATGGAGGACGAAATCCTAATTTGTTGAATCTCTGAAAACAGTATGTTTGGTTATGAACAGCAGAACAAGAACAAGAGAAAATTGTGTTGCATAAATTGTGGACTGATTTTTTTAAAAAAATTATCGTATATAAGTTGTTATTAGATATATAAAAATAGCTTTATAACAATTCGTGTATAGGGGCCCTATTTTTTGTCTTGCACCGGGCCCGTGTCATTTCAAGGCCGGCCCTGCGCAGCACACCTTCGCCATCGGCTCGACGCACAGCGGCGCTGTCGCAGTACCACGTCGTAGCATGTCGCTGGCCATCGCATCATGGCACCCCCACAACTCTAAATTGTAGCACGGCGACGACCCGCAGCTTTGCATCGCAACGCAACGAGCCGCATCTGGCGTGTTCTATGGGAGGAGAAAATGGATAAGGAAAGAGCATGGAAAAGTGGATAAGGAAAGAAAGGGCACAGGAAAGGAGATAAGGATGGAGAGGGGGCACGTGGGGTGGGCCCTTCAGGCCACGTGTCACAAGGAAAAGGCGGCTGGCATGCAGTTATTTGCATCCGACTGCTTTAAAGTATTTTTCATATAAAATACCGATCCTTTATACCTACTAGTTGATCGTCCGTGCGTTGCCACGGGACACCATACCCTACGAACAAGACAAACGCTCATGCGTAGGTATATGTTTCTTTTATACGGTATGTTAACGTTTACGATGACATGATATGTTACCGACTTAGCGTTTACGTTGTGTCTTGCTTTTTGTATGGATTAATAATGCTCATGAATGGTGAGTTGTTTCCCTGAAAATTCATAATTTTTATTAACCAAACAGTTCAAACCAATGCTTCATGTATTTTCCAAACCTGAATTTATTGTGATAACTTATCAAAGGGAGTAAGGTAGAAGAACACCGAGTTGGGAAGATGAAAAAAGACCAAGACATATTAAATTATGATAATGATATAAAAAAATGAACATAATTTGATCAATGTATGCTTGCCCACTAAAAATAATTTGAATCGCAAAGAGATATGTTTAAAATAATCTAAGTATATATTGGTAGCTAGATTGTTTATATACAACACATGTTGGAATTATGCCCTAGAGGCAATAATAAATATAGTTATTATTATAATTCATGTATCAAGATAATCGTTTATTATCCATGCTATAATTGTATTGAATGAAGATTCATTTACATGTGTGGATACATAGACAAAACACTGTCCCTAGCAAGCCTCTAGTTGGCTAGCCAGTTGATCAAAGATAGTCAGTGTCTTCTGATTATGAACAAGGTGTTGTTGCTTGATAACTGGATCACGTCATTAGGAGAATCACGTGATGGACTAGACCCAAACTAATAGACGTAGCATGTTGATCGTGTTATTTTGTTGCTACTGTTTTCTGCGTGTCAAGTATTTGTTCCTATGACCATGAGATCATATAACTCACTAACACCGGAGGAATACTTTGTGTGTATCAAACGTCGCAACGTAAGTGGATGACTATAAAGATGCTCTACAGGTATCTCCGAAGGTGTTCATTGAGTTAGTATGGATCGAGACTGGGATTTGTCACTCCGTGTGATGGAGAGGTATCTCGGGGCCCACTCAGTAATACAACATCACACACAAGCCTTGCAAGCAATGTGACTTAGTGTAAGTTGCGGGATCTTGTATTACAGAACGAGTAAAGAGACTTGCCGGTAAACGAGATTGAAATAGGTATACGGATACTGACGATCGAATCTCGGGCAAGTAACATACCGAAGGACAAAGGGAATGACATACGGGATTATATGAATCCTTGGCACTGAGGTTCAAACGATAAGATCTTCGTAGAATATGTAGGATCCAATATGGAATCTAGGTCCCGCTATTGGATATTGACCGAGGAGTCTCTCGGGTCATGTCTACATAGTTCTCGAACCCGCAGGGTCTGCACACTTAAGGTTTGACGTTGTTTTATGCGTATTTGAGTTATATGGTTGGTTACCGAATGTTGTTCGGAGTCCCGGATGAGATCACGGACGTCACGAGGGTTTCCGGAATGGTCCGGAAACGAAGATTGATATATAGGATGACCTCATTTGATTACCGGAAGGTTTTCGGAGTTACCGGGAATGTACCGGGAATGACGAATGGGTTCTGGGAGTTCACCGGGGGGGCAACCCATCCCGGGGAAGCCCATAGGCATTGGGTGTGGCACACTAGCCCTTAGTGGGCTGGTGGGACAGCCCAAAAGAGCCATATGCGCCATAGGAAGAAAAATCAAAGAGAAAAAAAAGAGGAGGTGGGAAAAGGGGGAAGGACTCCTCCTTCCAAACCTAGTTGGACTCGGTTTGGAAGGGGAGGGCTGCCCCCCTTGGCTCGGCCAAAACCCTTAGGGGTCTTTGGACCCCAAGGCAAGGCTGATTTGACACAACTTTGTCACGGCAGCCCGACCACATATCTCCACGGTTTTACCTCTAGATCGCGTTTCTGCGGAGCTCGGGCGGAGCCTTGCTGAGACGAGATCATCACCAACCTCCGGAGCGCCGTCACGCTGCCGGAGAACTCTTCTACCTCTCCGTCTCTCTTGCTGGATCAAGAAGGCCGAGATCATCGTCGAGCTGTACGTGTGCTGAACGCGGAGGTGCCGTCCGTTCGGCACTAGATCGTGGGACTGATCGCGGGACGGTTCGCGGGGCGGATCGAGGGACGTGAGGACATTCCACTACATCAACCGCGTTCACTAACGCTTCTGCTGTACGGTCTACAAGGGTACGTAGATCACACATCCCCTCTCGTAGATGGACATCACCATGATAGGTCTTCGTGCACGTAGGAATTTTTTTGTTTCCCATGCGACGTTCTCCAACAACACATAGTGAAGTTTTTTGACCATGTATTGAAACCGGAAGGTCTTTAATTTCTTTACAGGGTCGTATGTCTTACTCCCACTGGAATCCCTATCAATCACCATGTCCATCTCTCCAAACCTAGGTGCCACCTGAAATACAAGAAGATAAAGTATGATGATGATGTCTCTCATGCTTGGCCACTTCTGTGTCTGGTCCTTATGTGTGGGCTCGTAATAGCTTCTTTAATTATTATGTGTGCATTTCTTCCGAATAGTCGCCGAGCTCTTGTTGTTTCCTACAACAAATAGTTACATGTGAAGGGCACACGTTAATCAAGGAAGACATGGGACGCACACAATCGGATTTGTTTCGGGCTTCACATCAACCAATGCCTCGGCAAGGGTGAAAGGATTGGGAAAGGTTTAATGTAAACCAAACACAACTTAGAAAGAAAAAGCACAAATCATCCTATGAATCTGGCTTTGAATTTGCCTTATTAGCACTATTACTTTGTCATTTCTGTTTACGGAGCTCAAAAAGTTTTAAGACCATGGATACTCCGCTCCATGGTAAGCTTATGAATTCATCATCATGCTATATTACTGTTCCCTAAAAGTAAAAAAAAGGCTAAGATTATGGTCAAAGTGCACCTAAATTCTGGTGAAAATGAATCATCATAAAAACACGTAGCTAATATAGTGAATTATCCTGTTCTCAAAATTCTGAACTAATCATCGGCTCCAATTTGCCATGTTCTAACCTAAACAATAACCAATTCGATGCTATTCTTATGAGAATAAATATGTGACTTTCCAAGAGGATAGCAACCAGAATTTGTTCTTACCAGAAAGGAAAAAGGAGACCCGACTACCAGAAAGGGCGGATTTTTTCTTCTTCCGCACAAGCTCTCAGACCAGATTAGCACAACAACAAAATAAATAAATAAAAACGCACAGGCGCAGGGGGATCTCACCTCGCGGGCCCGGCCCGATCGGAGGGGAGGCAGGCCGAGGCGAGGTAAGTCCTGGGCCGGCTTGGGCGATGGGGTCTGCCTCGGCCTGTTCGTTGGGCCGTATCGGTGGAAGGCCCAGGCGGGCGAGGGGGGCCCAGGCGGGCGCTGTGTTGCTGCTCGTCTCCTCCCGTGCTCCCCAGGAGCACGAGGGCACGGGAATGGCGGCTGGTCGGCGGCAGGAACACCTCCTGCGGGCACCACGAGGCCGGCGGCGGCGGGGCTTCAACAGATCTGGGGATGGGGAATCCGTTCCCAGCGACGGAGGGTCGAGGCGTCGCCGGAGCGAGGAGATCGAGGCGACCTCCATGGCGGCGGGCATGGCAGCGGCTGGGGAGCTGCAGCGGGCGGCTGCCCGCGACGGTGGGCGCACTGGAGGTGCTCGGGACCGGCAGCGAGGGGAGGCTGCACGGGCCGGCTGCCGGCGATGGTGGGCGCGCTGGCGGAGGGGAGGCAAGGCGGCGGCAGGAGCTCGGGCAGGGAGGCTGCTCGGCTCGGGCTCGGGAGCCAGACCGGGGCGGCGGCGGCTCGGATGGGCTCGGGCAGGCCGCGCGCGGGCTCGCGGGCCCGGCGGCTGGTGGGTGGAGAGAGGAGGTGGGAGAGAGCTGCGGGCACAGAAAACGATGGGGGTTTAGGGTTTCCTAAAAATTAGGGGGAGGCCTATTTATAACAAATGGGGGGCTAGGTTTATCCGAATCCGGTCCCTTTTTCGCCCACGCGATCGGAATCATATGAACTCGAACGCGGGGTCGGCTAAGTGAACGTGTAGAGTAGGCTAGCCGGGGAAGAGAGGGAAACGGTGCGGTGCGGCAACGCGATTTTAAAACACCGGAAAACGTCCGACGGTAGACCGAATACGATGCCGCTACGGTCGACCGTTCGGGTACCAGATGGTCTCCGATCGCGACGAAATTCGACAGGCGGCCTGGCTATACTAATAAAGACCGCGCGTCAAATCTCAACCCGATCAGAGGAAGTTTAACGCACACTTTAAAAACAGGGTTACGACGGTGCCGCGGGCGCGTGCGTGAGCGGTCGGACTCGGAACGGACAACGACGCGAACCGGCAACTAACAACGGATGCAAGTTTTGAAAACTGGCGACAACGGGGTGCCGATGCAATGCTGATGATGCGCATGATGCGATGATGATGCGACAAAAGAAAATAGACACACGACGAAAACGGAAAGAATAAGGGGAATCTTCTGGAACGTCGGCATCGGGCTGTCACATGGACCCCGCTGCCACGGGAGGGATGGACAATAGATGTCATGCAAGTTCTTTTCCCTAAGCACGTATGATGACACACGGAATGCATGCCTGCATCACATTGACAAACGGGAGCTAGCCACATATCTCTCCATGTTATAACTGTTTAATGATGAATATCATCCAAACAAATCACCGACCCATCGCCTACGAGATTGTCCTACTGCTGTCACTTGTCTTGCTCTGCTGCTGTTACTACTGTTGTTGCTGCTGTTACTTGTCTTGCTCTGCTGCTACTGTTGCTACTATTGTCGCTTGCTACTGTTGCTACTTGCTACTGTTGTCACTATTGTTGTTCCTTGCCGGTCCTATTACTCGTTACACTGTTGTTACCTGCTACAATTTTGGTACGCTGTTCGTTGACAGGAACACACAATTTTCGTCAACGGGGCAACTTGGCGCCATTGATACAATCGTTCGGAGTAGTCTGTCGTTAACAGATCGTTTCTGACACTGTTGTCATCATACTACTTTGTTGTTACTACTTTGCTTGCAGATACTAATCTTTCAGGTGTGGTTGAATCTGATACATTTAGCTGCTAATACTTGAGAGTATCCTCTCACCTCCTGCATGGCGTATCAAAAAATTTGGATCGAATACTCTACCGTCGAAAATTGCTGCGATCCCACGCGCTGGTGGCCGTCAACAACATTCTTCTAGTTTCAATTGCCGGAGAGTGCTAGTAGCATTCTTCTGGTGCCGTTGCAGGGGAAGGTCTGCTGTCACGGAGTCAGGGGCTACTGAGTGAGTCCGGGGTTCTGGGTCCTCGGGCTGCCGGTTAGTCAATGTCAGGTGGGCCCATTGGGCTGGACCATAGAAGACCGGGTCTTATGATGACCTCTACTCTGGAAGGGATATTCCGAAGATTGGCGTGTACTTCAAGCTTAGAAGGACTAGGTCTGCTCATCTATCCCCAACTAATAGTCGGTAACTTGTAAACTCTAATAAATCAAAGACCCCTATCCGTGCGGAGGAGGCTGAATCATCTAGGGTTTAGCATATACGATCTCGAGTTAGATCTACTCTATAATCATCTTCATCAATACAATCAATTAGGACATAGGGTATTACCTCCATAGGAGGGACTGAACCTGGATAAACCGTTGTCTCCCCCTTCTTCCTACAACCCATCGATCCAAGGTCCACAGTTTGGGACCCCCTACCCGAGATCTGCTGGTTTTGACACCGAAAACGGTTTGGGAGGAACAAAGAGAGACCCTGATCCACCCTTATCCACCAAAAGAATCTCCTTCTCTGAGGTCGAGACCACATCCATAATGACTAAGACATCATCACTATTACGTTTCTTATTTTCGTCCAACTCCATCCATGTCTCCTCTGCGTCCCCCCTCACCGAGATCGTCATTGCCTTTCTCCTGCGGGTCAGCTTCTGATGCAAATTTCTGATTTGTTCGGCGACTGCGCTTCCCCCAACTAGTGGTAGCCGGAGCTTTGAGGTTCTTGAAGACTAGTGAAGTTGGAGGGTGTATCCCGTCTCCTTGTTCCTTGAACACATGCCCCATCATCCCGCACACTTGACACCAATCAGGTAGACGCTCATATTTGACCGCAAAGATTTCCCTCTTCCCTCCTCTAATCAAGGACGTAGCCTTATTCAGAGGATTACGGACATCCACCCGAAGTCTCACCCGGTAGAAATTCCCCTCGAAATCAAAGGAAGGGGGTTCAGCATCAACGAACTCACCAATCTTGGAGGCAAGCTTCGACACAAGGCCATGGTAGGCTGGCGGGAGTTCAATGGTTCTAGCCTAGATCTCAAAGGTGAACATCTCGATCTGGGACGTCTTCGTGTAACCATCATAAGGGGTGATGATCACCGGGTTGCCCCTAAAGTGTCACGACCCTCCTTGGGTGACCGTCTCCGAGTCCCCTAGGTAGTTGAATTTCATGATAAGAAGATTTTCTTCTAGGGTTTTGATCTTGACACGCCTCGCGAGATCCCACGCGGCACGCATGTTGCGGAAGAACCAGTAGTTGTTGAACTCTTTATCCATATGAACCCTAACCGGTATCATCCATCGCAAGTTTTCCTCCCCCGTTACGTCCGTGCCCTCGAAGATTACATCATCGAGGTCGCCTTCCTCCAGCGCCAGTTCCTTCATCAGGTCCTCCAGATTGTTATCCTTGATCTTCTCTCCACGAGAAGTTTCGTGGGCTTGCCATCCTTCGATACAGGTCACGATGACTGTCTAGCGAACTCCAAGGTCTCCCGATCTTGGTCCTCGTTGCCTCCGCCGGAAGCGAAGGAGTGGTAGTCTCAATGTCGCTCAAGACGGCGAGAGAAACATAAACCCTAACTAAAGGGAAACACCTCAACTTCTACTCTTTTACATTCGAAATAGAGATAGGTACATGATGGAGTGCGCCATCTGATGACAGAATAAAGTTTAATGTCGACGAGGCTTTCACTCCCGGAAAGGATCATGCGGGATGGGGTGTTGTTGCCCGGAACAATCATGGACAAATTCTTCATGCTAGCGCTGGTGGCACTGCTGCAATACTTGACGTTTTTAGGGCCGAGGTGGAAGCACTGGAGCATGTTGTTGCTATTGTTGCTGATCTTGGTGTGCTGCGTGTGATGTTTAAAACCGACTCCCAATTAGTAGCAGAAGCCTTGGACTTTACTAGAGCTGACTCATTGACGTATGCTCCAGTCATTGAGGACCTGAAGTTTCAAATGAAGATTCAGTTCTCTTTTAATGAGGTCGTAGCGTGTTATTGTGAGGCAACTGTAGCTCATGAGTTAGCTAAGATTGGGTACGAGTGTGTTAATTCTGAACCTCTGTATTGGGAGGCTGATGTTCTGAAAAGACCTCGATGACGCCTAGAGGGGGGGTGAATAGGCTATTTAAAAAAACTTCTTCGGATTTGGCTTGAACCTAATGCGGAAATAAACTAAGAGGGTACTTGTCAAGCACAAATCCTATATGCACTAGGCACTGCAACGTGTATCAACAACACGATCTACCAAGATGGACACAATATAGTTACTAACAGGCACAAGTAAGTTACACAAACTTACTTGAGCTATATCACACGACAAGTAGGTGAACGACACAAGATACTAGATCACACTATATCACACGATATGTCAAAAGATGCAAGTGTGAACGTGTGGATATAGAGGGTATGCTTGAATGATTAATCTTGTACAAGAAATAGCCAACACAATATAATGAGCACAACCAATATGCAATGTATGTATGCTCAAATAACACAAGTAAACCACAAGTAAGGAGTTAGGGTTAAGGATAACCAAGGTCACTGAGACGAAGATGTATCCCGATGTTCACTTCCTTGGAAGGAAGCTAGTCACCGTTAGAGAGGTGGATGTTACCACGAAGGCACACCAACGCCACGAAGGCTCACCCTATTCTCCCTTTGAGATAACACCACGAAGGCGTTTCTCAACCACTAGTGGTAAGCCTTTGAGGTGGCTTCCAAACCCTCACAAACTTTTCCGGGGGAAATCACACAGATTGATTCCTCTCCGAAGAACTCCTACCGCCTAGGAGTCTCCAACCTCCAAGAGTAACAAGATCACGGGGAATGCTCAAAACTTGCTCAAATCACAAATAGCTTGGGTTGAGAGAAGGAGAGGGAGACGATCTATCTTTTGATTGGAACAACTCTCAAAGGGGCTCACAAATGCTCTTGGGATCTAAGATTTGGAGTGAGCAAATGTGTTCTTATGAGGATAAGGCTGTGTTGGGCAACCCTCTCACGAAGTGGGAGGGGGGTATTTATAGTGGGGAGAGAAAAAGAGCCGTTGGGGACACTTTAAGTCACACAGGGGTCGGACGTCCGACAGGGGTCGGTCGTCCGAGGCCTGTAGATATGACTGAAACTATTTTGAATTAAACAGCGATCGGACGTCCGACAGGGGTCGGATGTCCGAGGCCTGTAGATACGACTGAACCTATGTTGAATTTATCAGCCACCGGACGTCCGGAGAGGACCGGAAATCCGAGTAATACAGCTCAACTTCTACTGGTGGTAGATTCCGGATTTCCGACGGGTGTCGGACATCCGACGCTCGGACGTCCGGAGGGAGCCGGATTTCCGAGATATAGAACTCAACTTCTACTGGTGCAGGCTTCCGGATTTCCAGGTCTTGGCCGGACATCCGGGCCTCGGACGTCCGGAGGAAGCCGGAAGTCCGAGTTATATGGCTCTGATTTCTCTGGTATAGGATTCCGGATTTCCGAACTAGTCGGTCGTCCCGTCCTCGGACGTCCGGAGAAAGCCGGATGTCCGAGGCACTGGTTCTGTTTTCAGATAACAACAAAGCAGTGGAGATGTGGTCTGAGCAGAAAGTGATGATGTAGTTTGAGCAAGTTCATCGCAAAACCTGTGATCCCCTCTTAATAGTGCGGGATCCCTAAGGACTCAAGAATCATAAAAGAGTACTGATGATCCATACTTGAGTGTATACTTTTATTCGCTGATCATCACTCCGCACAACTAACGTCAAAGGGACTGATACCTTTGAGTTAGCCCTTTCACCTAAGCTTGATGTTGTTGTTCCTTCTTGGCTCAAGTTGAAAGCAAGACATGATGAAGTCTTCAAGTAGCTTTCCCATACACAATGCGGAAAGCCTAGCTTATGTATTCATCTTCATTTGTCCACCATGTGAACATCCACAAGAATCAAGCATGTAGTGCTCAGGAATGTTTATCTTGATCTTGTCCTTGTTAGCACATGAGATTGTCCTTATCAACACATGATCATTGACAATAGTTTCAATGATATATTCGTGTTGATCCACTTGAACTTGCACACCACAATCTTGATGACGATCACCACTTGACGTCATCCTTCATGGGTTGTATGAGATCTTGCTTTTGACGCAAGCCCAATGGAAACACACCTAACCCCCACATAGGAGTCTCACAAAGACCATGGGTTAGTACACAAACACGTAATGGACAATGCTTACCATACCATGGGATCACTTGATCCCTCTCGGTACATCTTATCCGCTTTGTGTGTTGATCATCTTGATTTACTATTTGTCTGAGATCTTGATCAACCTAGTGTTTCCATGACCATTCTTTGAATAATACCTTGAATAACATCTTGGTCAACATATAAACTCCTTGAACCCAACAGATGGACTTCAAGAAGTGCCTATGGACAACTCCTATAAATATAACTTAAGGCAACCATTAGTCCATAGGAATTGTCATCAATTACCAAAACCACATATGGAGATATATGCTCTAACAATCTCCCTCATTTTGGCAATTGAAGACAACCACTTCAAGAGAGTTTATATAAGGAAATAAGCATAACCAAGCGCACACATACAAGGTAATAATGCATGTGAGCAAGATGTAAATGCTTACGAAATAAAAGCAAAACCCTCTAAACATATCCAAAGTAAACTCTATAAACTTCTCCCCCATTGGCATCGATTGCCAAAATGGACAAAAAGTTTAGAAAGCCAATATAGTAGGTGGTCCTCCAAAAGGTGTGTACTTCTCAGCAAATGAGCGCGGAAAAATACACAAATACAGTAATAAGTAGTTGGAGGAAAACACACTATATTGAGGACCCAAAGATTGCAAATAAAAGGATTGTATGCCACAAAGACATATAAAGATAGAGGCAAGCAATCAAAAGATTCCAGATGGAACAAACAATCATATGGTCCTTCGAACCACATGAATAGAAGATATTATGATAAAGGCAACAGAGTGTTTTATCAAAAACTTAGAGAAGCTCCCCATGATTTGTGCACTAATATGAGATTTTTGTATTTGATACATGTGCACAAAATAGGATCGTTGCTCCCCCAAAATTAATAAAAACACACAACGAGTGCAAGAAGATAGATGAGACAATAGGCATATCAATTGCACAAAACAAATGGTTGAGCAACATGTAAAGGAAGCAACTTAAGAATAAGCTCAACCAAAGTAATGTGTATGAGTCATGGCAAAGCACTTGAGAAGACTAAGATAAGGATGAGCATTACTCATCAACATAGTCTTGATGAAATGAGATGCAAAGTGCAAGACATATCATTCCCACACACACATACTAGAAAATGGGTTCACAAGTTTACTAATAAACAAAATAAGAACCAATGCTTGTGACAACCGATTGTGAAGATAGGAAGTAAGAACCTTGTCAAGAGGAGGGATACTAATTGAAAATGGCAAAAACCCTCATCAAGACAAGCATGAGGAAAAATAATCTTCACGGCCAAAGAGTGCATGAAGATGTAGGAAAATAAGATACGCACTCAAAACAAATCCTTTCACGAAGCCACCAAAAACTGGAAAAAGGAAATGCAATGATGGACGTGAAAGAAAAGAGCATATCAATTAGAGATGTAACTTCTCTCATGTGTAAAAGATTCTAAGTAGAAGACAATCATGATGATATTTATCCACAAAGAAGGATATACACACAAAATGGTTATAAGAAGTAACAAACTAGATATCCAAAAAGGAAGTCATAAATATATCAATGAGATCTTTTGCTTGGAAGCATAGCACATGGCCTAATATTTTCTTATTGTATAATATGAACTTCCAACATACGTACATCAAAGACATCCCAACTAGTAGTAAGACATCATCGTTCGGATGCTTTGAGAAAGCAAACAAGTACTACAAGAACGAATCAAGAGATTCATGCCATGATGCAACCTGGAGAAGAAAAGACAGGTTGGGTCCTTTGCAAGAAAAGAATGCATGAAGTGGATACTTGTTACCGAGACAACATTGGATTGATGTAGTAGATAGTTGTTCTTTGATCATCCTAACTTGGCTCCAATAATCACATGGTCTCAACATCTTCCTTATAGGTGAGCCGAGCATCCAATGCATCTCCAGTTGTTCCTGGAACAACAAAACAAACAAAATGGTGCCCAAACTCATTGGGACCAAAGAGTTAGAAAACCAGCAATACAGAGGACAAACTCCACACACATATGTGCATATAGATATGAATTTGAATTTCATGCACACCTTAGCCAATTTATGACAGGGTGGAGTTTCCCTTATATGTTGGGTCAAAGGAGGAAAGCAAGCAAAAGAAGTTGTATGTAGTAGCTAGATACGCATGCTCAAGACTCTCAAGAATCAACTCAACACAAAGTTGATAAGTCATCAAACGACAAGGTATCAAGTGATAATAAGATCCTAAAACAAAAGAACTATCACTTGAAGGATATCAATTAAAAGATACATCAAGGAATGAGATATCCATTGACACATGCCAAATAGAAGGCAACAAGAAACCAATTGAAGGAAAACAAACACGAGGTATCTAGTTTCCAAGAGAGAGCTAGGTTCCAACAAACAAAACCCTCTACAAATTTTCATGATGGCACAAAGCATCATAAAGAGAAAGACTTGCCTCCCATCAACACACACTTGATGGGGATCAAATGATTTTATGATGGGTGAATAAAGAGAGTGTTTTAAAGAGAATAAGATAGCTCCCCCAAGGGACGTGCATTATATAGAATTTGCATTTGAATACAAAACGCACAAGATGGGATCATCACTTTCTCTATATCTATAACCACACTAGACATGTTAAAAATAGATTCATAAGAGGCAAGAAAGACAAACGAAACACAAAATCCAATGTAAAGATGATTATCAATTCCAATCACATGATGGGAATACCAATTGTCAAGGACAAGAAGTATTTTTGAAATGATACTCATTGGTAGATCACAAATATATCCAAGATCATCTTTACCCATAAAACGCAAGCAAGTGACACTTGTAGAGCTAACATGCTACCTAGGAACAAGATAATTTACAATATCAACACTAAGTGACAATACATCAAATGTACACATTTTCTAGGTTTGTAATATGCACATAGCATATTACTCCCCCATAATGTGATAAACCAATAACATTAACAAGTGGCAAATTAAAACCAACAAGAGATACTTAATGGACCATATAGAATTTGAATTTCTCACGAGTAAGACATACCACATAGACACTAGATAATCTTGAAGCATCAAAACTAAGTGGTATTCCCCATGTATACACATTTATAGGATTGTGAGGTGTGCAAAGCACATAACTCCCCCACACTAGGATAATCCATTAATCTCTCACAAGAGCCAACAAAAATACAGACAAGATGCAAATAGGCTCAATACAAGACTCACATGTACATGATGTGCAAACCAACATACACATACTTGATTACTTAAGATAAGCAAGTTGGAGGCACAACATATACAAACGCATGCAAGGTACAAAACCACAACATGCAAAGGGGCAAGCATCTAACAATGTAAACAGTTTAAGTATAAGTTACCGTAAGGAGGCACATTGGATATAAGATAGAAACTTGATAATCCAAATGACTTGGCTTGAGATAATATGAATGATGAAGACCCCTTAGTTCTTCATTAGTATCCAAGTCTCTAATGTCCTCCATAGTCACCTATTGATCAAGTTTGAGCTTGTTGGTCCCCAACTACGTTGGGTCCTAAGAGGTTAATCACAATAGGCTTGGCAACCCAAATGGTTCTTTTCTTGACACCATTTTGAGTACCAACAAACTTGGCAAACACATTGCCAACCTTATCCTTCCCAAGGTAATAGATATCATCAATAGTGATTGGGTTGGATAAGTTACCTCTTGTGCAAGACAGAGCGACGTGACCCTTCTCACGACATTAGTAGCAACATCTACCCTTTGATTTCTTCCCAGTTGATTTATCACCTCAGGGAGTGTTGGCTTGGGTATTATTGGGAAGAGGCCTTCCTTCAACTTGTAGTTGAATATGTGATTGAGTTTGTGTCCGCTTCCCTTGTTGCTTGTGACTTTGAGACTTCGTCTTCAGAGGGCAAGATCTAACATGGTGCCCTTTAACTTTGCACTTGAAGCAAATGATTTTGGCCGAATTCTTGACTTGTTCTAGGCCCCTCTTGTTCTTGTTTGAGTTTACTCCAAACTTATTCTTGTCATTCGGAGATGTTTGCTCACACAGGACGTTGTTGAGTGTGGGCATCCCTTCATGACACTGTTCCAAGTCTTTCTTCAAAGAAGTGACTTGGGCCTTGAGCTCTTTGATTTCCTCTGCACGGTTAGTATCAATGCAAGTACTAGAGTAAGTGTAAGCTTCAATGTTAGAGCAACAAGGCAAGGAAAGTAATTCATCACACGAGGTAGCAACATTATGAGTAGACGAATTACGAGGACTAGCACATGGAAATATAGTACTTTGACTAGAAGTAGTGCCATTGTCCACATGAGGCTCGCTTGATGTTACCTTGGTGATGATAGCCTCATGAGCTAACTTTTGCACATTATGGGATGTTAGAAGATCGGCATGAGAGCTTTTGAGCATTACATGGTTTTCTTCCAACTTCCCATAATTGCTAGTTAGTAAATCAAGTTGAGCACGTAGCTCAACATTCTCCTTCAATGTTGATACTTCAAATGAGGTAGAGTTAGATGTACAAGTATCATCAACAATATGAGAGGAGTAAGTAGCAAATAGAGACTTCTCATGAGTAGATTGAAGCTCCTCATAGATCTCTGAGGTTTTGATGAGCTCTCCCTTGACATTATTGCATTCAAGGAGAAGGACCTCAAAATCTTTTTTAAGTTTATCATGAGCAACTTCAATCTCTCCTTTTGAAGATCTTAAGTCTCTACATTCTTGATGACTCTTCTCAAGTTCATGTTCAAGTTGTTCACTTTTAGCTTGTTCATGATTAAGTGAATCATTACAATTTTCAAAGTAAGCAAGAACATCTTGGAATCTTTGAAGAGCGTTATTTTTAGCTTTATGAAGAATTTTACTGATCACATAGATATTTTCAGTCAAGTCATCATCATCATCCTCATCGCAAATATCATCGTTATTGCACAAGGAAGATGATACCTCATTATTACCTCTTGCCATGAGGCACATGTGAACTGGAGGAGTTGATGATGATTCTTTTGGTGAATCAGATTCTTCATTAGTCAAAAGTACTTCATATTTCTTGATATCCCCTAAATGATTAGTCATAGAGCAACTAGGGAGAAACAAGATATTTTGATCAAGAGGACACGAGGAAGCAGGCATATCACCACAGACATTTGTCGAGGAATCTTTAGGTGAAATGCATGACCTATCAGCACAATAATTTACAATATGTGTGGTGCTAGATATGCTCGTGTCCATAGAGGCTATGACATTTTCATCAACATATATTTCTTCACTCACCATGTCATTACCTTGTGAGATTGAAGATGCTGAGGTGTGCAAGCAATCGGATACGGAAGTAGTGGTGGACTCTTTAAGATCGAAAAGAGTGAAGAGCTCATGCACCAACTCCTTCATCATAATACCGTCTTCATCAAGATTGGACCCACCATATATATCTTCAAGTTTAGTCCAAACTTCATGAGCTGACTTGCAAGTCGAGATAGACTTAAACACTTCACGACTTATGGTTCGATGAATGGCAAGAAAGGCCTCACAATCAAGATACATTTCATTAGTAGATGAAGATGCATCATCCTTTTTGTCGGCAATCCCTACAAGAACAATTCATAAAGTATTTGGGCCCATGGCCCAAAAGTGATGAAGCATACGAATTCTCCATAGGGTATAATTTGTGCCATCACAGTCAAAGATGCCATTGTGCACTAATCCAATAGTCGACATCGATACTCTCTAGGCCGTGAAACCTAATTAAAGAGAGACCTAGCTCTGATACCAATTGAAAAGACCTCGATGACGCCTAGAGGGGGGGTGAATAGGCTATTTAAAAAACTTCTTCGGATTTGGCTTGAACCTAATGCGGAAATAAACTAAGAGGGTACTTGTCAAGCACAAATCCTATATGCACTAGGCACTGCAACGTGTATCAACAACACGATCTACCAAGATGGACACAATATAGTTACTAACAGGCACAAGTAAGTTACACAAACTTACTTGAGCTATATCACACGACAAGTAGGTGAACAACACAAGATACTAGATCACACTATATCACACGATATGTCAAAAGCTGCAAGTGTGAACGTGTGGATATAGAGGGTATGCTTGAATGATTAATCTTGTACAAGAAATAGCCAACACAATATAATGAGCACAACCAATATGCAATGTATGTATGCTTAAATAACACAAGTAAACCACAAGTAAGGAGTTAGGGTTAAGGATAACCAAGGTCACTGAGACGAAGATGTATCCCGATGTTCACTTCCTTGGAAGGAAGCTAGTCACCGTTAGAGAGGTGGATGTTACCACGAAGGCACACCAACGCCACGAAGGCTCACCCTATTCTCCCTTTGAGATAACACCACGAAGGCGTTTCTCAACCACTAGTGGTAAGCCTTTGAGGTGGCTTCCAAACCCTCACAAACTTTTCCGGGGGAAATCACACGGATTGAGTCCTCTCCGAAGAACTCCTACCGCCTAGGAGTCTCCAACCTCCAAGAGTAACAAGATCACGGGGAATGCTCAAAACTTGTTCAAATCACAAATAGCTTGGGTTGAGAGAAGGAGAGGGAGACGATCTATCTTTTGATTGGAACAACTCTCAAAGGGGCTCACAAATGCTCTTGGGATCTAAGATTTGGAGTGAGCAAATGTGTGTGAGGTGGAAATGTGTTCTTATGAGGATAAGGTTGTGTTGGGCAACCCTCGCACGAAGTGGGAGGGGGGTATTTATAGTGGGGAGAGAAAAAGAGCCGTTGGGGACACTTTAAGTCACACAGGGTCCGGACGTCCGACAGTTGTCGGAAGTCCGGGCGTCCGCGAGGGGTCGGACGTCCGACAGGGGTCGGTCGTCCGAGGCCTGTAGATATGACTGAAACTATTTTGAATTAAACAGCGACCGGACGTCCGACAGGGGTCGGATGTCCGAGGCCTGTAGATACGACTGAACCTATGTTGAATTTATCAGCCACCGGACGTCCGGAGAGGACCGGAAATCCGAGTAATACAGCTCAACTTCTACTGGTGGTAGATTCTGGATTTCCGACGGGTGTCGGACATCCGACGCTCGGACGTCCGGAGGGAGCCGGATTTCCGAGATATAGAACTCAACTTCTACTGGTGCAGGCTTCCGGATTTCCGGGTCTTGGCCGGACATCCGGGCCTCGGACGTCCGGAGGAAGCCGGAAGTCCGAGTTATATGGCTCTGATTTCTCTGGTATAGGATTCCGGATTTCCGAACTAGTCGGTCGTCCGGTCCTCGAACGTCCGGAGAAAGCCGGATGTCCGAGGCACTGGTTCTGTTTTCAGATAACAACAAAGCAGTGGAGATGTGGTCTGAGCAGAAAGTGATGATGTAGTTTGAGCAAGTTCATCGCAAAACCTGTGATCCCCTCTTAATAGTGCGGGATCCCTAAGGACTCAAGAATCATAAAAGAGTACTGATGATCCATACTTGAGTGTATACTTTTATTCGCTGATCATCACTCCGCACAACTAACGTCAAAGGAACTGATACCTTTGAGTTAGCCCTTTCACCTGAGCTTGATGTTGTTGTTCCTTCTTGGCTCAAGTTGAAAGCAAGACATGATGAAGTCTTCAAGTAGCTTTCCCATACACAATGCGGAAAGCCTAGCTTATGTATTCATCTTCATTTGTCCACCATGTGAACATCCACAAGAATCAAGCATGTAGTGCTCAGGAATGTTTATCTTGATCTTGTCCTTGTTAGCACATGAGATTGTCCTTATCAACACATGATCATTGACAATAGTTTCAATGACATATTCGTGCTGATCCACTTGAACTTGCACACCACAATCTTGATGACGATCACCACTTGACGTCATCCTTCATGGGTGTTGGGGAACGTCGCATGGGAAACAAAAAATTTCCTACGCGCACGAAGACCTATCATGGTGATGTCCATCTACGAGAGGGGATGTGTGATCTACGTACCCTTGTAGACCGTACAGCAGAAGCGTTAGTGAACGCGGTTGATGTAGTGGAACGTCCTCACGTCCCTCGATCCGCCCCGCGAACCGTCCCGCGATCAGTCCCACGATCTAGTGCCGAACGGACGGCACCTCCGCGTTCAGCACACGTACAGCTCGACGATGATCTCGGCCTTCTTGATCCAGCAAGAGAGACGGAGAGGTAGAAGAGTTCTCCGGCAGCGTGACGGCGCTCCGGAGGTTGGTGATGATCTCGTCTCAGCAGGGCTCCGCCCGAGCTCCGCAGAAACGCGATCTAGAGGAAAAACCGTGGAGGTTTGGAAGGTGGAGTCCTTCTTCCCTTTCCCACCTCCTCCTTTTTTTTCTTTTCTCTTTGATTTTCTTCCTATGGAGCATAGGGCCTTCTTGGGCTGTCCCACCAGCCCACTAAGGGCTGGTACGCCACCCCCAAGGCCTATGGGCTTCCCCGGGGTGGGTTGCCCCCCCCCCCGGTGAACACCCGGAACCCATTCGTCATTCCCGGTACATTCCTCGTAACTCCGAAAACCTTCCGGTAATCAAATGAGGTCATCCTATATATCAATCTTCGTTTCCGGACCATTCCGGAAACCCTCGTGACGTCCGTGATCTCATCCGGGACTCCGAACAACATTCGGTAACCAACCATATAACTCAAATACGCATAAAACAACGTCGAACCTTAAGTGTGCAGACCCTGCGGGTTCGAGAACTATGTAGACATGACCCGAGAGACTCCTCGGTCAATATCCAATAGCGGGACCTGGATGCCCATATTGGATCCTACATATTCTACGAAGATCTTATCGTTTGAACCTCAGTGCCAAGGATTCATATAATCCCGTATGTCATTCCCTTTGTCCTTGGGTATGTTACTTGCCCGAGATTCGATCGTCAGTTTCCGCATACCTATTTCAATCTCGTTTACCGGCAAGTCTCTTTACTCGTTCCGTAATACAAGATCCCGCAACTTACACTAAGTCACATTGCTTGCAAAGCTTGTGTGTGATGATGTATTACCGAGTGGGCCCCGAGATACCTCTCCGTCATACGGAGTGACAAATCCCAGTCTCGATCCATACTAACTCAACTAACACCTTCGGAGATACCTGTAGAGCATCTTTATAGTCACCCAGTTACGTTGCGACGTTTGATACACACAAAGCATTCCTCCGGTGTCAATGAGTTATATGATCTCATGGTCATAGGAACAAATACTTCACACGCAGAAAACAGTAGCAACAAAATGACACGATCAACATGCTACGTCTATTAGTTTGGGTCTAGTCCATCACATGATTCTCCTAATGATGTGATCCCGTTATCAAGTAAAAACACTTGCCTATGGCCAGGAAACCTTGGCCATCTTTGATCAACGAGCTAGTCAACTAGAGGCTTACTAGGGACAGTGTTTTGTCTATGTATCCACACAAGTATTGTGTTTCCAATCAATACAATTATAGCATGGATAATAAACGATTATCATGAGCAAAGAAATATAATAATAACTAATTTATTATTGCCTCTAGGGCATATTTCCAATAGTCTCCCACTTGCACTAGAGTCAATAATCTAGTTCACATCACCATGTGATTCCAACGAATCCAACACCCATACAGTTATGGGGTCTGATCACGTCTTGCTCATGAGAGAGGTTTTAGTCAACGGTTCTGAAATTTTCAGATCCGTGTGTTCTTTACAAATCTTTATGTCATCTTATAGATGCTGCTACTATGTGCTATTCGGAAATACTCCAAATATCTACTCTACTATACAAATTCGTTTCACTACTCATAGTTATTCGGATTAGTGTCAAAGCTTACATCGACGTAACCCTTTACGACGAACTATTTAACCACCTCCATAATCGAGAAAAATTCCTTAGTCTATCAGTTACTAAGGATAAATTTTGACCGCTGCTAGTGATTCAATCATGGATCACTCTCTGTACCTCTCAACAGAGTGCAAGGCACACATCAGGTGCGGTACTCAGCATGGCATACTTTAGAGTCTACGACTAAGGCATAGAAGACGACCTTCGTCTATTCTCTTTATTCTGCCGTGGTCGGGTTTTGAGTCTTACTCAAATTCACACCTCACAACACAACCAAGAACTCCTTCTTTGTTGATCTATTTTGAACTCCTTCAAAACTTGTCAAGGCATGCATCTTGTTGAAACTTCCATTAAGCGCTTCCGATCTATCTCCATAGATCTTTGATGCTCAACGTTCAAGTAGCTCAATCCAGGTATTCCTTTCAAAACTCCTTTCAAACAACCTTGTATGCTTTACAGAAATTCTACATTACTTCTGATCCACAATATGTTAACCACATATACTTATCAGAAATTCTATAGTGCTCCCACTCACTTCTTTGGAAATACAAGTTTCTCATAAACCTTGTACAAACCCAAAATCCTTGATCATCTCATCAAAGTGTATATTCCAACTCCGAGATGCTTGCACCAGTCCATTTAAGGATCGCTGGAGCTTGCATACTTGCTAGTATCTTTAGGATCGACAAAACCTCATGGTTGTATCTCATACAATGTTTGCTCAAGGAAACCGTCGAGGAAACAATGTTTTGACATCCTACATGCAATATTTCATAAATAATGCAGCAACTACTAACATAATTCTAACAGACTTTTAGCATCGCTACGAGTGAGAAAGTCTCATCATAGTCAACTGTTTGATCTCGTCGGAAACATCTTTGCGACAAGTCGAGCTTTTCTTAATAGTGACTTATCACTATCATCGTCTGTCTTCCTTTTAAAGATCCATCTTTACTCAATAGTCCTATGACCATCAAGTAGTTCTTCCAAAGTATACACTTTGTTTTCATACATGGATCCTCTCTCGGATTTCATGGCTTCCAGCCATTTGTTGGAATCTAGGCCCACCATTGCTTTCTCCATAACTCGTAGGTTCACTGTTGCTCAACAACATGACCTCTAAGATAGGGTTACCGTACCACTCTGTAGTAGTACGTGACCTTGTCAACCTACGAGGCTTGTAGTAACTTGATCCGATGCTCGATGATCACCATCATCAACTTTCACTTCAATTGGTGTAGGCGCCACAGGAACAACTTCCTGCGCCCTGCTACACACTGGTCGAAGTGATGGTTCAATAACATCATCAAGTTCTACCACCCTCCCACTCAATTCTTTCGAGAGAAACCTTTCCTCGAGAAAGGATCCGTTTCTAGAAACAAACACTTTGCTTTCGGATCTGAGATAGGAGATGTACCCAACTGTTTTGGATATCCTATGAAGATGCATTTATCCGCTTTGGGTTCGAGCTTATCAGACTGAAACTTTTTCACATAAGTGTCGAAACCCCAAACTTTCAAGAAATGACAGTTTAGATTTCTCTAAACCTCAGTCTATACTGTGTCATCTCAACGGAAATACGTGGTGCCCTATTTAAAGTGAATGCGGTTGTCTCTAATGCTTAACCCATAAACGATAGTGGTAATTCGATAAGAGACATCATAGCATGCACCATACCAAATAGTGTGTGGCTATGACGTTCAGACACATCATCACACTATGATGTTCTAGGTGGCATGAACTGCGAAACAATTTCCACATTGTCTTAACTGCGTACCAAAACTCGTAACTCAGATATTCATTTCTATGATCATATCGTAGACAGTTTATCCTCTTGTTACGACGAACTTCACTCCGAAACAGAATTGAACTTTTCAATATTTCAGACTTGTGATTCATTAAGCAAATAATCTAGTATCTACTCAAATCGTCATTGAAGTAAGAACATAATGATATCCACTGCGTGCCTCAGCACCCATTGGACTGCATACATCAAAATGTATCACTTCCAACAAGTTACTATCTTATTTCATCTCAATGAAAACAAGGCCTTGCTCATGTGGTATGATTTGCATGTCACTAGTGATTCAAAATCAAGTGAGTATAAAGATCCATCAGCATGGAGCCTCTTCATGCAATTTATACCAACATGACTCAAGCGACAGTGCCACAAGTAAGTGGTACTATCATCATTACCTCGTATCTTTTGGCACCAATATCATGAACATGTGTAACACTACGATCGAGATTCAATAAACCATTGAAGGTGATTATTCAAGAAAATAGAGTAACCATTATTCTCTTTAAATGAATAATCGTATTGCAATAAACACGATCCAATCATGTTCATGCTTAACGCAAGCACCAAATAACAATTATTTAGGTTTAACACCAATCCCGATGGTAGAGGGAGCGTGCGACGTTTGATCATATCAACCTTGGAAACACTTCCAACACATATCATCACCTCGCCTTTAGCTAGTCTCCGTTTATGCCGTAGCTTTCATTTCATGTTACTAATCACTTAGCAACCGAACCGGTATCCAATACCCTCATGCTACTAGGAGTACTAGTAAAGTACACATCAACATCATGTATATAAAATATACTTCTTTCGACTTTTGCCAGCCTTCTTATCTACCAAGTATCTAGAGTTGCTCCGCCTCAGTGACTGTTCCCCTCATTAAAGAAGCACTTAGTCTCGGGTTTGGGTTTAATCTTGGGTCTCTTCATTAGTGTAGCAACTGTTTTGCCGTTTCACGAAGTATCCCTTCTAGCCCTTGTCTCTCTTGAAACTTAGTGGTTTTACAAACCATCAACTATTGATGCTCCTTCTTGATTTCTACTTTCGGAGTGTCAAACATCGCGAATCGCTCAAGGATCATTGTATCTATCCTTGATATGTTATAGTTCATCACGAAGCTCTCACAGCTTGGTGGCAGTGACTTTGGAGAACCATCACTATCTCATCTGGAAGATTAACTCCCACTTGATTCAAGTGATTGTCGTACTCAGATAATCTGAGCACACGCTCAACGATTGAGCTTTTCTCCTTTACTTTGTGGACAAAGAATCTTGTCGGAGGTCTCGTACCTCTCAACAAGGGCACGAGCATGAAATCACAATTTCATCTCTTTAGAACATCACTTATGTTCCGTGACGTTTCAAAACGTCTTCGGTGCCTTGCTTCTAAGCCATTAAGTATTTTGCACTGAACTATCGTGTAGTCATCAGAAACGTGTATGTCGGATGTTCACAGCATCCACAGACGACGCTCGAGGTGCAGCACACCAAGTGGTGCATTAAGGACATAAGCCTTCTGCGTAGCAACGAGGACAATCCTCTTCAAAGTTTGCTACTATCAACTTTCAACTAATTTTTCTCTAGGAACATATAAAAACAGTAGAGCTATAGCGCAAGCTATATCGTAATTCGCAAAGACCATTAGACTATGTTCATGACAATTAGTTCAATTAATCATATTACTTAAGAACTCCCACTCAAAAAGTACTTCTCTCTAGTCATTTGAGTGGTACATGATCCAAATCCACTATCTCAAGTCCGATCATCACGTGAGTCGAGAATAGTTTCAGTGGTAAGCATCTCTATGCTAATCATATCAACTATACGATTCATGCTCGACCTTTCGGTCTCATGTGTTCCGAGGCCATGTCTGCACATGCTAGGCTCGTCAAGCTTAACCCGAGTGTTCTGCGTGTGCAACTGTTTTGCACCCGTTGTATGTGAACGTTGAGTCTATCACACCCGATCATCACGTGGTGTCTCGAAACGAAGAACTGTCGCAACGGTGCACAGTTGGGGAGAACACAATTTCGTCTTGAAATTTTAGTGAGAGATCACCTCATAATGTTACCGTCGTTCTAAGCAAGATAAGTTGCAAAAAGGATTAACATCACATGCAATTCATAAGTGACATGATATGGCCATCATCATGCGCTTCTTGATCTCCATCATCAAAGCACCGACACGATCTTCTTGTCACCGGCGTCACACCATGATCTCCATCATCATGATCTCCATCAACGTGTCGCCATCGGGGTTGTCGTGCTACTCATGCTATTACTACTAAAGCTACGTCCTAGCAATATAGTAAACGCATCTGCAAGCACAAACGTTAGTTTAAAGACAACCCTATGGCTCCTGCCGGTTGTCGTACCATCGACGTGCAAGTCGATATTAACTATTACAACATGATCATCTCATACATCCAATATATCACATCACATCGTTGGCCATATCACATCACAAGCATACCCTGCAAAAACAAGTTAGACGTCCTCTAATTTTGTTGTTGCATGTTTTACGTGGTGACCATGGGTATCTAGTAGGATCGCATCTTACTTACGTAAACACCACAACGGAGATATATGAATTGCTATTTAACCTCATCCAAGGACCTCCTCGGTCAATTCCGATTCAACTAAAGTTCGAGAAACTGACACCCGCCAGTCATCTTTGAGCAACGGAGTTACTCGTAGCGATGAAACCAGTCTCTCGTAAGCGTACGAGTAATGTCGGTCCGAGCCGCTTCGATCCAACAATACCGCGGAATCAAGAAAAGACTAAGGAGGGCAGCAAAACGCACATCACCGCCCACAAAAACTTTCGTGTTCTACTCGAGAAGACATCTACGCATGAACCTAGCTCATGATGCCACTGTTGGGGAACGTCGCATGGGAAACAAAAATTTTCCTACGCGCACGAAGACCTATCATGGTGATGTCCATCTACGAGAGGGGATGTGTGATCTACGTACCCTTGTAGACCGTACAGCAGAAGCGTTAGTGAACGCGGTTAATGTAGTGGAATGTCCTCACGTCCCTCGATCCGCCCCGCGAACCGTCCCGCGATCAGTCCCACGATCTAGTGCCGAACGGACGGCACCTCCGCGTTCAGCACACGTACAGCTCGTCGATGATCTCGGACTTCTTGATCCAGCAAGAGAGACGAAGAGGTAGAAGAGTTCTCCGGCAGCGTGACGGCGCTCCGGAGGTTGGTGATGATCTTGTCTCAGCAGGGCTCCGCCCGAGCTCCGCAGAAACGCGATCTAGAGGAAAAACCGTGGAGGTATGTGGTCGGGCTGCCGTGGAAAAGTCGTCTCAAATCAGCCCTAAAACCTCCGTATATATAGGTGTGAGAGGGGGGGCCTTGCCTTGGGGCTCAAGGGGCCCCAAGGGGGTCGGCCGAGCCAAGGGGGGAAGGTCTCCCCTTCCAAACCGAATCCAACTTGGTTTGGAAGGTGGAGTCCTTCCATTTCCCACCTCCTCCTTTTTTTTTCTCTTTGATTTTCTTCCTATGGCGCACAGGGCCTTCTTGGGCTGTCCCGCCAGCCCACTAAGGGATGGTACGCCACCCCCAAGGCCTATGGGCTTCCCCGGGGTGGGTTGCCCCCCCGGTGAACACCCGGAACCCATTCGTCATTCCCGGTACATTCCCGGTAACTCCAAAAACCTTCCGGTAATCAAATGAGGTCATCCTATATATCAATCTTCGTTTCCGGACCATTCCGGAAACCCTCGTGACGTCCGTGATCTCATCCGGGACTCCGAACAACATTTGGTAACCAACCATATAACTCAAATACGCATAAAACAACGTCGAACCTTAAGTGTACAGACCCTGCGGGTTCGAGAACTATGTAGACATGACCCGAGAGACTCCTTGGTCAATATCCAATAGCGGGACCTGGATGCCCATATTGGATCCTACATATTCTACGAAGATCTTATCGTTTGAACCTCAGTGCCAAGGATTCATATAATCTCGTATGTCATTCCCTTTGTCCTTCGGTATGTTACTTGCCCGAGATTCGATCATCAGTTTTCGCATACCTATTTCAATCTCGTTTACCGGCAAGTCTCTTTACTCGTTCCGTAATACAAGATCCCGCAACTTACACTAAGTCACATTGCTTGCAAGGCTTGTGTGTGATGCTGTATTACCGAGTGGGTCCCGAGATACCTCTCCGTCATACGGAGTGACAAATCCCAGTCTCAATCCATACTAACTCAACTAACACCTTCGAAGATACCTGTAGAGCATCTTTATAGTCACCCAGTTACGTTGCGACGTTTGATACACACAAAGCATTCCTCCGGTGTCAGTGAGTTATATGATCTCATGGTCATAGGAACAAATACTTGACACGCAGAAAACAGTAGCAACAAAATGACACGATCAACATGCTACGTCTATTAGTTTGGGTCTAGTCCATCACATGATTCTCCTAATGATGTGATCCCGTTATCAAGTAACAACACTTGCCTATGGCCAGGAAACCTTGGCCATCTTTGATCAACGAGCTAGTCAACTAGAGGCTTACTAGGGACAGTGTTTTGTCTATGTATCCACACAAGTATTGTGTTTCCAATCAATACAATTATAACATGGATAATAAACGATTATCATGAAGAAAGAAATATAATAATAACTAATTTATTATTGCCTCTAGGGCATATTTCCAACAATGGGTTGTATGAGATCTTTCTTTTGACGCAAGCCCAATGGAAACACACCTAACCCCCACATAGGAGTCTCACAAAGACCATGGGTTAGTACACAAACACGTAATGGACAATGCTTACCATACCATGGGATCACTTGATCCCTCTCGGTACATCTTATACGCTTTGTGTGTTGATCATCTTGATTTACTCTTTGTCTGAGATCTTGATCAACCTAGTGTTTCTATGACCATTCTTTGAATAATACCTTGAATAACATCTTGGTCAACATATAAACTCCTTGAACCCAACAGATGGACTTCAAGAAGTGCCTATGGACAACTCCTATAAATATAACTTAAGGCAACCATTAGTCCATAGGAATTGTCATCAATTACCAAAACCACATATGGAGATATATGCTCTAACATGTTCCGCCTTGTGTGGCTGGATGTGCTTTGGGTGATATGCCCACGCACAAGTAAGCAATAGTGTTGCTTTACCTCGAAACAACTTCTATATTGTACTAGAAGCTAGGAAAAAGAATTTGGCCCCTAGCAATGTGCCATGTCGACGCGTCACATGCTCGGTACGCGGGCTAGTGGGCCGGCATGCCTAACCTGTCCATGGGTAGACCTGGTCAAACAGGGCGTGCTTTCTCGGCCGGCCCAGAAGCACGCCAGCCACGCACGCAACCTGCGAGGCACAACGCACGCTAATCGGGTCGTGCCACAGAAGTGAGCGTAGCTCACTTGGCTAGTGGAGTGGATGTACAACCCAGCCACCCAGGTTCAAGTCCCCACGGGCGCGAATTTGGGTTCTTATTATTTAAAAAAACTCGCTGTGGGGGGTTTCCCTTACATTTTTCCTTCAAAAAAAAATCGGGTCATGCCAGGCACGTAGCCCGCCTCGGACCGTGCCTGGGCCTGAAGGCTTGGCACACGGGCCGATATGGCACGACCCGTTTACAATTTTTATTTTTATTATATATGATATAAAATAACCCAACAACCGAAATCGACCTAAAAACAGCCTAAAAGGCCAAATCCATAGCAGGCCAGCGCGCCTGACGTGCCGACGGATCGACCCATATAGCCTCCGTGCCGTGTCTGGGTCTGGCATGTGGGTCGGCCCGACACGGTCCGGCTAATATTCGTGCATGGGCGGGCCATGCCGTGGCCCATTTGGCCAGATCTAGCCAGGAGCATACCTGGCCAAACGGGTCAGCCTGGCCCGCCACAATCATGCGAGGCACGGCACGGCACGCCTCAGCCCGATTATTAAACGGGCCGTGCCGTGCCGCACCGCGTGCCAAGCAACCAAGCTCAAGCACGGCACGCCCTCTAATCAGACCGACCCGTCGGCACGCGAGGCCCGCTGGCCTGCTAGGATTTTAATATTTTAGGCCGCTATTTGGGCCAATTTCGACCCGTTCGGCTATTATTTGGCAGGTTTTGACATTTTAGGCTGTTTTGGGTTAATATTAATTTATTGAGCTTTATTTTTATCTCATATATATATAAAATAAAAATAAAATAAAAACGTTAAACGGGTCGTGCCGTGCTGGCCCGCGTGTCCAGCCTTCAGGCCCAAACACGGTCTGAGGCGTGCTGCATGCCGGGCCCGGCCCGTGTCGTGCCTGGCCTGCGGGCAGTCGGGCTGGCCAGTCAGGCACGGCCCGTTTGGCCAGATCTGGCCAGGGGGCAGGTTTGCCGTTGCTTGCGCTGCCGTTCGGCTCGACCGTCTCGACCAAGGCCGCGCCAGTCGCACCTCTCCCCCCTCGCCCGCCAGCCGCCGCCGCGCCCACATCGGCGGTCTGTCACGCGCGACGGGAGCTGCCCCCACACCGCTCGATTTCGCAGGCGCGTGGTGGGATTATGCGCCACCTGCTCCTGCCCCGCCGCCTTCTCGCCATGGCTCCCCTCTCCGCTTCCGCCGCGACCAAAGCCCTCCTGCTAAACCCCGCCCGAGGCCGCCTCCCCTCCTCGCTCGCCTGCCTCTCTGCCCCGGGCGGCCGCTCGTTCCGCGCCGCCTCGCTCCGCTGCTATGCCGCGGCCGCGGTCGCCGAGCAGCACCGCATCAAGGTCAACAACCCCATCGTCGAGATGGACGGTGCGTTGCCTCGTCGTCGCACCTCCCCCTTTCTTCCCCATCTTCAGTGGTACTACTAAACATGCGAGTGGGTTGTGTTTATTTTGTTTCAGGTGACGAGATGACGCGCGTAATATGGAAGATGATAAAGGATAAGGTGCGGAATTCTGCTTTGATCTTCGCAGTTTTTTTATAACTAGTGTTGTACTATGGTAGTAGTTAGCGCTAGTTCAGTTTGTTCCCTGATGCGAGTGGATCATGGGGTTGTGTGCAGCTTATCTTCCCGTACCTGGACCTGGATGTCAAGTACTTCGACCTTGGGGTGCTAAACCGGGATGCCACTGATGACAAGGTCACTGTCGAGAGCGCTGAGGCTACTTTGAAGTAAGTGTACCTATCCCCTTTCCCTGTTTCTGCTCTCAGTTATAACATATTTATTCCAACCCCTCATGTCAGTGACTTCTTAGCATTTTGGACGAAGCATGTGAATTCTGCATCTAGCATTCATGTGTCAGATTTTGGAGATATTGCTTAGTAGACTAGCAGCTACAAGTATGGATGATAACCAGGATACTTCTGTGGAAATGAAACGATTCACTTTCAGTAACTAATTTGATTGTGTCGATTTTATATGCCCTATGGCTGTGGCAAACTTTACAGTACCTGATGGATTTTACTTGTCCCTTTTACCACGGATTGGTTCAGCCAATTTTTTTTTTTAAACTTGAATTGGCTCACTCACGTTAAAACAAGCGGCTTAATGAGATCCATTTATTGGATATGTGCCCAATTTATCTCTAACCAACTAACTCCACAGTTCAGCGCAGCAACTGCAGCCTGAACCTTTAGTTGACAAGATTATTTCTTCATATGTACGCCATATGCATGAAGAGATTTTTTCGAGGATGACAATATTGTGCATAATAGCTATGTCACGTTCTCTCAGGTTTCCCCTTCACAGCAAGGTCTTGGATCTTTTGTTCTTTGTTTCCTGCCATTTAGCTTGTGATTTGGGGTTCATCAGTTCATATGCAACAATTTTGTTAGAGAACTTGCATCTTTTTGGTTGACCGTAAATGTTTGCACATCTTTTCATTAAGAGGATAAGCAGAATAAGTTATAACATATCCTTTTCCTGATAGGTTTCCAGGCTAACACCGTTTATTCTTCTACTGTGATGGTAATCATAGTTTTGTTACATAAATTTGCATTTCCTTGTTCAAAGTGTAGCTCTGGAATTTTATATTTTACGTATTTGAAAAGTATGCTCTTACATTCTTTTCTCATCTTTACTGATCTCTTTTCTGTGTTCTCAACAGGTACAATGTTGCTGTTAAGTGTGCTACAATTACTCCTGGTAAGAGTCCTTCAACTTTGATATCCAATATTTATTTTTTCTTGTTTGGTGACAAGATGCAAGCATTTCACGGCTCGATTTGTACATTTATTTTAAGTATTCCTTCAAATAGCTGCGTGCTCCTGGCATATGCCTATCATTACTTATCTGCATTTTTCTTTCTAATCCGCTTGCTTAAAAGAGCTTAAAATATGAGAATGCTGGTCACATATGGTCTGTTACTAGCTTGAGTGTGCTAGAACCACAGTCAGATGTGTTCTGTGCAATTGACTACCTATTGACAAACTGCAAGAAGAAGAACAAAGACGCGATCCAATTTTTAACTATATGTTTGGATTATCCAATCTGTTAATGAATATGGTATCGGTCTTGTTGTTTTGGTTTGCACCATTTCTTACAATGTCACCTTTTTTTCTTGGTGCTGAATTGCTGATCGAGTGATTGTCCCTTATGCTTATGGGCTTCATTTTCAAATACTTATTCACTAAGTTTCCAATGAGATAATCATATATGAATATGGGGCTAATTCTTTTTCTATTGGAAGGTGAATCGAATCCTTTAGTGAAACTTAACCTTCTATGTCTTTTGTTTTGAATTGTTTGCCAGTTACATTTTATGTTACTAACTTAGAGTACCGCATTCGTTAGATGTAAACTCATAAGTGTATTTGTTCGATGTTATTCAACTTTCTTTATGGCCTGAAGAGCATATATGATGAAGTTTGATACGTTGTGCCAATAGTTTGATCGAGTGCATCTGAACACTTTCTAAGAACCTGGACACGTTCTTTTTGTTGGATTAACATTTCTTTTTTCTGTGTTTGTATGCAGATGAAACAAGAGTCAAAGAGTTCAAGCTCAAGTCAATGTGGAGGAGCCCAAATGGCACCATCAGGAACATTCTAAATGGTTTGTTCATCTCTCTCTTTGAGTTGCCTTTGGTGCTTTAGTTAATGGATGAAATAATATGGAACTAAACTGGTAGGCAGTCTACGTTTGTTAGATTGTAATAAGAATTTGCTCATGGTAACAATTGAAAAATTTGGTAGGCTTGACATTTTTGCAGTGTTACAAGTAACTATCAGACTCGATTTGCTTCGGATATATATATCGCAGTAATTTCGTAAACACATATGTCACATGATATTTCCATAGGTTACCACAAGGAACAGCAGTATGAATATTAGTAATATTTTTCGAACACAGAAGTACAGAATATACTTCCAAGAATATACGTTTCACATTTTCCCCTTCACATCGAGCCTGGATCATGACCATTAACTTTTCCTTTCACATTTTCACCATGACACACAGGAACTGTTTTCCGGGAGCCCATCTTATGTAAAAATATTCCACGCATACTTACTGGTAAGGGAAGGAATGTGAAATTATGGTTATCATAGCAAGTAATAAATAAAGTTACCAAATTAAAGGAAGGAACCTTGTTTTGAAGGTTGGAAGAAGCCCATTTGCATAGGAAGACATGCATTTGGAGACCAGTATCGAGCTACCGATATGATTATTAATGGACCTGGGAAGCTTAAGATGGTTTATGGTGAGCTCCATTGGCCCGTCATTTACTTATTCCTTTCTATTAATTCCAAAGCTTGTATTGTACCTTTGTTCATCTATTCCTTTCTTTGCTACTGAAAATCAGTGCCTGATGGAGCTGAGCCGGTGGAGCTAAATGTTTATGATTTTAAAGGGCCTGGAGTCGCATTAGCAATGTATAATGTGGATGAGGTATGATAGCCAACTAAATTTCGTGACTCTATTCTTCTCTTGAGAGCTCTGCTAATTTCTGCTCTTTCCTTTAGTCTATTAGGGCATTTGCTGAGTCATCAATGGCAATGGCACTATCCAAGAAATGGCCTCTTTATCTCAGCACCAAGAACACAATACTAAAAAAATACGACGGCAGGTATCTGGAATGAGCATTATTTACGATACATTTTTTTGTGCCACAGTCATTAAGCACTCTTTTGTTGCAAGGACTACCAACCACTATCGTCTATGCTCTTGTATACATAGTTTCATGCTGCACTTTTAAGTCTTAACTGTGAATGTACCAACATGTTGTCTGGCATTAGTTATCCAGTTGCTAAGGGTTCTCATTGTTGTGCTCCATGAGGTCTTATTGGTAAGTGAAGTGATTATTCTAATAAACTGGAAGAGTGATAAGCATAAGCTACTCTCCTAACCTATATCTTCACTACACTCGTTATCCTTATAATCTCCGATGAACGTGCATACTTGTTTATATATAGCACAAGTGGTTTGTTTTGTTGCTCTGATGACCTTCCGAAAGTATAGCTTTGCAGTTAATCATATTTCTCATACAGAGTCCCAACTTGACACGTACAAATTTGAAATGTCCATAGATTCAAGGACATCTTTCAGGAGGTATATGAAGAGAATTGGAAGGAGAAGTTTGAGGAAAACTCAATATGGTCAGTGCTAATTTATACCAGATTTTGACCACTAAAGTTCTGCTTAAACCGCATTCGATCTTACATGATTCATGCAGGTATGAACATCGGTTGATTGATGACATGGTGGCATATGCTGTGAAAAGCGAGGGTGGATATGTCTGGGCTTGCAAAAACTACGATGGAGATGTTCAAAGTGACTTCCTTGCCCAAGGTTTGCATATGATTACTTCCTGTTCTTGCAACACACCATAATTATGGAGTTATAGATTTTCTGAAACTGCATGGTGATGTTAGCCAATACTATGAATATGTCCTGCTATTCATGTTCTATATTGTTCTATATTCAATCTACTTTTGTTGACGAGTTCTTGTTTCAGGTTTTGGTTCCCTGGGTTTGATGTCATCCGTTCTGGTAAGTCATGCTATTCCTTTTGCTTTTCTGTGTAATATTTTTTATTTTATTTGATCGCTAACTAAACAACTTGTCTTCTTCAGTTATCTTCTGATGGGAAGACATTAGAGGCAGAGGCTGCTCATGGGACTGTCACTAGACATTTCAGGTTACATGAGAAGGGACAGGAGACGAGTACCAATAGCATAGCTTCTATATTTGCTTGGACTCGTGGGCTAGAACATAGGTAACCACATTAGTATTGGTGATGGAATTTTACACTTGAATTAGAAGATCTATTGGATTCTTTTTTTGCTTTTGTTTATAATCAGTTCAAGAGTTTTCACATTCTTTCGTACCTGCCTATGTAGTAACAACTTGTTTATCTGTTTAGAGCAAAGCTGGATAAAAATGATAGGTTGCTGGATTTCACACAGAAGCTTGAAACTGCATGTGTTGAAACAGTGGAATCTGGGAAAATGACAAAGGATCTTGCACTTCTTAGCCATGGCGCCAAGTAAGCTGATTTATGTGTTTCAGAAACTTTGGGTGATATCCTTTCTTGTGGTGGTTACTCATTAGTATGGAAGCACAATAATATTATTATTGTAAGCAATATATTATCTCACAATGACGATAATAATGAAACAGCTAAAAAATACCGTAGTATTTTCTTGAGGATAACTGAGGTAAACAGCAAATTCGTTGCTGTTGCCGTGGACCAAATATTCTGACACGTACCAGAATTTTAACTGCTTGTTCTTCTGCATGGTTTTTAGGCCAAAATCTTCTGCTTGTAAGTAGCACTTTCATTAGCTCATGAGAGAGGGTCAGATAGATTACTGTTATTCCATGTTTTGAATTTGCGAGAAACAGAAGTTCATCAAGAATAATATTGCTCCCCTTTCCAAAACTTATTTCTTTTATCTTGGTGAATGCTCCTGAAACCTTGAGTCCTTTGTTTTATATTTCCCCCATTCGTTTGCAAGGGTTATTTGTTTTGCAATCCTGTTCAAAATTATAAGACATGCATGCATCATTAGTGCTATTTTCTCTTTTTTGCCCTTATTTTATTATTTTTTCTGAAGTATTTATGCATGATTAACCACATAAATTGTTCTCTCTCATTCTTTTCAAAGCACAGGATAATTTAGTCACATTACCCTCCATCAATTACAGTTGACTAAATTACCCTTTCATTTAGTGCTTTGGAAAGATGAGTGAGAATAGTTTGTGTGGTTTGTCATGTGTAAACGCTCAAGAAAATGATGAAATAAACAAACACCAAAAGACAGAAAATAACATTAACTATGAATCCATGCTTTATGATTTTCAAAACGATTGTAGATCAAACGGGCTGTATAGAAAGTAGAAATTTCTTGAACCTACAGTTGTATTCAAAGCACTAAATATTGCGAGAAGTTTCCTAAAACCAACTTCTTGCGTTACTCTTCCGACCCCCCCCCCCCCCCCCCCCCCCCCACACACAATTTAGTACTCCCTCCGTCCCAAAATTCTTGTCTTGGGTTTGTCTGACGAAAAAGGGTTTCCCCCCGTTTTATATTATGTAAAGCAACAACGGAGCACACAACCACTGATACAACAAAAAGACAAAAAAAAGGTAGGCGATAGAGGATACAAGATGCCACCGAACAACAACAGTCCTGACAACCCTAGCAGCTAGGACATCGAGGACCCCGGCAACCCCAGGGCATGCCCCCGAAACACTCAGGCTAATGGAACAACCCGCCTTCGGAGAAAGAGCACAGTCGTCAACTCCCATGTCGTTGCCCGGCCATCCGAGAGCTCGCCCTTGAGCTTGGATGCACTGGGAGAGGAAGGCAACACGCCACCACGCCGGCAAAGCCACTCCGATCAACGCCACCCGCCTCGGGCCACAACCACCTCGGGCAACATTGTCTAGCAGGAACAACTGAAGAAACCGGCAAACTGATCACGCCAAAGCCGCGACCACCACTCACCTGTCCCAAAGGCGGCGTCTTCAGGAAGAAAGCGACGCCAACGCGCCGTCGCCACCCAATCTGAGGGGATTGGGTTTTTCTCCCAGGACAAGGAGAGGGGGCATGGGCTAGGACTCGATACCGACTCCAAGAAGTAAAACAGCGATGGAGCGCCGCCGGCATCGTGGCTGCCGCAACGCGCCAAAGGTTTCCCCATCCGTAGCCCACCCCTGACCAACCACCAAACCAGCCACATGAGGTCGCCGGCAACCGGGTCGGCGTGGGCGGCCAGAAAACGCGGAGGTTGCCGTCTTCATATCCGACCATGGGCACACAAGGCCGCCCATGACCGAGATCCGTGCTCGCCGCCGACTCGCCGTCCACACGGCCAAGTCCAGCGCCCAGAACCATCGGCACCACCTCCCCCCGTCGCGAAGGAGGGGCACCCTCGCCGAAGGAGGCCGCCGCCACCACACTTGCGGCACCAGAACTGGAGGCCCCGCCGCCACGCCACCTGCCCCGCCATCCGCCGGCCACGGCAGGGAAGGCCCCTCGTGGCCCAGGTCGAATGCAGCCCCTGCCACCCACTGGGCCGCCGACGCCAGATCTGGACCGGTGCGGCACCACCACAGACCCGCAGCCGCCGCGCCGCAAGAGCATGTCCGGGGCGCCACGCCGCTAACCACGCGCGCCGCTGCCCAGAGCATCCGCCGCCGCACCGCTGCGCCCCGCGCCAGCCGGGGTAGGGCGAGAGGAGGGGGAACGAGGCCCCGCTGCCGCCGAGGCCAGCCGGGCTTTGCCCGCTGGCCCTTGCCGGTGGTGGCGAGGGGAGGATGAGGAAGGAAGGGGGTCGGAGAGGTGGCGGCTAGGGTTGGGAGGAAGGGGGGCGGAGAGGTGGCGGCTGGGGGGGGGGGGGGGGGTCAAAGACAAGTCCGGTCTTATGTTTGTCTAGGAATGGATGTATCTAAATACTAAAACGTGACTAAATACATTCATATCTAGACAAATCTAAGACAAGAATTTTGGGACGGAGGGAGTATTTACATTGTGGTGGAATCGATAGCACAACCCACTCATGCGGCATTGAACGGTAACTAGTGGAACTTCATAACGGTTGTTCGCGGTTGTAATTGTATCGCTGATGGGTAAGCCTAGCTACACCTGTTGATTCCATTGAATTCCAAAAATGTGGTTATCTAAAACCATGACACAAGAAGTTTAGTTTTATGACACTTTACTTAAACTCGTTGTTCTTTGATAGTTAAAATTGCGGTTTGAAGATTTACTCATAGAAAATGAACTAGGGAGTATACCACATCCTTGTATTTCTGAGCTGTGTGGCATGCCAATCAGTTAAAAAAAATACTCCCTCTGTTCCATAATTTAGTGCATACTCCCTCCGTCCAAAAATAATTGTCCTAAAAATGCATATAATGGATGTATCTATAATTAAAATAAGCCTAGATACATTCATCTCTAGGACAAGTATTTCCGGACGGAGGTAGTATTTTTTTTTAAAGTCAAACCTCATAAATTTTGAGCAACTTTCTGGAGAAATACATTTACATCTAGCATGCCAAACATATATCATTAGATTCATCATAAGACGTAGTTATATACTTCCTCCGTTCCTAAATATAAGTCTTTTAAGCGATTCCAGTATGTGTCTACATACGGAGCAAAATGATTGAATGTACACTTTAAAGTATGTCTATATACATCCATATGTAGTCCACTAGTGAAATCTCTACAAAGACTTATATTTAGGAACGGAGGGAGTAGTTGGTATTGTAGATATGGAATATGCTAGTTTTCTCTATAAACTTGGTCCAAGTTTACAGAGTTTGACTTTTCAGAAAAATCTATACACTACTTTATGGAATAGAGGGAGTATGTGATTTCCCTGTCTTGAAATGCAAGTATCACATTCATTTTTATTTTATTTGGAAGAATCACATTTATTTGCGGCAGTGTTTCAAATGTCTTGCTGCCAATGTTTCTTGCTTCCGCTTTTTGCTGTTTTCTTTCTTTCTTCCTGTTGTTCACATATTAACATGACATTGTGTTCCCCCCTATTGACGTGGCTAGGGTAACAAGGGAGCATTACCTGAGCACCGAGGAATTCATTGATGCTGTCGCTCAGCAGCTGCGGGAAAAGATCCAGATACCATCATCGTTGTAATTTTCACCCATGTGCATATGTTATTTCTAGCTGGAAGAAGCCTATGGGAATGTGGTTGACCTGGTGCATTGGGCACGCATTTTGATTGATACGATGAGATGGAGTATCTGATCCAGTTGCGTCTGTGTCTGGAAGCAGTTTTTGTAAGGCCTAACATTCGATCGTGTTAATAATCTGTCTGCTATATGTGATTCTCCCTTCGGCGTCTGTTTGGGTAAATAATTGTCCATAAGCAGTGAATCCGGACTTTGACCAGACTTCAATATATAGAATCAGCCTTCCGTCCATGCTCCCTTTTGTCACCGCTAAGCGGTGTGTTGTGAAAAGTAGAACCTTTATGTGCTCTTTGATTTGGAATTTTTTGTATCTGCCAAGTAATAAAGAACTTTGGAGGCTGTAAGACCGTTCAAAATTCCAAAACATGTGACTAGCAAAGCGGTATGACTAACCACGGAGGCTCATCGTGCGTCGTCGGTCCATGGCCTGAAGGCAGGGGGATCCGCAGTGGTCGCCGTCACGTCTCCGGTAAGGCGAATTTTTGTTCGATCCCATTCCCACCATGGGCCCTTCCGTGTAAAATCTGTCCTCGCCCAGTTGACCGTGTATTTAGCCGCCTCCCTGGCCAGGGCCAGCTACAGAAACGGAAGAGAAGAGAGAGTTCTCCACACGTGAGACGTGCGCCAAGCGTACAGCGCGGTCGTCGGGTGTACGCGCTCCCCTCGCTCATTGATCACGCCCTCCCCGCGCCCACCAGCACAGCGCCCTCACCGCCCGCCGCTCCCCTGCCCTTTCCCTCCGGCTGTATAAATACGAGGCGCTCGTGGTGGAGATGGGTACCGCCTTTTCCTCCTCCTCCTCTTCCACCCCAGAGTCCAGAGCTATGGCGCTCGCCAAGGCCAAGGAGATCGTCGCCTCCGCTCCCGTCGTCGTCTTCAGGTGCGCCCGTCTCTCACCCCTCTTCTCTCCCATCTGTCTCTCTCACGGATCGCTCCTGCCGTGAACCAGCGCTACTGAACTCGACCTGGAAATTTAGCCCGTAATAAGAACTGGGAAGAGGATGCGGGTGATGGAGAACAGATCCTACGCTGTTTCCGCATCTTATCCTATACTCGTCTTCTTTCCCCCATCCCCATGAGCAGAGCATATTCGCTGCTGTTTCTTTATTCCCCTGTTCTTTTTTAATTCATTCCCGGTAGAGAGAGAAAACTGACTTAAATTTTCAGTAACAAGTAGAAGAAGTTTTGAATCTGTACCTAAATCCTATTGGCTTGTTTTAACTCTGGAGCGTAGTAGTAGTATCCTGCTGCAAGAGATTTAAAAATTGTTAGGAGATTACGGGGATATTTTTTTTTTCTGGATCTACCACTTCACCCGACCTATATTAGTTGTTGCAGCTCTATATTGCAGCGACAATTAATTTGGACCAGAGGGAGTATCTAGGTTTATTATATTGCGTCTTAAATGTTTGGTCCAACCGCTCTTTGTACCTGTTCCGATGATGATGGGCTTAGGGCAACTCTAACGGGGTGATCCAAATGGACCCGCGCTTTGTCCGTTTTTCGTCCGTTTGGGTCGTCCGTCGAACTGTCCGTGTCCGTTTTTTAAAATTGGTCGGCACATGCGTCCAACGGGAAGCAAATGGGCAGCAGCATTGTACTATTATAATAATAGGAGAGATGTGGGTGGAAGTGAGTCAACGAATTAAATAATCAGGCAGAAGTGGGTGGGTGGCTGTGTGACAAGTAGGCCATGCCGCCCACATGCGGACACAGAGAGGGCGCGCGTGCGTCCGCTCGTGTCCGCGCCGACGTCAGTTTCAAATTTAAATCAGAAATGAGTCGGCGCGGATGCAAAGGGGACGCGTTCTGAAAATGGGTCCGCGCGTTGGGTCATCACTTTTGTTCGCGCGGACCCAAACAGACGGCCGCAAATGAAATAGGTCGCCCCGTTGGGGTTGCTATTAACCCTCCTACTGTACTATATTGGCAACGACATGTTTGATGTCCAATGCTATATGCCCTGTTGACGCGAACTCCTACTAATCTGATTCTTCGGCTCTGCAGCAAGTCTTACTGCCCTTTCTGCGTACAAGTGAAGAAACTGTTCACGCAGCTAGGAGCGAGTTTCAAGGCCATTGAGTTGGACACTGAGAGTAAGTAGAATTATCCTGTCTCTTGGTTATTTAAATTTCACTTAAGTAGACTGTATGCACCTAAGTTTCATGGCTACAAGCTTTCGAGCTCCCAATAATTTATAGATTAATAATAACATTAAGTTTCCTGCATCCGGTACTGTTCCATTGAAATAGTGTACTTGTTGGGTTTATAAGAGCTTAATGCAGGTTATTTTCCTGATTTCCATGTGTACTGTTTTGTTGAAATGCTATACATATTGGGTTTAAGAGCTTCATACTGCTGTGGCCTAGAATATTTTTTAATATGCCATCACCATTTCTGGAACAATGATTTTGTGTAATCAGTAAGCTCACCAAGTAATGATGTGAGTGCGATCTCAAATCTCTTGGGAGCTTTGATGATTGGTTAGACAGTTAAGAAGCTATTGAGTTTTCTCTTAACGCAATTGAGGTCCCAAGGACCCAACTATGAATCACCATGTAATCTAAGTGCTATCATCAGAACCTCAGATTAGTTGCTCTTCTTTTTAGTGTTTACATGCTGTGAGCAAAACATGTTTTGACTGTCCTCCCAGTCGTACTACACTACTACTCATCAAGCATGTTCTAAGTTCTAACTGAATCATGTATTGGCTCTACATTGGGATGATCGGCACAGGTCTTGGGAGAAACCCTTATTGAACTAACCCTTGTTATGTTTTATGAAGGTGATGGACCTGAGATGCAGTCAGCTCTTGCAGAATGGACTGGGCAGAGGACTGTCCCCAATGTCTTCATCAATGGAAAACACATCGGTGGCTGTGATGGTGAGCTGCTTTGCTCCCTACAACCTTGCTAAACTGATGATTGTAATTATTGTTCTATGAACAAGCAGCAAATTCCATTGCGCAAAGCTTGCTTTCTTGCCACTGGATTACTTTCTGACAGTTACTTACATGTGAATGCCTTCTGTGGCAGACACTCTTGCACTGCCACTGGATTACTTTCTGACAGTTACTTACATGTGAATGCCTTCTGTGGCAGACACTCTTGCACTGAACAAGGGAGGGAAGCTGGTTGCTCTGCTGACGGAGGCTGGAGCGATCTCCGGTTCTACTTCGAAGGCCACCACCGCTGCTTAGCTCTGTTTGCGAGTTGTCGTGGTCGATGTTATTAGTGTGTTGCATGATTTACATCGTCCCCGTGTCATGAAATAACCAAGGTTGATGTTTGGCAAGTTCAGGGCTTGTTGCTGTCTAGTATGTCCGCAGTGAATGTTAAATCTCTGTGTAAAACTCTGTTAGAAATAAAGCAAACTATCTCGGTGATATCATCAAACCCCAAATGACTGTCGTTCTTTTGGATATATATACATGTCACCCTGGACGCTTAAGGCTGAGTTCAGTTTCAGTCTATGTCGTGTATTTGACAGAATCTGCAGACCTATTTCATTCTGGGAAGGAAGCGTTTTCTACCGCCGGTGACCAGCCATTTTCAGGTACAGCTTGTACACCACCAGCTCATCCTCTTCGTCCTCGGCCGTTGGCGTCTTCGCCGGTGGCAGCTCGCCGTGCGGGAAGTCCTTCCCGAACCCGTACTCCTCCATCCACCACTCCGTCCGCGACACCCGCCTCGCCGTCGCGTCGTCTTCCCTGTACAAGAACACGCGGCGGTACCCTATGTCCTCACCCCTGCCGTTCACGACGCTGCCTTCGCGCACCAGCACGTACGTCCCTGGCCCGGCCCTCCGCGGGCGCGCTTTGTCCTCGCCGTCCTCCTTGAGCTTGTGCTGCCGGTGCACGGCGAAGAACCACTCGCACCGGTCGTTGGCCGCCGGGAACGCCACCGTGAGCGCCGCCGGGTGCGCGGCGAAGACGTCGGCCGCGGCGTACATTCTGCACCGCCGCGGGTCCCCCAGGCTGAGGCTGTCGAGGTAGAGCTGGACGAGCACCTGCGGCTTATGCACGTCTGGACGGTGCCATGGCGAGGCGGGGTCATGGACGCCGAGCATCGTGTGGACGGCCCCGCCGCGCGCCGGGTAGAGCTTGCACACCACCATGTCGAAGGCGGCGGCGGCGGCGGCGGCAGAGCGGCACTCGCCGTACTCGTCCATGCGCCACTCGGTCTCCCTCGTGGAGGCCGAGCCGGTCTCGGCCTCGTCCTCGTAGTAGCGGAAGGCGTGGCAGTAGGCGGCGCCACCGAGGAGCCTGGCCTCGCTACCAAGGCGGTAGGCGCCGGGGCCGGCCCTGCGCCGCCCGCCCTGGCATTGCGCGCGGCACACGAAGAAGAACCGCTCGGACCGGCCGTTGGCCGGCGGGTACACGGCGGCGAGGAAGCCGGGGTGCGCGCCGTAGACGTCGGCGTCGTGGATCTGCCGGGGCAGGCCGTCGCACCGCAGCGCGCGGCGCAGGGGCAGGTACCGGCCGACGATGGCGTCCGGGGCCGGGTCGAACGCTTCTCCGTCGGCGGATGCGTTGACCTGCCCGGAGTTGGGCGGCGCCGGGGGCAGGACGATCCAGCCGTCGTCAGTCTCCTCCAGGTCGCTGAGGACGGCGGAGGACGCCATGGGCTCCGGCGCGGGCTTCTTCCTGGCCGGCGAGGGTTTAAGGGCGGGCCAGTGCATGCTTGTGTGCCGCACGCACGCTGCTACTGCTCGTAGCTGCGTTCCGCGCGATGGATGGATCGGTCGATCATCCAAGGGTGCACGCAAGATCGTTGTATTATGTCAACGCGAAGCGCGCGGTTCAGGTCCCCGAGGCCGACCACCCCAACGGGTCAAGTAGACGTGGAGGTCGAGCCGGACGGTGGAGTCGTGGAACGGAACGGAGTCCGAAGCGAAACACGTCTGGACGCGGGGTGAATCTCGTCTTGTTAGCGAAAAGAAATCTCGTCGCCAGGTTTTTTAGATTTGAATGGAAAGCACCCTCCCCTGTACGTATTAGTTAGGAAGTAGTGTTTTAACAGGATAGGCATGATTTAAAATTAAATAAGTAATCAGGATAGGAATGCCAAGGGGTGTTTCCGGCGGATTTACGAGCCGAATGTATGATGACCCTTTTCAAATTTCAAGGGGTGTAGAACTTCTAGCTGGTCGACAGTCTCGAAATTCAAGCTTCTGGATTTCTTGCGAGAACATGGTTCCTTCAAAATTCGCTGATCTAGCATTGATCGAAAACACAAACATATCCGTAGGTGCTCGTGGATCGCTGTGACCATTATAGGAAAACATGATTTTTTAAAAAAATTTCTTGAAAACACATGTTTTTAAAAAAATCGGTTAACATTTGTTGAACTATTGAATTAGAAAAGGGACGTGCACCGGGTCGCCGGCTGGTCTTTTTAGAAGATCCACTCGGTCACTAGTCGCCAGGTCTCACACCATCGAGTGACCCAACGTCGTCCTCCCCACTGCAACAAAGTTAATGTTGCATTTTTTTTGAAACAATGATCATGTTGCACAAACATTTGCAACATACATCATGTTGTAGATTTTTTTTTTGCAACGAGGTCCTTATTGTAGATTTTTTTGGCAACAAGATCTTTGTTACAGGTTGTTTTACAACAAGATCTTTGTTTCGAAAAAAACATACATGGTGCTCGTCGATGTTGCAACAAGAGCCTTGTTGCAATTACAGTTGGGCCCTTGTTGAAGAAAAGAAAACATCTTTTGCTCTAGCTGCTCCGCCAGCCAATTTCAGGGGCAAATTGACGGCACACAACTCGCTTTCGAGATAGCCTTGCTCTGTTCTCTCGAGCCCTTCGGCCAAATTCGTCGATTGCCACCTCTCACACTCGTTCCCCAACCTCTTCTTGTTGGAGCCGTGGCCATGACGAGATGGAAACGACGGGTGCCACATCTCCAAGCCCGTATCCAACACCAGGAACGACTTCTCTACCAAAAAGAAAGAGCCCGTCGGAGTCAGAATCTCGGACGCTGATGGCGATACCACCACCACAAAGCATTATCTGAAAAGGATGAGGGAGAGTGATCTATTGGGCGACGACTAAGTGAGAGAAAAGATAAGGCTACCTACAAGTTTCCCGGTCCCTCTATTCTTACACGTGGTCTACTCGATCAAAAGTGATCTAACAACTCCACACTTGGCCGACGCAAGAGCATGATCTATCGGCTAAAAGGTAGCATTTCCAATTAAAAAAACAAAATGATAAGAAATTTAGAAATAAAAAGCAAAACTAAAATCATTAATTAAAATTAAACGCAAAACCTAGTAAATAAAAAATGAAAACCAATTCACGGAGTTTCCTGCATTCGACAAAACCCGATTGAAAATTTCCAAAAGGTTCACAAAATCAGCACAACAACTATTTCACACCTTAAGAGAGTCGACAGGAAACCCTCGCATCGCGAACATTAACCAGCCCTACGAGCCAACACGCCATCGTGCAATTCATGATCTCTACTATTAAAGCAGGATCGAACGTCGTGATGGTTCAACCTAGCGATGGTTCGACCTCTTCCAGCGATCCCACCTCCCACGTAAAGAAAATCGGCAAGCGGTCCCACCTCCCACGTAAAGAAAATCGGCTCCCAGGTAAAGAAAATCGGCTCCCCACGAACCCACGATCCAATCACCCCCGACCCCGTCGCCCCCGTTCTCTCCCGAGAAGATGACGCCCCGCCCACCCTGACCCCCTCGCCGCCGGCCACCCCATGCTTCCCCCTCTGCCCGGTGACCGCGGCCGGCGCGCGGGCGCTGCGGAGGGTCCATGCTAGCGCGCTCAGGTCCTTCGCCGTCGACCTGCTCGTCGCGTAGGCCGTGCCCGACCGCCCGCTCTTCTCCGACTCCGCCATCCTCTCCCCCTACGCCACCGCGCCGGACGACATCGTGCGGGGGTTCGCGTTCGCCGCCGAGCTACCCGACCCCCTCTGGCGCGCCGGGGTCGAGCCGCCGCTGATGCCCGTCTCCGCCGACCTCCAAACCCTAGATCGCGTCCGCCACCCTCCCCATTCGCCCCCTCTCCGTCGCTCATCCTCTTGCACTCTGGAGGGGCCGCCGCCGGCGGTAGCGTCTCTGCTCCCCCGTCAACCTCGAGCTCCCCATCGCCGGGAGCAGCGTCTTTGCTCCCCCATCAACCTCGAGCGTCTCTGCTCCCCCGTCAACCTCGAGCGTCCCCATCGCCGGGAGCAGCGGCAGCCATGGACGAGCTCGAGCCGGGCGTGTGAGCGCAGCGGCGGCCGTGGCCGAGCTCAAGCCTGGACGCTCCTCCGTCGTCGTTCTCTCTGGCCCAAGCTGCTACCTCTTCCTGCCTCCCTTCCGCCTGAGTCGTGGAGGAGCAACCACACGGATGGGGAGCAGCGAGGCGAGGTGGTCGTGGCTGGACGCGCGCTCGTCGATGCCACAGCAGGATAGGACGCGTGCAACAGGGAGCAGCGGGGCAAGGTGGCGCCGGTTGAGGTGAGTTGCCTTTCCTTGCTGCCCGTTGGTTTTCCACGTAGTTCTTCGTTGATCCATGATCTTGTTTTGCGTGCAGGTCCCATCAAATTTAGTCACTCTGCTGGATCTGTTGCTGGGGTCGTCGATCTGTTGATGTGGTCGTTGACTTACAGGTATGTGTATGTTGTGCCCTCTCCTTGGCCGCCGCTGGCTGCTCCTCCTCTTTGATTGCCCCTTGTTTTCCTTGCAGATCAATCCGTCCGCTCTTGCTGGTGCCTCCTTTAGTCTGACCCGGTTGACCCGGTTGCGTCTACATTCATTGATCTACAGGTTAATCCATCTTCTCCTCCTTTTTGGACCTTTTCTGTTAGATTGCTAGGTATACGTCGGCATAGCCAATCGATTGTTTTGGTCTGACCATGTGTTTGGTCACTTGCTAAATGAATTTTAGCATACCTTGATCCAGTTTGCAATTTATCCGTGGATAGGAGTTTAGTAGTATTTAGATGCATGGGCCGGATGTTTATGCTCACGCATGCAATCTGACGAGGAAATCAAAAGGTTCAGTTCAATTTTAGAGTTTAGGATCTTCCTTTTTCTTCAATTTGAGAAGCACTTATAAGAAAGTGGAGTGGGAGGTGCATCTACATGATTTGTTAATACGCAGTGCCTATGATGAATTGATTCATTCCACTCTGTTCCTCAAGGTTCAGTTTTTCGTAATGCATATTAGAGAAAATGCTTTCTTAGATGATGCAAAGTTATAGCTGTGAATATTTGCGAATAAGTCAAGTTAGAACAACACTTGAGAAAATGCTTTCTTAGATGATGCAGAGTCATAGTTGTGAATATTTGCGAACAAGCCAGGTTAGAACAACACTTGATATAATGCTTAAATTTGGCCTCCTCGATCTTTCTAATAAATTCAGTGGTAAAACAACACTTAATATAGCACTTGCACATGATTTTTGAAATTTAGTTTGGATGTTTCTTTTGTCATGAAATTTCTTCCCAAGAGATGCTCTACATTATATGTTTCTGCTATAGCATGATTCATACACTTTGGTATTTATCGTATGACCTGTATGAAAATGTTGTAACATGTTTATGCTATGTTTTACATCTTATTACAGTAGATATACATTAATGCAAAATTTGTTATTTAGTTTTATGGGATATGTTTATTTGATGTAACAAAGTTTTGTGATCAAAAGTACGTGGTGGTATATTTCAGTCCCATGTGATCGTTCACGTGTATAGCCTCTAGGATGTCTTTCGATTGACTATACATTGTATTCGGTACATTTTAGTCTGTGATCTATAATAAATTCATTTATCTTAATTGGCTACTTTGCCTCTGCTGATGGACATATGAGTCACATGTGCACCTCCTCAGTTAAGGCTTTAAAAGTAATCACATTTGGTTTCTTTTTCTTTCTGTACTTAGTGCTCGTCGGCGGGACGGTGCAAGGCACAACTCCGACATGGAGGCGTGGTGGATGTGCGGTGTAGGAAGCGACCTCTCTGGTTGGACGGTGTTCAGGCGCAACCCCGGCGCCCGTTGAGTACTGCCTTGGCAACAACCTCCCTCGGTGAGCTCCATCTTCCTCCTGCTCCTTTGCTTCGGCTACTATCTGGGACATGGCCATGGCTATATTGATGTGGTGCTCGTCTGGTTGATGCTTTATGCCCTACTCATGCATCAGTTCCTGCTTGAGCTCTGTAGTTGTGGATCCTTGCAGGCTGTTATTCATGTTTAGTTGCTATCATAGGAGCTCATGTGATGCTCTGGTTTACATGTGAATGCCCTGGTCCTATAGCTATGCTCCTGGATTTGCTAAATTGGTTGATCAGTGGCGTTCGTGCTAGGGCGAGGATGATTAACCGTGGCTGGAATAAGTGTGCCTTTGAGCAATCGAGGCACCTGTGGGTATAAAGTTGGATCCTCCCTCTTGTCTCTATAATCCTTACTGATCATGTGATACTTATTGTTCTGTCCTTGGATGGTCATTCTTCTTGAGTGATAACCAGGGCACCTCCACTGTATAAACAGATTGATCTGGTGATAAGAGATGACGGTGGTAGGTTATATGATCGAGGAAAGATGAATCTGAGCCCATTATGCAATCCATCCAGAAATTAGAACCGCAGGAGGCTACACGCGCTCTTAGCGATTTGGCGATTTCGCGCCGTTCTCGGCCGTTGTATCACGCGTGGAAACGATTTGGGACGCCGGATTGACACCCCGTGAACAGTTCCCGCACCCCATCTCGTTTTGTTGACTCCTCTCAGAGCGTGTGTGTCTCGCTGCCGTGTGGTGTTACCCGCGTGTGGGTCATGCCTGTCAGCGATCGTGGTTTGTCTGTTCTTATGTGCGTCCCGTCGGCGTTGGCGCGTTCCCAGCGCCCTGCCACCGCGTGTGGTTTCATCGCCCCGTCGAGGGCATTTTGGACTTTTCATCTTTCACCCCATGTGCGTGGTGGACGTTGGTTGGTCTGTGCGTCGATGGGGTGAGGGAGCGCGGGTCGGCTTGTCTCTTCGTGCTCCGAGTCGCCCCCTTCTTTCTGGACCTCCCCTCCTCCTCTTGTCGCCGTCCCCGCCGATGCTTGTCCTTCCTGTCGTTCTTCACATGTGATTCCTCTCGCTCATGGATCGTCCCCATCTTTTATACCGCCTGGTTCTTAGCGTGCTCCTTGTTTCTCTGGCTGTTTTGTAGTTGGGACGGTTTCGTGGCCTGCGGGGCGATGATGATGAATCTGCTGAAATAAGCATGATGTGGGTTGTGGGCACTAAATTAGAGCCCACCCTTACCTCTCTTGCAACCTGTTTAATTCAGCTTTATGTTGGATGTTCTGCGCCTCAGATAGTCATTCTGACGAGTGATAACGAGGGCAGTTCGTTTACATTGTGATGGGTATGTCATGCAGCAAGAGATGTGAGTGTTAGGCTTGAAGATCGAAGACAAAACTGAGCCCTCTTTTGCTATGTTACAGCCTACAAATACAAGAAAAAATCATTATCTATTATTCAGTGTTATTTTCCCTTTTTCTATTCCTCTATTGTGTTGACCCCCCTCTTCTTCTCTTCATCAATGCCAAGACCCAGTAACCACTACCGTGGGACTGGGAGCACTCAACCACAGATACCCACCCTCTTCACCCCCATTCGTCGCATCAAATCTACCATCTTGTTAGCCATCCTCTCCCTCTTTTTCTCTCTCTCACACACATCTGAACGGTGGAAGCTTCATGTGTTGTCCAGATCCTATAGACAACTTGCAGCTTGCCTTCATGTTTTAAATTTTGATCCACCAAGAACAAGCAAGTGGTTATAGGAACTTTTATTTGTTTCTCACCTGAAAGTTATGATGTAATTCTTGAATTAATTAGCGCTCTTTCTTGATGTTACACCGTGGGACTGAAAAATGAAATAGGAACTTTTATTTGGTTCTCACGTGAAAGTTATGATGTAATTCTTGAATTAATTAGCGCTTGTTTCTTGATGTTACACTGTAGGACTGAAAAATGAAATAGTACGTGCTTCATCATGTGGTCCTATATTTTTAATAATAGTTTTTTCACTGGTTCTCAACAGAAATTCTTGCCTGAATCTTGCAATGGAGATAGTGTCAATAATGGAGTTGAAGTTTTCCTCTATTGTCTATGAAGGTAAGATACGTGAAATAACAACTGTTCACTCTCCAATAACAAGCATGTGGTTATAGAGATTTTTGTTTGTTGCTCACCTGAAAGTTATATGCAACTCAGTATTTTTTAAACTAACTAGACTGTCGGACTAATAATTGAATGTCTGTTTGTTCACATGTCTGAGATTTATGGGTTCAAATTCACACAAAACTCATCTTATTGTTCCGTTGACATCCGCCCTACTAAGTAGTCTTACACCACGGAGAAGACAACACAATAATTTTATTTTTATGTAATTATTGATGTAAAACTGCTCAACTTTTTCAGTACCAACAGAAGACACGGGGATGACAGTGAATCATCGAGTAATAACCAAGATCATCTAGATGTATGAACCTGCCTCATTGTGGTTGTGCGGAGACATTGATGATGATGAGTCTCTCATGTCACCATGAGTTCCACCTCGGTAAGGGGGCATGGATCGATTGATTCATAGTCGAGCCTCTCATAGTCGAGCCTCTCCTGCTTATCATAATTTTCATAACTGACTGAACGGATGCGTGAATATGTTGTTCCTTTTGGTAGGAGAATATTAGGCAAAGTAGTGGCTCAAACCGGCAGGATTAGGAGCTGAAGGAGTGAGTGGGTAAAGTCGATGAGTGAAAAGGCATCTTCACAAGCAGCAACTCCACCATCACATTTTGCAGCATTCAGGTAGAACCAAACAAGGACTTTATATAGATGCCTAATTTTTAACCTGTACTGTGTTTATTAGAGTGTTGTGCACAGAAAAAATATTTTCCCTAAGCATACTGCTCCTTTTATCAATTGTTTATGACTACATATGGATGGATGATTAAAGGCGAGACTTCACTCGAAGAAATATAAGGGGATATTTCAGCTTTATTATCTGCTTTGCCGGCTACCTGTTATATGTGTTTTTTTCTTCTGGATTTTGAATTACCGAGTGGTCTCTAATCCACCATGAAACTTATCTTTATAAGTTGGCCTTAAGCCGATGGGCAGTATTTAGTACTGGTAAAAAAACTTTACGTTGTGATAGTCGTATGTCATTTGCACTATCAAGTATGCTGGGATGGTGAACTGTACCAGCTGGCTGCTCATGACATTTTTGTCAGCACTTGGTTCAGCTTCGTTTTGTGACTGCAAATTGTTTTTACTAGGCATTGTCCCATATGGTATAGATATGGCCGATGGCTTTAGTTCATTAAGAGATTTGCTTATATCAACACCGGTACACCAATATCCACTCACATCAATCACATTCTTTGTTTGCTGCAAATTGACGGATGCATGACTTCTCACTGGGAAGTTTATCAACCCATACATACAAAACTAGCTCAATTTCACACCATTACTGACTAATATTGAAATGTAGATTAACAACATTGCAAGTATTGGGTTATCTCTCTATTTATGTGGAGCGCAATGTTTGGACACAAAGATGAAGATGGCCGAGGAGCGACTCCACAGACGCTTCTAAGAAAAGAAATGCGGTGATTTACTAAGCAACAAGTTGATCTGTTATGAGAGGTGGTACGTAGATGATGGACATAACAGGGGACACGGTTGAGCCCCATGTAGAGATCTTCTGCGTCTTACTTCATGCAAGTTTGATTATATGAGTGGGTTACTTTTTTGATGATATTATCATATTTGAAAGGAATGGGAAGCACAACTCCTAATATTGATGCTCATTCTTTTTTTATTTTGGTACTCCAATGAATAGACCTCCAAGCAATTCCTTGGTCTGTCTTAGTCTATCTATCCTCAAAATTATTATTGTATTTGTATAATTTGACACTGGCGTGTATTTTGGGCATACTACTCAGTTTTTATTTTGCATCAGGAGATTTGTTTGTGCACGCTCCTGTGTATGTATTATAGTTTAGAAGAAAATATATATGTAGTTGGAAGTACAACAATAGCTAAAAACCTTGTCTTGAAGTGTCCATAAATATGAAATATTATAATATAAATTTATTTCAATACAAGATTTTTCCTTCTATGTATGCAGCGCATGACAGATTCGGAATTTTATTTTTGTATTTTCATATTTCAATATAAGATGAATTATTATCTAGATGTCCTGAAAGATAAGTTCTATATTATTATTAAATTGTTCGTTTCCAGCTGATTGTTGGCCTGTTAGGGGTTGTAAAGCATATCAGTATTCCTCACCTTTGATGTCATTTTATTTATTTTTCATTCCTTGTCATATAGGAGTACTAGATAAGGATATATTTGATGCAATTATGAAAGAAGGGACAGGAAATAAATGGATACTTGTCGCTGTATGACTGAAACAATGTTTATACAAGTTCAATAGATTTATGAATTAAAATATTTTTTGGTTCCATGACAACGCACAAGCATTCAGCTAGGACGATGGAAGGATGATTCTTGACCCTCTCATTGACCAACGGCAACGAAAGATAAGGGGTTAAGCGTAGCGTCAAGACAATCTGGTAGATTGAATTGGATTGGATAACCAACAACAATGATAGGGACAATAATTTTATTGTTCTGTGGCAACGCACGGGCACTAAACTAGTATGTATAACGACGTGATCTACTTGAAGCGAGCGCAGCCGGTTTTCTCCAGAATTTTTTCCTTTTCTGTTATTTCTTTTATTTTTTCTTCGTTCTGTTATTTTATTTTTTTCTCCTTCGGTTTTACATTTGTTTTTTCAATTTTTATTTACTAGCAAAAGGGCCCGTGCGTTGCAACGGAAGAAAAACATTTAAAATCTTCAATGATGCTGATCATATTATGTCTTTAAAATTTTAGAACATTTCTTGAAATGCATGAACATTTTTTTGAATTAGTAAACATTTTTTTCAATTGTACTCAAAAAATAACACACAATTTTTTTTTGAAAATCATGGACTTTTATTGTTTTCACCAACATTGTTCTCAAAATTATGAACATTTTTTGAATATGCGAATATTTTTACAAAAATCTCGAGCATTTTTTAAATTCACAAACATTTTATGTTTTCTTCAAACTTTTATTTTAAAATTCTCAGTTTTATTAATTGCAAAAGTTTTTCAAAGTTCTAAATTATTTAAATTGAAAATGGAACAGAAAAATGAAAATAAAAAACGAGACTAAAAACAGAAGCACAAACTATTTTTAAGATTTTTACACGGACTTGTGTTTACAATCATTGATTTTTTTATTTTATGGATGTTTTCTCAAAATTTAAACATTTTTTTTGTATATGTAAACATTTTTCAAAACTCGTGAGTAGTTTTTGAATTCTCAAAAAAATTATGTTTTTTTGAATATTTTATTTCGAAATTCTCAGTTTCTTAAAATTGAGAAAAGTTATTTCAAGTTCTAAATTATTTAAAGTAGAAAAAGAAAATGGAACTGAAAAAATGGAAAAACTAAAAAAAACAGACGTCCAAACATGGGCCAGCCTAAACAGGTGTGCTGCATCTTTTTCCAACGCCCAAACCGTAATATAGGAGGTGCCTACATTGGCCGGCCTAGTCCGGAGATTTTTCTGTTTAACACATTTTCTATGACTTATAGGTGGCATTGGTGGGTAATTTTAGTCAACTTTAGGGGCAAATTAAAACCAACTGATATTTTGGACTCCATCGGACCAGGAGTGGGGTTAGTTTCGATTAAATATAGGTGTTTTTATGTAAAATGTAAAAAACGATTTGTTTTCTAACTTAAATCCGAACTGCGGGTTGATTTCAGGAAACGTCAAAGGCTTTTTAGTAAAAGTGGCACGACGGACGACACAAGCAGTCGGCGCTTTATTATTAGATACAGATTTTACTTTTGTTTATTTAGTTTCTTATTCTGTTCTCCTTCGTTTCTTTGTGTTTTCCATTCTATATTCTTATATACATGATCGATATATTTTTAAATACTTGTTCAATATTTGTAAAATATTTTTCAAATACTTATTCAATATTTTTTATACATGATCAATAATTTTTGAAATATATGATCAACATTTTTGAATATACCTGTTCATCATTTTCTAAAATACTTGTTCAACATATTTCAATTACTTGTTTAATATTTTCCAAATACTTGTCGACAGTTTTTATATACATGATCAATAATATTTCAAATAGTTGTTCAATATATTTTAATACTTGTTCAAAAAAAATCAAATGCTTTGAAGAATGTCTTTTGCAATATATATTTAGAATATTTTAACAATAAACAAAAGTATAAAAATAAAATTAGTGGCCAGGCCGTCGGCATACATCCGACACATGTGGGCGTTCTATTCGGTAAACTGTGTCGATGGAACCGTCAGCTACCGTCATGTGTGCACGGTTACTAACAATGATTCTATGCCGACGGGTGTACATACACTATATGCCGACGGCTTTTCTGCACTGACAGCCCCACCCAGATACGTCGACGTTCGCATTATCGACTACGCTATGCCGACGGGGACCGTCGGCATATGTCTGCCCCGACGAACTTGTGCCCTGCGCAGATGGTGTTAGGCCGTCGGCGTAGCCCGTCATTCCGATAATGATGACCGCCAACACATATTTCCTTCATCTCAAAATAAGTGTCTCAACTTTATACTAACTTTAATGTAAAATTATATTAAATTTGAGACACTTATTTGAAAACGTAAAGAGCACATGCATGCACTACAGAAGGTACCCTTTTTCCTCAAAAAAGAAAATAGGTACCATCTTTTTTTATACTAATAAGTATGTTTTCGGTGAATCTAAGCAACTAAGTTTCGTAACACCTAGTCAACAAAATTGCATTACTTTTAGTTTTTCTTTTCTTTTATAAACTGGTGGTTGGTGTGTTAAAAACATCGAGACAACTATCCATGTTGACCAAAAAATAACTATTTTACGCCGGCTGAGCTATAATGCCCTCTTTAGTTAATTTTAATAGAGGTGGATTATACTTAGTGTTCAAGAATTCATTCGATTAATGTGTTAATTGCTATTCATGAGTGGCCGAATCGAATGTAACACTTTTTCAACGCATTAACGTCCTAGAATGATTAAATGGTTTCTCAGACGGATTAAATGATCTGTTAGACAAATTAATAAGTTTTCATGCCGATTAAATGTTGTTGGTCCACTAACTTGTGGACAAACAAAACCCAATTATTTGGCCCATAACCCATCCGAGTCTCTTCCCTTTCCAAAGAGCTAGGGTTTCTCCCTTCACCCGCCCCATCCCGCTCTTCTCTTCCCCTCATGACCTTTATGGCACTTGGGTCAGGTTCTCATCGGCACACTACCACTTCCTCTCCTCCGCTATGTGTCACTGCTTTCTCTTCTCCCTCTGTGCGTCACTGTCGGTCCAGTGGGACCCGAGGTACCACGTCCCGTCTATCGCTGGCCCTGAGGACGACGTGCGGGCTGGCCCAAAAGAGACAGTCGTGCCCCCAACTGGTCCAAAGGGAGCCGCTTTGTGAGGGGTGTGCTCTGCCAGGCTCCATTGCTACCAGCTCAGGCCCTCCCGAGGCCTTCGAGCGCCAGGGCGCCCCGCGAGGCCCCTCCCGTGAGGCGGCCTCGTCAGGCTTGGCATGCGGCGCCGATCGAAGGGACCCGCGCCCATCACATGGGTGGCGTGCTCACATCGAGAACGACAGCGGACGTCCATCCGGCTAGCACAGACAGAGAGGATTTCCCTTCTAGTGATTGGGAGGCAGTGCGAACTACTCCCCCAAAAGCAGGTGGCAAAAGCTTACCATTTCAGTGATAGAGGATCAGGATGGGTCGATGCTGCACGAGGAGGTCATCGTTGTATCCACGACCACGTCACAAAGGCTACTTTATTAGGCGAAGACCACCTTTAGTCACGATAGGACTGGATTCCTGCCCCCCTTTGTATTGCCGCTCTGTTGCTACCCTTCCCACTCATGTTTTCGAGAAATAGGACCAAGACACCACAAGAGGGGCAGGACCGCATCTGTATACGGGACCGGACCATTCTCTCCCCAACCTCTATGTAAGAGAGCCTCAAGCTCCCCCTTTTCGAAGAAAGCAAATCACAAGAAGGAGTAGGGTTTTATGCCATCGGCGACCCGAACCTGTGACAGCCCGAGACCGACGTTTCCCTTTTATTCCGTTTTCGTCGTGTGATTATTTTTATTTGTCACATCATCATCGCATCATGCGCATCATCCGCATTGCATCGGCATCCCGTTGCCGCCAGTTTTCAAAAATTGCATCCTTATTAGTTGCCGGGTCTCTCCGTTCTCGTCGTTATCCGTTTTGAGCCCGACCTCACACGCACGCGTCCGCGGCATCGTCAAAACCATGTTTTTAAAAGTGCGTAAAATATTCTCTGATTGGGTTGAAACTTGACATGCGGTCTTATTTAGTTGTAGGTAGGCCGCCTGCCAAATTTCGTCGCAATCGGAGCCCGTATGGTACCCGAATGGTCGACCGTAGCGGCACCGTATTCGGTCTATCGTCGCACGTTTTTCGGTGTTTTAAAATCTCGTTGCCGGGTCGCTCGTTTTCCCTCTCGTCCCTGGCTAGCCTACTCTACACAGCCACTTAGCCTTCCCCCGTTCGAAACTGTTCGATTTAGATCGCGCGGTTGAAACCGGGGCGAAATTCTGCTAAACCTAGCCCCCCCATTGTTATAAATAGACCCAAAAAACCTGCCTAATCTAGCCCCTCTCTCTCACCTCCTCGTTTTCCGCGCCACCCCACCAAACCCTAGCCGCCGCCTCAGCCCTCTCTCTCCTCCTCAGCGTGCCAGGCCCGCCGAGCGCAGATCGGGCCTGGGCGAGCCCACCCAGTGCCGCCGCCGCGTGGGAGCCAGCACCCGCGCCCCTGCTCCCGAGCTGCGCTGCTCCACCGCGCCTCCTCTCTAGATCCGGCATCCCGCCGGCTAGCCATGCCGCCCCTCGGCATCCCTTGCCGCTAGTCCCCGCCACCCACCGCCGGCAGCCGCGCCGCCGGAGTGCCGCAGACTGCCGGCCTGTGACAGCCCGATGCCGACGTCCTAGAAGATTCCCCTTTTCTTTCCGTTTTCGTCGTGTGTCTATTTACTTTCGTCTCATCATCACCGCATCATGCGCATCATATGCACTGCATCAGCATCCCGTTGCCGGCCGTTTTCAAACTTGCATTCGTTAGTAGTTGCCGGTTCTCGTCGTTGTCCGTTCTGAGCCCGATCGCACACGCACGCGTCCGTGGCACCGTCGTAACCCTGTTTTTAAAGCGTGTATAAAACTTTCTCTGATCGGGGTGAAACTTGGCATGCGGTCGTAAATAATTATCGCTAGGCCGCCTGTCGAATTTCGTCGCGATCGGAGTTCGTATCGTACCCGAACGGTCGACCGTAGCGGCACCGTCTCCGGTTATTCGTCGGACGTCCGTCGGTGTTTTTAAAAAATCGTTGTCGCGCCGCCCGTTCTCCCTATTGTCTCCGGATATCCCCTCTACACGGCCGCGTACCCATTCCCGCGTGCGGAATCGTTCGAATCCGACCCCGCGGTTTGATCCGGAACGCGATTCCGGGTAACCTAGCCCCCTCATTTGTCTATAAATAGACCTCCTCCTTAATTTTAGCCACCCAACCCCCTCCACCTCGATTTCCGCGCCCCACCTGCCCCAACAACCGCCACCTCTAGCCTCTCTCCTCTCTCCTCTCGCACGGGGCCCGCCCAGGCCCATCTGGAGCCCGCCCCGGGCCCGAGCCGCCGCCGCCGCTAGCCCGAGCTCCCTTCCATGGAGTCCGTGCCCGAGGTGACCAACCCCGCAGCAGCACCCGTGCCTCGGGACTCCCTCGCGCCGCCGCCGCCGGCCCTTGCACAGCCAGCCCCGCCGCCTTGCGCCTCCAGCGTCGGCCACGGCCGCTGCCTCGCCGGTGCGCCGCCCCGTTCTGCCCCCATGCGAGATCTCGCGCAGCCGACAGCTTCCTCACCGCCGGCCTGCCCCGCCGGCCCGCCTGCTCGCCTCCCGCGTGCGCCGCCGTCGCCCAGTCCCCTGTGTCCGCGCCTGTGTGCCGCCGCCTGTTGCAGTGCCGCTGGGCATCTCCCGCGCGGGACCTCCCGCTGGCGAGCGCTCCGCCGACGCGATCTGGAGCGAGCACCAGATTGGGGGAGAGGCGGTTGACCGCGCCGGCCCCGTGGGCTGCTGCAGCCGGCCCGGTCGCCCCTCTGCCGATCCAGGCCAACAGCGCCCTCGCCCCGCGTGGGCCTTGGCTGCTCCAGGAACCGAGCCGGCCTGCCCCTCCACCGAACGGGCCGGCCCAAAGTGAGCCAACACCCGAGCCCTCTTTTCTTTGCACAATGCGGTGTTAATTTATCTTGCGCCCCGTTAGGCCCATTAGTATATTAGGTTATTCTCGGAATTAATAAATTCCAGAAAAAAAGATGAATATTAGATCGTCAATAGATTATCATCCGTAAGTCGGATCGAGGCATATTGTATATGGTTTTGGCGTAGAATTTCGCGTAGAATCCGTTTTTGCAACATGCATAATTGTTTGACGTAGTTTGAGCCGCCTTATGCCTAGGTTTACGTGCTGTCTAGATATGATAGTGCCCGTATTTATTTTTCGCGCAAGTCCGGATTGCTCGAATGCCTTAGATAAAATGGCCATGCTCTAGGGACACCTTTGCCACGTATTTCAGAGTAGTCGTTGATATTTTTACGTGTAGGGATTTGTCGCTAGATTATTTTCCATGTTTAGGGTTATATCTCGCATTTACGTGTGGCAATATTTTTGTTGTGCAACCCCGCATATTTTATATGTTTTCGGGGTAGAAAAATCCATGTGATTTTTCTGTGCAATTTGTTTTAGCTTTTGAGCAAGTTAGTTCGCGCGATATTTTGCCGTGATGCCCTTTTGTTTAATTCATAGGGTTTATTCCGTGCTTCGTTTGACGGAGTTGTCAACAAGAGAGTTGATCTTTGATGTTTAGACTAGCCCCTGGTATTTTTAGTTGCAATAGAAATGCATGTTTAGGTGTGGTTTGATTGTCCTCAAGTTGCTAGAAATAGCGCTGATTTTGAGGAGCTGAAATATTTCTAAGTCTGGAATCTGTTATTATTTTGTTGCTGTTTTGTTTTGCTTCTGTCTTGTGATCTGTAGCTCTTTTGAGGTTGGTCCAATGGAGTTAGTTGTAGCCCTTGTGTTTCTCTAGCGTGCTGTGAATTTTCATGCCATTTGGAGTCCTGTATCTATAGGTTTTGCTGCTGTCAATATTGCTTCAGATCAAAAACTGCCCTTTCATGAGGTGTAATTTTCACTAAGTCTGAAATAGTGAGTGGGATGCCTTTTTGTGACTTCCTTCCCTAGTGATCCATGATGCCATGCTAGTTGTTGTTAGTTGTTTGTTGCAGTCCTTCTTGCCCTCTTTCGTGCCATGCCTTGCTTGAGTTTATCGGAGTTGTGTAGCCCGTAATTGTGGGGTGTAGAAAATGCTATGTGGCTGATTTTGGCAGATTGTAGCGATTTCTTGTTTTGCTCGTAGTTGTTGAACCGTAGCTCCGTTTTGATCGTGTCCTACATGAAACTTGCTTAGAATCTCGTGTAGTTCCATTTTCTCGTGCTGGTTGCATGTGTTGAAGTGCTCGTAGCCGTCGTTGCACACATATTGCATTCATGCCATCATATCTTGCGGTGCTTGTAACTTTTGATCCATAGCTCCGTTGGAGATGTTCTTTATGTGTAGATTGCTTGAAATGACGCGTAGAATCATGTGAACCTATTTGTTTTGCTGTTTAACAACTAATTAAATGCATTAGTTCAGATCTGGACAGAATTGTAAATTAACATGTGAGGTCGTCTCGGAGGTGCTATATGTCATTTCCAACCTCATTTGAAATGCCTAGATAAGTAGTTTAATTACGCTTCACCTCTTGTCATGTTTAACCACATTTAATATTGCCGTGTACCTAATCGGGATAGAACTAAATAAATTAACGTGGAGTTTCGTCAATATGCAACTCGTTGCATATTGAACTTCACTTAACGTGTAGTGTTTGAGTGTGTGATTTGTCATGCCGTGACTTGCATGTTTTCAGATGCTCATGCATCATTTGTGTTGTGCATTGTGTGGTGAATACCGTGTGTTGATTTGTGTTTCCGGTTTGCTTCATTTCGATAGAGTTCCGCAGCGTGTCGGATTGTGAGGACCCGTTCGACTACGTCGGTTCGTCTGTTTCACGGAGGCATTCTTCTTCCAAGCGGGATCTCAGGCAAGATGACCATTTCCCCAGATACCATTACTATCATTGCCATGCTAGTTTATCGCTTCTACCATTTATGTCTCGTTGCCTACCACATGTTAAATATCAGCCTCTCAACAATGCCAGGAAACCTTCAACCTGTTTAACCTAGCAAACCACTGATTGGCTATGTTACCACTTGCTTAACCCTGTGTTAGCGTTGCTAGTTGCAAGTGCAGTTGCTTCCATGTGAAAACACGGTTCCTTGTCATATCACCATATTAATGATATTTAATTTAATGCACCTATATACTTGGTAAAAGGTGGAAGGCTCGGCCTTTCTAGCCTGGTGTTTTGTTCCACCTTTGCCCCCTTAGTTTCCGGCTACCAGTGTTATGTTCCATAAATGAGCGCTCCTAACACGATCGGGGTTGTTATGGGGACCCCCTTGATAATTCGTTTTAGATTAAAGCTGGTCTGGCAGGGCCCAACTTTGGTACTACATTTGCCTAATCACTAATGAATTGCATATGGAGTAATTAACCCAAGGATATTTAATCAACCCCCCGGGCCAATGCTCCGCATGAGTGTTGGTCCACCCACCTAGCAGTCGGCGGTGCCACCTCGGGGCAACTCGAGGTTTGGCTACCGTCCACTATGCATAGACGGTGTGTCCTGAGAACGAGATACGCAGCTCCTATCGGGTTCGTCGACACACCGGGTGGCCTTGCTGGATTAGTTTTACCTTTGACGAGATATCTTGTGCATCGGGATTCCGGTGATGCTTTGGGTAATCTCAGAGTTGAGGTTTTCCACTAGGGAATCCGACGAGATCGCGAGTTTCGTGATTGAGGATTTCTATGCGGCTTGTGGTAATTTGTGATGGACTAGTTGGAGCACCCGTGCAGGGTTAAATCTTTCGGAAAGCCGTGCCCGCGGTTATGTGGCAACGTGGAAGCTTTGTTTAACACTGGTTCTAGATAACTTGAAGTTAACTTAATTAAAATATACCAACTGTGTGCGTAACCGTGACTGTCTCTTTCGTGAGTTCTTCTCCGATCGAGGTAGGACTGGGCGTTCGGGTAATTTGGTTTCTTCGGTTCGGTTAGTTCGGTTTGCGGGTAGTACGGTTAGTGAAGAATGGAAACCGAATTTTTATATGCCGCATAAGTACCCGTACCCAAATTACCCAAAAAAATCGGTTCATGTAATTCGGGTACCCAAAACCCGAAATATTTAGTCCATTACACTGGACCAATTCCAGATTTAGTGCACAACACATGCGAGATCTTCATTAGTCTGATTGTCTGAAGCACAGATACAATATAGTGCATATGTTCACAAGCATAGATCAAATATAATTGTGCACAAGCATATATCAGATAAACAGAAAAAAAAACATCACAAGCATATATCAGATAACTTGAGTCACAAATCAGGCTGAGTCACAAACACAAAACAAACATGGTTCAAGCTGAATAGTTAAATCATAGAAGATAGAACACAAGAAAAGAAGCTGAGAGGATTCCTTGACAGCAGCACACTTCCTTTGATGTTCACCTCGTATTCCCTATAGAAGTGAAAAGAAAATCACTTAAATATATTGTGCAAATGCAAAGCAAATTAAAACAGAAATCTTGTTCAAAATTAAAGTGATATGTATACGAGATCATGCATATCATTTCCACTTTCCCACCATAGTTTCTAGCATATCAAGTTGAAAACAACATGCAAGTTACATAGGAAATCTTACAAGAATTTCACTCACCAAGACTTATGATTCGGTGTCATCAATGGTGATGCGAACACTTGCACTTGTACCAGACATAGCAATGTTTAGATCAGACAATTCTTGAAGTACATCTGACAGTAATAAATAAAGCAAGATAATGTAAGTATGAAGAAAATAGAAAGCACATATCTAAGAGTAACTTATTTGCTTAATTACCTTGTTCAAGGTTGGACAGTAGCTCAGCATCCTCTTCATCGTTAACTGGAATTTCTCTTCGCAACCAATCTTGAGTACAAAGTAGTGCCTGCACCATGAATGGAGTAAGAGAGCTTCGGAAGTCATCAAGGATGCGTCCACCGGTGCTAAAAGCCGATTCTGATGCAACCGTAGATATTGGGAAAGCTAGGACATCACGAGCTAAGCGTGATAGCACAGGAAATCTTGATGAGTTAACCTTCCACCACTCAAGAATATTGAATTTCCCGCTGTTTGCTTCATTATCCTCCGTAAGGTACTTTTCAAGTTCAGACTTGCAAGGGCTGATGCCAATTCCACAGTCATTCATTCTCATTTTCTTCGCAATCAAAGAACTCATCAAGCTTTCACAGCTGCTCTCTTCAAAGTCAGGTGCATCATCAGGTTGAATTTCATGCTCACTTGGACCATATAACTTAACATACTCCTTGAACAGATTATTAAGTGTTGCATTCATTTTTGTCCACACCTCATCTCCATTGATGTCTCCAAACATTTCAAAGGTTGCAATCTTGATGTAATTTGACAACTTATATCTTGGATCAAGAGCAACAGCCACAAAAATCAAGATGTCGAAGCTCTTGTGATCTCCCCAATACTTGTTGTACTTGTCAATCATCCTTTCTCCCATATCTCTTTGCAAGAAGTCCCCGCTTCCACACCATGCCCTCAGCAAGACAATGATATCAGCAATTTGATGGAAGAAGATATGAGATGTGCAATGATTTGAGGCTGAAACACGAAGGGTAAGCTTATAGAAATGCTCAAGAAACTCAGCCATCTTTGAAGCATTATCCCAATCTTCAGGTTCAGGCACTCCTGGCATTTTATCGCTGTTTAGCTCAATTGCAAAGTATGGGTCCTCTTCTTCATACCTCACAAAGACCTTCTCATATGTGGCTGCAGCTTTCAGCATTAAGTACGTGGAGTTCCATCTAGTGCATACATCAAGTGATAAGAAACCTTTGGTTGTCAACTTCTCTAATTCAACACACTTCTTGAACTTGGTAATTCTAGCGGGAGAATTCTTAATAAACTTGACAGCAGCACGAACTCGCTTTACCGAGATGTCCAACTCTTTTAGCCCATCGGTAACTATCAAGTTCATAATATGAGCAGCACATCTCATGTGCATATATTCTCCTCTCCCTATGCTTACGTTTGCACTGTTCATGATCCTCTTTATGTAGTTTACAGCTCCATCATTTGGTGAGGCATTGTCAACTGTGACTGAAAACACCTTATCTATGCCCCACTCAACCAAACACTTCTCCAGGTCCTTCCCAATGTCTTCCCCCTTGTGACCCCTCACCAAGAAAAATCCAATGATCCACTTATGTAGAATCCATTCACTGTCAACAAAATGGGCTGTTACACACATAAAATTCTGCTTTTGGGAAGATGTCCATGTGTCAGTAGTTAGGCAAACTCTTTCACATGATTCTTTCAAGAATTTCTTGAGCTTGACTTTCTCCCTGTAATGAATGCGCACACAATCTCTAGTAACTGTCCTCCTAGATGGGACATTGAAACGAGGACAAGCCTTTGCCACAAACCTTCTATATCCTGGCTTCTCAACAAATGAGAACGGAAGCTCATCCATAATTACCATTTCAGCCAAAGCATCTTTGAGCTTATCCTGATCAAATCTCCAGGTGGTGAGAGAGCACTTACTAGTATCTGCCATATTCGGAGTAGCTTGTAGAGTTGGATGCTTGTCATCATTGACCCTATGAGGATTTTTCTTGCACGACGTCAAATGCTTCAGTAAGGATGATGTACCATTCCTTTTAGCAACACAAGCAAGCTCATTTTTGCAATAGTTGCATGTTGCTTTGGACAACACACCCCCATCGAGGACCTTGGTAAAATGGTTCCAAACTTCAGACCGTGGAGCCATTTCCTTTCTTTTCTTTGCATTTGTTGTCGTCTTATCAGCCTCGGTCATCTCCTTCTGTTGCTGGTTCGTGGGCTGCTGCCCATCATTACTGTCCTTCTCCGAGTTCAAAGCGGTGTAAGGGGAGGTGCCTGACGCCGACATATGAGAGGTTTGATCTTCCATCTACAAAAAACAAATGACACAACTAGTTAGCCTAACATATCAGCAATGAGAAGAGAGGTCAAAAGAAGAAACAATTTATTACAGAAAATATAACAGCATAAGTACAGTTTTCAGTTTAACAGTACAACTACAGACTTTTTTCTGAATTTTAACAGTACAACTACAAGTATTAGTTTTGTCTAGAGCTGATAGCCTGATACAAATCAATCAGTATAACTACAGTCTTTTTTTTTGCAGAGAAATACAACTACAAACTGATATAACTTTTATCTGAATTTTTGCAGAGAAATACAACTACAACTACAGTCTTCTTTTTGCACAGAAATACACCAATTAGTATAACTACAAACTAATAACTCGAGCATAGGAATAGGGAGAAATACGTTTGACTACTTGAGCATAGGAACCGGGATTCAAACTTAGCCTGAATCAACAAGTACTTTTGACTACTTGAGCATACGAATTCAGCCACAGGGACTTACCACTGAAGTTGGTCACTGGCTCACTGCCGTCGACTGTGAGTGCGTTGACTCTGGCCCGACAGCTCGCACGTCTCCTCGTACAGCAACTCGCAGCTCGCGCGTCTCCTCGGCGCGTCGCTACAGGCTACAACAACCGACGGGTGGCGGCTCGCGCGTCTCCCAGCACGCGTCAGGCGTCACGAGCAGGTGGAGGCGCCACCATCCGCCGCCGCCGCTGAAAACTAGGGTTAGGGCGAGCCGGCGAGGAGGGTCGAGGCAGAGAAGAAAAGGAATGAACTAGGTGAGGAGCCGAGGAGGCTTTTGTGAGCCGGGAGGCTTGTGTGCGAGCGGGGAGTTGGGCCGGCAGGCCGCACAAGTGCTGACTGCTGAGGTGCAGCCGTGCTGACGGATGAGCTGCTCGTGTTGTGTACTTCGGTTAATATGGCTACTTCGGGTTTTCACACCTACTAACCGAACCCGTACCCGAAGACCGAAACGTTCTAAAACGAGAACCGTACCGAAGCCCGAAACCCGAATTAACCGACATTTCGGGTATTACGGTTCGGTTCGGGTTCGGGTAACGGTTTCGGGTACCCGAACGCCCATGCCTAGATCGAGGACACGGTGGGGTTATGTCTGACGTAGGTAGGTGTTCAGGATCATTCATTTGATCATCAGTAGTTCACGTCCGTTATGCGTAGATCTTCCCCCTCTTATTTCTTGTACTCGTAAGTTAGCCACCAAATATATGCTTAGCCGCTGCTGCAACCTCACCACTTAACCTTGCCTCACCCATTAAGCTTTGCTAATCTTGATACCTTTGGAAATGAGATTGCTGAGTCCCCTGTGGCTCACAGATTACTACAACACCAGTTGAAGGTACAGGTAAAGGTTACTTGACGCGAGCGCGTTGATTGTTCATTTGGAGTTTCTTCTTCTTCTTCTTCTTCATCGATCTAGGATGGGTTCCAGGCCGGTAGCCTGGGATAGCAAGGATGGACGTCGTTCTTATTTTTCTCGTTTGTTTTCGTTCGTAGTCAGACCCTGTTCTTACTCTTGATGATTATGTAATGTACTGATGTGACTCTGATGTAGCTTGTGGCGAGTGTAAGCCAACTCCCTTTATATATCTCTTCTTTTTAGTACATGTACTTGTAACGATATCCATTCTTGCGACATGACGAGATGCGCTTCTATCCCTGACGAGGCCTTCGTGCTAAATTGAGGATAGGGTCGCATCTTGGGCATGACAAGTTGGTATCAGAGCAGTACCGACCTAGGAGCCCCCTTGATTGATCGAACTTGGCCGAGTCGAGTCTAGTGAAAAACTACTTTGAGTCTAGTTATATACCGGAGAGTAGGATTCTTTTTTCCCCTCTTCTATGCTCTGGTGAGGAGTCTTGAGGTAATAATTTAATTCTACTCCTCTTCTCACTCAAAATTTTTTTAGGATCACGCAGATATTTTTGGAATCTATATGATGCCGATGTGACGGAGTTCTGTCTTGGTGCCTCCTATCTGCTTTGAGTTTCAGGGGAGTTGAGCTCCAGGGGATTCTTGAGCACATCGTTATCATTCAGATTTCTTAATATCTCAGAACGAAGGATGTTCGTAATTGCTTCAATACTAGTAGTGGCGAGATAACCCCGATGTCCCTAGTACTGGTGCAGATTGTTCGGGAGTACTGCCACACTTTGTATCGTTGTGATCACGAGGGTCTGTTGTAGATGAAGGTCCGAGATTCTGGTTGTGTGTTGACGGATGTGATACAGGTGACGGGTTAGTATAGGAGTTGTGTGATTATTACTCCTTGTGTCCGTGTACCAGATTGCATGACCAGATATTTCGGGAATTCTTAGGTGGGAATTCAAGTAGTTGCTTATAGGACAATCTTCCAACAAATGCATGATGTTAGGTTGGGGTTCGACATCTAGTGGATTCCTGTCCACGAAAATATCGGACGAAACCTTTCTCATGAGTTTGTTCTGGCTTGTTTCATAAGCCTCATCCCTTTGTTTTGTTGGAATATGATAATTCGTGTTGCTTCGATGTCAAGTGGTGATTTCAGATCTTTCCAAGAGGTGTTCTCATATTTTTATGTGAATGCTAATCCTCTTGCTCAATCAATTGTCTCATCAATTTTGTCAACCGGAGTCGTCATGATTAATTATTTTCCAACCGGTGTGCTTCTCCGCAACTGAATTCAATCTTCTCCACTTGTTGCAGATCATTCTCTCATTTTATTCCGGAGTTCATCTCATCTAGCCCAATTTGTCTTTTGTGTTCCCCGCCCTCCCGCCCTTTTTTCTTCGGTGATTAGATTTCATCCAAGCGCATTCATTTCATTGTGCTTCCGCTATCCCTTCTTCCTTTCGTAGCCGGTGATTCTTGTGAAGATTCTCAGGAGATTCGTGTTATATTTGTTCATTCTTGTCATCCTTACCGGTGAATTTAATTCAGTTGTCCGTGTTCAGCATATCCTCTTCATCCTTGTAATTCTTTCCTAGGTTGGAAATTTTTATTAGTCTATCTTCTTGTTGACGTTTCTCTCTATTCTATCCGGAGCGTTGAAGTTATCTCAGAATTCTTGTTCTCAATTCTTTTAATTATTTCGAGGTTCTCAACCTCATCTAGTTTTCATTTCTACCGGTGTAGTATCTTCCTTTGTTAGTAATTGTTTCAACGATGGTTTCTTTGAGTGGGCCCATAACCCACAGGTTTTCCCAGGATCTTTTCTGGCTCTTGTAATCTTTTTCCGGAGTTCTCTAATTATTTCAACTATGACGTAAGTATGAATTTCATCAGTCATATTCCTTCTTCAAGATCTATTTGAATTAATTCTCATATTGGCTCAATCTTTCATTCTTCTTTTTCCGGAGTGTCTCATTAATTCTTGGTGGTGTTGTTCTCGTCATCATTCTTAGCTTGCAATTTGAAGGAGTGTTTCTCTCAATCTTGGTCCATTCTCTTGGAGATTCATCATTTCAGCCTTGTGCCATCATCTTAATTGTTGTCAGTCATGAGTAATCCCTTTCTTGCTATCCGGTGCATTTCTATATTTTCATTCTCGTTCCTCCGAAGGCCATCATGTTAGAAGATTCTTCGTTCTCAGCTTTCAGCTTTCATCCTCAATTCTTCTCAATTGTTGTCTCTTCGTTCGTCTCTCGGGTTTTTCCGGTGCCTTGTTATAGTTTTCTCTCAGGTGGCTCATGATCCCTTCTTTCTCATGTTTTTCCATTCATTGATGGTTGCCTCATTTATTTCAATTCTCACCGGTGTTTCTTGCAAAAATTCTTCTAGTTTGTGCTCATATCCCTCCTCAATCTTTTTAGAAAAATAAGTTGTATGCTAAATCCGTTGCTTGTCATCAATTTAATTTGATGAAGGATGAGCATAACAAAATTCTTATTCTTGTTCTTCCTTCTTCCAAGAGATTTCAATTCTTCTTCCGGAGCGGCTAATGATGTCAATTCATTCTCAAAGTGTTCTTCAAGATTCTTGTTGGAGAACCTCAAGTATCCTTTCTCTTGCATTTCTATGTGCAATTGTCCTTCCTTTATCCTTTGAGGTGGTATTATAGCATTCTTGTTAGTGTAGGAGCCTCGAAGAGTTTTCCTTTCAAGAATGAGATAATTAAAACCACCAATTCTATGGTCATGAGATATTTCAACCCATGATTTCTTCATTGAGCTATCTTGGTTTGGATTTCACCTAAAGCTTTTCCTATGGATTGTTGCTATCATGGTGCTTGTTAGTAATCCAAGTTCTCAATGCATCCTCTTGGTGTAAGATTTGTTCATATCTTGTTTCTCCCAATCAATCCTTGTTTCTTTTAGTGCTTGGTTGTCACCTCATAAATGTTGAGATGATTTTCACAAGTCCACTACAATCTTGTTCTTTTCGTCGTTGGTTTTCCAACTACTCTGTCTATTCTCTATCCGGAGGCTCTTTAATTCTATCCTGATGATAGTTGTCATTCTTTTGCTTCATTCTCTTCTTCCGCTTGAGCTAGTTCATATTCTCTTGTTCCGGAGGCATTGTGTTATTGCTCTTTTGGGTCAATCTTGTTGTTCTATCAAGATTGTGGTGTTCCCTTGTTCTATTTAGTTGTTTGTTATGAATATTGTCTATTTCTTCCATCTTATCGAATTTTTTGTCCCATTTTCCTATCGAAGTGCTGCCGAAATTTTCCGCGAATTCTTGCTTCTTTCTCATATCATTCCTCATCTCGTTGCAACCTTCAAGGATCGTTGGTTTCACTCGTTTGTCAAAGAAGTGACTTAATTTTTACCTCTTGTTCTTTCCCATCCTCTCCCCCTTTCATTCTTGGATCTCAGGGCGAGATCCTCTTGTAGTGTAGGAGAGTTGTGACAGCCCGATGCCGACGTCCCAGAAGATTCCCCTTTTCTTTCCGTTTTCGTCGTGTGTCTATTTACTTTCGTCTCATCATCATCGCATCATGCGCATCATATGCATTGCGTCGGCATCCCGTTGCCGCCCGTTTTCAAACTTGCATTCGTTAGTAGTTGCCGGTTCTCGTCGTTGTCCGTTCTGAGCCCGACCGCACACGCACGCGTCCGCGGCACCGTCGTAACCCTGTTTTTAAAGCATGTATAAAACTTTCTCTGATCAGGGTGAAACTTGGCATGCGGTCGTAAATAGTTATCGCTAGGCCGCCTGTCGAATTTTGTCGCGATCAGAGTTCGTATCGTACCCGAACGGTCGACCGTAGCGGCACCGTCTCCGGTTATTCGTCGGACGTCGGTCGGTGTTTTAAAAAAATCGTTGTCGCGCCGCCCGTTCTCCCTCTCGTCTCCGGATATCCCCTCTACATGGCCGCGTACCCGTTCCCGCATGCGGAATCGTTCGAATCTGACCCCACGGTTGGATCCGGAACGCGATTCCGGGTAATCTAGCCCCCCCATTTGTCTATAAATAGACCTCCTCCTTAAAACCCCCTCCACCTCGATTTCCGCGCCCCACCTACCCCAACAGCCGCCACCTCCAGTCTCTCTCCTCTCTCCTCCCGCACAGGGCCCGCCCAGGCCCATCTGGAGCCCGCCCGGGCCCAAGCCGCCGCCGCCGCTAGCCCGAGCTCCCTTCCATGGAGTCCCTGCCCGAGGTGACCAACCCCGCAGCAGCACCCGTGCCTCGGGACTCCCTCGCGCCACCGCCGCCGGCCCTTGCACAGCCAGCCCCGCCGCCTTGCGTCTCCACCGTCGGCCACGGCCGCTGCCTCGCCGGTGCGCCGCCCCGTTCTGCCCCCATGCGAGATCTCGCGCAGCCGGCAGCTTCCTCACCGCGGGCCTGCCCCGCCGCCCCGCCTGCTCGCCTCCCGCGTGCGCCGCCGTCGCCCAGTCCCCTGTGTCCGCGCCTGCGTGCCGCCGCCTGCTGCAGTGCCGCTGGGCATCTCCCCCGCTGGACCTCCCGCTGGCGAGCGCTCCGCCGACGCGATCTGGAGCGAGCACCAGATCGTGGGAGCGGCGGTTGACCGCGCCGGCCCCGTGGGCTGCTGCAGCCAGCCCAGTCGCCCCTCTGCCGATCCAGGCCAGCAGTGCCCTCGCCCCGCGTGGGCCTTGGCTGCTCCAGGAACCGAGCCGGCCTGCCCCTCCACCGAACGGGCCGGCCCAAAGTGAGACAACACCCGAGCCCTCTTTTTTTTGCACAATGCGGTGTTAATTTATCTTGCGCCCCGTTAGGCCCATTAGTATATTAGGTTATTCTCGGAATTAATAAATTCCAGAAAAAAAGATGAATATTAGATCGTTCGTAGATTATCATCCGTAAGTCGGATCGAGGCATATTGTATATGGTTTTGGCGTAGAATTTCGCTTAGAATCCGTTTTTGCAACATGCATAATTGTTTGACGTAGTTTGAGCCGCCATATGCCTAGGTTTACGTGCTGTCTAGATGTGATAGTGCCCGTATTTATTTTTCGCGCAAGTCCGAATTGCTCGAATGCCTTAGATAAAATGTCGATGCTCTAGGGACACCTTTGCCACGTATTTCAGAGTAGTCGTTGGTATTTTTGCGTGTAGGGATTTGTCGCTAGATTATTTTCCATGTTTAGGGTTATATCTCGCATTTACGTGTGGCAATATTTTTGTTGTGCAACCCCGCATATTTTATATGTTTTCGGGGTAGAAAAATCCATGTGATTTTTCTGTGCAATTTGTTTTAGATTTTGAGCAAGTTAGTTCGCACGATATTTTACCGTGATGCCCTTTTGTTTAATTCATAGGGTTTATTCCGTGCTTCGTTTGACGGAGTTGTCAACTAGAGAGTTGATCTTTGATGTTTAGACTAGCCCCTGGTATTTTTAGTTGCAATAGAAATGCATGTTTAGGTGTGGTTTGATTGCCCTCAAGTTGCTAGAAATAGTGCTGATTTTGAGGAGCTGAAATATTTCTAAGTCTGGAATCTGTTATTATTTTGTTGCTGTTTTGTTTTGCTTCTATCTTGTGATCTGTAGCTCTTTTGAGGTTGGTCCAATGGAGTTAGTTGTAGCCCTTGTGTTTCTCTAGCATGCTGTGAATTTTCATGCCATTTAGAGTCTTGTAGCTATATGTTTTGCTGCTGTCAATATTGCTTCAGATCAAAAACTGCCCTTTCATGAGGTGTAATTTTCACTAAGTCTGAAATAGTGAGTGGGATGCCTTTTTATGACTTCCTTCCCTAGTGATCCATGATGCCATGCTAGTTGTTGTTAGTTGTTTGTTGCAGTCCTTCTTGCCCTCTTTCGTGCCATGCCTTGCTTGAGTTTATCGGAGTTGTGTAGCCCGTAGTTGTGGGGTGTAGAAAATGCTATGTGGCTGATTTTGGCAGATTGTAGCGATTTCTTGTTTTGCTCGTAGTTGTTGAACCGTAGCTCCGTTTTGATCGTGTCCTACATGAAACTTGCTTAGAATCTCGTGTAGTTCCATTTTCTCGTGCTGGTTGCATGTGTTGAAGTGCTCGTAGCCGTCGTTGCACACATATTGCATTCATGCCATCATATCTTGCGGTGCTTGTAACTTTTGATCCATAGCTCCGTTGGAGATGTTCTTTATGTGTAGATTGCTTGAAATGACGCGTAGAATCACGTGAACCTATTTGTTTTTCTGTTTAACAACTAATTAAATGCATTAGTTCAGATCTGGACAGAATTGTAAATTAACATGTGAGGTCGTCTCGGAGGTGCTATATGTCATTTCCAACCTCATTTAAAATGCCTAGATAAGTAGTTTAATTACGCTTCACCTCTTGCCATGTTTAACCAGATTTAAATATTGCCGTGTACCTAATCGGGATAGAACTAAATAAATTAACGTGGAGTTTCGTCAATATGCAACTCGTTGCATATTGAACTTCACTTAACGTGTAGTGTTTGAGTGTGTGATTTGTCATGCCGTGACTTGCATGTTTTCAGCTGCTCATGCATCATTTGTGTTGTGCATCGTGTGGTGAATTCCGTCTGTTGATTTGTGTTTCCGGTTTGCTTCATCTCGATAGAGTTCCGCAGCGTGTTGGATTGTGAGGACCCGTTCGACTACGTCGGTTCGTCTGCTTCACGGAGGCATTCTTCTTCCAAGCGGGATCTCAGGCAAGATGAATATTTCCCAGATACCATTACTATCATCGCCATGCTAGTTTATCACTTCTACCGTTTATGTCTCGTTGCCTACCACATGTTAAATATCAGCCTCTCAACAATGCTAGGAAACCTTCAACCTAGCAAACCACTGATTAGCTATGTTACCGCTTGCTTAACCCTGTGTTAGCGTTGGTAGTTGCAGCTGTGCTTCCATGTGAAAACATGGGTTCCTTGTCATATCACCATATTAATGCTATTTAATTTAATGCACCTATATACTTGGTAAAAGGTGGAAGGCTCGGCCTTTCTAGCCTGGTGTTTTGTTCCACCTTTGCCCCCTTAGTTTCCGGCTACCGGTGTTATGTTCCATAAATGAGCGCTCCTAACACGATCGGGGTTGTTATGGGGACCCCCTTGATAATTCGTTTTAGATTAAAGCTGGTCTGGCAGGGCCCAACTTTGGTACTACATTTGCCTAATCACTAATGAACTGCATAGGGAGTAATTAACCCAAGGATATTTAATCTACCCCCCGGGCCAGTGCTCCGCATGAGTGTTGGTCCACCCACCTAGCAGTCGGCGGTGCCACCTCGGGGCAACTCGAGGTTTGGCTACCGTCCACTATGCATAGACGGTGTGTCCTGAGAACGAGATACACGACTCCTATCGGGTTCGTCGACACACCGGGTGGCCTTGCTGGATTAGTTTTACCTTTGACGAGATATCTTGTGCATCGGGATTCCGGTGATGCTTTGGGTAATCTCAGAGTTGAGGTTTTCCACTAGGGAATCCGATGAGATCGCGAGCTTCGTGATTGAGGATTTCTATGCGGCTTGTGTTAATTTGTGATGGACTAGTTGGAGCACCCCTGTAGGGTTAAATCTTTCGGAAAGCCGTGCCCGCGGTTATGTGGCAACATGGAAGCTTTGTTTAACACTGGTTTTAGATAACTTGAAGTTAACTTAACTAAAATATGCCAACTGTGTGCGTAACCGTGACTGTCTCTTTCGTGAGTTCTTCTCCGATCGAGGACACAGTGGGATTATGTCTGACGTAGGTAGGTGTTCAGGATCATTCATTTGATCATCAGTAGTTCACGTCCGTTATGCGTAGATCTTCCCCTCTTATTTCTTGTACTCGTAAGTTAGCCACCAAATATATGCTTAGCCGTTGCTGCAACCTCACCACTTAACCTTGCCTCACCCACTAAGCTTTGCTAGTCTTGATACCTTTGGAAATGAGATTGCTGAGTCCCCTGTGGCTCACAGATTACTACAACACCAGTTGCAGGTATAGGTAAAGGTTACTTGACGCGAGCGCGTTGATTGTTCATTTGGAGTTGCTTCTTCTTCTTCTTCTTCTTCATCGATCTAGGATGGGTTCCAGACCGGCAGCCTGGGATAGCAAGGATGGACGTCGTTCTTATTTTTTTCGTTTGTTTTCGTCTGTAGTCGGACCCTGCTCTTACTCTTGATGATTATGTAATGTACTGATGTGACTCTGATGTAGCTTGTGGCGAGTGTAAGCCAACTCCCTTTATATATCTCTTCTTTTTCAGTACATGTACTTGTAACGATATCCATTCTTGCGACACGACGAGATGCGCTTCTATCCCTAACGAGGCCTTCGTGCCAAATTGAGGATAGGGTCGCATCTTGGGCGTGACACGGCCGCCTCACCCCGCTCCCCGTCCCCGCTCTCCTGCCTCCCGTCGCGTTGGGCGCCGCCGCCACATGCGGGAGCTGGATCGGGATCTTGCCAGATCCGTTGACCGCTCGTGGTGGGCCGGCCCGTCCTCAGCGCCGCCCCTGGCCGAGGCGCGCCCCAGCCGGCCGTCGGCCTCCTCCAGGCCTCCTCCCCTCTGCACCGACCGGACCGACGCCTCTCCAGACCAGGCCGACCCAAGAGCCGCGAAGGTGAGCCCCAGGCTCTCCTATGTTGCGCCCGGGTGGAATTAAATTATCGTGCGCCATGCCCCTATTTGGCCCCATGTAGTTTGTTTTGGCCCGTTTAGTATTTTAGGATTTTTCTGTGTGAATTACTATTTTTAGAATATATTAGACATTTTCAAACGGCCGTAGTCAATTAATCGTGTATCGGATCGAAACGTTTTAAATATGAAACTTGTGTAGTTTTTCGCGTAGATTCATAATTTGCAACTTGCATACATGTTTGAAGTGATTTGACTTGCCGTATGCCTAGAAATGCATGCTGTCCTAATAGGTTGCTTATCCCGTATTTATTTTCGTGCATGTCCAGATTGCTCAAATCCTGTAGTTTAAATGCTCATGTTTTTAGGGACCGTTTGCCATGTATTTTAGAGTAGTTGTCTGTATTTTTGCACGTAGGTTCCATCGCTAGTTTGTAATATCATGTTTAGGACATATTCTCGCATATACGTGTGGTAATATTTTTATTTTGCAACCCCTTATGTTATATATGTTTCCGGGATAGAAAAATCCATATAATTTAATTGTGCATTTAGTTTTAGCTTTTGACTAAGTTAGTGCACATGATATTTTGCCATGTTGCCCTTTTGTTTATTTTGTGGGATTTAATCCGTGCATGATTTGAAGGAGTTGTCAACTAGAGATATGCCCTTGGATGTGTAGGCTAGCCTCTGGTAATTTTGGTTGCAATAGAAATCCATGTTTAGGTGTTGTTTGCTTGCTCTCAACATGCTAGAAAATAGTGATGATTTGGAGATGCTGAAATATTTCTAAGTCTAAAATCTGTTATATTTTGTTGTTGTCTTGTCATGAGTTTATTTGGTGATCTGTAGCTCTTTTGAGGTTGGTGCAGTGAAGTTAGTTGTAGTCCTTAAGATTCTCTAGCATGCTGTTAATTTTTATGTCATTTGGTGCCCTGTAGCATATAGTTTTGTTTCTGTTAATATTCCTTCAGATCGAAAACTGCACTATCATAAACTGATATTTTCACCAAGTCTGAAACTGTGTGTGAGATGCTATTTTGTGAGTTCTTTTCCTAGTGATCCATGCTTCCATGCTAAATGCTATTAGTTGTATGTTTTAGTGCATCTTGCCCTCTACTGGTTCATGCCTTGTTTGAGCGTTTTGGATTTGTATAGCTAGTTGTTCGAGGGTGTGGAAAATGCTATGTGACTGATTTTGGCAGATTATGTCTATTTCTTGTTTAGCTCGTAGTTGTTGAACCGTTGCTCCGTTTTGATCGTGTCCTATAAGAAACTTGCTTAGAATCTCATGTAGTTTCATAATATCTTGCTGGTTGTGTGTTTTGAAATGCTTGTGACTGTTGTTGCACACATATTGCATTCATGCCATCATATCTTGCGGTGTTCGTATCTTTTGAACCGTAGTTCCGTTGGAGATGTTCTCTATGTGTAAATTGATTGGAACGACGCGTAGAATCACGTGAACCTATTTCTTTTTCTGTTTAACAAATATTTAAAAGTGTTAGTTTAGATCTGGACAGATTTATAATTTAACGTATGAGGTCATCTCGGAGATGCTATATGTCGTTCCGACCTCATTTAAAATGCCTAGACAGGTAGTTTTATTACGCTTCACCTCTTGCCGCGTTAACCAACATTTAGTATTGCCGTTTACCTAATCGGGATAGAACTAAATAATTCGTATGTGCAGTTTCGTCAATATGCAACTCGTTGCATATTGAACTTCACTTAATGTGTAGTGTTTGATTGTTGTTAATTGACATGCTATGTCTTGCATATATACAACTGATCCTGCATCATATGTGGATTGCATCTTGTCATGCATGTGCCGTGGTGAATATCTGTGTTGATGCTTGTTTCCGGTTTCCTTCGTCTCGATAGAGTTCAGCAAGCGTGTCGGAATATGAGGACCCGTTCGACTACATCGGTTCGTCTCCTTCACTGAGTCGTTCTTCTTTCAAGCGGAATCTCATGCAAGATGACCATTTCCCCAGATACCATTACTATCATTGCCATGCTAGTTTTATCGTTTCTGTCGCTATGTCTCGCTGCCTACCACGTGTTAAATATCCTCTCAACATTGCCATGAAAACCTTCAACCAGTTCACAACCTAGCAAACCACTGATTGGCTATGTTACCGCTTGCTTAACCATGTGATAGCGTTGCTAGTTGCAGGTGCAGTTTCTTCCATGTGATAACATGGGTTCCTTGTTATATCACCCTATTAAATGCTATTTAATTAATGCACCTATATACTTGGTAAAAGGTGGAAGGCTCGGTCTTTCTAGCCTGGTGTTTTATTCCACCTTTGCCCCCTTAGTTTCGGCTACCGGTGTTATGTTCCATAATTGTGCGCTCCTAACACGGTGAGGGTAGTTATTGGTACCCCCTTGATAATTCGTTTTAGATTAAAGCTAGTCTGGTGATACGTCTCCAACGTATCTATAATTTTTGATGGTTTCATGCTATTATCTTGTCAAACTTTGGATGTTTTGCATGCCTGTTATTTATTTTTTGGGACTAACTTATTAACTCAGTGCCAAGTGCCAGTTCCTGTTTTTCCATGTTTTTGACCCCTTTCAGAGGAGATTTTGAAACGGAGTCCAAACAGAAGAAAATGCCCGAAAAGATTTTTTTTGGAACGAAAGAAGATCGAAGAACTTGAGAGCCAAGCCAGAGGAGCCCCAGGGGCCCCACAAGCCCCCACCCCGCGGCCAGGGAGCGCCATCCAGGCTTGTGGGGCCCCTGGAGGTCCCCTGACCTAGGTCTTTTGCCTATATAATCCCATAAATTCCAAAAAAAATCAGGAAATCATCGCAATCGCTTTTCCGCCGCCGCAAGCTTCTGTCTCTGCAAGATCCCATCTGGGGCACGTGCTGGTGCCCTACCGGAGGGGGGATTTGGACACGGAGGGCTTCTCCATCAACACCATGACCTCTCCGATGATGCGTGAGTAGTTCACCATAGATCTACGGGTCCATAGCTAGTAACTAGATGGCTTCTTCCCTCTCTTGGATCTTCAATACAAAGTTCTCCATGATCTTCATGGAGATCTATCCGATGTAATCTTCTTTTGCGTGTGTTTGTCGAGATCCGATGAATTGTGGATTTATGATCAGATTATCTATGAATCTTATTTGAGTTTCTTCTGATATCTCTTATGCATGATTTCATGTCCTTGTAATTCTCTTCGAGTTCTGGGTTTTGTCTGGCTAACTAGATCTATGATTCTCGCAATGGGAGAAGTGCTTGGTTTTGGGTTCATACCGTGTGGTGACCTCACCCAGTGACAGAAGGGGTAGCGAGGCACGCATCGTGTTGTTGCCATCAAGGGTAAAAAGATGGGGTTTTCATCATTGGTTTGAGATTATCCCTCTACATCATGTCATCTTGCTTAAAGCGTTACTCTGTTCGTCATGAACTCAATACACTAGATGCATGCTGGATAGCGGTCGATGTGTGGAGTAATAGTAGTAGATGCAGAAAGTATCGGTCTACTTGTCTCGGACGTGATCCCTATATGCATGATCATTGCCTTAGATATCGTCATGACTTTGCGCGGTTCTATCAATTGCTCGACAGTAATTTGTTCACCCACCGTGATACTTGCAATTTTGAGAGAAGCCTCTAGTGAACACTATGGCCCCCAGGGTCTACTCCACACTATATTTTCAACCTTACACTTTTTACTTCATTGCACTTTCCGCCTTCAGGTCTCACTTTGCAAACAATCCTGAAGGGATTGACAACCCCTTTGAAGTGTTGGGTGCAAGCTTGTTTGTGTTTGCGCAGGTACTCTGGACTTGACGAGACCCTCCTTATGGATCGATACCTTGGTTCTCAAACTGAGGGAAATACTTACTTCTCCTGTGCTACATCACCCTTTCCTCTTCAAGGGAAGAACCAATGCAAGCCCAACCTCTGTCAACGTGTCAACTTCTGGCGCTGTTGTCTGTCGGATAGCATCTGGCAAGGCCCAACATTGGTACTATATTTGCCCAACATAATAATACTGTTAATACTGAAAAGCATAGGGCGTCATGAACCCAAGGAGTAATTTTACATAATACAGGGAGGGCCAGTGCTGATGGTGCTGGTGCAAAATAGAGATTCGTCGTGTCCTGAGAACGAGATACGCGGCTCCTATCGAGATCGTTGACACGTCGGGTGGCCTTGCTGGATTAGTTTTACTTTTGACGAAATATCTTGTGCATCGGGATTCCGGTGATGCTTTGGGTAATCTCAGAGTTGAGGTTTTCCACTAAGGAGTCCGACGAGATCGCGAGCTTCGTGATCGAGGATTTCTATACGGCTTGTGGTAATTTGTGATGGACTAGTTGCAGCACCCTTGCAAGGTTAAATCTTTCGGAAAGCCGTGCCCGCGGTTATGTGGCAATGTGGAAACTTTGTTTAACACTGGTTCTAGACAACTTGAAGTTAACTTAATTAAAACTTGCCAACTGAGTGCGTAACCGTGACTGTCTCTTTCACGAGTTCCTTCTCCGATCGAGGAGACGGTGGGGTTATGTTTGACGTAAGTAGGTGTTCAGGATCATTCATTTGATCATCAGTAGTTCACGTCCTCTATGCGTAGATCATCCCCCTCTTATTTCTTGTACTCGTAGGTTAGCCACCAAATAAATGCTTAGTCGCTTGCTGCAGCCTCACCACTTAACCATACCTCACCCATTAAGCTTTGCTAGTCTTGATACCTTTGGAAATGAGATTGCTGAGTCCCCTGTGGCTCACAGATTACTACAACACCAGTCGCAGGTACATGTAAAGGTTACTTGACGTGAGCGCGATGACGGTGTTGGAAATATGCCCTAGAGGCAATAATAAATTAGTTATTATTATATTTCTTTGTTCATGATAATCGTTTATTATCCATGATATAATTGTATTGATTGGAAACACAGTGCATGTGTGGATACATAGACAAAACACTGTCCCTAGTAAGCCTCTAGTTGACTAGCTCGTTGATCAAAGATGGTCAAGGTTTCCTCACCATAGGCAAGTATTGTCACTTGATAACGGGATCACATCATTAGGAGAATCATGTGATGGACTAGACCCAAACTAATATACGTAGCATGTTGATCGTGTCATTTTGTTGCTACTGTTTTCTACGTGTCAAGTATTTGTTCCTATGACCATGAGATCATATAACTCACTGACACCGGAGGAATGCTTTGTGTGTATCAAATGTCGCAACGTAACTGGGTGACTATAAAGATGCTCTACAGGTATCTCCGTAGGTGTTCGTTGAGTTAGTATGGATCGAGACTGGGATTTGTCACTCCGTGTGACGGAAAGGTATCTCGGGGCCCACTCGGTAATACAACATCACACACAAGCCTTGCAAGCAATGTGACTTAGTGTAAGTTGCGGGATCTTGTATTACGGAACGAGTAAAGAGACTTGCCGGTAGACGAGATTGAAATAGGTATGCGGATACTGACGATCGAATCTCGGGCAAGTAACATACCGAAGGACAAAGGGAATGACATACGGGATTATATGAATACTTGGCACTGAGGTTCAAACGATAAGATCTTTGTAGAATATGTTGGGGAACGTCGCATGGGAAACAAAAAATTTCCTACGCGCACGAAGACCTATCATGGTGATGTCCATCTACGAGAGGGGATGAGTGATCTACGTACCCGTGTAGATCGTACATCAGAAGCGTTAGTGAACGCGGTTGATGTAGTGGAACATCCTCACGTCCCTCGATCCGCCCCGCGAACAATCCCGCGATCAGTCCCACGATCTAGTACCGAACGGACGGCACCTCCGCGTTCAGCACACGTACAGCTCGACGATGATCTCGGCCTTCTTGATCCAGCAAGAGAGACGGAGTGGTAGAAGAGTTCTCCGGCAGCGTGACGGCGCTCCGGAGGTTGGTGATTACCTTGTCTCAACAGGGCTCCGCCCGAGCTCCGCAGAAACGCGATCTAGAGGAAAAACCGTGGAGGTATGTGGTCGGGCTGCCGTGGAAAAGTCATCTCAAATCAGCCCTAAAACCTCCGTATATATAGGTGGGAGGGAGGGGACCTTGCCTTGGGGCTCAAGGAGCCCCAAGGGGGTCGGCCGAGTCCAAGGGGGGAGGACTCCCCCCCAAACCGAGTTGGACTTGGTTTGGTGGGAGGGAGTCCCCCTTCCTTCCCACCTCCTCCTTTTTTTTATTTTCTCTTGATTTTTTCTTCTTGGCGCATAGAGCCCTTTTGGGCTGTCCCACCAGCCCACTAAGGGCTGGTGTGCCACCCTCAAGGCCTATGGGCTTCCCCGGGGTGGGTTGCCCCCCCGGTGAACTCCCGGAACCCATTCGTCATTCCCGGTACATTCCCGGTAACTCTGAAAACCTTACGGTAATCAAATGAGGTCATCCTATATATCAATCTTCGTTTCCGGACTATTCCGGAAACCCTCGTGACGTCCATGATCTCATCCGGAACTCCGAACAACATTCGGTAACCAACCATATAACTCAAATACGCATAAAACAACGTTGAACCTTAAGTGTGCAGACCCTGCGGGTTCGAGAACTATGTAGACATGACCCGAGAGACTCCTCGGTCAATATCCAATAGCGGGACCTGGATGCCCATATTGGATCCTACATATTCTACGAATATCTTATCGTTTGAACCTCAGTGCCAAGGATTCATATAATCCCGTATGTCATTCCCTTTGTCCTTCGGTATGTTACTTGCCCGAGATTCAATCGTCAGTATCCGTATACCTATTTCAATCTCGTTTACCGGTAAGTCTCTTTACTCGTTCCGTAATACAAGATCCCGCAACTTACACTAAGTTACATTGCTTGCAAGGCTTGTGTGTGATGTTGTATTACCGAGTGGGCCCCGAGATACCTCTCCGTTCACATGGAGTGACAAATCCCAGTCTTGATCCATACTAACTCAACTAACACCTTCGGAGATACCTGTAGAGCATCTTTATAGTCACCTAGTTACGTTGCGACGTTTGATACACACAAAGCATTCCTCCGGTGTCAGTGAGTTATATGATCTCATGGTCATAGGAATAAATACTTGACACGCAGAAAACAGTAGCAACAAAATGACACGATCAACATGCTACGTCTATTAGTTTGGGTCTAGTCCATCACATGATTCTCCTAATGACGTGATCGAGTTATCAGGCAACAACACCTTGTTCATAATCAGAAGACACTGACTATCTTTGATCAACTGGCTAGCCAACTAGAGGCTTGCTAGGGACGGTGGTTTGTCTATGTATCCACACATGTAAATGAGTCTTCATTCAATACAATTATAGCATGGATAATAAACGATTATCTTGATACAGGAATTATAATAATAACTATATTTATTATTGCCTCTAGGGCATAATTCCAACAGTCTCCCACTTGCACTAGAGTCAATAATCTAGCCCTCACATCACCATGTGAATTACATTGTAATAAATCTAACACCCATACAGTTCTGGTGTTGATCATGCTTTGGCCGTGGAAGAGATTTAGTCAGCGGGTCCGCTACATTCAGATCCATGTGCACTTTGCATATATTCACGTCCTCTCCCTCGACGTAGTCGCGGATGAGGTTGAAGCATCGTTTGATATGTCTGGTCTTCTTGTGAAACTGTGGTTCCTTTGCTAAGGCAATGGCACCAGTGTTGTCACATAACAAGGTTATTGGATTCAGTGCGCTTGGCACCACTCCAAGATCCGTCATGAATTGCTTCATCCAGACACCCTCCTTAGCCGCCTCCGAGGCAGCCATGTACTCTGCTTCACATGTAGAATCTGCTACGACGCTTTGCTTGGAACTGCACCAGCTTACTGCACCCCCATTAAGAATAAATACGTATCTGGTTTGCGACTTAGAGTCGTCCGGATCTGTGTCAAAGCTTGCATCGACATAACCTTTTACGGCGAGCTCTTCGTCACCTCCATACACGAGAAACATCTCCTTAGTCCTTTTCAGGTACTTCAGGATATTCTTGACCGCTGTCCAGTGATCCACTCCTGGATTACTCTGGAACCTACCTGCCATACTTATGGCCAGGCTAACATCCGGTCTAGTGCACAGCATCGCATACATGATAGAACCTATGGCTGAAGCATAGGGGACGGAGCGCATATGCTCTCTATCTTCATCAGTTGCTGGGCACTGAGTCTTACTCAATCTCGTACCTTGTAGAACTGGCAAGAACCCTTTCTTGGACTGTTCCATTTTGAACCTCTTCAAAACTTTATCAAGGTATGTGCTTTGTGAAAGTCCTATCAGGCGTTTTGATCTATCCCTATAGATCTTAATGCCTAGAATGTAAGCAGCTTCTCCTAGGTCCTTCATAGAGAAACTTTTATTCAAGTAACCTTTTATGCTCTCCAAAAACTCTACGTTGTTTCCAATCAGTAATATGTCATCCACATATAATATTAGAAACGCCACAGAGCTCCCACTCACTTTCTTGTAAATACAAGATTCTCCAACCACTTGTATAAACCCAAATGCTTTGATCACCTCATCAAAGCGTTTGTTCCAACTCCGAGATGCTTGCACCAGTCCATAAATGGATCGCTGGAGCTTGCACACCTTGTTAGCATTCTTAGGATCGACAAAACCTTCGGGTTGTATCATATACAACTCTTCCTTAAGGAAACCGTTAAGGAACGCCGTTTTGACATCCATCTGCCAGATTTCATAATCGAAAAATGCAGCTATTGCTAACATGATTCTGACGGACTTAAGCATCGCTACGGGTGAGAAAGTCTCATCGTAGTCAACTCCTTGAACTTGTGAAAAACCCTTTGCCACAAGTCGAGCTTTATAAACGGTCACATTACCGTCAGCGTCCGTCTTCCTATTAAAGATCCATTTGTTCTGAATGGCCTTGCGGCCCTCAGGCAGTACCTCCAAAGTCCACACTTTGTTCTCATACATGGATCCTATCTCGGACTTCATGGCTTCCAGCCATTTGTTGGAATCTGGGCCCACCATTGCTTCTTCATAATTCGCAGGTTCATTGTTGTCTAACAACATGATTGATAAGACGGGATTACCGTACCACTCTGGAGCAGCGCGTGGTCTCGTCGACCTGCGTGGTTCGACAGAAACTTGAACTGGAGTTTCATGATCATCATCATTAACTTCCTCCTCAACCGGTGTTGCAATGACAGAGGTTTCCCCTTGCCCTGCGCCACCATCCAGAGGGATGAGAGGTTCGACAACCTCGTCAAGTTCTATCTTCCTCCCACTCAATTCTCTCGAGAGAAACTCCTTCTCGAGAAAAGCTCCGTTTTTAGCAACAAACACTTTGCCCTCGGATTTGAGATAGAAGGTGTACCCAACTGTCTCTTTAGGGTAACCTATGAAGACGCACCTTTCCGCTTTGGGTTCCAGCTTTTCAGGCTGAAGCTTTTTGACATAAGCATCACATCCCCAAACTTTAAGAAACGACAACTTTGGCCTTTTGCCATACCACAGTTCGTATGGTGTCGTCTCAACGGATTTTGATGGTGCCCTATTTAAAGTGAATGCAGCTGTTTCTAATGCATAGCACCAAAATGATAACGGCAAATCAGTAAGAGATATCATAGATCGCACCATCTCTAATAGAGTACGATTACGACGTTCGGACACACCATTACGCTGTGGTGTTCCAGGCGGTGTTAACTGTGAAACAATTCCACATTGTCTTAAGTGAGTACCAAACTCGAAACTCAGATATTCACCCCCACGATCAGACCGTAGGAACTTGATCTTCTTGTTACGATGATTTTCCACTTCACTCTGAAATTGCTTGAACTTTTCAAATGTTTCAGACTTGTGTTTCATCAAGTAGACATAACCATATCTACTTAAATCGTCAGTGAAGGTGAGAAAATAACGATATCCGCCACGTGCCTCCACGCTCATCGGACCACACACATCGGTATGTATGATTTCCAACAAGTCACTTGCACGCTCCATTGTTCCGGAGAACGGAGTCTTAGTCATCTTGCCCATGAGGCATGGTTCACACGTGTCAAGTGAATCAAAGTCAAGTGACTCCAAAAGTCCATCAGCATGGAGTTTCTTCATGCGCTTTACACCAATATGACCTAAGCGGCAGTGCCACAAAAATATGGCGCTATCATTGTTAACTCTAACTCTTTTGGTCTCAATGTTATGTATATGCGTATCGCTATCAAGATTCAATATGAAGAATCCTCTCACATTCGGTGCATGACCATAAAAGATGTTACTCATAGAAATAGAACAACCATTATTCTCTGACTTAAAAGAGTAACCGTCTCGCAATAAACAAGATCCAGATATAATGTTCATGCTCAACGCAGGCACTAAATAACAATGATTTAAGTTCATCACTAATCCTGACGGTAACTGAAGTGACACTGTGCCGACGGCGACTGCATCAACCTTGGAACCATTTCCTACGCGCATCGTCACTTCATCTTTCGCCAGCCTTCGCCTATTCCGCAGTTCCTGTTTCGAGTTGCAAATATGAGCAACAGAACCGGTATCGAATACCCAGGCACTACTACGAGAGCCGGTTAAGTACACATCAATAACATGTATATCGGATATACCTGATTTTTCTTTGCCCGCCTTCTTATCTGCCAGATACTTGGGGCAATTGCGCTTCCAGTGACCCATACCCTTGCAATAGTAACACTCCGTTTCAGGCTTAGGTCCAGCTTTGGGTTTCTTCGGCGGATTGGCAACAGGCTTGCCGCTCTTCTTCGAATTACCCTTCTTGCCTTTGCCGTTTCTCTTGAAACTTGTGGTCTTATTAACCATCAACACTTGATGCTCTTTACGGAGTTCAGACTCTGCGACTTTCAACATCGCAAACAACTCGCTGGGTGACTTGTTCATCCCTTGTATGTTGTAGTTCAACACAAAGCCTTTATAGCTTGGCGGCAGTGATTGAAGGATTCTGTCAGTGATAGCCTCTTGCGGGAGTTGAATCCCCAGCTCAGCTAGACGGTTTGAGTACCCAGACATTTTGAGCACATGTTCACTAACAGACGAGTTTTCCTCCATCTTGCAAGCATAGAATTTATCAGAGGTCTCATACCTCTCGATCCGGGCGTTCTTCTGAAAGATAAACTTCAACTCCTGGAACATCTCAAATGCTCTATGACGCTCAAAGCGACGTTGAAGTCCCGGTTCTAAGCCATACAAGACTGCACATTGAACTATTGAGTAGTCCTCCTTACGTGTTAACCAAGCGTTCTTAACATCCTGATCAGCCGTAGCGGGTGGTTCATCTCCTAGCGCAGCATTAAGGACATAGTCCTTCTTCCCATCTTGTAAGATTAGCTTAAGATTACGAGCCCAGTCTACAAAGTTGCTTCCATCATCTTTCAACTTAGCTTTCTCTAGGAACGTATTAAAATTCAGGATGACTGTCGCGTGAGCCATGATCTACAACACAAATATATTCAAAGTGGACTTAGACTGTGTTCAAGATAATTAGAGTTCAACTTAATCAAATTATTTGCTAAACTCCCACTCAAAAAGTATATCTCTCTAGTCATTTGAGTGGTTCATGATCCACCTACACTATCTCAAGTCCGATCATCACGTGAGTTGAGTATAGTTTCAGTGGTAAGCATCCCTATGCTAATCATATCATCTGTATGATTCATGATCGACCTTTTGGTCTCATGTGTTCCGAGGCCATGTCTGCACATGCTAGGCTCGTCAAGCTTAACCCGAGTGTTCCGTGTGCGCAACTGTTTTGCACCCGTTGTATGTGAACGTTGAGTCTATCATACCCGATCATCACGTGGTGTCTCAAAACGACGACCTGTAGCAACGGTGCACAGTCGGGGAGAACACAATTTCGTCTTGAAATTTTAGTGAGAGATCACCTCATAATGCTACCGTCGTTCTAAGCAAAATAAGGTGCATAAAAGGATTAACATCACATGCAATTCATAAGTGACATGATATGGCCATCATCACATGCTTCTTGATCTCCATCACCAAAGCACCGGCACGATCTTCTTGTCACCGGCGCCACACCATGATCTCCATCAACGTGTTGCCATCGGGGTTGTCGTGCTACTCATGCTATTACTACTAAAGCTACATCCTAGCAAAATAGTAAACGCATCTGCAAGCACACACGTTAGTATAAAGACAACCCTATGGCTCCTGCCGGTTGCCGTACCATCGACGTGCAAGTCGATATTTCTATTACAACATGATCATCTCATACATCCAATATATCACATCACATCATTGGCCATATCACATCACAAGCATACCCTGCAAAAACAAGTTAGACGTCCTCTAATTTTGTTGTTGCATGTTTTACGTGGTGACCATGGGTATCTAGTAGGATCGCATCTTACTTACACAAACACCACAACGGAGATATATGAGTTGCTATTTAACCTCATCTAAGGACCTCCTCGGTCAAATCCGATTCAACTAAAGTTGGAGAAACCGACACTTGCCAGTCATCTTTGAGCAACGGAGTTACTCGTAACGATGAAACCAGTCTCTCGTAAGCGTACGAGTAATGTCGGTCCAAGCCGCTTCAATCCAACAATACCGCGGAATCAAGAAAAGACTAAGGAGGGCAGCAAAACGCACATCACCGCCCACAAAAACTTTTGTGTTCTACTCGAGAAGACATCTACGCATGAACCTAGCTCATGATGCCACTGTTGGGGAACGTCGCATGGGAAACAAAAAATTTCCTACGCGCACGAAGACCTATCATGGTGATGTCCATCTACGAGAGGGGATGAGTGATCTACGTACCCTTGTAGATCGTACAGCAGAAGCGTTAGTGAACGCGGTTGATGTAGTGGAACTTCCTCACGTCCCTCGATCCGCCCCGCGAACAATCCCGCGATCAGTCCCACGATCTAGTACCGAACGGACGGCACCTCCGCGTTCAGCACACGTACAGCTCGACGATGATCTCGGCCTTCTTGATCCAGCAAGAGAGACGGAGAGGTAGAAGAGTTCTCCGGCAGCGTGACGGCGCTCCGGAGGTTGGTGATGACCTTGTCTCAGCAGGGCTCCGCCCGAGCTCCGCAGAAACGCGATCTAGAGGAAAAACCGTGGAGGTATGTGGTCGGGCTGCCGTGGAAAAGTCGTCTCAAATCAGCCCTAAAACCTCCGTATATATAGGTGGGAGGGAGGGGACCTTGCCTTGGGGCTCAAGGAGCCCCAAGGGGGTCGGCCGAGTCCAAGGGGGGAGGACTCCCCCCCCAAACCGAGTTGGACTTGATTTGGTGGGAGGGAGTCCCCCTTCCTTCCCACCTCCTCCTTTTCTTTTATTTTCTCTTGATTTTTTCTTCTTGGCGCATAGAGCCCTTTTGGGCTGTCCCACCAGCCCACTAAGGGCTGGTGTGCCACCCTCAAGGCCTATGGGCTTCCCCGGGGTGGGTTGCCCCCCCCGGTGAACTCCCGGAACCCATTCGTCATTCCCGGTACATTCCCGGTAACTCCGAAAACCTTCCGGTAATCAAATGAGGTCATCCTATATATCAATCTTCGTTTCTCGACTATTCCGGAAACCCTCGTGACGTCCGTGATCTCATCCGGGACTCCGAACAACATTCGGTAACCAACCATATAACTCAAATACGCATAAAACAACGTTGAACCTTAAGTGTGCAGACCCTGCGGGTTCGAGAACTATGTAGACATGACCCGAGAGACTCCTCGGTCAATATCCAATAGCGGGACCTGGATGCCCATATTGGATCCTACATATTCTACGAATATCTTATCGTTTGAACCTCAGTGCCAAGGATTCATATAATCCCGTATGTCATTCCCTTTGTCCTTCGGTATGTTACTTGCCCGAGATTCAATCGTTAGTATCCGTATACCTATTTCAATCTCGTTTACCGGTAAGTCTCTTTACTCGTTCCGTAATACAAGATCCCGCAACTTACACTAAGTTACATTGCTTGCAAGGCTTGTGTGTGATGTTGTATTACCGAGTGGGCCCCGAGATACCTCTCCGTTCACATGGAGTGACAAATCCCAGTCTTGATCCATACTAACTCAACTAACACCTTCGGAGATACCTGTAGAGCATCTTTATAGTCACCCAGTTACGTTGCGACGTTTGATACACACAAAGCATTGCTCCGGTGTTAGTGAGTTATATGATCTCATGGTCATAGGAATAAATACTTGACACGCAGAAAACAGTAGCAACAAAATGACACGATCAACATGCTACGTCTATTAGTTTGGGTCTAGTCCATCACGTGATTCTCCTAATGACGTGATCCAGTTATCAAGCAACAACACCTTGTTCATAATCAGAAGACACTGACTATCTTTGATCAACTCGCTAGCCAACTAGAGGCTTGCTAGGGATGGTGTTTTGTCTATGTATCCACACATGTAAATGAGTCTTCATTCAATACAATTATAGCATGGATAATAAACGATTATCTTGATACAGGAATTATAATAATAACTATATTTATTATTTCCTCTAGGGCATAATTCCAACAGAATATGTGGGATCCAATATGGGCATCCAGGTCCCTCTATTGGATATTGACCGAGGAGTCACTCGGGTCATGTCTACATAGTTCTCGAACCCGCAGGGTCTGCACACTTAAGGTGCGATGTTGTTTTATGCGTATTTGAGTTATATGGTTGGTTACCGAATGTTGTTCGGAGTCCCGGATGAGATCACATATGTCACGAGGGTTTCCGTAATGGTCCGGAAACGAAGATTGATATATAGGATGACTTCATTTGGTTACCGGAAGCTTTTCGGGCATTACCGGTAATGTAACGGGAATGACGAATGGGTTCCGGATCTTCACCGGGAGGGGGGACCACCCACCCGGAAGGTCCCAAGGACCTTGGGGGTGGCGCACCAAGTAGGTGGGGTCAGCCCAAGGCTGTCTTGCGCAAGAGAAAGAAAAACCAAAAGAAGAGAAAGAAAAAAAAGGAAAGGTGGGAAAAGAGAGAAGGACTCCACCTTCCAATCCTAGTTGGACTAGGATTGGAGGAGGACTCCTCCTCCCCTTGGTGGCGCAGCCCTTGGGGCTCCTTGAGCCTCAAGGCAAGCCTCCCCTCCCTCCTCCTATATATATGGAGCAATTAGGGCTGATTTGAGACAACTTTTTCAAGGCAGCCCGACCACATACCTCCACGGTTTTACCTCTAGATCGCGTTTCTGCGGAGCTCAGATGGAGCCCTGCCGAGATTAGATCACCACCAACCTCCGGAGCGCCGTCATGCTACCGGAGAACTCATCTACCTCTCCGTCTCTCTTGCTGGATCAAGAAGGCCGAGATCATCATCGAGCTGTATGTGTGCTGAACGCGGAGTTGCCGTCCGTTCGGCACTAGATAGTGGGACGGATCGCGGGACGGTTCGCGGGACGGATCGAGGGATGTGAGGACGTTCCACTACATCAACCGCGTTCACTAACGCTTCTTCTGTGCGATCTACAAGGGTACGTAGATCGAAAATCCCCTCTCGTAGATGGACATCACCATGATAGGTCTTCGTGCGCGTAGGAAAATTTTCGTTTCCCATGCGACGTTCCCCTGCACTGGCATCATGAGCTAGGTTCATGCGTAGATGTCTTCTCGAGTAGAACACAAAAGTTTTTGTGGGCGGTGATGTGCATTTTGCTGCCCTCCTTAGTCTTTTCTTGATTCCGCGGTATTGTTGGATTGAAGCGGCTTGGACCGAAATTACTCGTACGCTTACGAGAGACTGGTTTCATCGCTACGAGTAACTCCCTTGCTCAAAGATGACTGGCAAGTGTCGGTTTCTCCAACTTTAGTTGAATCGGATTTCACCGAGGAGTTCCTTGTATAAGGTTAAATAGCAATTCATACATCTCCGTTGTGGTGTTTGCGTAAGTAAGATGCGATCCTACTAGATACCCATGGTTACCACGTAAAACATGCAACAACAATTAGAGGACGTCTAACTTGTTTTTGCAGGGTATGCTTGGGATGTGATATGGCCAACGATGTGATGTGATATATTGGATGTATGAGATGATCATGTTGTAATAGTTAATATCGACTTGCACGCCGATGGTACGGCAACCGGCAGGAGCCATAGGGTTGTCTTTAAACTAACGTTTGTGCTTGCAGATGAGTTTACTATATTTCTAGGACGTAGCTTTAGTAGTAATAGCATGAGTAGCACGACAACCCCGATGGCGACACGTTGATGGAGATCATGATGATAGAGATCATGGTGTGACGCCGGTGACAAGAATATCGTGCCAGTGCTTTGGTGATGGAGATCAAGAAGCACATGATGATGGCCATATCATGTCACTTATGAATTGCATGTGATGTTAATCCTTTATGCAACTTATCTTGCTTAGAACGACGATAGCATTATGAGGTGATCTCTCACTAAAATTTCAAGACAAAATTGTGTTCTCCCTGACTGTGCACCGTTGCGACAGTTCTTCGTTTTGAGACACCACGTGATGATCGGGTGTGATAGACTCAACGTTCACATACAACGGGTGCAAAACAGTTGCACACGCGAAACACTCGGGTTAAGCTTGACAAGCCTAGCATGTGCAGACCTGGCCTTGGAACACATGAGACCGAAAGGTCGAGCATGAATCATATAGTTGATATGATTAGCATAGAGATTCTTACCATTGAAACTATTCTCGACTCACGTGATGATCGGACTTGAGATAGTGGATTTGGATCATGTACCACTCAAATGACTAGAGAGATGTACTTTTTGAGTGGGAGTTCTTAAGTAATATGATTAATTGAACTAATTGTTATGAACATAGTCTAATGGTCTTTGCAAATTACGATGTAGCTTGCGCTATAGCTCTACTGTTTTTATATGTTCCTAGAGAAAATTTGGTTGAAAGTTGATAGTAGCAAACTTTGCAGAGGATTGTCCTCGTTGCTGCGCAGAAGGCTTATGTCCTTAATGCACCACTCGGTGTGCTGCACCTCGAGCGTCGTCTGTGGATGCTGTGAACATCCGACATACACGTTTCTGATGACTACACGATAGTTCAGTGCAAAATACTTAATTGCTTAGAAGCAAGGCGCCGAAGACGTTTTGAAACGTCACGGAACATAAGTGATGTTCTAAAGAGATGAAATTGTGATTTCATGCTTGTGCCCTTGTTAAGAGGTACGATACCTCCGACAAGATTTTTTGTCCACAAAGTAAAGGAGAAAAGATCAATCGTTGAGCGTGTGCTCAGATTGTCTGAGTACAACAATCGCTTGAATCAAGTGGGAGTTAATCTTCCAGATGAGATAGTGATGGTTCTCCAAAGTCACTGCCACCAAGCTGTGACAGCTTCGTGATGAACTATAACATATCAAGGATAGATACAATGATCCTTGAGCGATTCGTGATGCTTGACACTGCGAAAGTAGAAATCAAGAAGGAGCATCAATAGTTGATGGTTAGTAAAACCACTAAGTTTCAAGAAAGGCAAGCGCTAGAAGGGATACTTCGTGAAACGGCAAAACAGTTGCTGCACTAATGAAGAGACCCAAGATTAAACCCAAACCCGAGACTAAGTGCTTCTGTAATGAGGGGAACAGTCACTGAGGCGGAGCAACTCTAGATACTTGGTAGATAAGAAGGCTGGCAAAAGTCGAAAGAAGTATATTTGATATACATGATGTTGATGTGTACTTTACTAGTACTCCTAGTAGCACGAGGGTATTGGATACCGGTTCGGTTGCTAAGTGATTAGTAACACGAAATGAAAGCTACGACATAAACGGAGACTAGCTAAAGGCGAGATGACAATACGTGTTGGAAGTGTTTCCAAGGTTGATATGATCAAACGTCGCACACTCCATCTACCATCAGGATTGGTGTTAAACCTAAATAATTGTTATTTGGTACTTGCGTTAAGCATGAACATGATTGGATCGTGTTTATTGCAATACGATTATTCATTTAAAGAGAATAATGGTTACTCTATTTGCTTGAATAAATCACCTTCAATGGTTTATTGAATCTCGATCGTAGTGTTACACATGTTCATAATATTGGTGCCAAAAGATACGAGGTAATGATGATAGTACCACTTACTTGTGGCACTGCCGCTTGAGTCATATTGGTGTAAATTGCATGAAGAGGCTCCATGCTGATGGATCTTTATACTCACTTGATTTTGAATCACTAGTGACATGCAAATCATACCACATGAGCAAGGCCTTGTTTTCATTGAGATGAAATAAGATAGTAACTTGTTGGAAGTGATACATTTTGATGTATGCAGTCCAATGGGTGCTGAGGCACGCAATGGATATCATTATGTTCTTACTTCAATGACGATTTGAGCAGATACAAGAGTATTTACTTAATGAATCACAAGTCTGAAATATTGAAAGGTTCAATTCTGTTTCAGGAGTGAAGTTCGTCGTAACAAGAGGATAAACTGTCTACGATATGATCATAGAAATGAATATCTGAGTTACGAGTTTTGGTACGCAGTTAAGACAATGTGGAAGTTGTTTCGCACTTCATGCCACCTGGAACATCATAGTGTGATGATGTGTCTGAACGTCATAGCCACGCACTATTTGGTATGGTGCATGCTATGATGTCTCTTATCGAATTACCACTATAGTTTATGGGTTATGCATTAGAGACAACCGCATTCATTTTAAATAGGGCACCGCGTATTTCCGTTGAGATGACACAGTATAGACTGAGGTTTAGATAAATCTAAACTGTCGTTTCTTGAAAGTTTGGGGCTTCGACACTTGTGTGAAAAAGTTTTAGTTGAATAAGCTCAAACCCAAAGCGGATAAATGCATCTTAATAGGATATCCAAAACAGTTGGGTACATCTCCTATCTCAGATCCGAAAGCAAAGTGTTTGTTTCTAGAAACGGATCCTTTCTCGAGGAAAGGTTTCTCTCAAAAGAATTGAGTGGGAGGGTGGTAGAACTTAATGAGGTTATTGAACCATCACTTCAACCAGTGTGTAGCAGGGCACAGGAAGTTATTCCTATGGCGCCTACACCAATTGAAGTGAAAGCTGATGATGGTGATCATCAAGCATCGGATCAAGTTACTACAAACCTCGTAGGTTGACAAGGTCGCGTACTACTGCAGAGTGGTACGGTAACCCTGTCTTGGAGGTCATGTTGTTGAGCAACAATGAACCTACGAGTTATAGAGAAAGCAATGGTGGGCCCGAATTCCGACAAATGGCTGGAAGCCATGAAATCCGAGAGAGGATCCATGTATGAAAACAAAGTGTAGACTTTGGAAGAACTACTTGATGGTCATAGGACTATTGAGTAAATATGGATCTTTAAAAGGAAGACAGACGATGATGGTGATAAGTCACTATTAAGAAAAGCTCGACTTGTCGCAAAGATGTTTCCGACAAGATCAAACAGTTGACTATGATGAGACTTTCTCACTCGTAGCGATGCTGAATGTCTGTTAGAATTATGTTAGTAGTTGCTGCATTATTTATGAAATATTGCACATGGGATGTCAAAACATTGTTTCCTCGACGGTTTCCTTGAGCAAACGTTGTATGTGATACAACCAGGAGGTTTTGTCGATCCTAAAGATACTAGCAAGTATGCAAGCTCCAGCGATCCTTCAATGGACTGGTGCAAGCATCTCGGAGTTGGAATATACACTTTGATGAGATGATCAAAGATTTTGGGTTTGTACAAGGTTTATGAGAAACTTGTATTTCCAAAGAAGTGAGTGGGAGCACTATAGAATTTCTGATAAGTATATGTGGTTGACATATTGTGGATCAGAAGTAATGTAGAATTTCTGTAAAGCATACAAGGTTGTTTGAAAGAAGTTTTCAAAGGAGTACCTCGATTGCGCTAGTTGAACGTTGAGCATCAAAGATCTATGGAGATAGATCGAAAGCGCTTAATGGAAGTTCCAACAAGATGCATGCCTTGACAAGTTTTTGAAGGAGTTCAAAATAGATCAACAAAGAAGGAGTTCTTGGTCGCGTTGTGAGGTGTGAATTTGAGTAAGACTCAAAACCCGACCCCGGCAGAATAAAGAGAATAGACGAAGGTCGTCTTCTATGCCTTGGCCGTAGAATCTGAAGTATGCCATGCTGGGTACCGCACCTGATGTGTGTCTTGACTCAAAGTCTGTTGAGAGGTACAAAGAGTGATCCATGATTGAATCACTAGCAGCGGTTAAAATTTATCCTTAGTAACTGATGGACTAAGGAATTTTTCCCGATTATGGAGGTGGTTAAAGAGTTCGTCGTAAAGGGTTACGTCGATGCAAGCTTTGACACTAATCCGAATAACTATGAGTAGTGAAACGGATTCATATAGTAGAGTAGATATTTGGAGTATTTCCGAATAGCACATAGTAGCAGCATCTATAAGATGACATAAAGATTTGTAAAGAACACACGGGTCTGAAAGTTTAAGAACCGTTGACTAAAACCGCTCTCACGAGCAAGACGTGATCAGACCCCATGACTATATGGGTGTTGGATTCGTTGGAATCACATGGTGATGTGAACTAGATTATTGACTCTAGTGCAAGTGGGAGACTGTTGGAAATATGCCCTAGAGGCAATAATAAATTAGTTATTATTATATTTCTTTGTTCATGATAATCGTTTATTATCCATGCTATAATTGTATTGATTGGAAACACAGTGCATGTGTGGATACATAGACAAAACACTGTCCCTAGTAAGCCTCTAGTTGACTAGCTCGTTGATCAAAGATGGTCAAGGTTTCCTGACCATAGGCAAGTGTTGTCACTTGATAACGGGATCACATCATTAGGAGAATCATGTGATGGACTAGACCCAAACTAATAGACGTAGCATGTTGATCGTGTCATTTTGTTGCTACTGTTTTCTGCGTGTCAAGTATTTGTTCCTATGACCATGAGATCATATAACTCACTGACACCGGAGGAATGCTTTTTGTGTATCAAACGTCACAACGTAACTGGGTGACTATAAAGATGCTCTACAGGTATCTCCGAAGGTGTTCGTTGAGTTAGTATGGATCGAGACTGGGATTTGTCACTCCGTGTGACGGAGAGGTATCTCGGGGCCCACTCGGTAATACAACATCACACACAAGCCTTGCAAGCAATGTGACTTAGTGTAAGTTGCGGGATCTTGTATTAAGGAATGAGTAAAGAGACTTGCCGGTAAACGAGATTGAAATAGGTATACAGATACTGACGATCGAATCTCGGGCAAGTAACATACCGAAGGACAAAGGGAATGACATACGGGATTATATGAATCCTTGGCACTGAGGTTCAAACGATAAGATCTTCGTAGAATATGTAGGATCCAATATGGGCATCCAGGTCCCGCTATTGGATATTGACCGAGGAGTCACTCGGGTCATGTCTACATAGTTCTGGAACCCGCAGGGTCTGCACACTTAAGGTTCGACGTTGTTTTATGCGTATTTGAGTTATATGGTTGGTTACTAAATGTTGTTCGGAGTCCTGGATGAGATCACGGATGTCACGAGGGTTTCCGGAATGGTACGGAAACAAAGATTGATATATAGGATGACTTCATTTGGTTACCGGAAGGTTTTCGGGCATTACCGGTAATGTACCGGGAATGACGAATGGGTTCCGGATGTTCACCGGGAGGGGGGACCACCCACCCGGGAGGGCCCAAGGACCTTGGGGGTGGCGCACCAAGTAGGTGGGGTCAGCCCAAGGCTGTCTTGCGCAAGAGAAAGAAAAACCAAAAGAAGGGAAAGAAAAAAAAGGAAAGGTGGGAAAAGAGAGAAGGACTCCACCTTCCAATCCTAGTTGGACTAGGATTGGAGGAGGACTCCTCCTCCCCTTGGTGGCGCAGCCCTTGGGGCTCCTTGAGCCTCAAGGCAAGCCTCCCCTCCCTCCTCCTATATATACGGAGCAATTAGGGCTGATTTGAGACAACTTTTTCAAGGCAGCCCGACCACATACCTCCACGGTTTTACCTCTAGATCGCGTTTCTGCGGAGATCAGGCGGAGCCCTGCCGAGATTAGATCACCACCAACCTCCGGAGCGCCGTCACTCTGCCGGAGAACTCATCTACCTCTCCATCTCTCTTGCTGGATCAAGAAGGCCGAGATCATCGTCGAGCTGTACGTGTGCTGAACGCGGAGGTGCCGTCCGTTCGGCACTAGATCGTGGGACGGATCGCGGGACGGTTCGTGGGACGGTTCGCGGGGCGGATCGATGGACGTGAGGACGTTCCACTACATCAACCGCGTTCACTAACGCTTCTGCTGTGCGATCTACAAAGGTACGTAGATCGAAAATCCCCTCTCGTAGATGGACATCACCATCATAGGTCTTCGTGCGCGTAGGAAATTTTTTGTTTCCCATGCGACGTTCCCCAAAAGACGGCTCATTTGGAGTTTCTTCTTCTTCTTCTTCATCGATCTAGGATGGGTTCCAGGCTGGCAGCCTGGGATAGCAAGGATGGACGTCGTTCTTTTCTCGTTTGTTTTCCTCCGTAGTCGGACCCTCGTCTTCTTCATGATGTTTATGTATTGTACTGATGTAACTCCGAGGTAGCATCTGGCGAGTGTAAGCCAATTCCATATACTCTTCTCTTCAGTGCATGTACTTGTAACGATATCCATTCTTGCAAAACGATGAAATGCGCTTCTATCCGTGTCGAGGACCTCGCGCCAAAATAAGGATAGGACCACATCATGGGCGTGACACCCGTCGTCTCCGGTGAGGAGGAGTGAGTTCACCGTCAATCTTGTTGTGTTTGTCGTCGTGTTGAAGGTCGCAAACCAAGCTCCATACTCTTTGAACCTCGTTCTTGGAGAAGCGTGCGGACGCAGATCCGAGACTCTGACAGCCACTGTTCCTCGTCCTCCTTTATGGCCTGCCACCTCCGGCAACTGACCCGTTCAGGTGGCCCGCACGGACACCATCACATTTCCTATTTCCGGTGCCATCACGTGTCAACCATCTCTCGGAGTTGCGTCCCAGGCAACAATCAACAAAAAGAAGTGTTGTTGTATACCTGTTTTTTATGCTTTTTACACCCGCATGGATGATTGCTGTTGTGTACACATTTGTCATCTATTAGATAAGAAAATGGTGCCATGCTACATATTCACAATGTAGATTTTTTATCCATAAAACATGTTACTAATATTGTATTGATCGAAAATACTACAAACGGCTGGACCAAGCACAAAAAAAGGAGTTCGATTTTAGGCTTGAATATGGGAAATTTCTTTGAGTTATACCCTTAGGGCATGACACACCACATAGCCTCCCTTCCTTATCTTCCCTCTCCTCCTTCCTCTAGTGACTAGCCCACCCGTCAGCCCAATGACACTGACCCTCTTCTCTTTTTGCTCCAGTCGTCCAGCGTAAACCACAACCATAGATACTACAACCACCACTGACGAAGTCAGGATTGGACCATGACCCGACCCCTAGGCTTGCTACAATGCTAAATTGTACCCAGTAGGCTACAATCAACAAGAATTTTTGCCACACGCCCCTGGCCCAAGCCCCAGGACCTGGGTCTTGTCTCCGCCGCACTACTGTTGCGCCCCCCATCAAGCCATTCTATAAGCCTAGAAGGGAGCTCCTTATTCATCGCCATCAGTAGTTAGTGTAAAACGTGATGAGATAACGTGTGCTCTTAGCAGAGGCGATTGCGTGTTAAAATATAGGCACATCCCGGCTAGGGTTTACAACGAGATATACAAGTGGTTAGGAGTTGGATTGACCTACAAGTCATATCGCAACAACCTATCAAGATACACAAGTTAAACCGATTTATCTACATCGGAGATATACATTACAATGTTTAACACTCCCCCTCAATGACAACTATCTAAGTTGAGATTGCTTCTAAATGCGTCTAGCTGCCGAAGGGTAAGGGGTTTAGTAAACCCATCTGCAACTTGATCACCAGTTGGTACAAATCTAATATTCCACAATTTGTGCAACTCTTTCGCAAACAAAATGATAGTCAATTTCAATATACTTTGTCCTGGCATGAAAAATAGGATTAGCAGACAAATATGTTGCACCAAGGTTATCACACCACAATGAGGCTGCTTTTGGATGTCGAACACCCAACTCTTTCAACAAATTCTGAACCCAAATGATTTCAGCAGTTGCATTGGCTAAGGCTTTATACTCAGCTTCTGTACTGGACCTAGATACTGTAGGTTGCTTACGAGCACTCCATGAAACTATATTACCTCCAAGAAACACAGCAAAGCCCCTAGTGGATCTCCTATCATCAGGACATCCTGCCCAATCTGCATCTGAGAAAGTGTTGGGGAACGTCGCATGGGAAACAAAATTTTCCTACGCGCACGAAGATCTATCATGGTGATGTCCATCTACGAGAGGGGATTTACGATCTACGTACCCTTGTAGATCGCACAACAGGAAGCGTTTAAGAAATGCGGTTGATGTAGTGGAACGTCCTCACGTCCCTCGATCCGCCCCGCGAACCGTCCCATGAACCGTCCCGCGATCCGTCCCACGATCCGCTCCGATCTAGTGCCGAACGGACGACACCTCCGCGTTGAGCACACGTACAGCTCGACGATGATCTCGGCCTTATTGATCCAGCAAGAGAGATGGAGAGGTAGACGAGTTCTCCGGCAGCGTGACGACGCTCCGGAGGTTGGTGATGATCTATCTCAGCAGGGCTCCGCCCGAGCTCCGTAGAAATACGATCTAGAGGAAAAACTGCGTGGTATAGGGTCGAGCGGCACGTGGCAAAGTTGTGTATCAAAAACCCTCAATACCTCTAGTATATATAGGAGGGAGGGAGGGGAGGAGGCAGCCTCAAACCCTCAAGGTTTGGCAGAAATTGGAGGTGGAGGAGTCCTACTCCAATCCTACTTCGAGTAGGATTCCACCTTCCCACTTGGAAACTCTTTCCACCTTGTGTTTTTTCCTTCTCAAACCTTATGGGCCTTAGTGGAAACTTATTCCAGCCCACCAGGGGCTGGTTTATATCTTCCCATAGCTCATGAGACCCCTTTGGGCTGACACCCCCCCCCGATGGTCCCCGGCACCCCTCCCGGCACTCCCGGTACACTACCGATGAGCCCGAAACTTTTCCGGTAATCAAATGAGGTCATCCTATATATCAATCTTCGTCTCCAGACCATTATGGAAACCCTCGTGACGTCCGTGATCTCATCCGAGACTCCGAACAACATTCGGTAACCAACCATATACTCAAATACACATAAAGCATCGCTGAACCTTAAGTGTGCAGACCCTGAGGGTTCGAGAACTATGTAGACATGACCCGAGGGACTCCTCGGTCAATATCCAATAGAGGGACCTGGATGCCCATATTGGATCCTACATATTCTACGAAGATCTTATCGATTGAACCTCAGTGGCAAGGATTCATATAATCCCGTATGTCATTCCCTTTGTCCTTCGGTATGTTACTTGCCCGAGATTCGATCGTCAGTATCCGCATACCTATTTCAATCTCGTTTACCGACAAGTCTCTTTACTCGTTCCGTAATACAAGATCCCGTGACTTACAATAAGTCACATTTCTTGCAAGGCTTGTGTGTGATGTTGTATTACCGTGTGGGCCCCGAGATACCTCTCCGTCACACGGAGTGACAAATCCCAGTCTTGATCCATACTAACTCAACGGACACCTTCGGAGATACCTCTAGAGCATCTTTATAGTCACGCAGTTACGTTGTGACGTTTGATACACACAAGGCATTCCTCTGGTGCCAGTGAGTTATATGATCTCATGGTTATAGGAATAAATACTTGACACGCAGAAAAACAGTAGCAACAAAATGACACGATCAACATGCTAAGTTCATTAGTTTGGGTCTAGTCCATCACATGATTCTCTTAATGATGTGATCCCGTTATCAAGTAACAACACTTACCTATGGTCAGGAAACCTAGACCATCTTTGATCAACGAGCTAGTCAACTAGAGGCTTACTAGGGACAGTGTTTTGTATATGTATCCACACAAGTATTGTGTTTCCAATCAATACAATTATAGCATGGATAATAAACGATTATCATGAACCAAGAAATATAATAATAACTGATTTATTATTTCCTCTAGGGCATATTTCCAACAGTGTCCCACTTGCACTAGAGTCAATAATCTAGTTAACATCACCATGTGATTTCAACGAATCCAACACCCACATAGTTCTGGGGTCTGATCACGTCTTGCTCGTGAGAGAGGTTTTAGTCAATGGTTCTGAAACTTTCAGATCCGTGTGTTCTTTACAAATCTTTATGTCATCTTATCGATGCTGCTACTACATGCTATTCGGAAATACTCCAAATATCTACTCTACTATACGAATCTGTTTCACTACTCATAGTTATTCGGATTAGTGTCAAAGCTTGCATCGACGTAACCCTTTACGACGAACTCTTTAACCACCTCCATAATCGAGAAAAAATTCCTTAGTCCATTTAGTTACTAAGGATAACTTTGACCGTTGATTAGTGATTCAATCCTGGATCACTCTCTGTACCTCTTAACAGACTTGCTGCAAGGCACACATCAAGTGCGGTACTCAGCATGGCATACTTTAGAGTCTACGGCTAAGGCATAGAAGACAACCTTCGTCTATTCTCTTTATTCTGCCGTGGTCGGGTTTTGAGTCTTACTCAAATTCACACCTTACAACACAGTCAAGAACTCCTTCTATGTCGATCTATTTTGAACTCCTTCAAAAACTTGTCAAGGCATGCATCTTGTTGAAACTTCTATCAAGCGTTTCGATCTATCTCCATAGATCTTGATGCTCAACGTTCAAGTAGCTCAATCCAGGTATTCCTTTGAAAAACTCCTTTCAAACGACCTTTTATGCTTCACAGAAATTCTACATTACTTCTGATCAACAATATGTCAACCACATATACTTATCAGAAATTCTATAGTGCTCCCACTCACTTCTTTGGAAATACAAGTTTCTCATAAACCTTGTATACACCCAAAAGCTTTGATCAACTCATCAAAGCATATATTCCAACTCCGAGATGCTTGCACCAGTCCATAGAAGGATCGCCGGAGCTTGCACACTTGTTAGCATCCTTAGGATTGACAAAACTTTTCGGTTGTATCACATACAACCTTTCCGTCGAGGCAAACAATGTTTTGATATCCTATGTGCAATATTTCATAAATAATGCAGCAACTGCTAACATAATTCCAACAGACCTTTAGCATCGCTATGAGTGAGAAAGTCTCATCATACTCAACTCTTTGAACTTGTCGGAAAACATCCTTGCGACAAGTCGAGCTTTTCTTAATGGTGACGTTTCACCATCATCGTGTGTCTTCCTTATAAAGATCCATCTTTACTTAATAGTCCTACGACCATCAAGTAGTTCTTCCAAAGTCTACACTTCGTTCTCACACATGGATTCTCTCTCGGATTTCATGGCCTCCATCCATTTGTTGGAATCCAGGCCCACCATTGCTTCTCCATAACTCGTAGGTTCATTGTTGTTCAACAACATGACCTCCAAGACAGGGTTACCGTACCACTCTGTAGTAGTACGCGACCTTGTCGACCTACGAGGTCTGTAGTAACTTGATCTGATGCTCAATGATCACTATCATCAGCTTCCACTTCAATTGGTCTAGGCGCCACAGGAACAACTTCCTGCACCCTGCTACACACTAGTTGAAGTGATGGTTCAATAACCTCATCAAGTTCTATCACTCTCCCACTCAATTCTTTCGAGAGAAACATTTCCTCGAGAAAGGACCAGTTTCTAGAAACAAACACTTTGCTTACGAATATGAGATAGGAGATGCACCCAACTATTTTGGATATCCTATGAAGATGCAGTTATCCGCTTTGGGTTCGAGCTTATCAGACTGAAACTTTTTCACATAAGTGTCGCAGCCCCAAACTTTCAAGAAACGACAGCTTAGATTTCTCTAAACCTAAGTCTATACTGTGTCATCTCAACGGAATTGCGCGGTGCCCTATTTAAAGTGAATGCGGTTGTCTCTAATGCATAACCCATAAATGATAGTGGTAATTCAATAAGAGACATCATAGTATGCACCATATCAAATAGGTCCTGGCTAAGACACCATCACACCATGGTGTTCTTGGTGGCATGAATTGCGAAACAACTTCCACATTGTCTTAACTGTGTACCAAAACTCGCAACTCAGATATTCGTCTCTATGATCATATCGTAGACAATTTATCCTCTTGTTACGACGAACTTCACTCTGAAACAGAATTGAACCTTTTCAACATTTCAGACTTGTGATTCATTAAGTAAACACTCCTGTATCTACTCAAATCGTCACTGAAGTAAGAACACAATGATATCCATTGTGTGCCTCAGCACCCATTGGACTGCATACATCAAAATGTATTACTTCCAACAAGTTACTATCTTGTTTCATCTCAATGAAAACAAGGCCTTGCTCATGTGGTATGATTTGCATGTCACAAGTGATTCAAAATCAAGTGAGTATAAAGATCCATCCGTATAGAGCCTCTTCATGCAATTTATACCAACACGACTCAAGCGGCAGTGCTACAAGTAAGTGGTACTATGATCATTACCTTGTATCTTTTGGCACCAATATCATGAACATGTGTAACACTACGATCGAGATTCAATAAACCATTGAAGGTGTTTATTCAAGCAAATAGAGTAACCATTATTCTCTTTAAATGAATAATCGTATTGCAATAAACACGATCCAATCATGTTCATGCTTAACGCAAGCACCAAATACAATTACTTAGGTTTAACACCAATCCCGATGGTAGAGGGAGCGTGCGACGTTTGATCAAATCAACCTTGGAAACACTTCCAACACGTGTCGTCACCTCGCCTTTAGCTAGTCTCCTTTTATTCCGTAGCTTTCACTTCGTGTTACTAATCACGTAGCAACCGAACCGGTATGCAATACCCTCGTGCTACTGGGAGTACTAGTAAATTACACATCAATATCATGTATATCAAATATACTTCTGTCGACTTAGCCAGCCTTCTTATCTACCAAGCATCTAGTGTAGCTCCGCCTCACTGACCGCTCCCCTCATAACAGAAGCACTTAGTCTCGGGTTTGGGTTTAATCTTGGGTCTCTTCATTAGTGCAGCAACTGTTTTGCCGTTTCACGAAGTATCCCTTCTAGTCCTTGCCTTTCTTGAAACTTAGTGGTTTTACTAACCATCAACTATTGATGCTCCTTCTTGATTTCTACTTTCGCAGTGTCAAACATCGCGAATCGCTCAAGGATCATTGTATCTATCCTTGATATGTTATAGTTCATCACGAAGCTCTCACAGCTTGGTGGCAGTGACTTTGGAGAACCATCACTATCTCATCTGGAAGATTAACTCCCACTTGATTCAAGCGATTGTCGTACTCAGACAATCTGAGCACACGCTCAACGATTGAGCTTTTCTCCTTTACTTCGTGGACAAAGAATCTTGTCGGAGGTCTCATACCTCTTAACAAGGGCACGGGCATGAAATCACAATTTCATCTCTTTAGAACATCTCTTATGTTCCGTGACGTTTCAAAACGTCTTCGGCGCCTTGCTTCTAAGCCATTAAGTATTTTGCACTGAACTATCGCGTAGTCATCAGAAACGTGTATGTCGGATGTTCACAACATCCACAGACGACGCTCGAGGTGCAGGACACCGACTGATGCATTAAGGACATAAGCCTTCTGCGCAGCAACGAGGACAATCCTCAGTTTTGCAGACTCAGTCTACAAAGTTGCTACTATCAGCTTTCAACTATAATTTTCTCTAGGAACATATAAAAAATTGTAGAGCTATGGCGCAAGCTACATCGTAATTCGCAGAGACCATTAGACCATGTTCATGATAATTAGTTCAATTAATCATATTACTTAAGAACTCTTCCTCAAATAGTACATCTCTCTAGTCATTTGAGTGGTACATGATCCAAATCCACTATCTCAAGTCCGATCATCACATGAGTCGAGAATAGTTTCAGTGGTAAGCATCTCTATGCTAATCATATCAACTATATGATTCATGCTCGACCTTTCGGTCTCTTGTGTTCCGAGGCCATGTCTGCACATGCTAGGCTCGTCAAGTTTAACCCGAGTGTTCCGCGTGTGCAACTGTTTTGCACCCGTTGTATGTGAACGTTGAGTCTATCACACCCGATCATCACGTGGTGTCTCGAAACGACGAACTGTCGCAACGGTGCACGGTCGGGGAGAACACAATTTCGTCTTGAAATTTTAGTGAGAGACCACCTCATAATGCTACCGTCGTTCTAAGCAAGATAAGGTGCATAAAGGATTAACATCACATGCAATTCATAAGTGACATGATATGGCCATCATCATGTGCTTCTTGATCTCCATCACCAAAGCACCGACACGACCTTCTTGTCACCGGCGTCACGCCATGATCTCCATCAACGTGTCGCCATCGGGGTTGTCATGCTACTCATGCTATTACTACTAAAGCTACGTCCTAGCAATATAGTAAACGCATCTGCAAGCACAAACACTAGTTTAAGGACAACCCTATGGCTCCTGCCGGTTGCCGTACCATCGACGTGCAAGTCGATATTAACTATTACAACATGATCATCTCATACATCCAATATATCACATCATGTCATTGGACATATCACATCACAAGCATACCCTGCAAAAACAAGTTAGACGTCTCTTAGAGCATATATCTCCATATGTGGTTTTGGTAATTGATGACAACTCCTATGGACTAATGGTTGCTTTAAGTTATATTTATAGGACTTGTCCATAGACACTTCTTGAAGTCCATCTGTTGGGTTCAAGGAGTTTATATGTTGAACAAGATGTTATTCAAGTTATTATCCAAAGAATGGTCATAGAAACACTAGGTTGATCAAGATCTCAGACAAAGAGTAAATCAAGATGATCAACACACAAAGCGTATAAGATGTACCGAGAGGGATCAAGTGATCCCATGGTATGGTAAGCATTGTCCATTACGTGTTTGTGTACTAACCCATGGTCTTTGTGAGACTCCTATGTGGGGGTTAGGTGTGTTTCCATTGGGCTTGCGTCAAAAGGAAGATCTCATACAACCCATGAAGGATGACGTCAAGTGGTGATCGTCATCAAGATTGTGGCGTGCAAGTTCAAGTGGATCAGCACGAATATGTCATTGAAACTATTGTCAATGATCATGTGTTGATAAGGACAATCTCATGTGCTAACAAGGGCAAGATCAAGATAAGCATTCCTGAGCACTACATGCTTGATTCTTGTGGATGTTCACATGGTGGATAGGACAAGATCAAGATAAGCATTCTTGAGCACTACATGCTTGATTCTTGTGGATGTTCACATGGTGGACAAATGAAGATGAATACATAAGCTAGGCTTTCCGCATTGTGTATGGGAAAGCTACTTGAAGACTTCATCATGTCTTGCTTTCAACTTGAGCCAAGAAGGAACTACAACATCAAGCTCAGGTGAAAGGGCTAACTCCAAGGTATCAGTTCCTTTGACGTTAGTTGTGCGGAGTGATAATCAGCGAATAAAAGTATACACTCAAGTATGGATCATCAATACTCTTTTATGATTCTTGAGTCCTTAGGGATCCCGCACTATTAAGAGGGGATCACAGGTTTTGCGATGAACTTGCTCAAACTACATCTTCACTTTCTGTTCAGACCACATCTCCACTGCTCTGCTGTTATCTGAAAACAGAACCAGTGCCTCGGACATCCGGCCTCCTCCGGACGTCCGAGGGCCGGACGACCGACAGCTTCGGAAATCCGGAACCCTATACCAGAGAAATCAGAGCCATATAACTCGGACTTCCGGTTCTCTCCGGACGTCCGAGGCCCGGATAGCCGACCAGCTTCAGAATTCTGGAACTATGCACCAGAGAAACTTGAGCCATATAACTCGGACTTCCGGCTCCCTCCGGACGTCCGAGGGCCGGTCAAGGCTCGGACGACCGACAGGCTTCGGAAATCCGGTGCCCTGCACCAGAAGAACATGAGTTCTATATCTCGGAAATCCGGCTCTCTCCGGACGTCCGAGCGCCGGACGTCCGACACCCGTCGGAAATCCAGAACCTACCACCAGTAGAAGTTGGGTTGTATAACTCGGATTTCCGGTCCTCTCCGGACGTCCGGTGGCTGATAAATTCAACATAGGTTCAGTCGTATCTACAGGCCTCGGACGACCGACCCCTGTCGGACGTCCGGTCGCTGTTTAATTCAAAATGGTTTCGGTCGTATCTACAGGCCTCGGACGACCGACCCCTGTCGGACGTCCGATCCCTCGCGGACGCCCGGACTTCCGACAACTGTCGGACGTCCGGACCCTGTGTGACTTAAAGTGTCCCCAACGACTCTTTTTCTCTCCCCACTATAAATACCCCCCTCCCACTTCGTGAGAGGGTTGCCCAACACAGCCTTATCCTCATAAGAACACATTTCCACCTCACACACATTTTCTCACTCCAAATCTTAGATCCCAAGAGCATTTGTGAGCCCCTTTGGGAGTTGTTCCAATCAAAAGATAGATCTTCTCCCTCTCCTTCTCTCAACCCAAGCTATTTGTGATTTGAGCAAGTTTTGAGCATTCCCCGTGATCTTGTTACTCTTGGAGGTTGGAGACTCCTAGGCGGTAGGAGTTCTTCAGAGAGGAATCAATCCGTGTGATTTCCCCCGGAAAAGTTTGTGAGGGTTTGGAAGCCACCTCAAAGGCTTACCATTAGTGGTTGAGAAACGCCTTCGTGGTGTTATCTCAAAGGGAGAATAGGGTGAGCCTTCGTGGCGTTGGTGTGCCTTCGTGGTAACATCCACCTCTCTAACGGTGACTAGCTTCCCTCCAAGGAAGTGAACATCGGGATACATCTTCGTCTCAGTGACCTTGGTTATCCTTAACCCTAACTCCTTACTTGTGGTTTACTTGTGTTATTTGAGCATACATACATTGCATATTGCTTGTGCTCATTATATTGTGTTGGCCATTTCTTGTACAAGATTAATCATTCAAGCATACCCTCTATATTCACACGTACATACTTGCAGCCCTTGATATATCGTGTGATATAGTGTGATCTAGTATCTTGTGTTGTTCACCTAATTGTCGTGTGATATAGCTCAAGTAAGTTTGTGTAACTTACTTGTGCTTGTTAGTAACTGCATTGTGTCCATCTTAGTAGATCGTGTTGTTGATACACGTTGCAGTGCCTAGTGCATTTAGGATTTGTGCTTGACAAGTACCCTCTTAGTTTATTTCCGCATCAGGTTCAAGCCAAATCTGAAGAAGTTATTAAATAGCCTATTCACCCCCCCCTCTAGGCATCATCGAGGTCTTTTCAACGTCCTCTAATTGTTGTTGCATGTTTTACGTGGTTGCCATGGGTATCTAGTAGGATCGTATCTTACTTACGCAAACACCACAGCGGAGATGTATGAATTGCTATTTAACCTCTCTCCAAGGACCTCCTCGGTCAAATCCGATTCAACTAAAGTTGGAGAAACCGACACTCGCCAGTCATCTTTGAGCAACGGGGTTGCTCGTAGCGATGAAACCAGTCTCTCGTAAGCGTACGAGTAATGTCGGTCTAAGCCGCTTTGATCCAACAATACCGCGGAATCAAGAAAAGACTAAGGAGGGCAGAAAATCGCACATCACCGCCCACAAAACTTTTGTGTTCTACTCGAGATAACATCTATGCATGAACCTAGCTCATGATGCCACTGTTGGGGAACGTCGCATGGGAAACAAAATTTTCCTACGCGCACGAAGACCTATCATGGTGATGTCCATCTACGAGAGGGGATTTCCGATCTACGTACCCTTGTAGATCGCACAGCAGGAAGCGTTTAAGAAACGCAGTTGATGTAGTGGAATGTCCTCACGTCCCTCGATCCACTTCGCGAACCGTCCGACGAACCGTCCCGCGATCTGTCCCACGATCCGCTCCGATCTAGTGTCGAACGGACGGCACCTCCGCGTTCAGCACACGTACAGCTCGACGATGATCTCGGCCTTCTTGATCCAGCAAGAGAGACGGAGAAGTAGACGAGTTCTCCGGCAGCGTGATGGCGCTCCGGAGGTTGGTGATGAGCTATCTCAGCAGGGTTCCGCCCGAGCTCCGCAGAAATACGATCTAGAGGAAAAACTGCGTGGTATAGGGTCGAGCGGCACGTGGCAAAGTTGTGTCTCAAAAACCCTCAATACCTCTAGTATATATAGGAGGGAGGGAGTGGAGGAGGCAGCCTCAAACCCTCAAGATTGGCCGAAATTGGAGGTGGAGGAGTCCTACTCCAATCCTACTTGGAGTAGGATTCCACCTTCCCACTTGGAAACTCTTTCCACCTTGTGTTTTTTCCTTCTCAAACCCTATGGGCCTTAGTGGGAACTTATTCCAGCCCACTAGGGGCTGGTTTATCTCTTCCCATAGCCCATGAGACCCCTTGGGGCGTGACACCCCTCCTGATGGTCCTCGGCACCCCTCCCGGCACTCTCGGTACACTACCGATGAGCCCGAAACTTCTCCGGTAATCAAATGAGGTCATCCCATATATCAATCTTCGTCTCCTGACCATTTCGGAAACCCTCGTGACGTCTGTGATGTCATCCAGGACTCCGAAAAACATTCGGTAACCAACCATATAACTCAAATACACATAAATCATCGCTGAACCTTAAGTGTGCAGACCCTGCGGGTTCGAGAACTATGTAGACATGACCCGAGGGACTCCTCGGTCAATATCCAACAGTGGGACCTGGATGCCCATATTGGATCCTACATATTCTACGAAGATCTTATCGATTGAACCTCAGTGGCAAGGATTCATATAATGTCGTATGTCATTCCCTTTGTCCTTCGGTATGTTACTTGCTCGAGATTCGATCGTCAGTATCCGCATACCTATTTCAATCTCGTTTACCGGCAAGTTTCTTTACTCGTTCCGTAATACAAGATCCCGTGACTTACACTAAGTCACATTGCTTGAAGGCTTGTGTGTGATGTTGTATTACCGAGTGGGCCCCGAGATACCTCTCCGTCACACGGAGTGACAAATCCCAGTCTTGATCCATACTAACTCAACGGACACCTTCGGAGATGCCTGTAGAGCATCTTTATAGTCACCCAGTTACGTTGTGACATTTGATACATACAAGGCATTCCTCCGGTGCCAGTGAGTTATATGATCTCATGGTTATAGGAATAAATACTTGACACGCAGAAAAACAGTAGCAACAAAATGACATGATCAACATGCTACGTTCATTAGTTTGGGTCTAGTCCATCACATGACTCTCCTAATGATGTGATCCCGTTATCAAGTAACAACACTTGCCTATTGTCAGGAAACCTAGACCATCTTTGATCAACGAGCTTGTCAACTAGAGGCTTACTAGGGACAATGTGTTGTCTATGTATCCACACAAGTATTGTGTTTCCAATCAGTACAATTATAGCTTGGATAATAAACGATTATCATGAACCAAGAAATATAATAATAACTGATTTATTATTGCCTCTAGGGCATATTTCCAACAAAAGGCACTCACAAGCATAGAATCTGTTTTGCTGATTTGAAGTCCATGATCCTTTGTTCCTTGGAGATATCTAAGTATCCTCTTTACTGCTGTCCAATGTACACTAGTAGGAGCATGTAAAAACTGACACACTTTATTTACCGAGTATGAAATATCAGGCCTTGTTAATGTCAAATATTGTATTGCTCCTACAATACTCTTGTATTGGGTGGAGTCCTGTGCTCCCAGTATGTCCCCATCATGAAGAGATAGTTTCTCAAAAGTGGATAAGGGTGTGGTAGAAGGTTTACATCCCTTCATCCTTATTCGTTGAAGTATTTCATGTACATACTTTCCTTGTGACAAAAGAATTCCAGTACGTACACGTTTTACCTCAATGCCCAAAAAGAAGTGCAAGTCCCCAAGATCCTTAAGTGCAAAGTCCTTGCCTAGATCCTTAAGCAGGGCCTCCACTGCTTGAGATGAGGAGCTGGTAACCACTATATCATCAACATAAATGAGCATAAAAATAGTGACTCCATGCTTATGGTAGAAGAACAGTGAGGTATCTCCCTTAGATGGAACAAAACCTAGAGATTGCAGTTTTGCAGACAACCGAGAGTACCAGGCCCTAGGTGCCTGTTTTAAATCATATATTGCCTTCTCAAGTTTGCACACATGATAAGGTGAGTTAGGATTTTCATACCCAGGAGGTTGCCTCATGAACACTTTCTCTTCCATAACGCCATGCAGGAACGCATTCTTCACATCTAGTTGTCTCATGCACCAATTTCGGGATACTGCAACAGAAATGATCAACCTAATCGTAGCAGCTTTGACTACAGGACTAAACGTGTCCTCATAGTCAATTCCATACCTCTGTTTAAATCCCTTGGCCACCAAGCGTGATTTGTACCTATCAATACTGCCATCAGATTTTCTCTTTACCTTGTATACCCATTTACAATCAATGATATTTCTGCCCTTGGCCGGAGGAACTAAGTACCAAGTCTTGTTGCTCATAAGAGTAGAATATTCCTCATTCATTGCCTCCCTCCACCTTGGTTCACCAAGTGCTTCTGTTAAAGTTTGTGGTTCACTTGTGGCACAAAAAGATCCCCAACGAATGCAACCATCACGATATACCTTAGGTTTGATGACACCACCCTGAGATCTAGTGTGTGCACGGGCAGGTGGAGGTAGAGCTGGTCATGAAAGTTGTTGTTGAAGACGATTTGATGAAGAAGAGACAGCAGATCCGGAGTCTGCAGAAGATCCGGAGGCAGACTCCTGTAGCAACTCCTGTGCAGATTTGCTTGGCTGGATATCGGCGACATGCATGTCTCCATGCGAGTCAGCTTCCGACGCAGTTGGGGAGCCGACCGGGGCCGCAGAGTTAGGCGCGGCGCCAACACCTGGCGTGCCAGGTCCCGATGCGATGGCGCAACTGCCGATCCACCTGGCGAGGCGCGGGCCAGTGGCGACTGGACAGCAGCGCGTGGCGGGGACCCACCTGTCCCCGCGCCTGGGAGGCCGATCCCGCGCCCGACCAGCTGGGGCCTGCCTGTCCCCGTGGCTGGGAAACCGACGAGCGTCCCGCGCCCGACCGGCGGTGCAGCACCTGGCGCAACAAGTCCCGAGGTGGACGCACCTGGTACTCCCGATCCCGAGGCGGATTCAGCGCCAGTTCCTGTCGGATCTCCTGTGAGTAGATCTACACTGTTTTGTGACATAAAATCATGCGAATTTGTACTATTTTCTGCAGCGTTTTCCTGTGAACTTTCATCAGAAAAATTGTCAGTGGTAGAGATATGAGACACTGGCATATGGTCAAAAGTATTTTCCCCTTCCCCGAGAGGTAGGTGCGATGAAGGGAGAAGGTGGGAGGGTAGTAAAATAAGCTCCTTGCAAAGTTGTGCGCCAACATTGGGATGGAGTTGTGCAAAGGGAAAAATATGTTCATCAAACACCACATATCGTGAAACATAGACTCGACGAGAGGCTACATCAAGGCATTTGTACCCTTTGTGCATAGTGCTATACCCTAGAAAAACACATTGCTTGGACCTAAACTCAAGCTTTTGTTTGTTGAAGGGACGAAGATTAGGCCACACGGCACAGCCAAAGATGCGAAGAAATTTATAGTTTGGTTTGATGCCATAGAGACGTTCAAGGGGTGTTTGATTGTGAATAACTCTAATGGGAACACGGTTGATGAGGTAAATGGTAGTAGAGAAGGCTTCATCCCAAAATTTTAAGGGCATGAAGGCATGTGCAAGAAGTGAGAGCCCAACTTCCACAATGTGACGATGTTTTCTTTCTACGAATCCGTTTTGCTGGTGAGCATGGGGACAGGAGACATGATGAGCAATCCCTATGCGCTCAAAGAAGGTGTTTAAGTGTTGATATTCTCCTCCCCCATCTGTTTGCATAGCAAGGATCTTACGATCAAATTGACGGTCAACAAGTTGTTGAAAGAGATAAAATTTCTCAAACACGTCAGATTTGTTTTTGAGCAAATAAATCTAGCTGAATTTACTGAAATCATCTATAAAGCTCACATAATACTTTTGTCTGCCTATAGAGACGGGTCCAGGACCCCACACATCTGAGAAAACAAGTTCTAAAGGAACTTTTGACACACTATTGGAACGAGTATAAGGAAGTTGATGGCTCTTAGCCTTTTGACACGAATCACAAACTAGCAAGTGATCCTTTTTATTGGAGACAGGAAGACAAAAATCACGAAGAACCTTCTGGACTACTGGTAAGGCAGGATGCCCTAGGCTTTTGTGCCACTGTGAAGTAGATGGCTTAACCACACCAAGAGTTGACGGCCAGAGACTGGGAACAAGCCACCCTTACTCTTGCTTTGCAGAATGGTTCTCCGAGTGCCCCGATCCTTAACAAAAACAATTTCAGGGTAAACTTCAAGGAAGGCATAATTATTAAGCATGAGTTGATAGGCACAAAGAAGGCTTTTGTCGGCTTGTGGAGAGTGAAGGATATTGTTAAGATTAATGAGCCATGGGGGGTTGACAAAACTGAATGACCGACATGGGCAATGCTCATACCTTGACCACTAGCTGTGTGGATTTGTTCTGTACCGGTGTAGCGGTCATGTACAACAAGCTTCTCCAGCTCCCCCGTTACATGGTCGGTTGCGCCAGTGTCGAGATACCAATTGGTATCTACTCCATACGAGTGAGCAGCATTGGCGGATCGGTTGCCACCACCTCCACCTCCACCGCCCGCAGGGTTGCGGGCGTTGTTGTTGTAGCTACGGTCGTAACGCTTCCGACAGCGCCACGCCCCATGACCACTTTCCTTGCAAATTTGACAATTTTCGGATTTTCGATCACCGCCGCGATCACCACCGCGATCACCACGGTCACCACCCTGGCGAGAGTTGTTGTTGTTGCCCCAGAGTTGTCGGAGAAGCGGCCTCCCGTGTGATTGTTGTTGTAGTCGCCACGGGAGTTGTTGCCGTTTCCTCGTCCGCGACCCCCACCCCGAGAGGCTAGGTTCGCATTAGTTTGTGCAGAGATCCGAGCCTCAGCAGCAAGAAGCAGGGAGAAAAGTTCCCCGAGGCCGATGGGTTGGTCGGTGACGGTGTACGTGGAGATGGCGGAGACGAAGCCGTTGTACTTCGGCTCGTGCATCAACCCCTGGATGATGTGGGAGACGATGTCATCCTCGTCCAGGGGTTTCCCAGCCGCCGTGAGCTCGTCGGCCAGGCCTTTCATCTTGGTGAAGTAGGATGTCGCAGAGGAGTCACCCTTTCGGGTACTTGCGATCATCGATCACAGCTGTATGATGCGCGCCCGTGACTGCGAAGAGAAGCTTTGAAGGATTTCCTTCCATGCTGCCGCAGCAGTTTCACAGTTGCTGACCTGAAGAAGTATGTCACGGGAGAGAGATGCGAGCAGAAACGTTAGCACGTGCTGATCTTGAGTTACCCAAACAACATGTTCAGGATTTGGCGTGGGGACGAGCTCCTTCTTCCCGGAGACCTCCTTCCCCGAGATGAGCTCCGCGGCGGGTTCCTCGATCGAGGCATCGAGGTAACCCATCATGCGTGCAGCCCGGACATAGGGCAGAACTTGCGCCCTCCAGACCAGGAAGTTTTCCCTGGTTAACTTCTCGGCGATGGTGTGGCCGAGAGATGCGATGGAGGGGGTGGCCATGACGACGGCAGAGGAGGAAGACATGACCCTAGATGCGATGGAAGAGACTAGCTCTGTATACCATGTAAAACGTGATGAGATAACGCGTGCTCTTAGCACAAGCGATTGCATGTTAATATAGGCACATCCCGGCTAGGGTTTACAACGAGATATACAAGTGGTTAGGAGTTAGATTGACCTACAAGTCATATCTCAACAACCTATCAAGATACACAAGTTAAACCGGTTTATCTACACCGGAGATATACATTACAATGCTTAACAGTTAGTTATCAGCCTTCACCATCAAGATCATCATTGACCTCACCTCACCGGTAAACGTCTGATGTCCTCGTTCTGTACCTCTTCTTGATATCACGATACTAGACAAGGTATGAGGCCTTTTTCTATAAGTTTACTCTTTTGTGATTGTTTTGTCTAAGCATTGTGCAGGAAAGGCTGATGCAGATTCAATCGTGCGATCAAGATTCTAAGGCTGCTAGCACCGATTATCATAGTTGAGTAATGCTCCTTGTTGAATTGAAATTTGAAGGTTATAATCAGATGCAAAAGATAAAACCATATGAAATAGCCAAAATGAAAAAGGCGATCAGAAAACCGAGCATCGTTCAGTTGGCTAGCTAGGCGAGTGCACACTTCAGCATTCGAGTCCTTAACTCAGTGATGCGTGCTCACGGTGTTTCTTCCATACAAAATAAGAGTGTGGCTAGGTCTCATTCGACCGAAACTTAACCAAGACTCGGGCAAGTAACATAGCATACAAAAAAAAAACATAATTTTATACGGTTCTTGATGCAGGATCAAAGGGATATTGTATCGACTAAGACACAACGAAGTTTTAGTCGACTGAGACTTAGCAAAACTGAAAAAATAAACCGCCAAGCATCCATGTTCCGGACTCGGGCCCACGGTGTTTCTTCTATGAAAATAAATCATCAAGGGCTAGTCTTGATATGTCTTCAAAAACAGGCGATTAAAGAGACCATAAGATAGTCAAAATCCAGTTAGACAAACAGGATTATCATAATCCGACGCAATACTCAGAGATAATGCTACATTCAGACAGTTAATATTATCACAGAAACGAATTTCAACACACCGTACCCTTGTCCCAGATGTTTGAGTAGGCAGCGGGCAGGAAGAGAGCTTTGTCAGTGCCAACCAGGGAAAACACATCTTCAGTTTCCCCTTGAGAAAGTGCAACCGAGCTTTCAACGTGTCACCAACTGAGGCGCCTGCAAAGTGGGCGTACGATAGTTGTTGTTGGTGCTGCATCACTATCCATCACCTCAGCACCATGTACTCTCGCCTCTCTCTCCTCTCGCTATCAGAAGGGGAGCATGCAAGTTCTTAATGGGATCTCTTTTCGCCCTCGCCGCGAGAGCCAACGGTGGGAATCCAGCTACCACAGCGCGCATGCCCCACCGTCGCCGTCATGGGCCACATCTTCGAGGTTCCACAGGCTTCCCCACGTGGCGCCGTCATCCTCGGTTGAGCCATACTCGTCGCTCGTGGAGGCGCCGCAGCTGCCGCTCTGCCCATGCCCGGCGCTGTGGAGGAGGGCGCACGACATGGGGCACAGGAAGTCCAGCACGTCCTGCATGATCAGCTCCTCGTGGCCGTGGTCAGCCAGCGTCGTAGCCGCAGGGCCTATGGCGCCGACCATCTTTTCGTCGACGTCGTCCCCGACGGTGGCGCCGCCGGCGAGGTCAACGTCCTTTGCCTGCCCAAGAAGCAGCTCCTGCTGCTGCTGCTGCTGCTGCATCTCCCGCCGCTGCATCAGGAACCGCGCCCTCGCGCGCTCGATGTTCTTGGACGGCTTGCCCTTCTTGTAGTGCGTCCTCCAGTAGTTCTTGATCTCGTTGTCCGTCCTCCCCGGGAGGCTTCGTGCAATCGTCGACCACCTGAAGAAGAAACGTGACACTGAATTTTAGCTCCATGGATCCGGTTTATTGTTTCAGCTTGACCAGTCTGCAGTACCAGTGTATATTTTACCTGTTTCCCCACAAGGAGTGGAGCTGGACTATGGTGCTCTCCTCTTGGGGTGTCATCTTGCCTCGCTTCAGATCAGGTCGAAGGTAGTTAACCCACCGCAGCCTGCAACTCTTGCCACTTCTCTTCAGACCTGCAGCAGCAAAGCTCGAATGAGAAATGGACTGGGGCAAGTGATTAGATTACCACATGTGCAGTACTATACTACCAGTCTAGCAGGGGTGGTCCAGGGAAAATATTATACCTGGCCTGGCCACGTACCCATATAAACTAAAGTCATACTGGTGTCGTTGTATATTTACATGTCACTTGCCTCATTTAGTATACTGAATTCATCACTTTACGGCTTTACCCAAAAGCTCGAGCCCCGGGGAGAAAGATATAGTTCACCATATTGGGCTTGGATCAACCCAAATGCATGCCTGGATGCTGGATACGCCGCTAGTGCTGTGCATATAGTTGATGTCGGCATCACTATGTTGATATTAATCTAACTAACTTATTAGGTAATAGGTATACAAATGCTAAATCTTTCCATTTGGTACATAGCCAACTGACTAGATATTTTTCATACGTCAATTAACAAGTTATTCGGTTCAGATTTTGAAAAATCTTTGATTTGGTTATTCGTCGACACTCCTTTTATGACTAGGCCGTCTCGGCAATTATGCGATCTCTTGTTATTCGTCAGTACCCCCTTTCACGACTAGGCTTGCCAAATCTTCGAGGTGGATGCACATGGACGGGGATGTATAGTCCATCCATTTAGGCCACACTTGTTCGTATATATATGTATGTTTTGCACCTCAACAGACGCGTGTACACTAGCTCATGGGTGTCTTGATTAAATAGTTAATCAGTAGCCCATGTAACTCGCCCGGACCTCCCATAGCTCGCCCATGCATGGCTCAGGACTCAGGAGTCAGGAGTCAGGACCAGCAACATACATAGCCACGCGCATCTTCCAAGTATAATGGTATATAAACCAGAGCTAGCAAGTAGCCTTCTAGTTACGTGAAAGCTAGTTTCGTACGTACTTAGTTGAAGAATTGATGATTAGAATCTTATAGATGAATTAACGCACTGACTATATTCTCCAAGAAATTTCAATGCGTGAGTGGAAGAGAGCGTTAGGTAGTTCATCTTCGTCCAAGCAATGAAGAGACTGAACACACAAGACCGTACAGGATCGAATCATGCATGCATGCGGCCGGCTAGCTTTGTGAACTTGCAAGTTGCCCCCGTACTTGAAGATCCTAAGGTACACACGGCCAAAAAGAACGGCGCGCGATTGCGCCTCTTGATTGCCGTGCGCAACTTGCAGGGCGGATCAATCATTCGCAGCTCGCAAGTTGCAGACGGCCCGGTTAGTTGGAAAAGGAGGCCCGTACTTGAAGCGACAAAAGTCAAGCAAGAACAGTAAATAGTAGTAGTACTCCCTCTGTAATGAAATACAAGAGCGTTTGGATCATACTTTAGTGATCTAAGCGCTCTTGTATTTCTTTACGGAGGGAGTAGATCAAGAACACATCAGATCAGGAGCAGGACAAGAAGGTTGTAGAAGAAGAAAAAGATCAAATATGTTCAAGGCCTGTTCATGCGTGATCCTCGAGTTAATTGGTATTAGCAGTACTCTACCTGTGAGCTTGGAGACGGAGTTCCACCTCCCTTCGCCGTGCTGGGCGACATGGTCGAGGAGCAGCTTGTCCTCCTGGGTTGTCCACGGGCCTTTCCTCCACTCGTCGTCCTGCTTCCCCCAGCAGGCCGCGAGCTGCCCTTCCGCCTCCGCCATTAATGGCACGCGCGCGCTCCTTGGACCTCAGCTAGCGAGCGAGCTCTCCCACTTAGCTGAAAGCCTGAAAGAGAGCAGTGCTAACTGCTCGCTAAGCCGAGCTCGACGGTGCCGCTGCTGCGATTTCCGCTCTTTTCTTGGAGATATTTTTCATGTGCTAGCTGCCGGTAGGGCAGAGCGTACTGTGAAGCATAATCAGCTAGGGGCTATCAAATCCAAGGCAGGGGGGACGCGACCTTTCTTTTGCTCTGATGCTGTCGCCCGGCGAGCGATGGCATGGAGCGACTGAGCCGCTGCCGCGTATATATGGGGCAGAGGATCGATCGATAGCAAGAAATTCTCTGCGTCACTGTCAGGGGGAATTCCAAGCTCCACTACCCTGCATGTGGAGATTCCCGAAAATGCCCACGGTAAATTTTACTTTTCTTCTGTCCCTCTCTCTCACTCTCACTCTCACTCTTTTAAGATAAGTTACTGCGTGTTGCTTACGGAAAGCTCTGGGTGCGTGAATCGGGCTATGTCGGCGTCATGATTTGAAGGAATCCACCGGGATTTTTTCTTGAACTTTCTATCCATTCATCAACTTTCATGGCAGTAGAAAAAACACCCGAAATAACATACCCCATATCAGATCTAGTTCCGTTGATCACCACTAGAGCGAGTTGAAACTGTAAAGTTACGTTTCTTGGTTAGTTTGTTAGAATCCTGTAAAAGAATATACAGTAGAGTTCTTCCATGGATTTTGAAGAGAGGTAAATTTGCACGTTAAGTTCGATCAATGGCGGAGCCAGGAATATTTTCTAGGTATGGCATGCTTCATGAAAAAAATGTGTTGTTCCTGCTCGTTGCCTCGCTGGCTGGTATCTAGCTGTGCTCGAAAGAAACAGATCGATCGTGTGCCTAGAATCAACTTTTCTTTTTAGCAAAATGTCATGGGCTTATGTGATGCAAGTCATCTATTGCTTAATTTTCTCATTCAGCTGTAGTTAGGCTTCTAATGAGCCAGAAATACATACCAACGTCACAACTACCTGGCGAAATACATTGCAGGCCCTGAGTCGCCTGCCCGTGCGAGTCACCTCCTCCTCCAGATTGACGAAACTGATAAGAAATCCATTGACTTAGCTCATATCTTCATCCATACAGTATAAATGTATAATATATGCATTTCCCCCTCAAATTTTAGGTATGGCAACTGTCAAACCTTGCCATATAGCTGGATCCGCCCTGAGTCCTTACATCATATATGAATTCCACATGAGGCCCTCACAATTTTATTTACATGAACCGTGGAATCTTTTATTGGAAAATGTCACATATATATAATGAAAGCATATGATAAAGTAAAATGGCCATTTCTTCAACATGCCTTATGTATGAAAGGATTCAATGAAAGATGAAGAGGTCAGGTTAATACTTCCATTCAGAAAGGCAGTGTAGGAGTTAAAGTTAATGATGACATAGGTCATTTTTACAAACACATAAAGGATTAAGGCACGGCGATTCAATATCTCCAGTGTTGTTCAACATAGTAGCAGACATGTTGACAATACTCATTGCCAGAGCCAAAGAGAAGGGCCAAGTAGGAGGCTTCATTCCACATCTGGTAGATGGGGGTGTGTCCATACTACAATATGCGGATGGTACAATTATTTTCATGGAACACGATACAGATAAAGCGAGGAATATGAAACTATTATTGTGCTTATTTGAACAGCTATCGGGGCTCAAAATTAATTTCAACAAAAGCGAACTTCTATGTTTTGGGAAGGCAAAAGAGGAGCAAGACGCTTACAGGCAGCTATTCGGATGTGAAATGGGATCACTACCTTTCAGTTATCTCTGGATTCCTATCCATCATAGGCGACCGGCAAATAAGGAATGAAAATGTATTGAAGATAGATTTGAAAAAAACTAAGTTGCTGGAAGGGCAAGCTTATGTCATATGGAGGAAGGCTTGTATTAATAAACTCCGTGTTAACAAACCTACCCATGTTTCTCTTGCCTTTTTTTGAAATACCAGTAGGGGTACTAAAAAGACTAGATTTTTATAGATCTCGTTTCTTCTCGCAAAGTGATGAGCCTAAGAAGAAATACAGATTGACACGTTGGGATATTATATGCGGACCGAAAGACCAGGGGGGTTTGGGCATTGAAAATTTGGAAGTGACACTGGTGGAAAAAGGGCCTTTGGTCGCGGTTCGCAACTGCCATTAGTCGCGGTTGCGCAACCGCGACCAAATAGGCGCGACTAAAGGCCCCCCCCCCTTTAGTCGCGGTTGCTTAAGAACCGCAACTAAAGGCCCGTCCACGTGGGCGCCAGGCGGCCGTCGGGGCGGAGGACCTTTAGTCGCGGTTCTTCTGGCCAACCGCGACTAAAGGCCATAGGGTTTAGCCCCCCCCCCCTAAACCTGTTTTCTGTTTAATTTGTATTGTTTTATTTCTTTTGTGCTTTATTTTAATTTTGAAGGAGTTTCACATATTCTACGGTACTACATACATGCATATGAATGTACAATTTCAAACAAATTTGAAATTAGAACCAAAAAGAATTCAAGAGGAATATACAATATATATTCAATATCATCGGATGATCATATACAATTTTGAACAAGTTTCCATACATAATTTAATGCATATGAAGTTCTACGTCCTCGTAATGGTGTTCTCCTTTACGATGGAGGACTTCCCTCCTGAACCATCCAGCTAGTTCCTCTTGAAGTGGTCGGAAGCGAGCTTCTGGACTAAGCATCACCCGGAGGTTATTCCGCTGAGCATTGGTATCACTCGGAACCCGCTCAGAGGTGTATCTCCGGATCATCTCACAGACATAGTATCCATATAGATTGGTCCCCGCTGGCTGAATATCCCCACCATTCTTAGCCTTTGACCTTTTGAATTCTAGCTCTTTTTTGAATTCACCGACCTTTGTATCTACGAACCGTCTCCAAACCCTACGAGGCAAAGAAAATTAAATGAACAAGAGAGTTATTAGTTACTTGATATTAGGAAATGAACGAAATAGGCCGATCGATATAGAGCGCAAATGAATGAAAATAATTACTTCTGCAGCATTCTTCTCATGCCGCCCCAAAGCTTTGGATCCATATTCAGAGAGTCGTGGACGAGACATTCTGAGGTGTCAACTTTAATTACTAGCAGAATCCAGTGGAACCTGCGGACACGATACATGCACAGTACGTCATGCATAACTCATCGATTAGCCGGCCACATATCATGCATGGAGTAAACAAAAGAGAATGTGCTCGAGACAGAAACACTCACCCAAAATGGTAAGGAAATAGAATATCACTTTTGAGTTCCTGCTTTGTAAGAAACTGCCACAGGTCTGCCTCCATGTCGGCGGGGTGATGCTCCAACACATATCCATTAACGATGTGTGGGTCAATGAACCCAACATCATGGATGTTCCTTACTCTGCATTCCTTAATCTTCATTCTGCATGTATAATAGCGGACACAACAATATAGTTACGACATATATATAGTGCAGGCAATATGAACGAGATGGGGTATAAATAAATCACTTACAGAACGTAGCAACTGATGATAGATTTGTCGAGCTCGCGCAGATTGAAAAGCTGGAACAATTCACTCAGATGAATTTGTACATAGTAATGTTTGAAGTGATGCTCATATCTAACTTCCGCATAAATATAATCTTTGGCGTTTTTATTTTTTATGTAACCCTTGTACCATTTCAGCAGACCTTTCATTTGTGGAGGTAGATCCTCTTCCTGCGCAGGCTCGACGAGAGGCCCATTCTTCACATATGTAATTACTACCTCCTTCAGTGGCGCCTCATCAAGGCCTAACATTTCACGAAGAGTAATACCTAAGTTGGCCGCTTGTTCTCTGGCACTCGTTACAGTCAATCCATGTGCTGCCGCAGCTGCTATGATATCGGGGTCATCCGGACCGGCGGCTTTCACTATAAGCGGGGCAATCGATTGTTTACTTTGTTCCCCGAGGTGGGCAACTCGTTTCCCGCTTTTTTTACTTTCTAATTCCGTTTTCTCGGCCTCCTCCAAGGCTTTGTTCTCCTGGTTCTCCGCCCGCTCTTTCTTCTCCTTCAACATGAGTGCCTGCCTACGAAGTTCACGTGCATAGTCGTCAGGCAGATTCTTCGCGGCTTGGGACGGTGTGCTCAAAAATGACTTAGCCCACTTCTTTTGCTCATCAGAAAATACTGGCTTGGGCTCGGGCTCTCTTTTCTTCTTGCAGTCCGCCTTCCATTTCTCATGATCAGCAGCCGCCCTCGCGGCAGTTTCCTCGGCACTACGTTCCCAAGGCCTTGTGGGGAGAGGCTTCAGTGATGGCTCCGGTACCTTTGTGGTCTTAGGTACATAAGGGTCCGGGTTAATAATCCAGGACTGCTTCTGCTTCTTTGCCGGAGGTGGATTGGGGGGTGGCGTCTGATCACCCGCCGGACGAGGACTGGGGGGCGGCGTCTGATCACCCGCCGGACGTTGTGGACTGGGGGGCGTCGGCTGACGTGACGGAGGTGTAGGTGAACCGTCACCACCACCACCACCGCCACCACCGCCACCGCCACCACCACCACCGTAGGGGGGTGGACTTGTTGTCCTTGGCGCCTCGCCTGGAAACTTGATAAACTTCTTTTGCCATAGAATGAAATGGCGCTTGACATCTCCAAGTCTTTTCTCCCCTTCAGGTGTAGCAATGTCAATCTCCAGGTCCTCAAACCCTTGGACTATGTCCTCCACCGTGACACGAGCATAGCCATCTTGAATGGGGTTGTTGTGGTGGAGTGCTCCAGGTAAACATGGTAAAGCACTGCCGATGGCTACCTTCATGGACATGTTCCCGATAGGATAATACAGATGACATTCTTTCATCTCCTTTATATCGTCCACGGGGTAGCGAGGAGGCTCCGGTGCAGTAATTTCGACCACCAGAGGCTCCGGTGCAGTAATTTCGATCGTCGGTGCATCTGCACCAGCTGGTGGGGCCTCCGTGGAAGCCACGCTGCTTCTCCGCTGCTGGCTTCCGAGATCCGCTGGATGATCTTCATGCTGCGCCCGAACATCTCTTTCGGCTAATAGTACACTCACGGTTTTCTTCATCACATCCATTTCCGATGCCAACCGCGCCACAACATCTGCTTCCCGATCCATCTTTCTCTTACGGCTTCTGTAACCGTACGGGTCATCGTTCTAGGGGAACCCTATTTTCCACGGAATGTTCCCCATGCCTCGTACACGTCCTCCGTGTTCAGGATTCCCGAGGGCTTTTGTCAGCGCGTCGTTCTCTCTGTTGAACTTGATCTTCCCCTCTTGAGCATCCCTCATTGCGTCAATAAGGGCTTGGGTGGGTTTAATTAATTTGCCCCGGTAAACACACTCCCCTGTCTCCGGGTTCAGCGTTCCCCCATGCCCGTACCACCAGCTTTTGGCCCTTTGGTCCCATCCCTCCGTACCTGGACGGATTCCTCGCGCCCTCAGCTCGTTCTCCATCTTCTCCAACCTAGGCACCCAAATGCGATACCCTCCTGGCCCCATAATATGATTGTACTCCTTCTTAGCCGCATTTTCCTTATTTCTTTTCGATATTTGAATGAACTGCTCCGATTTCTTTTGCTTCACAAATTCTGGCCAATCATGTTTCAGTTTCTCATATTGTCCTTTGAAATCCGGAGTCTTGTTCTGCTTGACAAAGTCATGGGCTAGATTTTGCTTGAATTTCCGGAATGCGTCGGCCATCTTATGAAGGGCGAACTGTTTGACTAGCCTCCTCCTCTCCTTGTTTTCCTCAATCTTGTTACCCTCCTCATCGAATTTGTTGTATTCCGGAGGTAGAACGAAATGTTCCATAAGCTTCTTGAAGCAATCTTTTTTTGTTCTCTTATCGACAAAAGTGAAACCAGCATTTCGTGCCTTCTTTGGCTCATTCCACTCCTGGACGGTGATCGAGACGTTGTCTCTAACAACGGCTCCGCATTGGCTGACAAACTTGGTGGCGTTCTTGCGGGGCTCCAGCGGCCTGCCGGTTGCACTGTCGACAACCTCGATGGTGCATGTTTCTCCTTGTTTCATCGTCTTGGTTGCGCCACGCTTTGACGACGTACTCGATTGTTTCGACGATCCGGCCGAGGGCTAAAATAAGAAAGAGAGTCGCGCGCGTTAGTACACTCTTCATAAGTTAGTTTGTATCACCAGAGGCTCAATGTATATATATACCTCGGCGCCGGAGGTGGTTGCTACTTCCATTTGAAGATCGTCGTTTATCGACGTTTGTTCGGCATCATCTTGCTGACGGCGCCCTTCATCTTCACCGTCAAGGTTCAGATAAGAAGAGATATCATCTTCTTGATCTTGTCCGGTCGGCACATATAGAATATCGCCGTTTATGATGCCGAACATATGTGCTTCACCGTCCGGATCATAGTTGTCCATAATCGGGTCAGCTCTATCGTCCGCCATTATGTCAGTCCTGAAAACATGTAGTAAAAACAAATTAATTAAGTGAAGAAGGGGTGCGGTGGCGGTGGCGGTGGCGAAAGGGCGGTGGAAAAAGGAGGGGGCGAGGAAGGGGTGGGAGAGGGTGTCCGGATCGTGAAGTTTGTATGCTTGCAATCTATAGAGGTTGTGCTTTTGATATTTTGTTCGAGGGGTTGTTGTGGACTGTTCAAGGGACATCAAGAACAACCTACACCAACTCTTCTTCCTCTGCATCTCGAAGTTGGTAAAGATCCGATCTAACCTTATATGCATCTTCATAGTGATCCAGGACCTTGATCGTAGGGCTATTTTTCTAACCATCCAACCACAGGTTGGTTAACTTGCAACATAGATCTTGGGGATTTGAACCTAATGAGGTTTCCTAAACTATATATTCATTGTAAATGGGGCCTTTAGTGTTCTACAAAGTTATTGACAAAGTTATTTGAACCTAATGAGGTTTCCTAAGCTTATGAAATTTTTATAGACAAAGTTCTACAAAGTTCTACAAAGTTCTACAAAGTTCTACAAATTTTTATAGACAAAGTTTTATAGACAAAGTTCTACAAAGTTATTTGACAAAGTTATTGACAAAGTTATTTGAACCTAATGAGGTTTCCTAAGCTTATGAAATTTTTATAGACAAAGTTCTACAAAGTTCTACAAATTTTTATAGACAAAGTTCTACAAAGTTTTATAGACAAAGTTCTACAAAGTTATTTGACAAAGTTATTGACAAAGTTATTTGAACCTAATGAGGTTTCCTAAGCTTATGAAATTTTTAACTAAGCTTTTCTCATGGTTAGTGTGGGGATTAGTGTGGGGATAGAGACGGCCGGTGGCGAGGGCGAGGGGCGACGGCGGGCGACGGCGGGCGGCGTACGTGGGCAAGGGCGACGGCCGGCGGCGAGGACGACGGCGGGCGACGGCGGGCGGCGTCGAGGGCAAGGGCGACGGCGGGCGGCGAGGGCGACGGCGGGCGGCGTCGAGGGCAAGGGCGACGGCGGGCGGCGAGGGCGGCGTCGAGGGCGAGGGCGACGGCGGGCGGCGAGGGCGGCGTCGAGGGCGAGGATCGGAGAAGACGAGAATCGGAGAAGACGGCGGCAGGCCTTGTATTTATAACCCCCCCTTTAGTCGCGGTTGGGAAGGCGACCCGCGACTAAAGGTTACCTTTAGTCGCGGGTCGCCTCCCCAACCGCGACTAAAGGGTTTTTGGCGGGTTTTTGCGTTCCCGCGCCCCCCCCCTTTAGTCGCGGTTGGGGAGGCGACCCGCGACTAAAGGTAACCTTTAGTCGCGGTTGGATAAACCAACCGCGACTAAAGGGTTTTTTCGTTCCGGCGCGCAACGACCTTTAGTCGCGGTTGGTCTGGCCAACCGCGACTAAAGGTATTTTTCAAAATACTTTTCGTTTTCAATATCTTAAAAATACAAATAATATATCAAAAAATTCAGAAAAATAAAACTAATTCAAATCAATATGTTAAAAACACAAAAATTATATCAAAAAATTAAGAAAAATAAAACTAATTCAATTCAAAATGTTAAAAATACAAATAATATATCAAAAAATTCAGAAAAATAACACTAATTCAATTCAAACGTCCTTATCCCACCGACAGTTTTCTTAGATGACACAAAACCACATTTAGTCCCGGTTGCACCAACCAGCCGGGACTAAAGGTTAGATGACCAGCTCTGGATTCCTCTTCTTCCCGCCATTTCTTCCCTGTCTTCCCGCCTCTTTCTTCCCGCCACTTTCTTCCCGCCTCCTGTCTTCCCGCTCCCATTTTTCCCGCCATTTCTCACTACATATATGTAGCCCGGCTTGGCCAGCATTATCACATCTCTACAATCTCTCATCACTCTCTCATGGCTTCCACCGCACCCACTCTAACCTACCAGCAGGTGGAGGAGCTTTGCGCCTCGAACTACCCTTGTCCACCGGGCTACCGCGTCCCCACCGGCTGGAGCCTAAGCGCCGGCGGCGTGCCGGTCCCTCCCGTCCCTCAGGGTACTGCGCGCCGGGCGGCCATCACGAACCACTACTACCTCGACCTCACGCCGGAGCAGCGGATGAATCCCCGCTGGCATCCCGATAACCAGCATACTTGGGACGCCTTCTTCATCAATCGGCGTGAGAGGGCGCTCGCCAGGTATGAGGAGGACGGTCTGCCTCCTGGGAACTTCCACGAGGCCGGCCGTCGGCTATGGTGGTACGGCCGGACTCTGCAGAGCGTCATGGACTACATCACGGCCGGCGATATCCCCCGCCTGCGCTACCCTCAGTTCGAGCCACGAGCGCCGCCCGACGACAGCGACGACAGCAGCGACGACGACGGCGGCAACTTAGAAGGCGACGACTACCAGTACAACGACGACAGCGGCTATGAAGACTACGAGTATGCATATTATACGCCTAGGCAGGAGTATGACTAAATCACTCCAAATTTCATGTATCATCAGTGGTATCTCGAATCATTCGAAAATGGACACCAAACACATCACGGGTAATATAATTCACATGATCCATTCAACAAAGTTTGGTACAATAAATTATTACACATCATTTCTTCCCTTGTGTCCCTGCTTGCTTACGATTGTGCCGTATCCATGGAGCATCCTCATCATTTAACTTAATGCTTGGGTCGGTGTTCACTTTGAAGGGCGGAATTTCAGCAAACATATTATAATCTTCTGACATGTCTGTCTTGTCCTCCACTCCCACGATGTTTCTTTTCCCTGAAAGAACAATGTGGCGCTTTGGATCATCGCATGATGTACTGATCGTTTTCTTATCTTTCCGTTTCCTCGGTTTGCTACTCATGTCCTGCACATAGAAAACCTGAGCGACATCTTTCGCTAGGACGAATGGTTCGTCAAGGTAACCAAGATTGTTGAAATCCACCATTGTCATTCCGTATTGCTGGTCCACCTTTACCCCACCTCCTGTTAGCTTGAACCATTTGCACCGGAACAAAGGGACCTTAAAGGAGGGTCCATAGTCAAGTTCCCATATCTCCTCTATGTAACCATAATATGTGACCTCTTGCCCATTCTCGGTTGGTGCATCAAAGCGGACACCACTGTTTTGGTTGGTGCTCTTTTTATCTTGGGCGATCGTGTAAAATGTATTCCCATTTATCTCGTACCCTTGGAAAGTCGTTATAGTCGAAGATGGTGTCTTGGCCAACATGTACAGCTGATCTACAACATCATTGTCATTCATTAAATGTTTTCTCAACCAACTGTCGAAAGTCTCCATGTGGGCCTTCCTAATCCAGGATTCAGGCTTCCCCGGGTTGTCTGAGCGTAAAATATTCTTGTGTTTCTCAAAGTACGGAGCCACCAAGCTGGAATTGGTCAGTACAGTGTGGTGTGCTTCAGTCAGAGAATGGCCGTCCATACATATCGTTGATTTCCTTTCGATCGTGCCTTTTCCACTTAGTCTCCCCTCGTGCCGCGATCGAGGAAGACCAATCGGCTTAAGGTCAGGAACAAAGTCAACACAAAACTCAATTACCTCCTCATTTCCATAGCCCTTGGCGATGCTTCCTTCTGGCCTAGCACGGTTACGAACATATTTCTTTAATACTCCCATGAACCTCTCGAAGGGGAACATATTGTGTAGAAATACAGGACCGAGAACGAAAATCTCTTCGACTAGGTGAACCAGGAGGTGCGTCATAATATTGAATAAGGATGGCGGGAACACCAGCTCAAAACTGACAAGACATTGGATCACATCGTTCTGTAACCGTGGTAGAACTTCTGGATTGATTACCTTCTGAGAGATTGCATTGAGGAATGCACATAGCTTCACAATGGCTACTCGAACATTTTGCGGCAGGAGCCCCCTCAAAGCAATCGGAAGCAATTGCGTCATAATCACGTGGCAGTCGTGAGACTTCAGGTTTTGGAACTTTTTCTCCGCCATGTTTATTATTCCCTTTATATTGGACGAGAATCCAGACGGGACCTTCATACTGCTCAGGCATTCAAAAAAGATGACCTTCTCTTCTTTGGTCAGAGCGTAGCTGGCACGACCTTGAAACCATTCCGGATGCCGGTCATCAGGGTCTTTCAAACGTTGCTGGTCCTGCCGTGCTTCCTTTGTATCATTTGTCTTCCCATACACGCCCAAGAAGCTTAGGAGGTTCACGCAAATATTCTTCGTAACGTGCATCACGTCGATTGCAGAGCGGACTTCTAGGACTTTCCAATATTCTAGCTCCCAGAATATAGATTTCTTCTTCCACATGGCTGCGTGCCCGTCAGCTCCCTTCGGAACTGATTGTCCGCCTGGACCCTTTCCAAAGATGACTTTCAAATCCTTGACCATATCAAATACCTCAGCACCAGTGCGTTCCGCAGGCTTCGGCCGGTGATCTGCCTTGCCGTTGTAATGCTTGCCTTTCTTTCTTACTGGATGAATTTTCGGAAGAAATCGACGATGCCCAAGGTACACGTTCTTCTTACAATTTGGCAAATGTACACTTTCAGTCTCATGTAAGCAGTGCGTGCATGCATTGTATCCCTTATTTGACAGTCCCGAAAGGTTACTAAGAGCAGGCCAATCGTTGATGGTTACGAAAAGCAACGCTCGTAGGTCAAATTCCTCTTCTTTGTGCTCATCCCACACACGGACACCAGGTCTGCCCCACAGCTGTAAAAGTTCATCAACTAATGGCCTTAGGTACACATCGATGTCGTTGCCGGGTTGCTTCGGACCTTGGATGAGCACTGGCATCATAATGAACTTCCGCTTCATGCACAACCAAGGAGGAAGGTTGTAGATGCATAGAGTCACGGGCCAGGTGCTATGGCTGGAGCTCTGCTCGCCAAAAGGATTCATGCCATCTGTACTTAGACCAAATCTTATGTTCCTTGCGTCAGCTGCAAAATCTTTGAACTCTCTGTCGATCTTTCTCCATTGCGTTCCATCTGCGGTGTGTCTCAACTCCCCGTCCGACTTACGGTCCTCTTTGTGCCATCGCAACAACTTGCCATGCTCTTTGTTCCTGAACAAACGTTTCAACCGTGGTATTATAGGAGCATACCACATCACCTTGGCGGGAACCCTCTTCCTGGGTTTCTCGCCCTCAACATCGTCACCAGGGTCATCGCCTCTGATCTTATAACGCAATGCAGTGCATACCAGGCATTCATTCAAATTCTCGTATTCACCGCGGTAGAGGATGCAGTCGTTGATGCATGCATGTATCTTCAGAACCTCTAAACCTAGAGGGCATACAACCTTCTTTGCTTCGTACGTACTGGCGGGCAACTCGTTATTCTTTGGAAACATATTCTTCAACATTTTCAGCAAGTTTTCAAATGCCGAGTCAGCTACACCTGCCTGTGCCTTCCATTTCAGCAAATCCAGTGTGCAGCCCAGCTTTTTCAGACCATCATCGCATCCGGGGTACAACGACTTTCTGTGATCCTCTAACATGCGATCCAAATTCTCCCTCTCCTTTTCAGTTTCGCAGCGTCTCCGTGCATCAGCAATGGTCCGACCAAGATCATCAACGGTCTCATCACGTGCCTCTTCTTCACCTTCACCTTCCCCTTCACCTTCCCCTTCACCTTCAGCATCCTCCATGAAAGTATCACCGAAATGAGCAAGATAGCTTTCATCCATGAAATCATCCCCTTCTTCATCTTCTTCCATTATAACCCCTCTTTCTCCGTGCTTGGTCCAACAATTATAGCTTCGCATGAAACCGTGCCGAAGCAGGTGCAGGTGAACTTCTCTTGAGGAAGAGTAACCCTTCTGATTCTTACAGTCAACACATGGACAGATAACAAAACCCTTCTGCTTGTTCGCATTAGCCACTACGAGGAAATCTTTCAAACCCGTAGTGAACTCGCGGGAGAGTCGGTTACCGTACATCCATTGCCGATTCATCTGCATTATTATAATATAAAATATATAATTAACCATCATGCATTTGTTAAACTAACTAGCTATAAACAATAGAAATTAAACAATGAACAACACACATGCATATTTTATCAATGACACACATGCATGAAAGGTTCAAGTTGCTAACCGCGATCGAGGAGGAAAAAATAAATGAGGAACCTCAAGTGTGGCTCCAACACTTCATATCATGTTTGTTTCACGCTCTTGGGGCATTTCATCAAACACCTTGTGTGCATAAGAGGAACCAAAAGCAAACCTACACCCCCTTGTGAAGCTTGTGAAGAGAAGTGGCACCAAATGGCTAAGTGAGTGTGCTGAACTGGTATCTATAGGGGAGGAGATTTAGTCGCGGTTGGCATGGCAAACCACGACTAAAGGCCTTTGGGCACCTTTAGTCGCGGTTGGCCTGGCCAACCGCGACTAAATCCCCTCACGTGCACCAGCTGGCCACCGAGCGCCCTAGCCCAGGCCTTTGGTCGCGGTTCGTCTGCCGAACCGCGACTAAAGAAATCATTAGTCGCGGTTCCTACAGTGTCGCGACTTATGGGGCTGGACGGAAGCCTCTTTTTCTACGAGTGTGAAGAACAGATGCTTGCTTAGCAAATGGATTTATAGGTTATCTAGAGAGACCGAAGGAATGTGGATTCAAATATTAAAGAATAAATACCTAAATTCAAAAACTTTAGCCCATGTTACAACTAGACCAAATGACTCACCTTTCTCGAAAGGGTTAATGAAGATAAAGGTGACCTTTTTCCAGAGAGTCAAATTTATAGTTGGTAATGGTGCCTCAACAAGATTTTGGAAAGATACTTGGCTTGGGGACACACCTCTAGCACTTTAATACCCCATGCTTTATAATATTGCACAACGTAAAGAGGAATATGTGTCCACGGTACTACAATCGGTACCTCTTAATATGCAGTTCAGGCAAGCTTTAGTGGGAGCACGCTGGAATGCATGGTTGCATCTGGTCAGAAGACTTATGCAGATGCAATTATCTGACCAGACAGATAGTGTTTGGTGAATTTTAGCTGCGAATGGTGTATTCTTAGTAAAGTCCATGTATACGGATTTGATAATCACGGGGCCCCTATCCAGATCATTATATATTTGGAATATCAAAGTGCCGCTCAGGATTAAATTTTTTATTTGATTTATACATAAAGGTGTGGTATTAACCAAAGATAACTTAATTAAACGAGGATGAAGAGGTAGATTTAAGTGTTGCTATTGTGAGCAGAATGAAATAATAAGACACCTCTTTCTAGATTGCCCTCTTGCAAAATTACTATGACACACTGTTCATGTAGCTTTTAATGTTATCCCACCTACATGTATTAGCTCGATCTTTACACCGTGGCTCAATGAAGTTGACGTTAAAATACCGAAACTTATCAGAATTGGGATCTGTGCTCTATTTTGGGCTATATGGAATACCAGGAATGACATGATTTTTAGTGGCAAAAACTTCAACAACTTTTTGCAGGTTATTTTCCGAGCGACGTCTTGGATCCGTACATGGTCGTTACTCAGCCATGCGGACTCCACGGAGCTTATGGATATTGGATGCAACCAATGAGAGATGGTCGCACGGTTTATCTACAACCGGTTTGGATGGCGTGCTAATAATAGGCTAAGTGTATAGGCATCGTAGTCTGCTTTTAGCTACGCCCGATGTGACAGTTTTTTCATATCATATTTGTTTTGATTTTCATTTCGAGCTTTAAAGCTTTATGGACCTAAGACATTATTTTAAACTCTTTTAAATAATATGGCTGCATGCATCGATTGATGCAGAGGCCGAGGGCTCGCTTCCTCCTTCTAAAAAACATATATATAATGAAATTCGACAGAATGAATTGGAAATATTGCATCTCACAAGAGACCACAAAACTACATGGTCTCCTAGAATTGTACCTTCTTGAAAATAAAATTTGTAATGCCCTTTTAGATTCAGGGCGCCCGCTTCAGTTACATCTTGTAACTTAAGAAATTATTAGACTCTCAAGTAAAAATGTGATGTACCCAACCATAACAAGGCATCTTTGGTTACTTTGATAACTTCAAATCTCTGCAACTCTAGTATTGCGATGTGTGAGTGTACACATCTAATGATACATGTATACACGTTTACGACTCGGTATGTCAATTGAAATTGTTTCTTTCCAGCAAGATATAGGCACACTCATACACGCACGCACAATCCATGAGTGTAGGCCCCACCAGCTTCACTTAATGCAAGTGTGGGCAACATAACTTTTTCGAGCGTGTGGGCAACAAAACTTAACATATGCACGAACGATACCCAAAATTTTCGTGTACTCCCTCAGCCTGGATACATTTTCAATAAATAACGCTTTTACTAACTCAAAATATAACATCAAGTGATACAATCATGTGAAGCAACACCCAACCTCTGCATAACTACGATGCAGACAGCCAACAACAACAAGTTTGTCAAAAATAAATAAATAAACAAAATGACATATTGAGTCCTAAGCGACCGACTCTATATCTATGTCGAAGGCGAAGGTAGAACGATCCAAATATTATGTTGCCATCCAAGTTGAATAAAAGCCTACATTGCCAAGGAAATATAAGGCTTGTTTCTTGGTTAATACAAGACTTTAATCATGAACCGATATTTTGAATATGAATATGTGGATATTAATTTTGTGTCATATAAACTACATACTAATAGACTAATTCTTGATCGAAATTCATCTTAACACACCAAAACATACCCTTTTTATATAGACAAAGAGTGTACTTGCTGAGGATTGGGAAGTGTGTGCTAGAAATCGACAAGTAAAAGAAGTAAATATTAAGAACATGGACATCTGATTTATTACCCAAAAACCTGTTGCGGGGAAAAACTAGAGACACATGACAACAATTGTATCAGGGGTACCCTCGGGCCTCGACATACCTTGAGTCCATATGTGATGGATGTAGTGCATATTGCCACAACACCCGGGAGGGGGTGGATTGGATGACCAACAATCAGTGTGCGATTAAGAGTGAGCCAGCATGTGCTGTGATGTTGATATTTCAGTAGATGACAACTACAACAGCATGGCTCTGACGAACTTCTCATGTGACCGCGAGGCCTCGTGCAGGGATTCAAAGAGCGTCGATGATGACACGGGGAGCTAACTAACTCAACAACATGTCGGTAGAGATGGTGAACAAGTGCATTGGTGAACCAATGACGAGTATGCGTTTTCTCTCAAGTGAAAACCCTTGATCATCTTCTTTGGCCGGAAGATCAAGAAATATCAATATACATGCATCTTTCTCTTGTTGGAGGTGTTGGCTCTGCCTTTAGGGGTGATAACACCACCATGGACCTTTAATTTGATTGAACCTATCAATATGGATGTTTGAGTTGCAATCCCTTCTTAAAGGCGTTGTTTTGGCCCAATGTAATTTCATCAGAGGATTACTGTCACAAATTAGTGGTAGATAATGGACATGTTGTTCGACGTGGGATAGAGTTGTATGTATCTGAATATGCATAGACCGACATGCTTATTATGACTAAATTTAAGTGATAATGCGGATAGTAGGGAAAGTGCCCTTCTACATCCGCGCTCAAATGAGCTCGGGTGAATAGTAAATTAAAAAAAAGTTTCAAATGTTCAAAAATAATTGAATATTTTTTATGACAAACTTTGGCAAATGTTCTAAGAGTTTGGAAAAGTTCAGTAGAAATCGCATTTGTGAAAGTCGTGACAAAAAAAATTAATGCTCCAAAATGCTTTTAAAAATAGTTTTTTCAGAGTTTTAATTTTTTTTTAATCATGATTTTCACGAATGTGATTTCATGACAAAACTTTATAAATATTTTTTAAAGTTGGCCGTAAAAAAATACTTTTTAAATTTACTGTTCATCCGAACTCATTTAAACTCGGGTGCAAAAACAGCACGTCCGGATCGTAGGAACATTGGCAAAGCTAAACATTAGCCATCGGTAAAAAGGAAAGCGGAATTTACCGCAAACCGAACGGACCGAAAGTTACTTTGCGAGACGTAAACGTCGTAGCTAGGTTTTCCAGAAGAGCGCGTCGTGGGTAACCAGTGCTACAAGTGTCAGCTCAGCTCATCCCCTGATGGCAGTTTTGTGCTTCTAGCGAACGATGAATCGACTTTCCGACGCACAAGCGGACTAAACTAATCATCCTAGTTTGACGACCATGCGCCACACTGCTTGGAGTGCAGTAATTCTCCTCACCTGGTCGCTCCGGCACGCCCTGAGCTGGCACGCGGTTACAAAAGCATCTGTCTATCTGTGTGTGCTGTGGTACTTTGCCAAGAATTAGAAGATTATATCGATCAGACGTCAGATCTATATGCATCGCTATCGAGAAAAAAGAAGGCACACGACGCAAATCAAAAGCAAACACGTGATCGGTCACTCGATCGACATGCCAGTACACGCGCCCGCGCGCATTCACCTGATCTTGAGCTGCATGTCGGCCTGGTCCATGGGGTCAAGCCTAGCGAGCTTGACCGGTCAGTCAGCAACTCACCAATGAATGGGACCTTTTTTTTCTTTCTTGAAGGTAATGAATGGGACCTAATGGCATCTTTAAAACGGACCCTCAAACGCTTTGCAAATGTCCGGAGCAAGCTGTTCAAATGTACGTTGTCATCCAATATAGTTCCGCATCGCGGTTTACGGACCAGCTGTTCACGTGTCTGTTTCCCCACAGATGAATAGCAAACTTGCGGAAGTTTGAACCTCCGCCACGTAGCATTCCGACACCTCCGATCCATCCAAAATGACATCCAGACCCTACGTCTCCATCCCTTGCCTCTATATTTGCATTCGCTTTCTTCCTCGCCGTCGTTGCTGTCCAATGCGATCTGCGAAGCCTTTATCGGGCCTCCACGACCTCCGCCGCTCCACGCTGTCACCATGCCGCTTTGCCCACGCCAGGGGTTCCACACCCCTCGTTCATTCACTGCATAGGTAACATCTGTCTTTGGGGGTCACCATGCCCGACTAGTGTTTGGTGAAATGTCCTTGATAAATTTGTGACGATTTTTATCATTTCTTTCAAGTAATGGATTCGAACAAGGAGTTCATATACGAGAACGATGTTGGGTCGTTGGATGAGAAGGATTATGACTATCAGATGAAATGTCAATGATGCAGGCGGTCCTTGCAGATGCAAAGTGTGCGAAACAACATGTTGAGTTGACAAAAGTTTAGAGTGTTGCCCTCCCTTGGACTTTTCTTCTATAAAATACCAATATACCAAGACTCAACGTTGGTTGAGTTGTGATCCAAATTCATATAAAGTCTAATTTCTGCCACGGCGGAACAAGGCCCGTCGTCGGGAGGCTTGGGTTGTAGAGCACGGATCAATTTTGACCTAGGTCGCCATTGCTTTATATACTTGTTGTAAGCCGTTGCAACGGATAAGATCATAGTTATAAATACCGGCATTTATAACCATTTTTGATATAGTGCAATTTTGTTGGCACGCATCCGTGGTTATTTACATTCTCATCGAAGGGGTTTTCCACGTTAAAATCATGTGACCTTTTGTGTTGATTTAATCTTCCTCAATTTATATTTATGTGTGTGTTTATAACATTGCTTTTGCGATGTCTGAAGAAACAAATGGACAGATGATATGGTTGACACCCGTTCACATGAAAAAAAGAAATGGTTTCCGACAATCAATTTCACAATAGTACGAGTGGGTAGGGTCCTTCTTCGGTATTGAATTTATGCTCCAGCCAACTCATCTAAAAGTACAACTGATGGAGGGAGGCATGCAATATATTTCAACAACGCCCCCCCCCCCTCTCATGCCTAGGCTTATTTATTCCTTAGACGTGGGGTTGATGTAGGGCCGCAAAATCTTTTTTTAGTATTGCCTCTGATATCATATTGAATTCATGCTACAGCCAACTCATCTAAAAATCTAAACCGATGAAGGAAGGCATTCCAACATTCAGCAATAGAGAAGTATTGAGCTTTGTCATCTAAGCCCGGTGGAACTAGCATGCCGGCGTTCTTCTTGGCATTCGGCTATTCCTTGGCTTCCTGTTCTTCTTAGTGTTTTAGGATCTTAAAAATGGTGGGCAACACACAGAGTGGCCATGCTTTCAATTTTTCTTTCTTGTGCTCATTGTGTGTGTGTTGCATTGTAAGTTGCTTTTCCAGCTCCTTGTATCTTATGGCCGTTGTTTTCAGTTGGCCTTATGCAGTCCTTAGCCGGTTGAAGGTCTCGTTGAAAAAAACCGGGCTCTTCTTTAGCCTTTTTCTGTGAAGAACTCTTGGCTTTAGACGAAGGATCCCACGCTTGAGTATCCGTCATCTCGTCCGCGCGATGCGTGTCGCTGCTTCCTATTCGCTTTGCAGTAGTGAATTTTTGCAACATTGTCTCTGTTGTAAAAAAGAATTGTAACAATGTGTCTGTTGTAAAAAAATATACAATGAGATCTCTGTTGCAAAAATAATATTGCAAAAAAACATGAGCAATGCTACACATACATAAGTTTACATAGGTTTTACAAAAAAGTGAATTTTGATTGGAGATTAAAGGGAATGAGGCCCCACCCTCCTTGAAAATCAAGGGAGGAGTGGTTAGTTAGAAAGAAAAAAAAATCTTAGTCAACGTGTAACCTTATGTAACTCTTTGTATGTCTAGCATTTTAAAAAAAACATTTGTCGCAAAAAAAATTGTAACAAGAACTCTGTTGCAAAAAAAATTACAACTTTGACCTATGTTGCAAAATTTCTATAGCATGACCCGTGTTATAAAATTTTCATGCAACACGGGTTATCTTGCAATACTAGAAATTGCCGCTCGGCCGCTCAATCTGTCAAGTCCGATGGCCGATCGACGTTTAACAGCACCATCTTTTTATACTCTCTCTGTATCTAAATAAATGTAATTAGAAAAAAACTAGTCTAGTTTTCTTCAACTACAATTATTTAGGTACAGATTAGAAACAGGTTCGACATAGGTGGGAAAAGAAGAAAACACTGCCGGCCCACATCTTGACATAACGCCTAACGGCTAGGATCCCCCGCCCCATCTCTCACCCGTGTGGGTAGATTAAGGTGAAACCAGCGGCGGCTCCAGGAACCATTGTGATGGGACGAGGGAAGCACGAATTAATTTGGCGCAAAAGTTACCGGCCGGCTGGGATGCCGGGGACAAAACGACCGAAAGAACCCCTCGACCGAGCGCAGGTGTCCACAGCACAAGATTCCCCGCGAAACCGGACTTTCAATTCCACCGATTTACCCCCGGCCTACTCCATTGTTACCGGAGGGCAACATGGGAACACCACACACGCACGCACGCACGCACGTACCAAGAGGCCGGAATCAAAAACAAATATCCAATTCCTTATTCTCCCTTACCCCTTCGAGAGACCTCCTCCCCGTCGTGACATTCACCAAAGAATAATACTAACCCCGAAGCAGCAGCAGCAGCAGCAGTAGATCGTTAGATCTCCCCTTGTGGTTTAAGTAGTGTTTTCTACGTACGGTAGTCCCGGGCCATGCCATGCCCTCCACGTACACCTTCTCTTTCGGCCTTTCCCGTCGATCGCCCCTAAGCTAGCTAGTGCTCGTGGCAATGTGCACCTGCATGCCTAGCTCTCACACGGCGCCCTCCTCACCTAATCACCACAAACGGCCCCGAGCCAATAGGCCAGCTCTACACCGGAGCATCGATCACGCGCGCGCATCAGCAAGCTCAGCAGGACGTACGCATCACCGCGCAATCAACAAATAACAATGCCCTAAGCTCATGCCCTACTCCCGATCGATCGGCCGGTAGCCGCTGTCGCTGCCACCAATTAGTGGTGGGTGCGGCGACGGCGACGGCCGGGCCAATCCGGCGTCGACACCCCGCCGGCCTTTCTCCTTCCTCTTTAGACCGATCGGGGTTCCCGCGGCCCAGACGACAGCGCGCGCGCCCGTAGAATAATGTGGCTGCTATTTCGGGCAAGCACGTAGACGTACGTACGGGCGGTCGAGCTAGCGAGCGCGCGCGATCGGCCTCGGCCGCGCGTTATTTTATGCGCGCATCGCCGTCTCCGCGCGCTGGGTGCGGTGACTTTGCCGCACCACGCCGGCGACAGGTGTCACCCACGCGCACCAGCTCCAGGACCACGGCCTTGTTTAATCCCATCCCGGCCACCGGAAAGAGCTAGCAGGAGGAAGAGCCCAGACCGATCCACCGGCGACGGGCACGTTAATCGTTAACTATCCCTAGAGCTAAATATATCTTGCAGTACATGCCACGGCCGGGAGACATGGCCGGGGTTGCTTCGTCTAGCTCCCTCCACCTGTCTGTTTGCACGTCGTTTGCGCGGGCATGGAGGCCGCGCCCCATTCGCTGCCCCCATTAGTAAATCTCTCCCATGATGTGGCTGCAAGAGGGTTATATATGTTAATCCGTGTGCGGTGAAATGAAGCATCCATCGATGAGGAGATCGATCGATGATGGCATGGATGATATGATATCGATGGTGTCGTGTATAATTAAGGTCCCTTTCTGTACTTTGCGGTCTAGAAGGCTCGATCTGGTAGTTTTGTTTACTCCTCGATATAGAACCCCCAAAGGCCAGGTGTATTTGGAGGTATGTTTATACTGCAAGCAAAGCAAAGCAAAGCTCGTCGAGCGCACGGGGACCAAAAGTGGAAAGCAAGATACGCCTCTCCGGCACAAAACTTTGCTATTTGCATTTGGCAACGGGGTCGCATCTATCGATCGGGCAAGTGCCATGACCGCGAGGGAATACTAAAACAAGGCAGAGCTATAGCCTATAGGAAAGTCTCTTGTGTCTCGTGGGGTGCTTTTACACCTCGAAAAATAGTTAATCACCCTAGCCATAGGCCATAGCTAGCTAGCTAGCTAGGCAAACTAAATGTACAGGTTGGTCATTCTGTCTGCTGTATATAGTGGTATAGTATATGACTAATAACCAGTGGCGAATCTACCAGAGGGCTTCAACAGGCTGAAGCACCCCTCCTCCAGCTTTGCAAAATTATTTTTTACTACTAGTGTAAAAGCCCAACCCAGCCACTTGTATGAACATTGAACAACCCAACATATATTTACATGACACAGGCAGCACAGCCCTTCCTACAATTTTTTTTGTAATTCGCCATTGCTAATAACTATATATACATGTTTGATTCTCTCCCCACCAATCCTTTTTTTTTACATCCGACAACTTTTTCCCTTGGAAAGCAAGTTAGTAATAGTAGAAAAAACAGTGTGTATTCAACGTGTCATGTATAAATGCTGAATTAAATTATCGTGCCAATATGGATGACCTTTTACCAAAAGAATTAGCTATAGTTGTAACTTCTTTCTAGAGAAAAGGCTTAGCCCGAGCCTGAAGTAGGCTCGGACCTAACCCGACTTTAAATTAGGTTGTAGTTCCTTTGTGATGGCATGACGTCTTTTTAAAGAAACGGTTGTGTGCATGAATTGATACACAGACGAACCACTAGAGGGGTTATTATCTTAATTATTCGGGGAAATGGTTGTGATTGCATGACTGAAAAAGAAGAGAACAACATTTATTTCACCAATTGTCATGCCCTCGTTTTGTATCTATGGTTATTACTTAATTGATAGGCGTGGATAGAAAAGTTCATGCTGTAGATGAAGGTTGTTGCTTAAATTCTAGTACTAACTTAAATTACATGCAACTTATGTTGTTGGGCACCACTAGCGATCAGACTACTGATCCTAGCATCTTATCAGACCACTCCGTCACCGTTAGATGTGAGCATGTGTGAGTGGTGGATGAAGCAACGCCGCATGCTGACCATCCCAGTTTGGACTTTCCAAAACTGAAACCAATTAATGTGGAGTTTCCAAAACAAATTCAATTGATGTATATTGTGGTTTGATTGCTTCCGAAAATCACTCTTGGATGTTGAACTTTTGGAAACTGATTTTGTATTTGAAGGAAACAAATTAATTACCTTAGCGCACTAGGCTTTCAAGGTTCTGTAGTATGCTTCGTTATGAACGGCATTTTGCTTCCAATGTATCTTCCATTGCTTCTGAAGCAACGAAAAATTACATCGATGTAAAGCATTGTGACCGAAGTTTGCTTCCATTTGATAGATATGTGTGTCGGTGGTCTCTATTACATGCTTCAACTTTTAGTGTGTTATGCTTCCTATTATCAATAAATGTGCTTCTGTTCCGAAACAACACATGTATTACACTTCCCTTAAAGAACATGTATTACGATTCAACCTTGAATACGTTATGTCTCCTAATACCTAAACATATGCTTCCTTCTATCCATACAGATGTTAGGTACATTACTCGATGGTATCTGATGGATGCATGCATTGGCCATCCCGCAAAGTAGTAGCTTCAAGTGTTGTCTTGATCATGTGCATCTAGATGTGTTAGAGGAGCACACTGATCACCTTGACAAGAAATATCTTCATGAATAGCTTGCACCCACGACAAAATGCTCAATGATGGGACACCATGACCGCTTTGACGAGGCCGCCGGCGCTGCCGTTCACCGCGATGGGATGGATATGGTGGGCTAGGCACCATGCAAACTGGGAGCTTCTTCTTCCATAGCTGCTACCTTGGGCTCTAAAACATATGCAAAATTCAAATTTAGAATCACTTGTGATATTTCATGGAAACATCAATGAGAAACAATGAAGGGTGGAGAGTACGGACGATGGAGGTGCACTACTCCCGCCGTCGAGTGAATTGGAGAAGCATATACCTGAATTTTCAACAACTGAGGAAAACAAACTGACCTGGAGAAGCATATACCTGAATTTTCAACAACTGAGGAAAACAAACTGAACTGGAGAAGCATATACATGAATTTTACCAAGCATTGTTCTATGAGGCAAATAAATGGTCTGAAAAAGCACATGTACCATGTTTATGAAGCATGTACACAAGTATATTGAAAGCATCAATTTTAAGCATCATAACATTACAAAGTACAATGCAGAAACACTAGGGCTCGACTCTCTAATGCATGGCGTACTTGCGATGTTGCCTGGGTCGCATCGGTGGAAAGAAAGATGGGGTAGGGAGGAGCAGGGGAGCGGATCTGGGCAGTGAGGTACGCCCACTACTCGACGACGAAGGAAGAAAGATGTTGCTGGTGTGCAGCAAAATCGGAGAGATCGGGTGGCCGGTGTGGTTGACGGTGAGCTCGGTGGAGTTTCGTGCGAGGCGAGAGGAGAAGGGGGCTGGAATGTGAGGTGGTTGGGATAATCGACGGCGAGGTGAGATGGTGCAGGATGTGAGCGCGCGGCGAGGTCGAAGCAGATGGGCCGGCGATTGGCGGCGAGGTCGGGGTAGGCAGTGCGGTTCGCGACGAGATCGGGAGGGTTTCCTGCTACGCGAGTAATTAGGGAGAGGATTACGCTCGGATGGTGGGGTGGTTAGCTCCTTGTGGACATGATTTTCTTTTCATATCAAGCAAAATTGGGACAGTGGGATTTAAAGGGAATCAATGAGAGTCGACAGGTCTGACTGTTGGCTTGTACCAGACTACAGATATAAAGTGTTTGCCGTTGTTATTTGCCTTTGCAAGAATTTATTTATTTTTTATTTCTTTGTTATTGGGTATATTAATTGGCTTGCTTAAAGAGAGTTAGTAGAATTAGTAAAAATGACATGGTATCTATCAAGATTACATGGTTTCATCATAATTATTGTGAGCACCTTTTGATTAATTGGTTGCCCATATTAGCATAAACTCTAGAATGAGTTCCAAATTGTGTCTAGTAACTTAACTACAATAGGTCATATCCAGCCAGGTAAAAGTGTATATTTCTGATTTGCTATGTTATAGTTAGTTCAGTATAATATGAATTCTCAAACAAGATATCAATTTTCAAGAAATACAATACAAACACATGCATTCATATATATGCACATATTGTAACCCCTACAAACGCACACATACCCTACCACATGAGCATCTCCAAGGGACTGAATCGGCACATCTTAAACTGATGAAACCATCATAGGTGCCTTGTAATTCATGGAAACGCCGTTTCCCACTAAACTCACATCGCCGAAAACTTGAAATACAATCGAAGAAAAATGCGGACACCAAAGTTAAGTCCAGGAGTTGAACCTTGATGGATTGGTTCCGTCACAAAGTATCTAACCATCTAAGATATGCTCAATTGAAAAATGCGGACACCAAAGTTAAGTCCAGGAGTTGAACCTTGATGGATTGGTTCCGTCACAAAGTATCTAACCATCTAAGATATGCTCAATTCCCCACAAGATACCAATTTTACACACAAATTATAAGGAAATGTTAGCACAGCATATGGACTTATTTTTTCACCATATGGACTAACTTGTGGTTGACCAGGATTCACCCGGGGATGCCAATTCTCACACTCATCTATGCCTTTTCTATTTTGTAGGAAACATTCTAGTTCCCAAACATATTTCATTTGTATAATGCATGTATATATGCTATAGTGTAAGTGTATATTGTTAGGTTGATCTCTCGTTCAATGGGCCCAACGGCCCATTGGAACCTTGACCCACGCCCTGATCGGGGGCGTCCAGCCTAAGCAAGGCTGGTGGGCCCCTGTCGCGCAGTGCTATAAAGAGGAGGTGGGGACCATGGCACAAGAGACGAGGTTCGCCGCCGCCACTGGTTCCCCACTTCTAACCCTAATCCGATCTAGAGGGATGCACTGAAGCGATGGGAAGTCCACAGCCTCCGCAGCCAAATCTCACTCTCTCCTTCCCCACCGTCGTCACCACCTCACGACGGTCTCTGGAGGGAGCTCATCGAGTTCATCACAAGGTAATAATCTACTACATCATCCCGAACACATCTAGCCTAAGATCCACGGGATCTATCAATGGTATCATGAGCCACGAGGCTTTTGATGTGTTTTCGGATGAAGAATGTACAAGTAAAGATTTCCCCTCCCCGATATGAACCCGAGAAGGGCAAAGATCAAAGAAAGGAAAGCTTCACCGGAGTTCTCTCCGGCAAAGAAGCGCCACCGCAAGGCCGCGCCTGTTCCTCTCGATCCCCACACGCATCGGCATGCCGAGGTGTGGGGAAGAAGAACCTACCTCCTCGGAGGCAAAGATCAGATCCTTTGAGATCCAAAAGGCATACAAAAAAAAGGCAAAGAAGAAGGGGAACATGCCAAGCAAAGAAAAGCAACTCCTCCGGAGGCAAAGTACATGCACCGCGACCACGCCGTTGGACGCCATCGCGTTTCCGCTAAGGGAAACGCGCCACCGGCGAAGGGGAGGCAACGACGCAAAAGGAAAAACCCCAAACGGGGCAAACGGGCATCAACACCGCTCCCTTGACGGTGGCGCGTTCACCTCGAAGGTGCTCGCGCGCGCCGGCAAAGGAACGGGAATGATAATGCGGTTTTACCCTTCAAAGAAAACGAAAAGAAACGGCAGGGTAGTTGGCACCCCAACACCTCCCTTGACGGCGGCACACTCTCCCTCGGAAGAGGGGGCGCACCAACAAGAGGAGAGGAGGGGGCCGCCGCTGCATGAAGGAAGAAGGGGATCCCTCGGCGGGGCATGGCTGCCACCACGCAAGGAAGGCAGCACGCGGCGTGGGGTTTCTAGACCACCACAGTCAGCGGCCGCAGGAGCAACTCGGCTGGGCCACGGCGCCGCCGCTCGAGGGCAAGGAACGGCCGAGGGACTCTGCTGCCTCGGGAATGGAAGGAGGCGCGAGGGGGAGAGCGTTGCGCTCGGGAGGCACAGACGAGCGACGCGCTCGGGAGGCACAGAAGAGCGGCGCTGGGGGAGGGAATGAACCGCTAGGGTTCCCCTCGCCGGCTCGGTCTCGTTTTTGGTCTCCCCGATCCCCACGGGGGACCGTCGGATCAAGATGGGCGGCCAGGATGGCTCCTGTGCCTAACCCTAGCCCAGCCGGGCCAACTAGGCCGCAAAGAGCAGGCCAGCCCAGGACGAATTCCACAGAAGCCAGGGCGGCTCGGGCGGCCACAGGAGCGAGGGTGGCTCGGGCCGAAAGGCCACAAGCCGGCTCGGCCGGCCAAGGCCGGACCATTTTTCTTTTTCTTAAGCAGTTTTTGTTTCCTGCTTATTAGAGGAAGGAAAAATAGTTTTTTCTAGGCATTTTTTCTACGAAAATATGTTTAAAAAAATAGAAATTAAAAATGTTCAAAGTTTCTGCAATTTTATACATAATTGCAACATTATTTTTCTGAAAAGAAAAATAAAAGGTTCTGATAATAAAGGAAAGATTTTCAGAAAAAGAAAATTTCATGAATTTTATAAAAGGGATTATAAAGTTCATGAATTTTTAATTATGACAGAATATTTTTCTGTAATAGTAACATGATTTTTATGCAAAGAAAAATAAAAGTTTCTGAAAATAAAAGAAAGATTTTCAGAGAAAGAAAAGTTCGTGGATTTTATAAAAGGGATTATAAAGTTCATGGATTTTTAATTATAAAACAATATTTTTCCTGTAATAGTAACATGATTTTTCTGAAAAGAAAAATAAAAGGGTTTTGAAAATAAAAGAAAGATTTTCAGAAAAAGAAAAGTTCATGGATTTTATAGAAGGGATTATAAAGTTCATGAATTTTTAATTTTAACATAATATTTTTCTGTAAAGGTACATTAATTTTTATATTCACGTTTTTCCGCTGCAAAGTAAAAAGATTTAGTCCTCCAATTAAATTGGAACCAACGGGAAAATTTAATTGAAAGAACTGTTCCGCAAAGTTTTTCCCCTGTGAGTGAAGTAAAATTCAAACAGTTTCCGCTATGACAAAGAAAACTGTTTGTTTTAAAGTTAAAATATGGTATTGTTATTTTCTGACCAAAGTTGATGATAACAGTACTATAATTGTGTGAGTCATCTTATGTTCAAAGCTTAAATCTGTGATAAATTTTGTATCAAAGTGATCAATTTTCGGAGCACAGATAGAGAAATGCATATTTCTATTTCTGTTGCAACATGGTTAATGATGATGATTATTTCTTAGCAAAGTTGTTCAATAAGAATACTATCATCACATTGTTTATGAGTTATATGCATTATTTCCATTTCTGCCCAACAGTGATATGGAATAAATGTAGAAGGATGATGTTTTATTTTAATTCTGCCACCACGGTGATTTAGAATATTTCAGAAAGTTTTAAAAGGTTTAATGTGCATGATTTTAATGAGACCAACGTAGGGTTATTTTTATGCTCATTACCATTGTTTATTGGCTAAGTTTTCTCAGACTAAAAGTTATTCAAGCTTTCACTCATGAAAGCGACTGTTTTGGGTACTAGTGACCCGAAAGATGGAAAATAAAGGTCATAACTTGAGGGAATAAATTCTCTCTAAAGAATGGCTTCACAAGAAAAGAACTCTTGGATATTAATTCAAGAAAAGAAAAGAGATAGATCATTGAGAGTCTTGGTTGACGAATGTCTTTCATGTACTCTCCATGATGAAGTCTCCTTTTTCAGTCAACATGATTGAAATGAAACAAGTAACATGCATGTTTAATTTGACCAACGTCGGATCAAACATGTGTGTCAAAGATAATTCAGGTTTATTTCTGAATTTGATGCAGTCAAAAGAGCCAATTATGACATTTATGTCCCTTACAGGGAATTACCCCGAATGGCGGGAAAAGTCTGGGAAAAATGCCTCCGTAACCGGGTAAAGTTGACATTGTATTATGTCAACAATCCGTGTACGGTGGGAGACATTTTGGCAAAGTCATTATCCTGTATGACAGGAGAAAGTTATGATGACTCATGTGCGGTTAATGTGTCCCACTATGGGAGAAAAGTATGGAGTAGGTATTAAGCTTTCCTAGTATCGACCGTACACCTTATGTGTAACGGTCATTATGCAATCACTAAATCCAGAAAGGATAAAAGTAAAAGACGAACCTAAAGACAAGAATGATATGCAAGTGTGACTTGCAAAAGTGACAATTATAAAGAACTCTGTTGAGTTTCTGAAATGAAATGAGGAAAAAGTACTCCCATACTAGTTAACTTATAACTTCATTTTAAATGAAGTGATAAGATGAATGAGCTAGATAATCGAAGTTTCCTCATTTCACAAGAACTATGAATGGGTTTCGAAATTGTGGCAGAAAAGTTCTTGCCACATTTTGAGGGGGAGATAGAGACATGAAATACATTGTAGTGTATTTCATGACTCCTTTGTACTTTAGATGATGTGATGCACATTACTCCTCTGTACTTTAGATGATGTGATGCACATTATGCATCTAAAGTGATCCATTAATGAAGAATGTGATTGTCAAGGGGAGTACGACATTCATTAGAATACCGTCATTATGATACCCCTAAAGAAAAGAAACATTTGCATTTCTGGATCTTCTATAGTTCCGAAAGCAGACTAAGGAATACAACAATGGTGCTTAAAGTGGCATAAAGAAAAAAGTTAAAGATACGCCATTTCTTCAGTGAAGATGGAGTAATTTGGGGGAGCATGTTGTATGACCTATACAACACCTGTTGTTAGCTCTACAAGGGATCTTGTGATACAGGTCCCTGTAATACCTATTGCCTTTTGGAAATGGGTGACTATAGAATTAATTTGCCTCTTGGCAATGACAGAGCAACGACAACCCCATATGAAAGAAGTGCCAGTACTTGAGATTTTGATGGTCTCTAGGAATGTGAAAATAAGATACTTGTGAGTACTATAAAGTCTATGTTAGTGAAATTCCACCACTTGAATTTCACTAACATAGACTTTATGAAGGGTCTACAAGGCAAATGTGACTCCAAAGAAAATATGTAAAGGTGTAAAACATGACTTAAATCGAAAGATTTTGTGCAAAGAAAATTAGAGGACAATTGCATTCATGCAAAGTTATAGAATGGGAAATTTGTTTCCCAATTACTGTGCATGTGGATGACGTCCTACTTGCTAGTGGTGATGTCAATTATAGTGCAGGAGGAGAGAAGAAGTTCTTGTCCTCAGAGTTCAAAAGAATAAAAGGGGTATTAGGAATGTCGCATGGACATGCTAAGAAAGATTTTTAAAGTATGCATACGAGAAAACCTACGCCTGTTCTTATAATCAAGGGTAATTGAACTGGAAATTATGGTGTTTCAAAAGTTAATAAGAAAAGATTGTAAACGAATATGGTACCATATGCTTCAGTTTTTGGAAGCTCAAGACATTACCCTGACACAGTTCACGTATATATCCGGGTTGTTTTGGCAATGCCCAGTCCATAGATAAATCAATGGAATGGAGTCAAAGATATCGGCCTATGCTGAAAGAAATAAGTGCTCTCAAAAGATTGTGAGTACAAAGGCAGGACTTGTGAAATGTATAGCGAAATCCACAATTGTCGCTAACTTTCATACTCGGAGTTTTGTGTGAAAAATCTCCAAATGAGTGAAACGATTGTTATCAATGTGATGCAATGATATGTTATAGCTTGATATGAGGCTGAGGGACAGGAAAATTGGTTAAGGCTACCTGTACCCGGAGTTGATAATGGTTGACAACAACGATAACCATTTTAAGTTCTTTCGCTCCTATCACAACGAGTCAAGTGTTGATGCCAAACACACTGACAAAGAGTTACGTGTTGTGAAGGAGAAAGTCCGGAATTATGGAAAAATGCTTGAAGCATAAAAGCAACAAACAAGTGTTTGTAGATCTGTTTATCAACGGCTTACCGCCCAGTGTGTTCGGAGAACACACAGTTGACATGGGTTTTATGGTATAGTCTAATATTTCCGGACAATAAAGGGCCCAAGGATAAAGAGTCTGTCTCAAAATAGAGAGGTACATTGTGGTTGTCTGATTCCATCGGCAATTGAGCTGTGACGATGAAACATGCCCTATGTATTGATCTGTTACGAAACGAGTAAAGTTAAAAGCATATGATGAGATCAAGGGGGAGAATGTTAGGTTGATCTCTCGTTCAATGGGCCCAACGGCCCATTGGAACCTTGACCCACGCCCTGATCGGGGGCGTCCAGCCCAAGCAAGGCTCGTGGGCCCCTGTCGCGCAGTGCTATAAAGAGGAGGTGGGGACCATGGCACAAGAGACGAGGTTCGCCGCCGCCACTGGTTCCCCACTCCTAACCCTAATCCGATCCAGAGGGATGCACTGAAGCGATGGGAAGTCCACAACCTCCGCAGCCACATCTCTCTCTCCTTCCCCATCGTCGTCACCACCTCACGGCGGTCTCTGAAGGGAGCTCATCGAGTTCATCACAAGGTAATAATCTACATCATTCCGAACACATCTAGCGTAAGATTCACGGGATCTATCATATATATGTAGGCGTGTGTGTGGAGATGATACATTATATGTTTCTCCATACACTCTATGCTGGTGAGCACACCGTGGGTGCGCAATAATGAGGGCTAGCAGCCTAAGCATACTCGCTATGTTCATGTTTGCCATATTACCCCGTTCTGAAAGATGTTGACCCGAGAAAGATGGCACCGTTTTATTCGCCTTAGTTGGCTCTTTTGTCCTCCGGGAAAATAATGAAGAAAGGTGTCTATTTCCGTAGCAAGGTAACATGAGCGCATGTGCTCATCGTGCAAACCTCTAGTTGAGCACCAAGTTTGAGCCCGGCCGGGTGTGGTTGAAATGCGGTTCTGGCAGGCTAGCTAGGTAACAGAAAATAAGGAACAAATCGATGGAATCAGTTCCGCTTTGTACGCAGCTGCGTGATCCGTCCACGAGTCCCTCGGTGCCTCCTCTTGGCGTAAAGAGGGAACAGAATCTTGTGTCTGTCTTAAACTGTTCAGCTTGCACCCACCTCACTGTTCACGAAGCCACGAAGTACATGGAAATGCTGTACTGTACTTGTACTGCATCATGGAAGGCACATTGCAGTGGTCTGGTCCTGTGGGCCGACAGAATTGGAAGGGAAGAAGAAAAAAATACGAATGGCCGAAAGCAGAGAAATTAACAAAAGAAGCTCCTAATCAGCGCCTTAAGCGTGGGTTAGGAGAAAGGCCGCCCGCGTGGCATCCATCATGGACCGGCCCAACAGGAGGCGCTATCGTCAGTTCGCTCGTTCACTAAATAAACCAGCTTGTTGGGTCATGGGTTAACCAGTCACGGTTAACCGATTCAATGTTGACCGGTTATTCATTGACTTTTCAATAAAAACATTCTTTAAAGCTCATCGATTTTAAGAAAAGTTGATTATTTTTGAAAAAAATGATCACACACTTGTAAAAAAAGGTCATTGAATTTGGGAAGGGGCATGTTACGCGTTCGTCGGCTGATCTTCTTAAAAGATCGGATAGGTCACGAGTCGTTCGATCTGGTCCATCGAGTGTCTGACGGACAACCTTCACCATTGCAACAAAGCTAATGTTGCAAATCCTTTGCAACGGAGGTTGTGTTGCAGAAACCTTTGTAAGAAAAGGCATGTTAGTAGAGATTATGTTGTAAAATTATGTGTAGAATTTTTTTACAACACTTGACATGTTGTTAATTTTCTTGTAACGAAGATCATGTTATAGAAACGGGTTGCCGTGCGCGGCATAGGTGGTTGCAATTAACGGATAAGAAGGCAACGACAAAGGGATAAGGTTGCAGGCTTGTAGCCTAGAATAGCATGTGGCGGACGAACAAGGCCACGGACGCTTTGCGTGCGATCCATCGGCTGAAGGGAAGCTTATCCCAGAGTTCAAAATTTTAGAAAAAGTTCATCGATTTTGAAAAATAAAATCATACAAATTTTATAAAAAACAAATTGAAATAAAGTTTGTCAAATTCAAATAAAATCATGTGTTTTTCTAAAAAAGAGTCAACAGTTCTGTAAAAAGTTTGAAAAAAAGTTCATAGAAGTTGAAAAATAAATATGCAACTTTTAAAAATAAGAAAAGGAAAAAATAATAAGGGATGGAGAAAAGAAAATATAGAAAACCTAGATGGAAACGCACAAAACAAAGGGCCAGATTCCCACGGACCAAGTACTCCTTCCGTTTTTAAATATAAGACCTTTTAAAGATTTTACTATAGACTACGTACGAAGCAAAATGAATGAATCTATACTTTAGATTATGTATGTATACATTCGTATATATTTCATAATAAAATCCCTGTAAGGTCTTATATTTTAAAACGGATGTAGTAGAAAATAATTACTATGGTGTCAGCCATTTGCAATGGTGTGTTCTATGCAAATAAACAACCATTAGTATAAAATTAATGAAGGAATTTAAAAAATCGTTGGTGTCGATTGACACCACTGCCTCTATGGGAGCTTCGTCCGTGACTAGACCTAGCACTGAATGTCCTTTTAAGCGGTTCGTGGCATCCCTCCTCTCTGTGACCGGACAAAAAATAGAGGAAACGCTGTTGGTTGTGGCCTGTTGGGTGTTTGTTTGACTCATGCGGGTCTCGTGGCCACCCCGAAAACACGCCACGCGAATCGACGCGCCCGGAGCCTCTTCCCTTGCCACCCTCTCCGCCTCCACGAATGACGTGACACGAACCCGAGCTTGGTAGCGTCCTCGCTCGATCGATCATCAGGCCATGGCCGCGCCCGTCTTCCTCGCCGCCTTCCTCGCCCTCCAGCTGCTCCATGTGGCCCGCGGCGAGATCAAGACGACGCCGATCGTGTCCGACTCGCGGCCCGTCATCCTGTTCGAGGAGTTCGGCTTCAAGCCCGGCGGCGTCGCGCAGGTGTCCGTGTCCGGCGTCTCATGGAGCGTCCCCGAGGGCTCCCCTCCCCAGGCCGTCGACCCGGGGCTCATGGGCTTCATCCTCATCTCCAACACCCTCTTCTTCAAGATCACCAACGAGTCCGAGTACGCGGAGGAGACCGGCACCTCCTTCTGCCCGCTCACCAGCGAGTACGTGATGCCGCTGTTCCGGCTCAAGGACATCGGCCGCGACGGCGCCGGTGGGGGCAACGTGACCATCGGCGACGCCGACCAGTACACGGTGCTGTTCAGCAGCTGCCAGGACGGCGTCGAGGTCACCATGGACGTGCGCACGGAGATGTACAACGTGCCCCGTCCCGGCGGCGACAGGGAGTACCTGCCCGTCGGCCTGCTCCCGCTGCCGGGGATCTTCGCCTCCTCCTCCGCGGTGTACTTCACGTTCCTGGCGGCGTGGGTGTTCGTCTGCATCAAGCAGCGCGCCACGGTCGAGCGGATCCATGCCGTCATGGGCGCGCTGCTGCTGTTCAAGGCCCTGAAGCTGGCGTGCGCCGCTGAGGACGCGTGGTACGTGGGGCGCACCGGCACGCCGCACGGCTGGGACGTCGCCTTCTACGTCTTCGGCTTCTTCAAGGGCATCCTCCTCTTCACCGTCATCGTGCTCATCGGCACCGGCTGGTCCTTCCTGAAGCCATACCTCCAGGTCCGTCCGTACGTCCGTACACGTATACATGCAGTGCATGCATGTAACAATCGATCAACGCATGACATGAAGGGCCACGCATTCGTGTATTCGGATTCCCGTACGTCGTAACAGCCCGGCCGATGGACATGCATGACGGATGGAGAATGCATGCATGCAGGAGCGGGAGAAGAACGTGCTGATGATCATCATACCGCTGCAAGTGATCGAGAACATCGCGTCGGCGATGATCGGGGAGACGGGGCCGGCGGGGCGGGACTGGCTGGCGTGGAACCAGATCTTCCTGCTGGTGGACGTGGTCTGCTGCTGCGCCGTCTTCTTCCCCATCATCTGGTCCATCCGCAACCTGCGAGAGGCGTCCAAGACGGACGGCAAGGCGGCCAGGAACCTAAAGAAGCTCACCCTCTTCAAGCAGTTCTACCTCGTCGTCGTCGGATACCTCTACTTCACCCGGATCGCCGTCTCCGCCTTCGCCGCCGTGCTCAGCTACAGGTACCAGTGGGTGGTCAACGTCTCCGTCGAGCTCGCCAGCCTCGCGTTCTACGTCTTCGTCTTCTACAACTTCCAGCCCGTGGAGAGGAACCCGTACCTGTACGTTGCCGACGAGGAGGAAGAGGCTGCCGGTGGCCAGCTCGAGCTGGAGGGAACGTTTGAGATCTGACACGTCAACATGCATAACGACTGTGTATACAACCCCGGCCCGGCCGTCTCGACTCTAAGTTGTGTACTCCTTACATACATAATTAAATGGATATATATACATGCTACATAGTCGTACTACGTAACTTCTTGCACGGAGCTAATATGTACTGTACAAATTATCATGTAATTAAAGCTCCTGCTCAAAGTTCATGAACATACGTACGTCGCCCATGAAAGAAAACATTCAAGGGTTCGATTAGACTTCTAAGGACATTTACAACGTAAGGAGCGATATTTTAGAAATCTAAGTATCGCCGTTCAGTACTTCGTCAAAACTCCGATACGTCAGATACGCTTTCGATACGGGTATCCTCGAAGTATCGTCTTTTTCAATTTAAAAATAAAAGAAAAAAAATGGCGATACGGGTATCATTGAAGTATCGTCAGTGAGTATTGCTCATAGCTTGATGTATCGTTGATCTGTTCATATAGATAGTGTACGTGTACTGTGTATTGATGTAGTAGTTGGATAAAAAATGCTTCCTAAGGATGTTGTTTGTTGGATAAAATTGCTTGTTGATGTTATTGGCTTGTTGCTTGTTGATTTTTGTGGCGTAAAATTACTTGTTGATGTTGTTGCTGCCTTCTATTGCTAGGGAAGAAGATACAAGTATAAATCATGGCATCTTTTAACTTTCTTCATCATCATTTGAGCATTATTGATGTGTATTGGTTGCTAATTTTAATTATCGTCATGTTCATAGGTGAGAGTTTTCATATATTTATTGTTATGAGAATAAAGAGCTCAATGAAGATTGTGCCCTCTATATTGTTATTAAGAAAAAAACTTTTAAAATGTTGGAAGAAGAGTAGTACCCCCTTCATTATTTGGCCAACTCGTGCAATCTAAGGTTGCTCTTTATATATGTTTGTCATTTGATAATCTCAAGTTTTTAACTCTAAAAGATTTATTGATTTTATGTTGTCATGTTAATACGTATTACAGTCTAAATTAGATTATGGCAACCTATGATCAGTTGGCTGTGTTGTCCCATTGATGATAGTGCGATTTTTAGAATGAGAAACACGAATGTATGGAATCAATTAAGCAACCAGTGATGCGGTATTTCGATTTCATCTCATACATTTTATTATGTTAACTTTTTTACATGTTATTTTATCATTATTTATATATGTTTGACGTATCGCCGTATTGCTGTTTTTATAAATTACCGTATCCCGTATCGCCATATCAGTGCTTCGTAGGATATCGGGTGAGAATCCTGAGTTCTGGTCCAAATCTAAGAATTTGGCTGGCATCGATGCCATGGGCGGTAACCAGTTCCCTTTCTAAGAGCATCTCCAACAGCCGCGCTTCGCGCCGCACCCAAAAAATGTGTTTGCTGCGCGCGCCTCGGCTGGTTTAGCGCGGGGATAGGCGCTGGCTCCAACGGCCGCGCTATAATGCAGCGCGCGCACCGCTCCAGCAGCGCCCAAAAATACAGCGCGCGCAAAAATGCAATGAACATGTGAAATTTGGCAAACAAGTTGATGGAATAAAAGTTCATGCCCACAAGCTCATCCAACCAAGTTCAAAATGCAAACTAAAGTTCAAGACATAAATGAAAGACACATCAATCATCATCTTCCTCGTCTTCGTCCTCGTCTTCGTCCTCATCTTCCGAAGACGATTCTTCCGCCTCCGAAGATGAATCTTCCTCCCTAACCTCATCACACACCGCATCATGTGAAGCTCTTGTTGGGGAACGACGCATGAGAAACAAAAATTTTCCTACGCGCACGAAGACCTATCATGGTGATGTCCATCTACAAGAGGGGATGAGTGATCTACGTACCCTTGTAGACCATACAGCAGAAGCGTTAGTGAACACGGTTGATGTAGTGGAACGTCCTCACGTCCCTCGATCCGCCCCGCGATCAGTCCCACGATCTAGTACCGAACGGACGGCACCTCCGCGTTCAGCACACGTACAACTCGACGATGATCTCGGCCTTCTTGATCCAGCAAGAGAGACGGACAGTTAGAAGAGTTCTCCGACAGCGTGACGGCGCTCCGGAGGTTGGTGATGACCTTGTCTCAGCAGGGCTCCGCCCGAGCTCCGCAGAAACGCGATCTAGAGGAAAAACCGTGGAGGTATGTGGTCGGGCTGCCGTGGAAAAGTCGTCCCAAATCAGCCCTAAAACCTCCGTATATATAGGTGGGAGGGAGGGGACCTTGCCTTGGGGCTCAAGGAGCCCCAAGGGGGTCGGCCGAGCCAAGGGGGGAAGGTCTCCCCCCCCAAACCGAGTTGGACTTGGTTTGGTGGGTGGGAGTCCTTCCTTCCCTTCCCACCTCCTCTTTTTTTTTCTTTCTCTTTGATTTTTCTTCCAATGCGCATAGGGCCCCTTTTGGGCTGTCCCACCAGCCCACTAAGGGCTGGTGCGCCACCCTCAAGGCCTATGGGCTTCCCCGGGGTGGGTTGCCCCCCCGGTGAACTCCCAGAACCCATTCGTCATTCCCGGTAACTCCGAAAACCTTCCGGTAATCAAATGAGGTCATCCTATATATCAATCTTTGTTTCCGGACCATTCCGGAAACCCTCGTGACGTCCGTGATCTCATCCGGGACTCCGAACAACATTCGGTAACCAACCATATAACTCAAATACGCATAAAACAACGTCGAACCTTAAGTGTGCAGATCCTGCGGGTTCGAGAACTATGTAGACATGACCTGAGAGACTCCTCGGTCAATATCCAATAGCGGGACCTGGATGCCCATATCGGATCCTACATATTCTACGAAGATCTTATCGTTTGAACCTCAGTGCCAAGGATTCATATAATCCCGTATGTCATTCCCTTTGTCCTTCGGTATGTTACTTGCCCGAGATTCGATCGTCAGTATCCGCATACCTATTTCAATCTCGTTTACCGGCAAGTCTCTTTACTCGTTCCATAATACAAGATCCCGCAACTTACACTAAGTTACATTGCTTGCAAGGCTTGTGTGTGATGTTGTATTACCGAGTGGGCCCCGAGATACCTCTCCGTCACACGGAGTGACAAATCCGAGTCTTGATCCATACTAACTCAACTAACACCTTCGGAGATACCTGTAGAGCATCTTTATAGTCACCCAGTTACGTTGCGACGTTTGATACACACAAAGTATTCCTCCGGTGTTAGTGAGTTATATGATCTCATGGTCATAGGAACAAACACTTGACACGCAGAAAACAGTAGCAACAAAATGACACGATCAACATGCTACGTCTATTAGTTTGGGTCTAGTCCATCACGTGATTCTCCTAATGACGTGATCGAGTTATCAAGCAACAACACCTTGTTCATAATCAGAAGACACTAACTATCTTTGATCAACTGGCTAGCCAACTAGAGGCTTGCTAGGGACAGTATTTTGTCTATGTATCCGCACATGTAAATGAGTCTTCATTCAATACAATTATAGCATGGATAATAAACGATTATCTTGATACAGGAATTATAATTATTACTATATTTATTATTGCCTCTAGGGCATAATTCCAACAGTCTCCCACTTGCACTAGAGTCAATAATCTAGCCCTCACATCATCATGCGAATTACATTGTAATAAATCTAACACCCATACAGTTCTGGTGTTGATCATGCTTTGGCCGTGGAAAAGGCTTAGTGAGCGGGTCTGCTACATTCAGATCCGTGTGCACTTTGCATATATTTACGTCCTCTCCTTCGACGTAGTCGCGGATGAGGTGGAAGCGTCGTTTGATGTGTCTGGACTTCTTGTGAAACCGTGGTTCCTTTGCTAAGGCAATGGCACCCGTGTTGTCACAGAACAAGGTTATTGGATTCAGTGCGCTTGGCACCACTCCAAGATCCGTCATGAACTGCTTCATCCAGACACCCTCCTTAGCCGCCTCCGAGGCAGCCATGTACTCTGCTTCACATGTAGAATCTGCTACGACGCTTTGCTTGGAACTGCACTAGCTTACCGCACCCCCATTAAGAATAAATATGTATCCGGTTTGCGACTTAGAGTCGTCCGGATCTGTGTCAAAGCTTGCATCGACGTAACCTTTTACGGCGAGCTCTTCATCACCTCCATACACGAGAAACATCTCCTTAGTCCTTTTCAGGTACTTCAGGATATTCTTGACCGCTGTCCAGTGATCCACTCATGGATTACTCTGGAACCTACCTGCCATACTTATGGCCAGGCTAACGTCCGGTCTAGTGCACAGCATTGCATACATGATAGAACCTATGGCTGAAGCATAGGGGACGGAGCGCATATGCTCTCTATCTTCATCAGTTGCTAGGCACTGAGTCTTACTCAATCTCGTACCTTGTAAAACTGGCAAGAACCCCTTCTTGGACTGTTCCATTTTGAACCTCTTCAAAACTTTGTCAAGGTATGTGCTTTGTGAAAGTCCTATCAGGCGTTTTGATCTATCCCTACAGATCTTAATGCCTAGAATGTAAGCAGCTTCTCCTAGGTCCTTAATAGAGAAACTTTTATTCAAGTAATCCTTTATGCTCTCCAAAAACTCCACTTTGTTTCCAATCAGCAATATGTCATCCACATATAATATTAGAAACGCCACAGAGCTCCCACTCACTTTCTTGTAAATACAAGATTCTCCAACCACTTGTATAAACCCAAATGCTTTGATCACCTCATCAAAACGTTTGTTCCAACTCCGAGATGCTTGCACCAGTTCATAAATGGATCACTGGAGCTTGCACACCTTGTTAGCATTCTTGGGATCGACAAAACCTTCGGGTTGCATCATATACAATTCTTCCTTAAGGAAACCGTTAAGGAACGCCGTTTTGACATCCATCTGCCAGATTTCATAATCGAAATATGCAGCTATTGCTAACATTATTCTGACGGACTTAAGCATCTCTACGGGTGAGAATGTCTCATCGTAGTCAACTCCTTGAACTTGTGAAAAACCCTTTGCCACAAGTCGAGCTTTATAAACGGTCACATTGCCGTCACCGTCCGTCTTCCTGTTAAAGATCCATTTGTTCTGAATAGCCTTGCGGCCTTCAGGCAGTACCCCCAAAGTCCACACTTTGTTCTCATACATGATCCTATCTCGGACTTCATGGCTTCTAGCCATTTGTTGGAATCTGGGCCCACCATTGCTTCCTCATAATTTGCAGGTTCATTGTTGTCCAACAACATGATTGATAAGACGGGATTACCGTACCACTCTGGAGCAGCACGTGGTCTCGTCTACCTACGTGGTTCGACAGAAACTTGAACCGGAGTTTCATGATCATCATCATTAACTTCCTCCTCAACCGGCGTCGCAACGACAGAGGTTTCCCCTTGCCCTGCGCCACCATCCAGAGGGATGAGAGGTTCGACAACCTCGTCAAGTTCTATCTTCCTCCCACTCAATTCTCTCGAGAGAAACTCCTTCTCGAGAAAAGCTCCGTTTTTACAAACAAACACTTTGCCCTCGGATTTGAGATAGAAGGTGTACCCAACTGTCTCCTTTGGGTAACCTATGAAGACGCACTTTTCCGCTTTGGGTTCCAGCTTTTCAGGCTGAAGCTTTTTGACATAAGCATCACATCCCCAAACTTTAAGAAACGACAACTTTGGCCTTTTGCCATACCATAGTTCATATGGCGTCGTCTCAACGGATTTTGATGGTGCCCTATTTAAAGTGAATGCAACTGTTTCTAATGCATAACCCCAAAACGATAACGGCAAATCGGTAAGATTCATCATAGATCACACTATCTCTAATAAAGTACGATTATGACGTTCGGACACACCATTACGCTGTGGTGTTCCAGGCGGTGTTAACTGTGAAACAATTCCACATTGTCTTAAGTGAGCACCAAACTCGAAACTCAGATATTCACCCCCACGATCAGACCGTAGGAACTTGATCTTCTTGTTACGATGATTTTCAACTTCACTCTGAAATTGCTTGAACTTTTCAAATGTTTCAGACTTGTGCTTCATCAAGTAGACATAACCATATCTACTCAAATCGTCGGTGAAGGTGAGAAAATAACGATATCCGCCGCGTGCCTCCACGCTCATCGGACCACACACATCGGTATGTATGATTTCCAACAAGTCATTTGCATGCTCCATTGTTCCGGAGAACTGAGTCTTAGTCATCTTGCCCATGAGGCATGGTTCGCACGTGTCAAGTGAATCGAAGTCAAGTGACTCCAAAAGTCCATCAGCATGGAGTTTCTTCATGCGCTTTACACCAATATGACCTAAGCAGCAGTGCCACAAAAATATGGCGCTATCATTGTTAACTCTAACTCTTTTGGTCTCAATGTTATGTATGTGTGTATCGCTATCAAGATTCAATATGAACAATCCTCTCACATTGGGTGCATGACCATAAAAGATGTTACTCATAGAAATAGAACAACCATTATTCTCTGACTTAAAAGAGTAACCGTCTCGCAATAAACAAGATCGAGATATAATGTTCATGCTCAACGCATGCACTAAATAACAATGATTTAAGTTCATAACTAATCCTGATGGTAACTTAAGTGAAACTGTGCCGACGGCGATTGCATCAACCTTGGAACCATTTCCTACGCGCATCGTCACTTCATCTTTCGCCAGCCTTCGTCTATTCCGCAGTTCCTGTTTCGAGTTGCAAATATGAGCAACAGAACCGGTATCGAATACCCAGGCACTACTACGAGAGCCGGTTAAGTACACATCAATAACTTGTATATCAAATATACCTGATTTTTCTTTGGCCGCCTTCTTATGTGCCAGATACTTGGGGCAATTGCGCTTCCAGTGACCCATACCCTTGCAATAGTAACACTCCGTTTCAGGCTTAGGTCCAACTTTGGGTTTCTTCGTCGGATTGGCAACAGGCTTGCCGCCCTTCTTTGAATTACCCTTCTTGCCTTTGCCGTTTCTCTTGAAACTAGTGGTATTATTCACCATCAACACTTGATGCTCTTTACGGAGTTCAGACTCTGCGACTTTCAGCATCGCAAACAACTCGCCGGGAGACTTGTTCATCCCTTGCATGTTGTAGTTCAACAAAAAGCTTTTATAGCTTGGCGGCAGTGATTGAAGGATTCTTTCAGTGATAGCCTCTTGCGGGAGTTCAATCCCCAGCTCAACTAGACAGTTTGAGTACCCAGACATTTTGAGCACATGTTCACTGACAAACGAGTTTTCCTCCATCTTCCAAGCATAGAATTTATCGGAGGTCTCATACCTCTCGATCCGGGCGTTCTTCTGAAAGATAAACTTCAACTCCTAGAACATCTCAAATGCTCCATGACGCTCAAAGCGACGTTGAAGTCCCGGTTCTAAGCCATACAAGACTGCATATTGAACTACTGAGTAGTCCTCCTTACGTGCTAACCAAGCGTTCTTAACATCCTGATCAGCCGTAGCGGGTGGTTCATCTCCTAGCGCAGCATTAAGGACATAATCCTTCTTCCCAACTTGTAAGATTAGCTTAAGATTACGAGACCAGTCTACAAAGTTGCTTCCATCATCTTTCAACTTAGCTTTCTCTAGGAACGTATTAAAATTCAGGGTGACTGTCGCGTGAGCCATGATCTACAACACAAATATATTCAAAGTGGACTTAGACTATGTTCAAGATAATTAGAGTTTAACTTAATCAAGATTATACGCTAAACTCCCACTCAAAAAGTACATCTCTCTAGTCATTTGAGTGGTTCATGATCCACTTACACTAGCTCAAGTACGATCATCACGTGAGTTGAGTATAGTTTCAGTGGTAAGCATCCCTATGCTAATCATATCATCTATATGATTCATGATCGACCTTTCGGTCTCATGTGTTCCAAGGACATGTCTGCACATGCTAGGCTCGTCAAGCTTAACCCGAGTGTTCCGCGTGCGCAACTATCTTGCACCCGTTGTATGTGAACGTTGAGTCTATCACACCCGATCATCACGTGGTGTCTCGAAACGACGAACTGTAGCAACGGTTCACAGTCGGGGAGAACACAATTTCGTCTTGAAATTTTAGTGAGAGATCACCTCATAATGCTACCGTCGTTCTAAGCAAAATAATGTGCATAAAAGGATTAACATCACACGCAATTCATAAGTGACATGATATGGCCATCATCACGTGCTTCTTGATCTCCATCACCAAAGCACCAGCACGATCTTCTTGTCACCGGCGCCACACCATGATCTCCATCAACGTGTCGCCATCGGGGTTGTCGTGCTACTCATGCTATTACTACTAAAGCTATATCCTAGCAAAGTAGTAAACGCATCTGCAAGCACAAACGTTAGTATAAAGACAACCCTATGGCTCCTGCCGGTTGCCGTACCATCGACGTGCAAGTCAATATTATCTATTACAACATGATCATCTCATACATCCAATATATCACATCACATCGTTGGCCATATCACATCACAAGCATACCCTGCAAAAACAAGTTAGACGTCCTCTAATTTTGTTGTTGCATGTTTTACGTGGTGACCATGGGTATCTAGTAGGATCGCATCTTACTTACGCAAACACCACAACGGAGATATATGAGTTGCTATTTAACCTCATCCAAGGACCTCCTCGGTCAAATCCGATTCAACTAAAGTTGGAGAAACCGAAACTTGCCAGTCATCTTTGAGCAACGGTGTTACTCGTAGTGATGAAACCAGTCTCTCGTAAGCGTACGAGTAATGTCGGTCCAAGCCGCTTCAATCCAACAATACCGCGGAATCAAGAAAAGACTAAGGAGGGCAGCAAAACGCACATCACCGTCCACAAAAACTTTTGTGTTCTACTCGAGAAGACATCTACGCATGAACCTAGCTCATGATGCCACTGTTGGGGAACGTCGCATGGGAAACAAAAATTTTCCTACGCGCACGAAGACCTATCATGGTGATGTCCATCTCCGAGAGGGCATGAGTGATCTACGTACCCTTGTAGACCGTACAGCAGAAGAGTTAGTGAACGCGGTTGATGTAGTGGAACGTCCTCACGTCCCTCGATCCGCCCCGCGAACAATCCCACGATCAGTCCCACGATCTAGTACCGAACGGACGACACCTCCGCGTTCAGCACACGTATAGCTCGACGATGATCTCGGCCTTCTTGATCCAGCAAGAGAGACAGAGAGGTAGAAGAGTTCCCCGGCAGCGTGACGGCGCTCCGGAGGTTGGTGATGACCTTGTCTCAGCAGGGCTCCGCCCGAGCTCCGCAGAAACGCGATCTAGAGGAAAAACCGTGGAGGTATGTGGTCGGGCTGCCGTGGAAAAGTCGTCTCAAATCAGCCCTAAAACCTCCGTATATATAGGTGGGAGGGAGGGGACCTTGCCTTGGGGCTCAAGGAGCCCCAAGGGGGTCGGCCGAGCGAAGGGGGGAAGGTCTCCCCCCCAAACCGAGTTGGACTTGGTTTGGTGGGTGGGAGTCCTTCCTTCCCTTCCCACCTCCTCTTTTTTTTTTCTCTTTGATTTTTCTTCCAATGCGCATAGGGCCCCTTTTGGGCTGTCCCACCAGCCCACTAAGGGCTGGTGCGCCACCCTCAAGGCCTATGGGCTTCCCCGGGGTGGGTTGCCCCCCCGGTGGACTCCCGGAACCCATTCGTCATTCTCGGTACATTCCCGGTAACTCCGAAAACCTTCCGGTAATCAAATGAGGTCATCCTATATATCAATCTTCGTTTCCGGACCATTCTGGAAACCCTCGTGACGTCCGTGATCTCATCCGGGACAACATTCGGTAACCAACCATATAACTCAAATACGCATAAAACAACGTCGAACCTTAAGTGTGCAGACCCTGCGGGTTCGAGAACTATGTAGACATGACCCGAGAGACTCCTCGGTCAATATCCAATAGCGGGACCTGGATGCCCATATTGGATCCTACATATTCTACGAAGATCTGATCGTTTGAACCTCAGTGCCAAGGATTCATATAATCCCGTATGTCATTCCCTTTGTCCTTCGGTATGTTAGTTGCCCGAGATTCGATCGTTAGTATCCGCATACCTATTTCAATCTCGTTTACCGGCAAGTCTCTTTACTCGTTCCGTAATACAAGATCCCGAAACTTACACTAAGTTACATTGCTTGCAAGGCTTGTGTGTGATGTTGTATTACCGAGTGGGCCCCGAGATACCTCTCCGTCACACGGAGTGACAAATCCCAGTCTTGATCCATACTAACTCAACTAACACCTTCAGAGATACCTGTAGAGCATCTTTATAGTCACCCAATTACGTTGTGACGTTTGATCCACACAAAGTATGTTGGGGAACGTCGCATGGGAAACAAAATATTTTCCTACGCGCACGAAGACCTATCATGGTGATGTCCATCTACGAGAGGGGATGAGTGATCTACGTACCCTTGTAGATCGTACAGCAGAAGCGTTAGTGAACGCGGTTGATGTAGTGGAACGTCCTCACGTCCCTCGATCCGCCCCATGAACAATCTCGCGATCAGTCCCACGATCTAGTACCGAACGGACGGCACCTCCGCGTTCAGCACACGTACAACTCGACGGTGATCTCGGCCTTCTTGATCCAGCAAGAGAGACGGAGAGGTAGAAGAGTTCTCCGGCAGCGTGACGGCGCTCCGGAGGTTGGTGATGACCTTGTCTCAGCAGGGCTCCGCCCGAGCTCCGCAGAAACGCGATCTAGAGGAAAAACCGTGGAGGTATGTGGTCGGGCTGCCGTGGAAAAGTCGTCTCAAATCAGCCCCAAAACCTCCGTATATATAGGTGGGAGGGAGGGGACCTTGCCTTGGGGCTCAAGGAGCCCCAAGGGGGTCGGCCGAGTCCAAGGGGGGAGGACTCCCCCCCAAACCGAGTTGGACTTGGTTTGGTGGGTGGGAGTCCTTTCCTTCCTTCCCACCTCCCTTTTTTTTCTTTCTCTTTGATTTTTATCTCTATGGCGCATAGGGCCCTTTTGGGCTGTCCCACCAACCCACTAAGGGCTGGTGCACCACCCTTATGGCCTATGGGCTTCCCCGGGGTGGGTTGCCCCCCGGTGAACTCCCGGAACCCATTCGTCATTCCCGGTACATTCCTGGTAACTCCGAAAAACCTTCCGGTAATCAAATGAGGTCATCCTATATATCAATCTTCGTTTCCGGACTATTCCGGAAACACTCGTGACGTCCGTGATCTCATCCGGGACTCCTAACAACATTCGGTAACCAACCATATAACTCAAATACGCATAAAACAACGTCGAACCTTAAGTGTGCAGACCCTGCGGGTTCGAGAACTATGTAGACATGACCCGAGAGACTTCTCAGTCAATATCCAATAGCGGGACCTGGATGCCCATATTGGATCCTACATATTCTACGAAGATCTCATCGTTTGAACCTCAGTGCCAAGGATTCATATAATCCCGTATGTCATTCCCTTTGTCCTTCGGTATGTTACTTGCCCGAGATTCGATCGTCAGTATCCGTATACCTATTTCAATCTCGTTTACGGGCAAGTCTCTTTACTCGTTCCGTAATACAAGATCCCGCAACTTACACTAAGTTACATTGCTTGCAAGGCTTGTGTGTGATGTTGTATTACCGAGTGGGCCCCGAGATACCTCTCCGTCACACGGAGTGACAAATCCCAATCTTGATCCATACTAACTCAACTAACACCTTCGGAGATACCTGTAGAGCATCTTTATAGTCACCCAGTTACGTTGCGACGTTTGATACACACAAAGTATTCCTCCGGTGTCAGTGAGTTATATGATCTCATGGTCATAGGAATAAATACTTGACACGCAGAAAACAGTAGCAACAAAATGACACGATCAACATGCTACGTCTATTAGTTTGGGTCTAGTCCATCACGTGATTCTCCTAATGACGTGATCCAGTTATCAAGCAACAACTCCTTGTTCATAATCAGAAGACACTGACTATCTTTGATCAATTGGCTAGCCAACTAGAGGCTTGCTAGGGACGGTGTTTTGTCTATGTATCCACACATGTAAATGAGTCTTCATTCAATACAATTATAGCATGGATAATAAACGATTATCTTGATACAGGAATTATAATAATAACCATATTTGTTATTGCCTCTAGGGCATAATTCCAACAGCTCCGACGGTGTTGGCAAGATCTTCAACGACATCTTCATGGGAATGTGTGTGAGGAGGCACATCGAAAGACATTCCACCCATGACCGGAGGTGCACCCATGCCTCCCATGAGAGAAGCAAAACTCATGCCTCCCATGGCGACCATAGCGTCGGAGGGTGCTCCAAAGCCACCCATGCCTCCCATGGCGGCCGGAGGTGCACCCATGCCTCCCATGGCTCCGAAGCCACCCATGCCTCCCATGGCGCCGAGGACACCGCCACCCATGGCGCCAAGGCCACCGCCACCCATACCACCGAGGCCATCGCCACCCATGGCGCCAAGGCCACCGCCACCCATTGTGCGGATCATGGCTCTTTTTTGGATCAAGACTTCTTCACGGGCAAGGTTGACATGTTCCTTTTGCGCATCATTGAACAAAGATGTGTCCAAGAAGAACAAGTGCTTCTCCCATTCTAACAACTTAGCTCGCTCCATGCCCACCTTCCTCTCCTCCAATGGCACTTTCCTCTCCTCGGCGGCCACCCTCCTCTCCTCGGCCGCCAACCTCCTCTCCTCGGCCGCGGCATCTTAGTTCCTTGCCATTTTCCTCACCTTGTTGGCTTCTTTTCTTGCCTTCACAATAGCTTCCATAGAATTTGTGAGCTCATCATCTCCTTTCCTCTTCTTCTTTTCGGTTTTGTCTTTCTTGCACCCATCCGATCGTTTTGGCTTCGAGTATGAAACCGAGTTGGGTGTGGGGCTTCTCTTTCCGTCATCACTTGATGCATCATCCTCCTCCTCATCATCATTCAACTCAATTGTTCGCTTGCGTTTGTTTTTCAAATGCAAATCATCCAAATCTTCACGCTTCTTCCATTTCTCATCATCCTTTAACACTTCATAGCAATGAGGCAAGGTAAAGATCTTTCCTTTCTTGATCTTCCACTTCTTGGTTGTCCTCGTCTCTTCTTTGAACAAGTTTTGTGCAATGTTGTACTACAAGAAAAACAAAACAAGTTAGCACTTCGGACACCAAAAACAAGTATGATGAACATGTATGAGATGCCACTTAATCTATCATCCTCATTTGTGCCACTTGGGTTAATCTTGTCAACTGCCTTTTGTGCGGCCGCCCACTTTTGACAATCCGAGTTGATTGTCGACCATCGGGGCCGAAGTGATCTCTCGGAGCGGTCGATTCCACTCACATTCTGAGCATCAAAGTATTCTTTCATTCGCCCCCAATAAGCATATCTACTTTGATCACCTCCAACGGATGGATCCCTCGACACTTGCAACCAAGTATTGCATAGTAACTTGTCATCGTTGGTGGTATAATTGCCCGCTCTTCCTTTCGGCGCGTTGACAATGCCCTCACCCTCTTCGTCCACCTCAAACTCATGGTCTTCGATATGGATGTCATTGGTTTGAGACCAATGCAAATTGTTGGACCCAACACCCATAGTTGACATGTATGCATCATCGTTGAGACTACAAAGTTTTTTGAATTGAAAAAATAAGCTATCTATATGTGATGATGCATTGAAAAAATAACAAGAAAATAAAAGTTGGATTTTTTTCACCTTGGGGGCATTTCGTCGAACACGTGGTGCGCGTCGGCGGCCGACTCAACGAGTGAGCTCGCCGGCGCTTCGGTAGCCTCCGCGCCCGTTCACCGCCCTGCAAGCTTCTTTCCCCTCGCCTTCGAGCTGCCGGAGCCGTCCGCCGCCTTGTTCTTCTTCCCAGATGTTTTTCCCTTCTTCGGCCGCGCCGCATTGGGGAGCTTCGACGGTGCGGCGGCGGCACGGGACGGCACCGGCGCGACGCCACCCGTCACCGTGGTCCGCGGCGGCAAGAAGAGGCTACGCGCGAGGCCGACGGTCGGCGGAGCTCCGGCGGTGGCAACGCCAACGCTCCTCGCGCTAGGGTTTTCGGCGGCGGCGGCGGCGGGGGGAGGGGGGGCTGTACAACAGGGTGAGCGGGGTGCGGGTGTGCGCGTCCATGGGTGCGGTGGCAGGGCGCCGGCACCGGCGCATGCGGTGCGTAGGAGGAGGAGAGGAGAGAGTTTCGCGCGAGCGCTCGAGTCTGCCGTGCGCGGAAGCGGGCGCCCCAAATACACCGCGCGCGATTGCAATTCGGGCAGCGCGCTGAACTGCATATGCCGCCCGCGCCGTTTTTGCGCGCCCGCTGGAGCTACCCGCCGCGTTGCGCGCATGCTAAAACGGGCTATTTTGCGGCGCGACGCTAGTTTTGCGCGACTGTTGGAGATGCTCTAATTTTCTGAGTAAGGCGCTCGTACACAGCTCTCGCAAATATGCAACATAATCTAACCAATCTTTCTCATCCCGTGATTTTCAGAATGGATCTTGTTGCCCCTGTTTTTCCAGTTAAGCATCAGCAACTTCTACCTCCGTCCTAAATACAAGTTTTTTTTAACATATTCCATTAGAAAACTATATACAGATTATGTTACTAGTTTTAATTTAAGTATTACAATTTAAAGAAATTTTTAAATTAAAATAATTTAAATTTGAATTCAACTAGCACATACTCCCTCCGTCCGTGTTTATTGGACCCGAAGACCACATTATTTAGATTGAGCTCATGCATGTTAAGGAAGTCCCGTGCAGGCTACCAAACATTTAAAAGTGTGTCGAAATTAAAGGGAAGTGTTGAGCTCATGCACCCTCCATACACTCTACCAAACACACACTTAAACTACTTATAGTGGAGAGTAACTTAGTGGTAACATATGTTACTAGTCTTTAATACCTCTACACTGGGGGTAGCACATGTATGGTGTCATGCAACACTTCATTTATTAGCTTATAGACTTATTTTATCTTGGTGTGTGTGATGTTATTCATAGTGTGAGTAACTCGATATGTTACTCGATTCATCTCTCTTCTCATTAAATCATTGTTATATAAGCAAATTTGTTGAGTTGGACCTGTTAGTGCTGAAGTTACTCACACTATGGGTAGTCTTAGGCCTAATAAACCCGGGCGAAGGGAGTATGTTCTAGTTGTCCCCTTTGTAGGATTGAAAGTATGTCTACACGGGGGGTGATTAGACTACTTGACAAGATATGTTTTTATCATTTTCCTAATTTTACTTGAGAGGCGGCTACGACGGTTATAACAAGTCAAGTACACCCTACACATGCAGTTCTAATAGTATAGCATCGGAAAGTAAACATGCAAGTGTAAATAGAGGAGTAAGGTAGGGAGATTAGACGAATGAGTATTTTTTGGCATGGTTCCGATAGGTGGCGCTATCGTACGTCCATGTTAGTGGAGACTTCAATCCACGAGGGTAACGGCTGCGAGAGTCCACGAAGGGCTCCACCCACAGAGGGTCCACAAAAGAAGCGGCCTTGTCTATCCCACCATGGCTTCCGTCCACGAAGGACTAGCCTTACTCACGGTAGATCTTCACGAAGTAGGCGATCTCTGTTGGAATTATGCCCTAGAGGCAATAATAAATGTATAGTTATTATTATAATTCCTGTATCAAGATAATAGTTTATTATCCATGCTATAATTGTATTGAATGAAGACTCATTTACATGTGTGGATACATACACAAAACACCATCCCTAGCATGCCTCTAGTTGGCTAGCCAGTTGATCGACGATAGTCACTGTCTTCTGATTATGAACAAGGTGTTGTTGCTTGATAACTGGATCACGTCATTGGGAGAATCACGTGATGGACTAGACCCAAACTAATAGACGTAGCATGTTGATCGTGTCATTTTGTTGCTACTGTTTTCTGCGTGTCAAGTATTTATTCCTATGACCATGAGATCATATAACTCACTGACACCGGAGGAATGCTTTGTGTGTATCAAACGTCGCAACGTAACTGGGTGACTATAAAGATGCTCTACAGGTATCTCCGAAGGTGTTAGTTGAGTTAGTATGGATCAAGACTGGGATTTGTCACTCCGTGTGACGGAGAGGTATCTCGGGGCCCACTTGGTAATACAACATCACACACAAGCCTTGCAAGCAATGTAACTTAGTGTAAGTTGTGGGATCTTGTATTACGGAACGAGTAAAGAGACTTGCCGGTAAACGAGATTGAAATAGGTATGCGGATACTGACGATCGAATCTCGGGCAAGTAACATACCGAAGGACAAAGGGAATGACATACGGGATTATACGAATCCTTGGCACTGAGGTTCAAACGATAAGATCTTCATAGAATATGTAGGATCCAATATGGGCATCCAGGTCCCGCTATTGGATATTGACCGAGGAGTCTCTCGGGTCATGTCTACATAGTTCTCGAACCCGCAGGGTCTGCACACTTAAGGTTCGACGTTGTTTTATGCGTATTTGAGTTATATGGTTGGTTACCGAATGTTGTTCGGAGTCCCGGATGAGATCACGGACGTCACGAGGGTTTCCGGAATGGTCTGGAAACGAAGATTGATATATAGGATGACCTCGTTTGATTACCGGAAGGTTTTCGGAGTTACCGGGAATGTACCGGGAATGACGAATGGGTTCCGGGAGTTCACCGGGGGGGGGGGGGGGGCAACCCACCCCGGGGAAGCCCATAGGCTTTGGGGAGACACACCATCCCTTAGTGGGCTGGTGGGACAGCCCCAAGGGGGCCTATGCGCCAAGAAAATAAAATCAAAGGAAAAGAAAAAAAAAGGAGGGAGGAAGTGGGAAGGGAGGGGGACTCCTCCCACCAAACCAAGTCCAACTCGGTTTGGGGGGGGGGGAGTCCTCCCCCCCTTGGCTCGGCCGACCCCTTGAGGGTCCCTTGGACCCCAAGGCAAGGTTCCCCTCCCTCCTCCTATATATATGGAGCAATTAGGGCTGATTTGAGACGACTTTCTCACGGCTGCCCGACCACATACCTCCATAGTTTTTCCTCTAGATCGCGTTTCTGCGGAGCTCGGGCGGAGCCCTGCTGAGACAAGATCACCACCAACCTCCGAAGCGCCGTCACGCTGCCGGAGAACTCTTCTACCTCTCCGTCTCTCTTGCTGGATCAAGAAGGCCGAGATCATCGTCGAGCTGTACGTGTGCTGAACGCGGAGGTGCCGTCCGTTCGGTACTAGATCGTGGGACTAATCGCGGGATTGTTCGCGGGGCGGATCGAGGGACGTGAGGACGTTCCACTACATCAACCGTGTTCTCTAACGCTTCTGCTGTACGATCTACAAGGGTACGTAGATCACTCATCCCCTCTCGTAGATGGACATCACCATGATAGGTCTTCGTGCGCGTAGGAAATTTTTTGTTTCCCATGCGACGTTCCCCAACAGTGGCATCATGAGCTAGGTTCATGCGTAGATGTCTTCTCGAGTAGAACACAAAAATTTTTGTGGGCGGTGATGTGCGTTTTGCTGCCCTCCTTAGTCTTTTCTTGATTCCGCGGTATTGTTGGATTGAAGCGGCTTGGACCGACATTACTCGTACACTTACGAGAGACTGGTTTCATCGTTACGAGTAACCCCCTTTGCTCAAAGATGACTGGCAAGTGACGGTTTCTCCAACTTTAGTTGAATCGGATTTGACCGAGGAGGTCCTTGGATGAGGTTAAATAGCAACTCATATATCTCCGTTGTGGTGTTTGCGTAAGTAAGATGCGATCCTACTAGATACCCTTGGTCACCACGTAAAACATGCAACAACAAAATTAGAGGACGGCTAACTTGTTTTTGCAGGGTATGATTGTGATGTGATATGGCCAACGATGTGATGTGATATATTGGATGTATGAGATGATCATGTTGTAATAGAAATATCGACTTGCACGTCGATGGTACGGCAACCGGCAGGAGCCATAGGGTTGTGTTTATACTAACGTTTGTGCTTGCAGATGCGTTTACTATTTTGCTAGGATGTAGCTTTATTAGTAATAGCATAAGTAGCACGACAACCCCGATGGCAACACGTTGATGGATGATCATGGTGTGGCGCCGGTGACAAGAAGATCGTGCCGGTGTTTTGGTGATGGAGATCAAGAAGCACGTGATGATGGCCATATCATGTCACTTATGAATTGCATGTGATGTTAATCCTTTTATGCACCTTATTTTGCTTAGAACGACGGTAGCATTATGAGGTGATCTCTCACTAAAATTTCAAGACGAAATTGTGTTCTCCCCGACTTTGCACCGTTGCTACAGTTCGTCGTTTTGAGACACCACGTGATGATCGGGTGTGATAGACTCAACGTTCACATACAACGGGTGCAAAACAGTTGCGCACGCGGAACACTCGGGTTAAGCTTGACAAGCCTAGCATGTGCAGACATGGCCTCGGAACACATGAGACCGAAAGGTCGATCATGAATCATATAGTTGATATGATTAGCATAGGGATGCTTACCACTGAAACTATACTCAACTCACGTGATGATCGGACTTGGGATAGTGTAAGTGGATCATGAACCACTCAAATGACTAGAGAGATGTACTTTTTGAGTGGGAGTTTATCATATAATTTGATTAAGTTAAACTCTAATTATCTTGAACATAGTCTAAGTCCACTTTGAATATATTTGTGTTGTAGATCATGGCTCACGCAAGTGTCATCCTGAATTTTAATACGTTCCTAGAGAAAGCTAAGTTGAAAGATGATGGAAGCAACTTTGTAGACTGGGCTCGTAATTTTAAGCTAATCTTACAAGCTGGGAAGAAGGATTATGTCCTTAATGCTGCGCTAGGAGATGAACCACCCGCTACGGCTGATCAGGATGTTAAGAACGCTTGGTTAGGGCGTAAGGAGGACTACTCAATAGTTCAATGTGCAGTCTTGTATGGCTTAGAACCGGGACTTCAACGTCGCTTTGAGAGTCATGGAGCATTTGAGATGTTCCAGGAGTTGAAGTTTATCTTTCAGAAGAACGCCCGGATCGAGAGGTATGAGACCTCCGATAAATTCTATGCTTGCAAGATGGAGAAAACTCGTCTGTCAGTGAACATGTGCTCAAAATGTCTGGGTACTCAAACCGTCTAGCTGAACTGGGGATTGAACTCCCGCAAGAGGCTATCACTGACAGAATCCTTCAATCACTGCCGCCAAGCTATAAAGGCTTTGTGTTGAACTACAACATGCAAGGGATGAACAAGTCTCCCGGCGAGTTGTTTGCGATGCTGAAAGTCGCAGAGTTGAACTCCGTAAAGAGCATCAAGTGTTGATGGTAAGCAAGACCACTAGTTTCAAGAGAAACGACAAAGGCAAGAAGGGCAATTCGAAGAAGAGCGGCAAGCCTGTTGCCAATCCGCCGAAGAAACCCAAGGCTGGACCTAAGCCTGAAACAGAGTGCTTCTATTGCAAGGGTATGGGTCACTGGAAGCGCAATTGCCCCAAGTATCTGGCAGATAAGAAGGCGGGCAAAGAAAAATCAGGTATATTTGATATACATGTTATTGATGTGTACTTAACTAGCTCTCGTAGTAGTGCCTGGGTATTTGATACCGGTTCTGTTGCTCATATTTGCAACTCGAAACAGGAACTGCGGAATAGACGAAGGCTGGCGAAAGACGAAGTGACGATGCGCGTAGGAAATGGTTCCAAGGTTGATGCAATCGCCGTCGGCACAGTGTCACTTCAGCTACCATCGGGATTAGTGATGAACTTAAATCATTGTTACTTAGTGCCTGCGTTGAGCATGGACATTATATCTGGATCTTGTTTATTGCGAGACGGTTACTCTTTTAAGTCTGAGAATAATGGTTGTTCTATTTCTATGAGTAACATCTTTTATGGTCATGCACCGAATGTGAGAGGATTGTTCATATTGAATCTTGATAGCGATACGCAGATACATAACATTGAGACCAAAAGAGTTAGAGCAAACAATGATAGCGCCATATTTTTGTGGCACTGCCGTTTAGGTCATATTGGTGTAAAGCGCATGAAGAAACTCCATGCTGATGGACTTCTGGAGTCACTTGACTTCGATTCACTTGACACGTGCGAACCATGCCTCATGGGCAAGATGACTAAAACTCCGTTCTCCGGAACAATGGAGCGTGCAAGTGACTTGTTGGAAATCATACATACCGATGTGTGTGGTCCAATGAGCGTAGAGGCACACGGCGGATATCGTTATTTCCTCACCTTCACTGACGACTTAAGTAGATATGGTTATGTCTACTTAATGAAGCACAAGTCTGAAACATTTGAAAAGTTCAAGCAATTTCAGAGTGAAGTGGAAAATCATCGTAACAAGAAGATCAAGTTCCTACGGTCTGATCGTGGGGGTGAATATCTGAGTTTCGAGTTTGGTGCTCACTTAAGACAATGTGGAATTGTTTCGCAGTTAACACCGCCTGGAACACCACAGCGTAATGGTGTGTCCGAACGTCGTAATCGTACTTTGTTAGAGATGGTGCGATCCATGATGTCTCTTACTGATTTGCCGTTATCATTTTGGGGTTATGCATTAGAAACAGCTGCATTCACTTTAAATAGGGCACCATCAAAATCCGTTGAGACGACACCATACGAACTGTGGTATGGCAAAAGGCCAAAGTTGTCGTTTCTTAAAGTTTGGGGATGTGATGCTTATGTCAAAAAGCTTCAGCCTGAAAAGCTGGAACCCAAAGCGGAAAAATGCGTCTTCATAGGTTACCCAAAAGAGACAGTTGGGTACACCTTCTATCTCAAATCCGAGGGCAAGGTGTTTGTTGCTAAGAACGGAACTTTTTTCGAGAAGGAGTTTCTCTCGAGAGAATTGAGTGGGAGGAAGATAGAACTTGACGAGGTTGTCGAACCTCTCATCCCTCTGGATGGTGGCGCAGGGCAAGGGGAAACCCCTGTCAGTGCGACGCCGGTTGAGGAGGAAGTTAATGATGATGATCATGAAACTCAGGATCAAGTTCCCATCGAACCTCGCAGGTCGATGAGACCGCGTACTACTCCTGAGTGGTACGGTAATCCCGTCTTATCAATTATGTTGTTAGACAACAATGAGCGTGCGAATTATGAAGAAGCAATGGTGGGCCCAGATTCCAACAAATGGCTAGAGGCCATGAAATCCGAGATAGGATCCATGTATGAGAACAAAGTGTGGACTTTGGAGATACTGCCTGAGGGCCGCAAGGCTATTCAGAACAAATGGATCTTTAAGAAGAAGACGGACGCTGACAGTAATGTGACCGTTTATAAAGCTCGACTTGTGGCAAAGGGTTTTTCACATGTTCCAGGAATTGACTACGATGAGACTTTCTCTCCCGTAGCGATGCTTAAGTCCGTCAGAATCATGTTAGCGATAGCTGCATTTTTCGATTATGAAATCTGGCAGATGGATGTCAAAACGGCGTTCCTTAACGGTTTCCTTAAGGAAGAGTTGTATATGATGCAACCCGAAGGTTTTGTCGATCCTAAAAATGCTGACAAGGTGTGCAAACTCCAGCGATCCATTTATGGACTGGTGCAAGCATCTCGGAGTTGGAACAAACGCTTTGATGAGGTGATCAAGGCATTTGGGTTTATACAAGTGGTTGGAGAATCTTGTATTTACAAGAAAGTGAGTGGGAGCTCTGTGGCGTTTCTAATATTATATGTGGATGACATATTACTGATTGGAAACAACGTAGAGTTTTTGGAGAGCATAAAAGGTTACTTGAATAAAAGTTTCTCTATGAAGGACCTAGGAGAAGCTGCTTACATTCTAGGCATTAAGATCTATAGGGATAGATCAAAACGCCTGATAGGACTTTCACAAAGCACATACCTTGATAAAGTTTTGAAGAGGTTCAAAATGGAACAGTCCAAGAAAGGGTTCTTGCCAGTGTTACAAGGTACGAGATTGAGTAAGACTCAGTGCCCAGCAACTGATGAAGATAGAGAGCATATGCGCTCCGTCCCCTATGCTTCAGCCATAGGTTCTATCATGTATGCGATGCTGTGCACTAGACCGGATGTTAGCCTGGCCATAAGTATGGCAGGTAGGTTCCAGAGTAATCCAGGAGTGGATCACTGGACAGCGGTCAAGAATATCCTGAAGTACCTGAAAAGGACTAAGGAGATGTTTCTCGTGTATGGAGGTGACGAAGAGCTCGCCGTAAAAGGTTACGTCGATGCAAGCTTTGACACAGATCCGGACGACTCTAAGTCGCAAACCGGATACGTATTTATTCTTAATGGGGGTGCAGTAAGCTGGTGCAGTTCCAAGCAAAGCATCGTAGCAGATTCTACATGTGAAGCAGAGTACATGGCTGCCTCGGAGGCGGCCAAGGAGGGTGTCTGGATGAAACAGTTCATGAGGGATCTTGGAGTGGTGCCAAGTGCACTGGATCCAATAACCTTGTTCTGTGACAACACTAGTGCCATTGCCTTAGCAAAGGAACCAAGGTTTCACAAGAAGACCAGACACATCAAACGACGCTTCAACCTCATCCGCGACTACGTCAAGGAGGAGGACGTAAATATATGCAAAGTGCACACGGATCTGAATGTAGCAGACCCGTTGACTAAACCTCTTCCACGGCCAAAACATGATCGACACCAGAACTGTATGGGTGTTAGATTTATTACAATGTAATTCACATGGTGATGTGAGGACTGGATTATTGACTCTAGTGCAAGTGGGAGACTGTTGGAATTATGCCCTAGAGGCAATAATAAATGTATAGTTATTATTATAATTCCTGTATCAAGATAATAGTTTATTATCCATGCTATAATTGTATTGAATGAAGACTCATTTACATGTGTGGATACATAGACAAAACACCATCCCTAGCATGCCTCTAGTTGGCTAGCCAGTTGATCGATGATAGTCAGTGTCTTCTGATTATGAACAAGGTGTTGTTGCTTGATAACTGGATCACGTCATTGGGAGAATCACGTGATGGACTAGACCCAAACTAATAGACGTAGCATGTTGATCGTGTCATTTTGTTGCTACTGTTTTCTACGTGTCAAGTATTTATTCCTATGACCATGAGATCATATAACTCACTTACACCGGAGGAATGCTTTGTGTGTATCAAACGTCACAACGTAACTGGGTGACTATAAAGATGCTCTACAGGTATCTCCGAAGGTGTTAGTTGAGTTAGTATGGATCAAGACTGGGATTTGTCACTCCGTGTGACGGAGAGGTATCTCGGGGCCCACTTGGTAATACAACATCACACACAAGCCTTGCAAGCAATGTAACTTAGTGTAAGTTGCGGGATCTTGTATTACGGAACGAGTAAAGAGACTTGCCGGTAAACGAGATTGAAATAGGTATGCGGATACTGACGATCGAATCTCGGGCAAGTAACATACCGAAGGACAAAGGGAATGACATACGGGATTATACGAATCCTTGGCACTGAGGTTCAAACGATAAGATCTTCGTAGAATATGTAGGATCCAATATGGGCATCCAGGTCCCGCTATTGGATATTGACCGAGGAGTCTCTCGGGTCATGTCTACATAGTTCTCGAACCCGCAGGGTCTGCACACTTAAGGTTCGACGTTGTTTTATGCGTATTTGAGTTATATGGTTGGTTACCGAATGTTGTTCGGAGTCCCGGATGAGATCACGGACATCACGAGAGTTTCCGGAATGGTCCGGAAATGAAGATTGATATATAGGATGACCTCATTTGATTACCGGAAGGTTTTCGGAGTTACCGGGAATGTACTGGGAATGACGAATGGGTTCCGGGAGTTCACCGGGGGGGGGGGGGGGGAACCCACCCCGGGGAAGCCCATAGGCTTTGGGGAGACACACCAGCCCTTAGTGGGCTGGTGGGACAGCCCCAAGGGGGCCTATGCGCCAAGAAAAGAAAATCAAAGGAAAAGAAAAAAAAAGGAGGGAGGAAGTGGGAAGGGAGGGGGACTCCTCCCACCAAACCAAGTCCAACTCGGTTTGGGGGGGGAGTCCTCCCCCCCTTGGCTCGGCCGACCCCTTGAGGGTCCCTTGGACCCCAAGGCAAGGTTCCCCTCCCTCCTCCTATATATATGGAGCAATTAGGGCTGATTTGAGACGACTTTCTCACGGCTGCCCGACCACATACCTCCATAGTTTTTCCTCTAGATCGCGTTTCTGCGGAGCTCGGGCGGAGCCCTGCTGAGACAAGATCATCACCAACCTCCGGAGCGCCGTCACGCTGCCGGAGAACTCTTCTACCTCTCCGTCTCTCTTGCTGGATCAAGAAGGCCGAGATCATCGTCGAGCTGTACGTGTGCTGAACGCGGAGGTGCCGTCCGTTCGGTACTAGATCGTGGGACTGATCGCGGGATTGTTCACGGGGCGGATCGAGGGACGTGAGGACGTTCCACTACATCAACCGCGTTCTCTAATGCTTCTGCTGTACGATCTACAAGGGTACGTAGATCACTCATCCCCTCTCGTAGATGGACATCACCATGATAGGTCTTCGTGCGCGTAGGAAATTTTTTGTTTCCCATGCGACGTTCCCCAACAATCTCCTTGTCCTTACAAACATCTTGGTTCAACTCCACAACATGAAGTAGGAGGCTCCCAAGCGACAACTAACCAATCTAGGAGGCACCACCCTCCAAAAGGTAATAGATGGGGTAGATCAATGAACTCCTTGCTCTTGTTCTTCTAAAGATAGTCTCCTCAACACAAATCACTCTCTCACAGAATATGCATGGGTAGGAGAGGTTGATTTGGTGGAAAGCAGTTTGGGGAGGCTAGAGATCAAGTTTCAAATGATTGGATTGGAATACCTTGGTCAACACATGAGCAGGTGGTTCTCTGTCAGAAAATGGATCCGGAAATGAAGTGTGTGTTTTGAGTGCTTCTCCCACGAATGAGAGGTGGGTGAAGGGGTACATATAGGCAACAGCCAAAATCCAACCGTTACACACACAAGAGCAAACTCGGTGACAACAAAGTTGGAAACTCGGTGGTACCTACTAGCACTAAAGGTGTGAACTTTTGAATATCGGTGAGACCGATATATACAACTCCGTGGCACTGAAAAGGTGACTAACGGGCAGATGGCCAAACTCGGTGGCACCGATACTCAAACTCGGAAATTCCAATTTTGTGTATCTTGGCAACAGAATGTTGGTTACCCAAACTCGGTAGCACCGATGCAGTTCTGGTTGCACCGATTTGGTGGGAATGGCTAGGGTTCTGTCCGAGGTTCAAACTCGATGGGTCCAATGTGGAAATGTTAGTGACACCGAATTTGTGAATGTGGAACTTGACAGAGTGGATATGTGGGAAAATGACTGAGTGTTTTGGTGGCTAACTTTGAGCATTTGAGCAATCAATTCATTTTACTACCTCACCCCCTTTTAATAGTATTGGCTTTCCTATGGACTCAAAAAGTGATTTCTCACAAATATAAAATGAAGAGTATTCTAGCTTGAAGCTTGAGCCAATATTATTCCTTTCTTGCATCAAGGGGCATCTCCACAAAAACCTTAAGCCATAGCATATTTTGAACTTTTCTAAAATATACTTGGAAAACACATTAGTCCAATGATGCATATGTTGTGATCAATTATAAAAACCACCCTAGGGAGTTGTGCTTTCAATCTCCCCCTTTTTGGTAATTGATGACAACATATAGATCAAATCTTTGACAAAAGATATAATCAATGATTAGCATCGACACTTTGAGAAGTATGTGAAAAGCAAGAGCTCCCCCTAAATTTGTGCAATATTTAAAATTTGTGTTTGAATGCAAATGCACAATCGATTAGGATCATGGGTTACTCTTCCATGTCACATACGTCGTGGTGGTGCGTAAAAATAGTAGCAATGCACATGACACCAACAAGATAAGTGAGTGATCATAACAAGGATAGCTAAGAGATGATATCGTAGCATCACACAGGATAAAGCGTATGATCAATCACACAGATAGGATAAACTCATCCAACAACCAAAGTTTTTAAAACCAAATGAGAGCAAATAAAGTCAAAAGCTCTGTCTCACACGAAGTCTATGATCCATATCTTTCGCCCCCTTTGGCAACAAGTTACCAAAAAATTTAAAAGTATAGAACTACTCGTCTCTCACGGCAGCTTATGATGGAGTCGATAGAACAGCATCTGCGAAGTCATCTGTTGATGTCCGTGGAGCTAGAGGAGTTGATACTGGAGGTGCTTGAGTTGGAGCTGGTGCTGATGGTGTTGAAGCTTGTGCTGAAGATGTTTGACCTGTCTCCTGAGCTGGAATAGCAGCTGACCGAGGCCTGGTGCTGAACCTAGTAGTAGTGGAAGGAGGAGACTCATCCTTGTCATCATCATCATCTTCATCCTCTGAGCGTGGAATCTCCATAGAGTCAACTTCATGCTGAAGCTCTCTGACAATGGTGGTTAACTCAATTACCTTCATATCCATGTTGTGGAATTTTGTCTCCACAACTCTCTCAGGACTCTTCTGATTTTGCATTATCTCTTGGATGTTCTTCTCCTGACAGCATATGGATTAAGGGATCTCCGCTTTCTTAGTCTGGCATCCTTCCTCTTCTTCATATCCTTTGTTATAGGATGAGCAACATTGTGGAGTGGAAGGAATGGTCTCAGCATCCTAAGAACTGGAGCATTCTCATCTACTTCTTCCTCTCAGCAGGGGCACTTGATGCACGGCCTTTTGCTTTGGTAGCTGCAGGAGTGCAACATCAGGGAGGCTATAGGCAGCTGCACGAGCCGACTGCCCAGGAGTGTGTGGTAGGGGCTGTCGAGGTCCACCACCTCAAACCATACTTGGTCACGACAAAAGTGAGCCTTATCGCCGAAGGGGACGTCGAGCTGGATTTTGCCGATGGGCGAGAAGGATTGCCCTCACACGATGATACGTCTCAAACGTATCGACTTTTACAAACACTTTTGCTATTGTTTTGGCCTCATTCTTGCATGATTTGAACGAAACTAACCCTGACTGACATCGTTTTCAGCAAAGTTGCCTATATGGGTTTCTTGTGTGCAGGAAAATGAATATTTAGACGTCCTCGAAAATTCCCATAAAAATAGAGAAAATCCACGCACCGGGAGGGACCATGGGCCAGAAGATGGGCCAGAGGGGAGCCACAGGGCCCCCAGGCGACCTGCTGGCGCGGCCTGCCCCCTGGCCGCGGCGGGAGGCCGCCTGGGCGGGGGCCACCCCCTCTGGTGCCCTACTTTGGCTCCTATTTTTACCCCTGACGAGGAAATACCAGAATAGAAGTCGTTTTGCAAGTTATCGACGCGGAGCCGCTGCCACCCTTGGTTCTTCTTCGGGAGAGCTAATTTGGAGGCTGTTTTGGCCTCCCTAGAGGGGAAATCGTCGCCATCGTCATCACCATCACCACTCCACCATCCTCCCATGGCTTCTCCCATCATGTGTGAGTAGTTCCCTGCTGTAGGTGAAGGGGATGGGAGAGATTGGATGAGTTAGATCATGTAATAGTTCGTCGGATTGTTGGGGGCATGTTGCCTATCATCTACTATGGTGTTTATCATCTTTGCTACTACTTGTTACTCTTAATGCTTGTCACTTTGGGCCCGAGTGCCATGATTTCAGATCTGAATTCATTATGTTTTCATGAATATATTTGTGTTCTAGATCCTATCTATGAGTAGTATGCACCTATTATAGTCCGGAACCGGCGATCCCAATGGTGACAGCTTGGGACACCAAAGGGGATAGGCTATAGTTTGAGGATTCCATGTATCCATTGATTGTTAATGCTTTGTTCCGATGCTCTTTGACAGGAGCACCTTAATCTCCATAAGTTCCTTTCGTCCCCGTTGATAGCGAGATGGTAGGACAAAAGATGTTGTGCAAGTTCTTATTGCAAGCACGCATGACTACCTCGGGATACATGCTTAATCTTTGATGTATGCCTAGATGATCATTATTTTTATATGTGCCTTGCCCCAAGTGAAATACATGATATCTCTCATCCATGACCAACCATCCATCTCCTTAGCCTACAGTGTTTTAATCCTGCTAGTTACAAGTTACTTTACTTTCGCCGTTTGACTTTCGTTGCTTTGCCACTTTTATTTCCGTTGCCACCATCACTTCCATATCACCGTTGCTACTAATATTTCGTTGCCAAGCAAGTATCTTTCAGGTGTGGTTGAATTGACAACTCAACTGTTAAAGCTTATAAACATTCTTTGTCTCCCCTTGTTGTTGGAAATATGCACTAGAGGCAATCATAAAACATTTTTTATTATATTTCCTGTTACAAGATAATCATTTATTATCCATGCTATAATTGTATTGAATGAAAACATAGATACATGTGTGGATAGATAGATAAAACAATGTACCTAGCAAGCCTCTAGTTGGCTAGCCAGCTGATCAAAGATAGTCAAGGTTTTCTGACTATATGCAAGTGTTGTCACTTGATAACTGGATCGCATCATTAGGAGAATCATGTGATGGACTAGACCCAAACTGTGAACGTAGCATATTGATCGTGTCATTTCATTGCTATTGTCTTCTGCGTGTCAACTATTTATTCCTATGACCATGGGATCATATAACTCACTGGCACCGGAGGAATACCTTGTGTGTATCAAACGTCGCAACGTAACTGGGTGACTATAAAGGTGCTCTACACGTATCTCCGAAGGTGTCCGCTGAGTTAGTATGGATCAAGACTAGGATTTGTCACTCTGTGTGACGGAGAGGTATCTCGGGGCCCACTCGGTAATACAACATCACAAACAAGCCTTGCAAGCAATGTGACTAAGTGTAAATCACGGGATCTTGTATTACAGAATGAGTAAACATACTTGTCGGTAACGAGATTAAAATAGGTATGCGGATACCGACGTTCGAATCTTGGGCAAGTAACATACCGAAGGACAAAGGGAATGACATACGGGATTATATGAATCCTTTACACTGAGGTTTAACCGATAAGATCTTCGGAGAATATGCAGGATCTAATATGGGCATCCAGGTCCCGCTATTGGATATTGACCGAGGAGTGTCTCGGGTCATGTCTACATAGTTCTCGAACCTGCAGGGTGTGCGCACTTAAGGTTCGATGATGTTTTAGTATAGTTGAGTTATATGTGTGGTTACCGAATGTTTTTCAGAGTCCCGGATGATATCACAGACGTCACGAGGGTTTTCGTAATGGTCCGGAGATGAAGATTGATATATAGGATGGTTTCATTTGGTCACCGAAAAGTTTCGGGCATTACTGGGAGTGTACCGGGAGTGACGAATGGGTTCCGGGTGTTTACCGGGGGGGGGGGAGCACCCACCCGGGAGTGATCCCAAGGCCCTAGGGTGGCACACCAAGTCCTTATTGGGCTGGTGGAGTCAGCCCAAGAGGGCTATGGCGCCACATGTAAAAATACCAAAGGAAAAAGAGAAAAAAAGGAAAGAGGGAGGTGGGAAGGAAGAGGAGGACTCCTCCTTCCTAAACCGAATTGGAGGAGGAGTCCTCCTCCTCCTTGGCGGCCGGCGCACCCTTGGGGACCTTGTTCCCCAAGGCTAGCCCCTCCCCTCCTCCTATATATATTGGTGGTTTAGGGCTTTTTCAGACACAACTTTGCCACATGCAACTCTAGCCTATTCCACATAGTTTTACCTCTAGATCGGATTTCTCCGGAGCTCGGGCGAAGCCGTGCAGGAGTAGATCATCACCACCACCGGAGCTCCGTCACGCTGTTGGAGAACTCATCTACTTCTCCGTCTTGCTTTCTGGATCAAGAAGGCCGAGATCGTCATCGAGTTGTACGTGTGCTGAATGCGGAGGTGCCGTCCGTTCGGCACTAGATCGGGACAGATCGTGGGACGGATCGCGAGACGGTTCGTGGGACGGTTCGAGGGACTGATCATGAAGACGTACCACTACATCAACCGTGTTTCTTAACGCTTCCCGCTGAGCGATCTACAAGGGTACGTAGATCTAATCTCCTCTCGTAGGTGGACATCACCATGATAGGTCTTCGTGTGCGTAGAACTTTTTTTGTTTCCCATGCAATGTTCCCCAACACTTGTGTCGAATCAATAAATTGGGTTAACTTACCCGCAAAGACTGTTGTGATCCCCTACACTTGTGGGTTATCAAGACATTTTTCTAGCGCTGTTGTCGGGGAGCATAGCATTATTTACAAGTCTACTTGGAGTTATTTTGCTTGCTGCGATTTATTTACTATGGGTAAGAAAGGAGACCCCAAGGTTCCAATTTTACCATCCACTACGAGAAAAGGTACGATTCTTAGCACTAGTGCTATGCTTGATTCACCTTCCGTCATGAGTAAGTTTGCTTCACCACCATCACATGCTGCTTCTACCGAGTCTGTTACTATGCCTGATACTTTTGATGACGCTTGCACTACTATTGATGAGCCTGGTTTACTTGGTTATTTTATTGAGTCTCAGATTGTTGGGGAATGTCGCACGGGAAACAAAAAATATCCTACACGCATGAAGACCTATCATGGTGATGTCCATCTACGAGAGGAGATTTGGATCTACGTACCCTTGTAGATCGCACAGCAGGAAGCGTTAAGAAACGCGGTTGATGTAGTGGAACGTCCTCACGTCCCTCGATCCGCCCCGCGAACCGTCCCACGAACCGCCCCGCGATCCGTCCCACAATCCGTCCCGTGATCCGTCCCACGAACCGTCTCGCGATCCGTTGCCCGAACCGTCTTGCGATCCATCTCACGATCCGTTCCGATCTAGTGCCGAACGGACGACACCTCCGCGTTCAGCACACGTACAGCTCGACGATGATCTCGGCCTTCTTGATACAGCAAGAGATACGGAGAGGTAGATGAGTTCTCCGGCAGCGTGACGGCGCTCCAGAGGTTGGTGGTGATCTATCCCAGCAGGGCTCCACCCGAGCTTCGCAGAAATACGATCTAAAGGAAAAACCGTGGAGGTATGTGGTCGGGCTGCCGTGGCAAAGTTGTCTCAAATCAGCCCTAATACCTCCGTATATATAGGAGGGAGGGGGAGGACCTTGCCTTGAGGCTCAAGGGAGCCCCAAGGGGTCGGCCGAACCAAAGGTGGAAGTCCTCCCCTTCCAATCCTAGTCCAACTAGGATTGGAAGGTGGAGTCCTTCTCCACTTTCCCACTTCCCCTTTTTTTCATTTGATTTCTTTCTCCCCTGCGCATAGGGCCTCTTGGTCTTTCCCACCAGCCCACTAAGGGCTGGTGCGGAACCCCTAAGGCCTGTGGGCTTCCCCCGGGTGGGCTGCCCCCCCGGTGAACATCCGGAACCCATTCGTCACTCCCGTACATTCCCGGTAATGCCGAAAACTTTCCGGTAATCAAATGAGGTCATCCTATATATCAATCTTCGTTTCCGGACCATTCCAGAAACCCTTGTGACGTCCGCGATCTCATCCGGGACTCCGAATAGCATTCGGTAACCAACCATATAACTCAAATACGCATAAAACATCGTCGAACCTTAAGTGTGCAGACCCTGCGGGTTCGAGAACTATGTAGACATGACCCGAGAGACTCCTCGGTCAATATCCAATAGCGGGACCTGGATGCCCATATTGGATCCTACATATTCTCTGAAGATCTTATCGGTTGAACCTCAGTGTCAAGGATTCATATAATCCTGCATGTCATTCCCTTGGTCCTTCGGTACGTTACTTGCCCGAGATTTGAGCGTCGGTATCCACATACCTATTTCAATCTCGTTTATCGGCAAGTCTCTTTACTCGTTCTGTAATACAAGATCCCATGACATACAGTAAGTCACATTGCTTGCAAGGCTTGTGTGTGATGTTGTATTACCGAGTGGGCCCCGAGATACCTTTCCGTCACACGGAGTGACAAATCCCAGTCTTGATCCATACTAACTCAATGGACACCTTCAGAGATACCTGTAGAGCATCTTTATAGTCAGACATTTACGTTGTGACGTTTGAAACACACAAGGTATTCCTCCGGTGCCAGTGAGTTATATGATCTCATGGTCATAGGAACAAATACTTGACACACAGAAAACTATAGCAATAAAACGACACGATCAATATGCTACGTTCATAGTTTGGGTCTTGTCCATCACATGATTCTCCTAATGATGTGATCCCGTTATAAAGTAACAACACTTGCCTATGGTCAGGAAACCTTGACCTTCTTTGATCAACGAGCTAGTCAACTAGAGGCTTACTAGGGACAGTGTTTTGTCTATTTATCCACACAAGTATTGTGTTTCCAATCAGTACAATTATAGCATGCATAATAAACGATTATCATGAAAAAAGAAATATAATAATAACTAATTTATTATTGCCTCTAGGGCATATTTCCAACAGTCTCCCACTTGCACTAGAGTCAATAATCTAGTCCACATCACTATGTGATTCTAACGAATCCAACACCCTTAGAGTTCTGGGGTTTGATCACGTCTTGCTTGTGAGAGAGGTTTTAGTCGACGGTTCTGAACCCTTTCAGATCCGAGTGAGCTTTACAAATCTTTATTTTCTCTTATAGATGCTTCTACTACGTGCTATTCGGAAATACTCTAAATATCTACTCTACTATATGAATCCGTTTGAGTACTCATAGTTATTCGGATTAGTGTCAAAGCTTGCATCGACGTAACCCTTTACGACGAACTCTTTAACCACCTCCATAATCGAGAAAAATTCCTTAGTCCACTTAGTTACTAAGGATAACTTTGACCGCTGATCAGTGATTCAATCCTGGATCACTCTCTGTACCTCTTAACAGACTTTGCTGCAAGGCACACATCAGGTGCGGTACTCAGCATGGCATACTTTAGAGTCTACTGCCAAGGCATAGAAGACGACCTTCGTCTATTCTCTTTATTCTGCCGTGGTCGGGTTTTGAGTCTTACTCAAATTCACACCTTACAACACAGTCAAGAACTCCTTGTTTGCTGATCTATTTTGAACTCCTTCTTTGCTGATCTATTTTGAACTCCTTCAAAAACTTGTCAAGGCATGCATCTTGTTGAAACCTCTATTAAGTGTTTCGATCTATCTCCATAGATCTTGATGCTCAATGTTCAAGTAGCTCAATCCAGGTATTCCTTTGAAAAATTCCTTTCAAACAACCTTTTATGCTTCACAGAAATTCTACATTACTTTTGATCAACAATATGTCAACCACATATACTTATCAGAAATTCTATAGTGCTCCCACTCACTTCTATGGAAATACAAGTTTCTCATAAACCTTGTACAAACCCAAAATCTTTGATCATCTCATCAAAGTGTATATTCCAACTCCGAGATGCTTGCACCAGTCCATTGAAGGATCGCTGGAGCTTGCATACTTGTTAGTATCCTTAGCATCGACAAAACATTCTGATTGTATCACATACAATCTTTCCTCAAGGAAACCGTCGAGGAAACAATGTTTTCACTTCCAGTGTGCAATATTTCACAAATAATGCAGCAACTACTAACATAATTCCAACATACTTTTAGCATGGCTACGAGTGAGAAAGTCACATCATAGCCAACTCTTTGATCTTGTCGAAAACATCTTTGCGACAAGTCGAGCTTTTCTTAATAGTGACTTATCACCATCATCGTCTGTCTTCCTTTTAAAGATCCATCTTTATTTAATAGTCTTACTACCATCAAGCAGTTCTTCCAAAGTCTACACTTTGTTTTATACATGGATTCTCTCTCGGATTTCATGGCCTCCAGCCATTTGTTGAAATACGGGCCCACCATTGCTTCTCCATAACTCGTAGGTTCATTGTTGTTCAACAACATGACCTCCAAGACAGGGTTACCGTACCACTCTGTAGTAGTACGCGACCTTGTTGACCTACGAGGTCTGTAGTAACTTGATCTGATGCTCAATGATCACTATCACCAGCTTCCACTTCAATTGGTGTAGGCGCCACAGGAACAACTTCCTGCGCCCTGTTACACACTAGTTGAAGTGATGGTTCAGTAACCTCATCAAGTTCCATCACCCTCCCTCTCAATTCTTTCGAGAGAAACCTTTCCTCGAGAAAGGACCCGTTTCTAGAAACAAACACTTTGCTTCCGGATCTGAGATAGGAGATGTACCCAACTGTTTTGGATATCCTATGAAGATGCATTTATCCGCTTTGGGTTCGAGCTTATCAGACTGAAACTTTTTCACATAAGTGTCGCAGCCCAAACTTTCAAGAAACGACAGCTTAGATTTCTCTAAACCCGAGTCTATACTGTGTCATCTCAACGTAATTACACGGTGCCCTATTTAAAGTGAATGCGGTTTCCTCTAATGCATAACCCATAAATGATAGTGCCACAACTAAGTGGTACTATCATTATTACTTTGTATCTTTTGACACCAATATTATGAACATGTGTAACACTACGATCGAGATTCAATAAACCATTGAGGGTAATTATTCAAGCAAATAGAGTAACTATTATTCTCTTTAAATGAATAAATGTATTGCAATAAACACGATCCAATCATGTTCATGCTCAACGTAAACACCAAATAACAATTATTTAGGTTTTACCACCAATCCCGATGATAGAGGGAGCGTGCGATGTTTGATCACATCAACCTTGGAAATACTTCCAACACGTATCGTCGCCTCGCCTTTAACTAGTTTCATTTTATACCGTAGCTTTCATTTCGAGTTACTAACCACTTAGGAACCGAACCGGTATCCAATACCCTCGTGCTATAGGAGTACTAGTAAAGTACACATCAATATCATGTATATCAAATATACTTCTGTCGACTTTGCCAGCCTTCTTATCTACCAAGTATCTAGGGTAGCTCCGTCTCAGTGACTGTTCCCCTCATAACAGAAGCACTTAGTCTCGAGTTTGGGTTTAATCTTGGTTCTCTTCATTAGTGCAGCAACTGTTTTGCCGTTTCACGAAGTATCCCTTCTAGCCCTTGCCTTTCTTGAAACTTAGTGGTTTTACTAACCATCAACTATTGATGCTCCTTCTTGACTTCTACTTTCGTAGGGTCAAACATCGCGAATCGCTCAAGGATCATTGTATCTATCCTTGATATGTTATAGTTCATCACGAAGCTCTCACAGCTTGGTGGCAGTGACTTTGGAGAACCATCACTATCTCAGCTGGAAGATTAACTCCCACTTGATTCAAGCGATTGTGGTACTCAGACAATCTGAGCACACGCTCAACGATTGAGCTTTTCTCCTTTACTTTGTGGACAAAGAATCTTGTCGGATGTCTCACACCTCTTAACAAGGGCACAAGCATGAAATCACAATTTCATCTCTTTAGAACATCTTTTATGTTCCGGGATGTTTCAAAACGTCTTCGGCGCCTTGCTTCTAAGCCATTAAGTATTTTGCACTGAACTATCGCGTAGTCATCAGAAAGTGTATGTCGGATGTTCACAACATCCACAAACGACGCTCGAGGTGCAGCTCACCGAGTGGTGCATTAAGGGCATAAGCCTTCTGCGCAGCAACGAGGACAATCCTGAGTTTTACAGACTCAGTCGCAAAGTTTGCTACTATCAATTTTCAACTAAATTTTCTCTAGGAACATATAAAAACAGTAGAGCTATAGCGCAAGCTACATCGTAATTCGCAAAGACCATTAGACTATGTTCATGACAATTAGTTCAATTAATCATATTACTTAAGAACTCCCACTGAAAAAGTACATATCTCTAGTCATTTGAGTGGTACATGATCCAAATCCAATATCTCAAGTTCGATCATCACGTGAGTCGAGAATAGTTTCAGTGGTAAGCATCTCTATGCTAATCATATCAACTATATGATTCATGCTCGACCTTTCGGCCTCATGTGTTCCGAGGCCATGTCTGCACATGCTAGGCTCGTCAAGTTTAACCCGAGTGTTCCACGTGTGCAACTGTTTTGCACCCGTTGTATGTGAACGTTGAGTCTATCACACCCGATCATCACGTGGTGTCTCGAAACTACAAACTGTCGCAACGGTGCACAGTCGGGGAGAACACAATTTCGTCTTGAAATTTTAGTGAGAGATCACCTCATAATGCTACCGTCGTTCTAAGCAAGATAAGGTGCATAATGGATTAACATCACATGCAATTCATAAGTGACATGATATGGCCATCATCAAGTGCTCCTTGATCTCCATCACCAAAGCACCGGTATGATCTTCTTGTCACCGGCGCCACACCATGATCCCCATCATCATGATCTCCATCATCGTGCCGCCATCGAGGTTGTTGTGTATGCTATGCTATTACCTACTAAAGCTACGTCCTAGCAATATAGTAAACGCATCTGCAAACACAAATGTTAGTTTAAAGACAACCCTATGGCTCCTGCCGGTTGCCGTAGCATCGACTTGCAAGTCGATATTAACTATTACAACATGATCATCTCATACATCCAATATATCACATCACGTTGTTGGCCATATCACATCACAAGCATACCCTGCAAAAACAAGTTAGACGTCCTCTAATTGTTGTTGCATGTTTTATGTGGTTGCCATGGGTATCTAGTAGGATCGCATCTTACTTACGCAAACACCACTAATGAGATGTATGAATTGCTATTTAACCTCTCTCCAAGGACCTCCTCGGTCAAATCCGATTCAACTAAAGTCGGAGAGACCGACACTCGCCAGTCATCTTTGAGCAACGGGGTTGCTCGTCGCGATGAAACTAGTCTCTTGTAAGCGTACGAGTAATGTTGGTCCGAGCCGCTTTGATCAAACAAAACCGCGAAATCAAGAAAAGACTAAGGAGGGCAGCAAATCGCACATCACCGCCCACAAAAACTTTTGTGTTCTACTCAAGATAACATCTATGCACGAACCTAGCTCATGATGCCACTGTTGGGGAACGTCGTACGGGAAACAAAAAATTTCCTACGCGCACGAAGACCTATCATTGTGATGTCCATCTACGAGAGGAGATTTGGATCTACGTACCCTTGTAGATCGCACAACAGGAAGCGTTAAGAAACACGGTTGATGTAGTGTCACGTCCTCACATCCCTCGCTCCGCCCCGCGAACCGTCCCACGAACCATCCCGCGATCCGTCCCAGGATCCGTCCCGCGATCCATCCGACGAACCGTCTCGCGATCCGTTGCACGAACCGTCTTGCGATCCATCTCACGATCCGTTCCGATCTAGTGCCGTACGGACGGCACCTCCGCGTTCAACACACGTACAGCTCGACGATGATCTCAGCCTTCTTGATCCAGCAAGAAAGACGGAGAGGTAGATGAGTTCTCCGGCAGCATGACGGCGCTCCAGAGGTTGGTGGTGATCTATCCCACCAGGGCTCCGCCCGAGCTCCGCAGAAATACGATCTAGAAGAAAAACCGTGGAGGTATGTGGTCGGGCTGTCGTGGCAAAGTTGTCTCAAATCAGCTCTAATACCTCCGTATATATAGGAGGTATGGGGAGGACCTTGCCTTGAGGCTCAAGGGAGCCCCAAGGGGTTGGCCGAACCAAAGGGGGAAGTCCTCCCCTTCGAATCCTAGTCCAACTAGGATTGGAAGGTGGAGTCCTTCTCCACTTTCCCACTTCCCCTTTTTTTCATTTGATTTCTTTCTCCCCTGTGCATAGCGCCTCTTGAGCTGTCCCACCAGCCAAATAACGGCTGGTGCGGCACCCCTAAGGCCTATGGGCTTCCCCCGGGTGGGCTGGCCCCCCCGGTGAACAACCGGAACCCTTTCGTCACTCCCAGTACATTCCTGGTAATGCCGAAAACTTTCCGGTAATCAAATGAGGTCATCCTATATATCAATCTTCGTTTCCGGACCATTCCAGAAACCCTCGTGACGTTCGTGATCTCATCCTGGACTCCGAATAACTTTCGGTAACCAACCATATAACTCAAATACGCATAAAACATCGTCGAACCTTAAGTGTGCAGACCCTGCGGGTTCGAGAACTATGTAGACATGACCCGAGAGACTCCTCGGTCAATATCCAATAGCGGGACCTGGATCCCCATATTGGATCCTACATATCCTCCGAAGATCTTATCGGTTGAACCTCAGTGTCAAGGATTCATATAATCCCGTATGTCATTCCCTTTGTCCTTCGGTATGTTACTTGCCCGAGATTTGATCGTCGGTATCCGCATACCTATTTCAATCTCGTTTACCGGCAAGTCTATTTACTCGTTCCGTAATACAAGATCCCGTGACATACACTAAGTCACATTGCTTGCAAGGCTTGTGTGTGATGTTGTATTACCGAGTGGGCCCCGAGATACCTTTCCGTGACACGGAGTGACAAATCCCAGTCTTGATCCATACTAACTCAACGGACACCTTCGGAGATACCTGTAGAGCATCTTTATAGTCACCCAGTTACGTTGTGACGTTTGATACACACAAGGTATTCCTCCGGTGCCAGTGAGTTATATGATCTCATGGTCATAGGAACAAATACTTGACACACAGAAAACTATAGCAATAAAATGACACGATCATTATGCTACTTTCATAGTTTGGGTCTTGTCCATCACATGATTCTCCTAGTGATGTGATCCCGTTATCAAGTTACAACACTTGCCTATGGTCAGAAAACCTTGACCATCTTTGATCAACGAGCTAGTCAACTAGAGGCTTACTAGGGACAGTGTTTTGTCTATTTATCCACACAAGTATCGTGTTTCCAATCAATACAATTATAGCATGGATAATAAACGATTATCATGAACAAAGAAATATAATAATAACTAATTTATTATTGCCTCTAGGGCATATTTCCAACACAGATTGCTAAGGCTGCTAAGTAGTCTAGAATTGAACTTCGTGTTACACGCTACCCCATTGGCAGATCTTTTGGTTACCCATACTTGAGTGGTCTCAAGGAAAGAATTATTGATGATGATTATATTAAACTTGATGATGATTTATGCAGGGAACTTACAGAGTGTGCTAACTCTGACCCTGCTTCTGTTAAGAAGCTGCTTGAAAAGCATTCTATGAAGAACAAGTTTACTCCTGATCCTAAGTTTGCTTCATCTCCTATTTGCATTGAGGATGGTGATTTTGATTTCTCTGTTGATCTTTCACTTATATCTACAGTTGAATCTGACCCTTTTTATGGCAGAGAAGATGACGATGCTATTGCACACCTTACCAAACTCACTGAGTTGGGTGGCTTATTGATGTCAGCTGTGCTTCCCCGGCAACGGCGACAGGAATAGTCGTGTCGACGGCACCAGGAATCCTTCTGCTACGGCTATGGAGCCTTGCGTTGGTGTTCCCTCGAAGCGGCAAGGGTGATGTAGCATAGCGGTGGTAAGTATTTCCCTCAATTTGAGAACCAAGGTTTCAATCCCTTATAGATTGTTTGCCAAGTGAGAACTGAAAGCAACAAAGTAACAAAGCAAAGTAAAAGTGGAGGTGTAAACAATGGATGTGAATAGACTCGGGGGCCATAGTGTTTACTAGTGGCTTCTCTCATGAAAGCAAGTACACAGTGGGTGAACAAATTACTGTCGAGCAATTGATAGAACCGCACAAAGTCGTGACGATATCTATGGAAATGATTATATCTATAGGCATCACGTCCAAAACAAGTAGACCGATACTTTTTGCATCTAATACTATTACTCCGCACGTCGACCGCTATCCAACATGCATCTAGTGTATTAAGTCCAAAAGAACAGAGTAACGCTTTAAGCAATATGACATGATGTAGATGGACAATCTCATATCAACGACGGAGCCCATCTTGTTACCCTTGATGGCAACTACTTAATGTGTGCCTTGCTGCCCCTGCTGTCACTGGGAAAGGTCACCACATGGTAGAACCCAAAACCAAGCACTTCTCCCATTGCAAGAATCATAGATCTACTTGGCCAAACAAAACCCAAGACTCGGAGAGACTTACAAGGATATCAAATCATGCATATAAGAAATCAGCAAAGACTCAAATATATATCATAGATAATCTGATCACAAATCCACAATTCATCGGATCTCGACAAACACACCGCCAAAGAAGATTACATCGGATAGATCTCCATGAAGATCATGGAGAACTTTGTATTGAAGATCCAAGAGAGAGAAGAAGTCATCTAGCTACTAACTATGGACCCGTAGGTCTGAATTGAACTACTCACGAGTCATTGGAGGGGCGATGATGATGATGAAGAAGCCCTCCAACTCCAAAGTCCCCTCCGGCAGGGTGCCAGAAAGGGTCTCCAGATGCGATCTCGCGGAAACGGAAGCTTGCGGCGGCGGAAAAGTATTTTTGAGGCTCCCGTGATTTTTTGCTGTATTTTAGGGAATATATAGGCCAAAGATCTAGTTCAGGGGGCGGCCAAGGAGACCACAAGCCCTGCCACCGCTGCCTCCCCCTGGTGGCGGAGTGGGGGCTTGTGGGCTCCCAGGAGCCCTCCTGGCTTGGCCCACAGGCCCCCTGATCTTCTTCTGTTCGGGAAAAAATTATTTCGGGGATTTTATTCCGTTTGGACTCCGTTCCAAAATCAGATCTGAAAAGAACCAAAAACACAGAAAAACAGGAACTGGCACTTGGCACTGAATTAATAAGTTAGTCCCAAAAAAGATATAAAAGGTACATAAAACATCCAAAGATGACAAGGTAACAACGTGAAATCATCAAAAATTATAGATACGTTTGAGACGTATCAAGCATCCCCAAGCTTAACTCCTGCTCGTCCTCGAGTTGGGAAGTGATAAAGAATGAATTTTTGATGCTTTCATGCTACCTAGCATAGATGTTCTTTGTAACTCCTCTTATGTGACGTGAATGTTCAGATCGATTAGATTCAAAACAACAGTTTGCTATTGACGTGGAAACAATAATAATTCAAGCAAACTAGGAAGGTAATCATGAACTTTCAAAATAACAAGGCCAAAAGAAAGTTATCCCTACAAAAGCATGTAGTCTGGCTATGCTCTATCATCATTACACAACGAATTTAAATCATGCACAACCCCGGTATTGGCCAAGTAATTGTTTCACACCTTTACTTTCTCAAACCTTTTCAACTCTCACGCAAGACATGAGCATGAGACATGGTTATAGCACTATAGATGGTGTGGAGTGTGGTGGAGGTTGCAAGACAAAAAGGAGAAGATAGTCACATTAACTAGGCATATCAATGAGCTGTGGAGATGCTCATCAATAGATATCAATGTGAATGAGTAGGGATTGCCATACAAATGATGCACTAGAGCTAAGAGTAAGTGAAAGCTCTTAAAGAAAACTAGTGGGTGTGCATCCAACTTGCTTGCTCACGAAGACCTAAGGCAATTTTGAGGAAGCCTATCATTGGAATATACAAGCCAAGTTATATAATGAAAATTTCCTACTAGCTATATGGTGGTGACAAAACGAGAGACTCTCAATCATGAAGATCATGGTGCTTAATATGCACAAGTGTGGAAAAAGTGGTAGCATTGTCCCTTCTCTCTTTTTCTCTCATTTTTTTGGTGGGCTCTTTGGCCTCTTTCTTTTTGGTGGGCTTCTTTGGACTATTTTATTTCCTCACCTGGGACAATGCTCCATTAATGATGATCATCACACTTTCAACTCAAAACTTAGAGCAACAATGACTCTATATGGAATGCCTTCAGTAGTGTACCGTGACAATGATCTAGCATGGCATAGACATTAATGGAAACATCATGCTAGCTATCTTACGATCATGCAATGGCAATGTAGACGTGGTGGCACATGTCATGGTGGTAGTTGCATGGCAATATATCTCGGAATGACTTTGAAAAAGCCATAGTAGGTAGGTATGGTGGCTGTTTTGAGGGAGGCTAATGGTGGGTTTTGTGCACCGGCGAAAGTTGCATGACACTAAGAAGATAGTAATGGTGGAAGGTGAAAGTGCATCTAAACCATGGACTCAACATTAGTCATGAAGAACTCATATACTTGTTGCAAAAGTTTTATTAGTAAAAGAAACAAATCATTCAACGCATACTCCTAGGGGAAGGGTTGGTAGGTATAAACCATCGCGCGATCCCGACCGCCACACAAAGGATGACAATCAATAGACTAATCATGCTTAGATTTATCACATAGCGGTTCACCATACGTGCATGCTACGGGAATCACTAACTTCAACACAAGTATTTCTAGATCCACAACACCTTACTAGCATGACTTCAATATTACCATAACCACAACTCAAAACTAATTGAGATGAATCAAACTTCTCTAACTATTCAATGCACATGAAGGTGGAAGTTTTCGTATCCATTTGGATAACTACCCCTTTTGAGACTACTTTCAAAGCATAGATCAACTACCAAGCCACGCACCACTATGCTCTAAAAGATATAAGTGAAGCACATAGAGCAAAAGTATCTAGCTCAAAAGATATAAGTGAAGCACATGTGAGCTGAATTGTCTACCAAAAGATATAAGTGAAGCTCGACAAAATCACAGTGAGTGCATGTATCTCTCTCTACGTGTGCATCAAGGATGATTGTGACACAACAAAAATAAAGTACTCCTACGATATAAGACGCTCCAAGCAAAAACACATAACATGTGGTGAATAAAAATATAGCCCCAAGTAACGTTACCGATGGATTGAAGACGAGAGAGGGGATGCCTTCCCGGGGCATCCCCAAGCTTAGGCTTTTACGGCATCCTTGAATCTCTTGGGGTGCCTTGGGCATCCCCAAGCTTTAGCTCTTGCCACTCATTATCTCTTTGTCCATAAGAACATCACCCAAAACGTGAAAACTTCACAACACAAAACTTAAACAGAAACTCATGATAACATTAGTATGAGAAAGCAAACCACCACTTCCTTAGGTACTGTAGAAAACTTAAATTCTACTTTTGCTGATGTTGGGTTACTATATTTTCAATATTCCATGGCTAATACCCCCGATACTATCCATAGTTTCATCAAAATAAGCAACCAACACAACAAAAATAGAATCTGTTAATAGCAGACCAGTCTGTAGCAATCTGTATATTTCGTACACTTCGGGTACTTTAAAATTCTGAAAACTTATGACAGTCTGAATAATTTGCGTAGCAATCATAACAAAAAAGAATCAACTCAAAAGCTCTTACAGAAAAAAATGAAAACTCTTTTCGTGAGCAGAAAGTTTCTGTCTTTTCCAGCATGACCAAGCGATCATCCCCAAGACTAATCATAACGGTTTTGCTTGGCATAAACGCAAAAAGAAACACGAAAAACACAATCATAACAGAATTATGAAAGTGTGGAAAACACAAAACAGAAAGAAAAATGATATATTCGTTGGGTTGCCTCCCAACAAGCGCTTTTGTTTAACGCCCTTAGCTAGGCAAAAAGGTGATGGAATCACGTATAGTCATCTTTGGTGCTCAAACCATAGGTAGCCCTCATCATAGATTCATAAGGAAATCTTATTTTATTTCTAGGGAAGTGCTCCATGCCCTTCTTTGAAGGAAATTGAAATCTAATATTCCCTTCCTTCATATCGATGATAGCACCAATAGTCCTTAGGAAAGGTCTACCAAGAATAATGGGACATGAAGGATTGCAATCTATGTCAAGTACAATGAAATCCACGGGTACATAGTTCTTATTTGCAACAATAAGAACATCATCGATCCTTCCCATGGGTTTCTTGACAGTAGAATCCGCAAGATGCAAATTAAGAGAACACTCTTCAATCTCATGAAAACCAAGAATATCACATAAAGACTTTGGAATCATGGAAACACTAGCACCCAAATCACACAAAGCATTGCACTCATAGTTTTTGATCTTGATTTTGATAGTAGGTTCCCATTCATCTTGAAGTTTTCTAGGTATAGAGACTTCTAGTTCGAGCTTCTCTTCAAGAGATTTCATAATAGCATCTACGATATGCATGGTAAAGGCTTTGCTTTGGCTATAAGCATGTGGAGAGTTTGCAATGGATTGCATCAAAGAAATGCATTCAAACAAGGAGCAATTAGCATAATTGAATTCCTTAAAATCCAAAGTGGAAGTTTCATTACTACCCAAAATTTTGACTTCTTCTACTCTACTCTCCACACCTTTATCATCAAGATAGGTGGACTCCGAATCATCGGGGTGTTTTTCAACCAAAGTGGATTCATATCCAGCCCCTCCATAAGTAGGTCTGAAACGTGAAAAAAAGATTCAAGAGGAGAGACACCAATCACTTTAAGATCTCCGTGATTTGCATCACTAGAACGCACCCTTTTAAACCATTCATGCCTAGCACGAATTTGGGCGGTTCTTTCTTTGCTCTCATTCATGGAGACGCGCATAGCTTTCAAAGTTTCATCCAAGTTGACCTTGGGAGGAGCGCATCTAACTTTCAAAGTATCAATGTCACAAGACATCCTATCAACGCTCTTAGCCAAATCGTCCATTTTGAGTAGTTTTAACTCTATGGACGCATTGAAAATATTTTGAGAGTTCATGAACTTTTATATATTACTCTCTCAATCAGAGGGTAATTTGTTGTGATTTCCATAAGTGTTGTTGTAGGAATTGCCATAATTGTTAGAGGAGTTACTAGGAAAAGGCCTAGGAACATGGTTTCCTCTAAAAGCATTGTTGTTGCCAAAATTGTTCCTACCAACAAAATTCATGTCCAAACTAGCGTTGCTACTCTCAATCAAAGAAGATAGTGGCCTGCCATTAGGATCTACGGTAGCGTTTCTACTAGCAACCAAATTCATCAACACATCCATCTTAGCACTGAGCGAGTTAATCTCTTCTATAGCGTGTACGTTTTTGCTAGCAGGCGACCTTTCAGTGTGCCACTGAGAGTAGTTGGTCATGATATTGTCTAGGAGTTTTGTAGCGTATCCTAACGTGATTTCCATGAACATTCCACCTGAGGCGGAGTCCAAGATATTGCGAGAAGCGAAATTCAAGCCAGCGTAAAAGATTTGTATAATCATCCACAAACTCAAGCCATGAGCGGGACAATTCCTAATCATAAGCTTCAACAAAAAAAGTTTGGTGTTTTCAGCCATGATGACTTCAACAAAAAAACAAACACACAATCAAGCAAGAAAACCAGCAAAGGCAAAAGAAAACGGCGAAGGAGAAAGGCAAATGAAAATGGCAAATGTGAAGTGGGGGAGAGGAAAACGAGAGGCAACTGGCAAAAAAGTAAATGCAAGAGATGAGTTTGTGAGACGTACTTGGATAGTTCTTGATCTCTTCTCCCCGGCAACGGCGCCAAAAATACTTCTGATGTCAGCTGTGCTTCCCCGGCAACGGTGACAGGAATAGTCGTGTCGACGGCACCAGGAATCCTTCTGCTACGGCTATGGAGCCTTGCGTTGGTGTTCCCTCGAAGCGGAAAGGGTGATGTAGAACAGCGGTGGTAAGTATTTCCCTCAGTTTGAGAACCAAGGTATCAATCCAGTGGAGGAGTATCACAAGATCCTACACAAACACAAAGAACCTGCTCCCAACGCTATAAAGGGGTTGTCAATCCCTTATAGATTGTTTGCCAAGTGAGAACTGAAAGCAACAAAGTAACAAAGCAAAGTAAAAGCGGAGGTGTAAACGATGGATGTGAATAGACCCGGGGGCCGTAGTGTTTACTAGTGGCTTCTCTCATGAAAGCAAGTAGACGGTGGGTGAACAAATTACTGTCGAGCAATTGATAGAACCGCGCAAAGTCGTGACGATATGTATGGCAATGATTATATTGATGGGGTTATAGTCCCAGGGTAGGGTCATAGGCCTGCCCTATAGGTCCTACCCAAGGACTACCCTTCATAGAGGGCAAGGCCCTTAGACAGTTCCGACTAAACTAAGGACCCCCCATCATCCAGTCGGTGACGAGCGTTCAGAGCATATTTATCGTACCGACTGAATTCCACTCTGTACATCGTAACCTCCCAGGAGGGCAACGGTCATACGTGTTCATACACCATTATTAGCATTTAAGGCATACGTTACCTGTAACGTAGGCATTTATTCGCCACTACTCCACCCCTGTCCACCGGGCCGTTGTGAAGGGCAGCGCACTCTATATAAGCCGCCCTTCCCCACTGGTGCAAGGGTTGGCATTTACTGTAATCCTATATTCCACTTGACACTAAGCTCCCAAGAGCACTGAGACGTAGGGCTTTTACCTCCACCGCAGAGGGGCCTGAACTCATACAACCTCGCTGTAGCTAAGGCTCTGCCCATCATTTCATACCCTACACATCTACTGTCAGACTTATACCCACGACAGTTGGCGCCCACCGTGGGGCAGGCATCTAAGCGACTTTCGGCGAGTTTGCAGCTTCATCTTTTCATCATGTCGTCCAGCGGAGATTTATGCATGGGTCGGGAGATCCTCTTTGGCGCACTCTCCTTCATCGTCGATGATTCGTCATGGCTTCGGGATGCGTCTCTCGACGTCGAGGCGCTCCCCAGTCGCAGGGCTATGCACTTCCGTGCCGGTGCCCGCGGCGTCCTTCTTCTCGAGCAGTCGGCCCCGGTGTCGACCTTCGCCCCCGTCACGCACCGCAACAAGCGGTCCCGCCGTCCGCGGCTCCAGCATTGGGTGCGACACGCCTAGGCGCGCCAGAACGCGTCCTCTCAAGTGGCGGTCCTCGAGTCGGTTGTGGTCGCGCCGCCGTCCCAGTGCTTGGACTCAGTTCCAACTGAGTTACCTTCCGAGTACTTGGGTCGCGGGCCTGCAGCCGAAGTTCTCATGGCAAATTCCCATGAAAGTCCCCACCGGACTGCCCGGAACGAGCACGAGGTCGGCGAATCGTCCGGCGCTCGCCGTCAATACCACTATTCTGCCAGTCGACGCACTCGTCAGAGCAACGTCGAGGTGTTCCGTACACCCGTCCTCAACCTAGCTGCCGCTGCCAAGATAGCCGATTCCCTCCAATCGACTGATTCGGAGGCTGGTAAAGGGATCGAGCAGATCCGTGCCGTGTTGCACATGGCGCAGCAGCAGAATTCAGCGGTCTCCCACTCGCACAACAGGATCGACAACAGTTCTGTTCACGCGAACACGCATCGGTCGGTTTACAGCCCCCACTCTCATCAGCGACGCAGAGGGGGCAGCCGTTCCACGAATCCCGAAGATCGTCGCCGTTCACGCACCCCTCCGCGAGGTGGGCCTTACGGGCCCCGACATCATGATGATTGGCGTTCAGTCGGTGACACGTATGATCCAAGGCCCGACGCAAGAGGGTACATCGCCCAGAGGAAGGTCAACATGAGTCGAGCCCACCGTGATGGTCATGATAGAGACCGTCCGAGTGGAAGGAGGACCATCGTCTCTGGCCCCGAGTGCTTCAGTCGGGCCATCCGTTCAACTGACATCCCTCCCAACTTCCGATTAGCGACGGGGATCAGCAAGTTCACAGGAGAATCCAAGCCAGAAACGTGGCTGGACGACTACTGAGTGGCGGTCCAGATCGGTGGCGGAGATGACCAGGTCGCCACGAAACATCTCCCCCTGATGCTCGACGGCTCGGCACGAGCGTGGCTGAATCAGTTGGCTCCATCAAGCATCTACAGCTGGGCAGATCTCTCCCGAGTGTTCATCAGGACCTTCGAGGGCACGTGCAAACGCCCTGCTGGTCTCGCGGAGCTCCAGCACTGCGTCCAGAAGCAGAATGAGCCCATGCGCGATTTCATCCAACGCTGGACGACCCTCTACCACACGGTGGAGAATGTCACAGAGCATCAAGCAGTCTGTGCATTCAAGGTAGGCGTGCGGTACAGAGATCTGTACCTGAAGTTCGGTCGGACATGCGACATCTCCATGAGCAAGATGATGGAGATAGCCGCACGCTATGCAAATGGCGAAGAAGATGACTGCATACGTAGCGGCAAGCACAAGGCAGTCGCCGACAGAGATGGGAACAACAATCGGAAGCAAAAGCAGAAAGCTCCGTCCACTCCGCAGGTAGAGGCAGCTGTCGTTACAAATGCCAAGTTCAAGGGCAAGGGGAAAGCTCAGTACACCCCCAAGAAGAAGCAGTTCGGGAACTCCATCCTGGATCAGCCATGTCCAATCCACACGAAGATGGATGAAGAAGGCAACGCCATATTCCCGAAGCACACCACACGGCAATGTCGCCTCCTGATCCAAGGGTTTAGCGAAGGGCAGCCGAGTGAAAAGGAGAACGAGCAGGATGATGAGGACAAGGAGGATCCGTTCCCCCAAGTCCATGCAACATTGATGATTTTTGTTGACGTGGAAATCAAGAGTCGACTGAAGCTGGTGAACAGGGAGGTGAACATGGCCACCCCGACCAACCCCACGTTCCTCAAATGGTCTCAGTCTGCGATCACCTTTGATCAGTCGGATCATCCAGCACACGTGCCCACCCCGGGGAGGCAAGCTCTGGTAGTCGACCCGGTGGTGGAAGGAGTCCGACTGTGCAAAGTCCTCATGGATGGCGGCAGCATCTTGAACATCATGTACGCTGATACTCTCAAGGGGATGGGCATTCCGATGTCCAAACTTAGCAAGAGAAGCATGCAGTTCCACGGAGTCGTCTCAGGACGAAAGGCCAAGTCACTCGACCAGATCGCGTTGGACGTCGTTTTCGGCTCCGACAAGAACTTCCTCAAGGAAAAGCTGACATTCGAGGTGGTGGACTTCCAGAGTGCATACCATGCAATTCTGGGCCGTCCGGCGTATGCATGTTTCATGGCCCGTCCATGTTACGTGTATTTGAAGCTGAAGATGCCGGGTCCCAAAGGTGTGATCACCATCACAGGCAATCGGCAGCGGGCCGAAGAGTGTCTGCAGCAGGGGTCGTGGATTGCCGATCAGCAGATGGCTATCCTCGAGCTGGATGAGTACAAGAAGACGGCCGACCCCGCTGACTTGATGCGTTCGAAGAAGCCAGCTTCGGAGTACGCATTCCAGTCGGCGAGCGACACGAAGAAAGTCAGCATCCACCCGACGGACGACACCGCCGCCCCGACGAACATCTCCACCACCCTTGATCCAAAATAGGAAGCCGAGCTCATCCAATTCCTCCGTGAGAACTGGGACATTTTCGCATGGAAGCCCGCTGACATGCCAGGTGTACCCAGAGAGTTGGCTGAGCACGGACTGCATGTGGATCCTACCGCTCGGCCCGTCCGAGAATGCCTGCGTCGGTCCGCCGCGCACAAAAGGAAGGCAATCGGAGAGGAGGTGGCTAAACTTTTGTCAGCCAACTTCATTCGCGAGGTACACCACTCCGAGTGGCTCGCCAATGTTGTCATGGTGCCCAAGAAGGACAAGTCCCTCCGTATGTGCATCGACTTCAAGCATCTCAATAAGGTCTGCCCGAAAGATCATTTCCCGCTCCCCCGCATTGATCAAATTGTCGATTCGACTGCGGGTTGCGAGCGTTTATCATTCCTTGATGCCTACTCGGGCTATCATCAGATCCGTCTGTATGGTCCGGATGAATTAAAAACAGCCTTCATCACCCCATTCGGGTGTTTCTGCTACATCACTATGCCATTCGGTTTGAAGAATGCAGGAGCAACTTTTATGCGCATGATCCAGAAATGCCTCCTTGACCAGATCAGTCAAAATGTGGAGGCATATATGGACGATATCGTAGTCAAGTCACGCAAAGGTTCCGACCTGCTGACTGACTTGGCAGAAACATTCGCCAACCTTCGTAGGTACGATATCAAGCTCAACCCTACCAAGTGTTCATTCGGTGTTCCCAGCGGAAAGTTACTCGGTTTCTTCGTTTCCAAACGAAGAATCGATGTCAACCCCGAAAAGATCGGGACCATCGTCCGAATGGAGCGGCCGGTCAGAATACATGATGTTCAAAGGCTCACAGGTTGCCTAGCGGCTTTGAGCAGGTTTATCGCTCGACTCAGCGAGAAGGCGTTACCTCTGTACCGCTCATGAAGAAATCAGATACTTTCGAGTGGACAGACGAAGCCCAGATTGCATTCGACGACCTCAAATCCCTGCTTTCCACCCAGCCGGTTCTTACTGCCCCGCTCAGTAAAGAACCCCTTCTTCTGTACATCGCGGCTACAAATCAAGTCGTCAGCACTGTTTTCATAGTCGAACGTGAAGAATAAGGCAAAGCGTACAAGGTTCAGCGGCCAGTATATTATGTCTCCGAAGTCCTCACTCCTTCCAAGCAGAGGTATCCCCATTATCAAAAGCTTATTTATGGGATCTACATGACTGCAAAGAAGGTGGCTCACAATTTCCAAGACCACTCGGTGTCTTTCGTTTCTGATGCTCCGTTGTCGGAAATCCTCCACAATCGAGACGCATCAGGCCGAGTGGCGAAGTGGGCTATGGAGATGTTATACTGCGACATCAAGTTTAAAGCCAAGAAGGCTATAAAGTCTCGAGCTCTCGCTGACTTCATAGCAGAATGGGTAGAACAACAGCAACCGACTCACATCTACTCGGCTCATTGGACTATGTTCTTCGATGGGTCCAAGATGCTGAATGGCTTCGGCGCTGGCGTAGTGATCATATTGCCAAAAGGTGATAAGCTTAAGTATGTGCTGCAGATACATTTCGATTCTTCCAACAATGAGGCAGAGTATGAAGCTCTCCTTTACGGATTGCGCATGGCCATCACACTCGGTGTCCGTCGCCTGATGGTCTATGCGATTCAGATTTGGTGGTTAATCAAGTGATGAAGGAGTCGGATGTCAGGAACCCCACCATGACTGCATACTGCAACGCAGTAAGGAAGCTCGAGAAGAAGTTTGAAGGTCTGGAACTTCACCATGTTCCGCCACTGAAGAACCAAGCAGCTGATGAGTTGGCAAAACTCGGATCCACTCGGAGACCAGTCCCGAGTGATGTCTGCCTCGAGCACCTACATCTCCCTTTGGTGAAAGAAGATCCTTTTACACAGGAACTGGTACAACCGAAGAGTTCAACAGATCCGGTTGAAGTCGAGGTCCCCGCTGTGGTTTATTTGATCATGGAGATTCTTCCTATCATCCCCGATTGGACTGTGCCGTTCATTGCATACATCCTGAGGCAAGAATTACCAGAGGACGAAGTCCAAGGGAGCCAGATCGTCCGCAGGTCGAAGTCCTTCACTGTCATTGATGGTCAGTTGTACAAGGAAAGTGTTTCAGGAGTCCTACAACGATGCATCTCCCCTGAGGAGGGACAGTTAATCCTGGAAGAAATTCACTCGGGAACTTGCGCCCATCATGCCTCCTCAAGAGCAATCGTCACCAAAGCATTCAGAGCTGGCTTCTTCTGGTTGCAGGCGAATGAAATGGCAAAGGATATGGTCGACCGATGCGAAGGCTGTCAGTTCTATTCGAACAAGTCCCACAAGCCAACGTCTGCGCTGAAGACAATCCCTCTTGTTTGCCCGTTCGCAGTGTGGGGATTAGATATAGTCGGTCCATTCAGAACTGGCCAAGGGGGATTCACTCATCTGTTGGTGGCAGTCGACAAGTTCACGAAGTGGATTGAAGCCAAGCCCATCAAGAAGCTCGACGCCCTTACGGCCATCAAATTTGTCAGAGACATCATCTCCAGATTTGGAGTCCCGCACAGCATAATCACTGACAATGGCACAAACTTTGACTCGGACAGATTCAAAGGTTTTTGCATAGGCCAAGGTATCCGAGTGGATTTTGCATCTGTGGCGCACCCTCAAACCAACGGGCAAGCAGAGCGGGCGAACGGACTTATTCTTCAAGGGTTGAAGCCTGCGAGAAGTTGGACATGCCGCCGGCGCATGGGTCACCGAGCTGCCTTCGGTGTTGTGGGGCCTCCGCACAACTCTGAATAGATCTACAGGGCGATCCCCGTTCTTCCTCGTTTATGGAGCAGAGGCAGTCCTTCCGAGTGACTTGCTTCACAACTCTCCATGAGTCGAACTCTTCTCCGAAGCCGAAGCGGAGCAGGCCAGGCAAGACGGAGTGGATCTACTAGAAGAAGAGCGCGAGATGGCACTGACTCGCTCAACAATTTATCAACAAGATCTGTGGCATTTTCACGCACGACACGTCACGAGTCGCACATTCCAAGCAGGTGACCTGGTGCTCCGAGTGGACCAGCAGAGGCCTCACAAGTTGGCTCCCGCCTGGGAAGGACCCTTCATCATCTCTAAGGTGCTGAACAATGGAGCATATCGACTCTACAACCTCGACAGGGAAATGGACGAGCCCAGAGCATGGAACGGAGATCTCCTGAAGCGCTTCTACACGTGACCACGGACGGAGGCAGTGTAAAGAACAAGTATCATTGAAGTAATAAAAAGCAGACTGATTTTTTGCAGGTCCAAAATTCTTCCGCGTTTGCAGACTCCGGTCTAAAAAACTCTCTCCGAGTGTGCGCTAACAGCCGCACTCGGGGACTTAGCTGCGACCCAGAGTCGCCTAAGTAAAAAAACTCTCTCCGAGTGTGCGCTAACAGCCGCACTCGGGGACTTAGCTGCAACCCAGAGTCGCCTAAGTATAAAATTTTCTCCGAGTGTGTGCTAACAGCCGCACTCGGGGACTTAGCTGCGACCCAGAGTCGCCTAAGTAAAAAACTCTCTCCGAGTGTGCGCTAACAGCCGCACTCGGAGACTTAGCTGCGACCCAGAGTCGCCTAAGTAAAAAACTCTCTCCGAGTGTGCGCTAACAGACACACTCGGGGACTTAGCTGCGACCCAGAGTCGCCTAAGTAAAAAACTCTCTCCGAGTGTGCGCTAACAGCCACACTCGGGGACTTAGCTGCGACCCAGAGTCGCCTAAGTAAAAAACTCTCTCCGAGTGTGTGCTAACAGCCACAGTCGGGGACTTAGCTACGACCCAGAGTCGCCTAAGTAAAAAACTCTCTCCGAGTGTGCACTAAAAGTCGCACTCAGGGACTTAGCTGCGATTCAGAATCGCCTAAGTACAAAACTCGCTCCGAGTGCGCACCAAAAGCCGCACTCGGGGACTTAGCTCCGATTCAGAATTGCCTAAGTACAAAACTCGCTCCGAGTGCGCACTAAAAGCCACACTCGGAGACTTAGTTGCGATCCAGAATTTCCTAAGTAAAAAGCTTCCTTCGAGTGTATCCTCGAGATACACTCGGAGGCTTAGCAGACCCTCATTGAGGCTCATGTGGATGTGAAGACAACTGACAACTACATGAGTATCAACTCACTTCGAGTGCGCACGAGATGCCGCACTCGGGGACTTAACTGCGATCCAGAATCGCCTAAGTAAAAAAGCTTCCTTCGAGTGTATCCTCGAGATCCACTCGGAGGCTTAGCACACCCTCATTGAGGCTCATGTGGATGTGAAGACAACTGACAACTACATGAGTATCAACTCACTCCGAGTGCGCACGAGATGCCGCACTCGGGGACTTAGTTGCGATCCAGAATCGCCTAAGTAAAAAAGCTTCCTTCGAGTGTATCCTTGAGATCCACTCAGAGGCTTAGCAGACCCTCATTGAGGCTCATGTGGATGTGAAGACAACTGACAATTACATGCTCCGCATGTTTGCCATTGGCTTCCCCAAGAAACGCCAAACAAAAACCACGAGCCAAAATCGTGTCAGAAAATAAACTTGGAGAAAGAAGAGCAAAATATTCGATTCGAATTCAAAGTTGGATCTATGATAGTCGGCTCGGTGTGGATCAAGCTTATCCACACCGAACCACGAATGTGCCGGCCAACAGCAGTGGCCCAAGTTTGATACAGATACCACTCGGCATACCGAGGTAAAGTTTTTCAAGCGTCATCAGGACTGGCACCGGGACTGGCAGGCTCCACAAAGGTCTCAAGGTCGATCCCGTCCGCGATACGAGTGGCTGTCTCGAGGAAGGTCTCCATGAAATCTTCGAATCGAAGCTTCTTGGTGTTGGCGACCTGCAACGCCTTCAGCTTTTCTTCACGAGCTTCCTTGCAGTGCACTTGGACCAGCGATAACGCCACGTCTGCACCACAACGGGCGGTAGACTTCTTCGATGCCTGCACTCTGTTTGGGACGTCCTCCAGCCGAGTCATCAACCCTTCTATTTCCTGCCGGGAATCGTCTTTGGACCACAGCTCCTTGTCGATCCGGCCGATGACTTCTCTCAGACGGCCGATGAAAGGTCCCACTCTGCCAAGGCGAATATGTGCTCGGAGCATGTCCCGATTGGCTTCGTCGCCGAGTGGAACGTTCGGAACAACCGACCGTTCAATGTTGGCTGCTTCAGCCTCAGCGTCCAGACAAAAAATCTGCAAAGAAAAGAAGAGCAGAAAGTAAGCGGAGAATGAATTACAAAGTCAAGAAGCACTCGGCAAAAAGCTTACCACCGAGCAGTGCAATCATCTTCCTTGCCCAGTCGTTGACATACTTCTCCTGCGAAATACATCGACGGTTCATCACCTTCATCTGACCCATTAGTTCAGTTATTTGCTTGTCCATTTTCTCAATTTCGACCACCAATGCCTTGTTGGTCTCCCGGGACTCCTCCAAAGACTTCTCTCGGTCAGTAAGAGCCCCCTTCACACCAGCCAAGTCATTCACAGCCGCCTCAAATTCCGCAGCAAGCCGAACCTTTTCAGCCTTCAGAGTATTGTACGCAGATCCCATTTTGCAAGTCTTCTGCCAAATCAGCGCAAAGGGAAGCTCAGACACATTCAACAAGGAAAACAAACAAAGCTCAAAGTTCTTCAGACCCCTGCCGATGCAAGCACTCGACAGCGGTCTCGGGGACTACACCCAGTGGGTTCACTAAGAGTGACCCCATTGGCATGAAGCTCGAACAGCAGGCCCTATTGAGCTACATGACAAAGAGACAAATCTACGAGAATGCTATTACCCGACCTGAATAACACTACTCTCGGGGACTACATCCACTAGGTGCACTCCGAGTGCCCCCACTGGTAATATTCGGGCAGACCAGCTCTGATCTGCTCAGATAACTGAAAATGCATATAAAGACAACTGCCGGTGCAAGCACTCGACAGAAGTCTCGGGGACTACACCCACTGGGTTCACTCGGCGTGAACCCACTGTAAAATAATCCTACAGTATTCGAGTATATCACTTAAACCCCTAGTGGGTTATAAGAGGAAAGTAAACACTTACTAGCGCACTTACTCGGGTATCGTCCCGGAGCTCCAAGCTTCTCTTGTACAAAGACGCGATGGAGTCGTACGCTCCCTTGGCATCACCCACCATCAACTCCACTTGCACCATGGCCTCCTTGGCGGCTCCCACTTGGTTTTCCGGGAGGTGTCGGGCGTCGTACTGGACGGTCGACGGACCTGGCACGACAGGAGATTCCTTGGGCATCCCAAGTCCTGCTCCAGTCGGTTCCGCCGCGAGGGGCACCGCCTCAGTCGACGGCATCGTCTCGGTCAGCGGCGCGTCCGTGGTGGGAGCAGCAGCAGATGGAACAACCTCAAGGACAGGCGCCAAAGTTGGCCCTGATCCCCTTTGGTCGTCCTCCTCTAGATGAATCACCTCCGAAGGAAGCCCGACTGAACAACATGAGGTTACAGAAAAAGGGCAAGATTAAAGGCAGCACTCGCGAAACAATAATGCAAACTCTCGGAGTCGTCACAACGTACCTTGCTGGGATGTCGCAGCGTTATCCGTATCCACGGGATCATCGTCCTGGCGCGGTAGAGAGGTGGCGGAGGTAGCAGTTCTGTCGAGTAAAATCCACTCAACCGATGAGCATAAGTTCAATCAAATACTGAAAGAAGATGGGAGAACAAGACACTTACGCTGAGGCAACTGGAACAGCGATCCTCATCCGAGGCAAAGCTTTCCGAGGCTTGGACCCACTCGGTTTGGCCACCTTGGACGGTTGGTCCGTGGGATCGGCACCAGCGTCCCTGGTCCTCTTCACGCTCTGAGCACTCGGAGCCACGGGAGGAGCTGGCGGAGCACTCGGCGCCACGGGAGAAGCAGGCGGAGCACTCGGAGCTGCTGGAGGAGCCGGCGGAGCCGCGGGTTCGTGACGGCGCTTAGTTCGAGGCTCTGATGGTGGAGGTGGCGAGCTCTACTCCCCAACCTCGCCCTCCTCCTCTCCAGACTCCTCCTCCATTTCCCAACTGTCGGAGACGTACTCGACGCTATCCATGCTGCCCTCCTGGCTGCCCTCCTCTTCCTCAGCGGGATTCCCGTTAGAGACAGGAGAGTGCCAGTTGGTCCACTCCTGCACAAAATACAGTCAACAACGTCAGACACCAGGCGGCGACACAAGAAAAGCGATAGATCTAAGAAGATTGAAGGCACTCGAAAAGATGCACTCACCTCATTCGGAGGAGGATTGTCGGTGCAGAAGGGCCTCACTCGCCGGGCTCCTTGGGGGTTGTCACATGCACCTGTAATGCCGCAGACCCACACTGTCACGATCTCCCCGGTCACGCACTCTGGATGAGTCCGAGTGGAATCCTTGGGCCCCATGTAGTGCCACATGGCGTGGTGTCGGGCTTGCAGCGGCTGGATGCGCCGACCCAAAAAAGTCTCCAGCAAATCTGTGCCGGTGACTCCCTTGCGGACGACAGCTATCAGCGCGTCGACCAGAGGTTGGATCTGGATATTTTCCAACTTTGAGAGCGCAAGCTGCTTGAGAGGGACCAGACGGTCTAGGCTAAAGGGAGGCAACCTAGTCGCGGCATTCGGACAAGCTTTGTCCTGGCAGTAGAACCAGGTCGACTGCCAGTTCCTAACTGACTCGGACAGCTGGAGAGGGGGTAGCTACTCTTTGTTTTCTTTTGGAAACCTAAGCCCCCGTAGAGCTGGAGGAGATGGGTTTTATCGTCCGACTGGCTAAGCTTTTTGATAGTCTGAGACCTAGCAGAGAAGATGTACTTAAAGAGCCCCCAATGGGGGGACATCCAATAAAGCACTCGCCCAGAGTGACGAATGCGGCGAGATGGGCTATCGCGTTGGGAGGAAAATGATGGAGCTGCGCCCCGAAGTGATTCATAATACCTCTAAAGAAGGGGTGGGGAGGCAAGGAGAAGCCCCTGTACACGTGGCTGAGCAGCAAGACGCGCTCTCCCTCCTGCGGCGCCGGCTCCGTCTCGCCCTCCGCCGGCAGCCTCCACGACTTGTTGGCAATCATGCCTTGCTCCACCAGCTCCAGCAGGTCGTCCGCCGTCACCGTGGAGGGGAGGAAATCCCCTTGGAACCAACCCGCCGGTAGTGCTCGCTGTCGCCGCTGAGCAGGAGCCTTCTTCTTCTTCTTCTTTTGCGACTCGAGCTTGCTTGTCTGCCTCTTCGTCATGGTGAAGGCAGCAGGTCCGCAGAGGAGGAGAGGAAGGAGGAGGCTTGGAATGTGCAAGGAGCTACGGGAGAAGCGAGGCGAGTGCGAGTAACAAGGGCAGCGCAACAAGAAACCCCCGCCGGAGAGGCTAAAATAAGGTTCCGACTGGGTCACTAACAGGTGGCCCCGAAATCTTATCCCCCGACCGGCTGCTGCGATATTAGTGGAGAAGATAAAGGCACAGTAATCGAGGCGGCAGAAACTACTCGATGACGATGTCGACATCCCCGCTGAGCGCGCGGCAACCGAAATTTGAAGATCCCAGAAAATCCGCCGCTGTTAGTTTGACCGGTCGCATCGAAAGATTTCACGGAAGCACTCGGTCCCTGACGGTTCGTTTCACTGGTATATTCACTCGGATCACTGGTCGAAAGGATAAAATGGATCGAGGCAAACAACGCTAAAGTCACATCCATACCAGTCGGATCCGTACTCCACGCACCACTTCGTCGTTCCAACCCTGATCCATTCGGGGACTAATGATGAGGTTATAGTCCCAGGGTAGGGTCATAGGCCTGCCCTATAGGTCCTACCCAAGGACTACCCTTCATAGAGGGCAAGGCCCTTAGACAGTTCCGACTGAACTAAGGACCCCCATCATCCAGTCGGTGACGAGCGTTCGGAGCATATTTATCGTACCGACTGAATTCCACTCTGTACATCGTAACCTCCCAGGAGGGCAACGGTCATACGTGTTCATACACCATTATTAGCATTTAAGGCATACGTTACCTGTAACGTAGACATTTATTTTCCACTACTCCACCCCAGTCCACCAGGCCGTTGTGAAGGGCAGTGCACTCTATATAAGCCGCCCTTCCCCACTGGTACAGGGGTTGGCATTTACTGTAATCCTATATTCCACTCGACACTAAGCTCCCAAGAGCACTGAGACGTAGGGCTTTTACCTCCACCACAGAGGGGCCTGAACTCATACAACCTCGCCGTAGCTAAGGCTCTGCCCATCCTTTCATACCCTACTCATCTACTGTCGGACTTATACCCACGACATATATCTATAGGCATCACGTCCAAAACAAGTAGACCGATACTTTCTGCATCTACTACTATTACTCCACACGTTGACCACTATCCAGCATGCATCTAGTGTATTAAGTCCAAAAGAACAGAGTAACACCTTAAGCAAGATGACATGCTGTAGATGGACAATCTCATATCAACGACAGAGCCCATCTTGTTACCCTTGATGGCAACTACTTAATGTGTGCCTTGCTGCCCCTACTGTCACCGGGAAAGGTCACCGCATGGTAGAACCCAAAACCAAGCACTTCTCCCATTGCAAGAATCATAGATCTAGTTGGCCAAACAAAACCCAAGACTCGGAGAGACTTACAAGGATATCAAATCATGCATATAAGAAATCAGCAAAGACTCAAATATATATCATAGATAATATGATCACAAATCCACAATTCATCGGATCTCGACAAACACACCGCCAAAGAAGATTACATCGGATAGATCTCCATGAAGATCATGGAGAACTTTGTATTGAAGATCCAAGAGAGAGAAGAAGCCATCTAGCTACTAACTACGGACCCGTAGGTCTGAAGTGAACTACTCACGAGTCATTGGAGGTGCGATGATGATGATGAAGAATCCCTCCAACTCCAAAGTCCCCTCCGACAGGGTGCCAGGAAGGGTCTCCAGATGAGATCTCGCGGAAACGGAAGCTTGCGGCGGCGGAAAAGTATTTTCGAGGATCCCCTGATTTTTTGCTGTATTTTAGGGAATATATAGGCCAAGAATCTAGGTCAGGGGGCGGCCAGGGAGGCCACAAGCCCTGCCACTGCCGCCTCCCCCAGGTGGCGGAGTGGGGGCTTGTGGGCTCCCAGGAGCCCTCCTGGCTTGGCCGACAGGCCCCCTGATCTTCTTCCGTTCGGGAAAAAATCATTTCAGGGATTTTATTCCGTTTGGACTCCGTTCCAAAATCAGATCTGAAAAGAGCCAAAAACACAGAAAAAACAGGAACTGGCACTTGGCACTGAATTAATAAGTTAGTCCCAAAAAAGATATAAAAGGTACATAAAACATCCAAAGATGACAAGATAACAGCGTGAAATCATCAAAAATTATAGATACGTTTGAGACGTATCACTTATTCACTACAGAGGACAAGAAGAGAAATTATTATGTTACTAAGCTACTTCCTTTCTCTTTGAAGGAAGATGATAAGGCATGGTATGACGCACTACCATGTGGTTCCATTAAGAGTCCTCAAGGTTTAGCTCAATCCTTTGTTGCTAAATATTTTCGTGCTCATAAGCAACATGGTGCTTTGCAAAGAATTTATAATTTTAAACAGTTGCAGGATGAGCACCTCCCTAAAGCTTGGGGAGGTATTGCACTTTGCTTATGGCTAGACCGGTGCACAGAATTCCTAAGAATGAATTGCTTGATATATTTTATGCTGGTCTAACTGATGAATCTAGAACCTATCTGGATAGTTGTGCTGGTTGTGTTTTCAGGGAAAGAACACCGGACGATGCCGAAGAATTAATGGGCAAGATAGCTAAGAATCATGATGATTGGTCCGTTCCTGAACCACCACCATCACCCAAGAAGAGAGGTATGCTTTTCTTGAGCCCAAAAGTTATGCAAGAAGCCAAGAAGTCTATGAAAGAGAGAGGTATTAAAATTTAAGATGTGAAGAACCTCCTATTGAGGAATTATGTGAGCCTACCACTCACCCACCTATGGTAGCGGTACACTCTCTTTTAGAATTCAATGCAAGTGACGTCCCTCACGGTAAGCCTCCTGATCAATGTTTAGATGATCTTGATAATTTCATTGTCAAGGAAAATCTCTTTAATGAGCGGATTCAAAGCCAATTGCATGATAATTCCCTTGCTATCGAAAGTTTGCTTGATGTTTATGTAGAATTGTTAATGATGTTAAAGGTATTGTTAAGCATTTTCATATGGTTCAAACTCAGCTTGAACAAATTTCTAATGTGCAAAAAGATTTGCTTGCTAACAATGCAAACAATTTGATACGCAGGCATGTGGTATAAAGACCCGAGGAGGTACACATACCCAGGACCCCCTTTATCTTGAAGGGCATCCAAAGAGGATCGAGCAAGATTCTCAATTGCAGGAAGAAGACATTGTCAGCTCCCCGAAGAAGAAGAAGAAACACAAGGACGCTGACAACTCCAATGATACCATAATTGATGAAGAACCTACTGTTGATCCTAATAAAGATAATGAGAAGACTGGTCCTCGTGAGACACGGGAAGAAGAAGCACCAGACAAGCGCAAAAGATTACTAGAGAAGATTTTGTTGCAAGAAAACATGGGAAGGAAAGAGAACCATGGGTACGGAAAGCAATGCCCTTCTGAGGTAAGTCTTTCAAAAACAAAGAAGAAGAGCATTACAATAAATTTTGTGAATGGATGAAACCTCTTGTTCTTCAAATTCCTTTGACTGGTGCTATTAAGTTGCCTCCTTACTCAAGGTATATGAAAGATATTGTTACTAACAAAAGAAAAGTTCCTAATGAGGCAATATCTACTATGCTTGCCAATTACTCTTTGAGTGGCAAGATTCCTGAGAAGCTAGGTGATCCAGGTATACCCACCATTCCTTGCTCCATAAAAAATAATTATGTCAAAACTGCTTTATGTGATCTTGGTGTAGGAGTGAGTGTTATGCCTTTCTCTCTTTACAAAAGGTTATGTATAGATAAACTAATCCCTACAAATATCTCTCTTCAAATGGTTGATAAGTCAAGAGACATTCCTGTTGGTATTTGTGAGGATGTTCCCGTTGAAGTTGCTAATTGCTTGATCCTTACTGACTTTGTTGTGCTTGACATGCCTGAGGATGGGAGCATGTCAATTATTCTTGCTAGAACTTTTCTTAACACCGGATGTGCTATTATTAATTGCAATAAAGGAAATGTGACCTTCAATGTTAATGAGAAGGAGCACACCGTATATTTTCCGAAGAAGATTGATAAAAGGCATGGCCTTAATTCTATTGAGAATATTGAGACCGTGAAGGTTAGAGAGTGGGATTGTCCTCTACATGTGCACCACAAATACAAAACCATTATGGTGGGGACAATATCCATTGAAATAAAGGTACCATGATTGCTTTATAAGAAGTGAAACTTTTTGCTCAATATAACACCTGTTTGGTAGTGAGACTTGATCAACCTTGCTAACAAATATGTTTTATATGAGTAAAAGGAGAAGCTTGTAATGTTTGCATTTCCTTTATCTTTCATCCTCCTTGCTGTACCAAAATCTTATGTTTTTTAAATTTCATATGTTTAACCATTGTTTCGAGCTTTCCGGAAGTTTTGCAGCTTTCAGTATTTTGAAAAAAATTCAAAAGTGGAATTGTCAGAAAAATTCCAGAAAATTTAAAATAAAATTTTCCATCGAAAACGGGACGCAAGGGCACCTGGAGCCAGCCACGGGGGGGGGGGGGGCACCCTCTGTCCACGCAGCCAGCTGACACGACCTCCCCCTGGCCGCGCCCACAAGTCGCCTAGGCCCACCTGGGCCCCTTTCTAGGTACTTCTTCCTCCCCCCTCTCTCTCTCACTCCAAAAATCCCGATTTTTCTGTTGGAGCTCGAGTTCTTGCTGTTCTTGGTGGCAAATTTTGATCTCTCTCTACATCCCATCATTTGCATTGAGAATTTGAGCATTTGCTCCCTGGTATGTGACTCCTCCACTCCTACAATTGAAATTTTCATTGGTGGTTTTATTTGTGAGTATTTAGGAGCTCTTGATGTTGTTCATATGAGCTTGCTTGCATGCCTAGAAATTTATTTGTGAAGTTTTGATGCAAGCTTATGCATAAGGGGAGTGAGTAGAATAGTTTGCTCCAACTCATTTTTGCTTAAACCTCCATTTTTGTGATGAACCAAAAATTTCAGAAATGAGCTTGTTTGTAAAGGCAAAGGGATGGCTTGGGAAGAAGAGACCTGAGCCTACTGATAGATTAACTAGAGCTGTAGCTTCATCCTCTATTGTGAGGACAAGTTACAATGATGATATCGTGCCACCGGAGTTGTTCCACGATACGGACACGACACATGCCATGGCATACCCGTGTTCAGATTTTCTTATGGCGATAGGTATTAAGAATGAGTTTGATAACCTCCGTGCAACTGCAGGTTTGACACATCTCGTAACACGATGTGTGCAACAATATCCAAAACTCACCTATTATTTTGTCAACTAGTTTAGATATAATGATAAAACTTCCATGATTGAATTCAGATTATATGTGGATGTCTTTACCATGTCTTTGGCAGAACTTTGTGATATTATAGGTGTGTGGAACGTCCGGAAGACGACCAAAATGAACGTTCAACCATACGAGCTGAAATTCCTATTCGCTTCCCTTTGCACTAAGGACCCGCAAGAAATTCACGGGGGGAAGATCTCCAGTATGTTGTTTCCTCACATCAGGTATTTCACGTATTATATTGCTCGAGGGGTGTTAGCTCGTGACAACACGAGCAACATTTCGACTCCGGATCTCCCTCTCTTGGCAGCTGCCATCTTAGGAGATAGCACGTATAATATTGGTGCTTTGATTGCTCGTCGCCTCGTCGCTAACAGCGACAAAGGGCCTCAGTTTGGTGGCATTTATGCCACGCTTATCCTCGAGCACCTCGGGCGCACAGTGCGCACGGATGATACACCTTTTTGATTCATAAGCTTTGATCTTACCGCTATGAAGAGGCATGCGTTTGTTACTAGGACTTCCGAGTTTGGTAACATTGTTTATATTATGCAATTTTGCGAGCTTACTACTCGCGAGTTCCGTCTACCTGCACCACTTTTGTTTGATTACACTAGAAGGAACGAGTGGTCTTTCACCTCGACTGAGCTGGACAAGTTCGTGATCCAGCAGTAGTTCCACAACCCCATGGAGGAGGTTGTTCCCGAGGAAGAAGAAGCTTCTGCTTGGGAGGCCAGCCGGGCATCAGTGTACGCGCCCGAGGCTTCGTATGATTCTTGGAGCCACCAGTATCACTCCGGAGCCGGAGGAAGCTCCTGGAGCCCGCAGTAGCTGAGCTCAACTTAGGCCAAAAGCCTAAGCTTGGGGGAGTATGTATCCTTCTCCCCTTTCATTGTATCATCTGTAGTTTCCTTTTTAAGTCTTTTCAGAGCTTTTGCTTGTTCTTCTTTGTTCTTTCTTTGCAAAAACAACAAAAATATTTCTCATTTCTTTTGTTTTCGTTTAACCTTTAGAAAAAATCAAAAAAGATTTCTTTTCTCTCTTTAGTTTGCTTTGTTTGCAGAGTTCATCTCATGTCCTTGGTTGCAATTTCACTTGATTATATCTTTCTACGTTCGATCGTGCAAGTGACGATGCAATAATGACGAAGATCGACGGAAGGAATGTAACAAGGAAAGCCGGTATGAACTTGATACGTCCATTTTCATCATGCTTTTATATTGATATTTATCGCATTTTTTTTGACCGGCTACTGTAGGGAAAACCCCCCACAACCTTTTTTCTTTTATTCCCATGTAAAAGAGCAGTATGTACAAGAAGAAATTAGAATGTACAAAGGGGGAGAGGAGCTAAGGCTACAAACCTCAAGGAGGCAAAAAGGAAACCCATTTAAGGAGATCATCCCTGAAACTAGCCTTAATTCTATGAGCTAACAGGGAAATGTCATGAATGAAGCCAGATCTCCATTTTCTGAACTTTGGCTGCTCTTGGTTGAAGACCTTTGCATTTCTGATAGTCCAGATATTCCAACATGCAGTGAAGACCACCTCAGCAATGAAGGGGTTATGGCAGTCTCTTTTAGCAGCAATAGTAGCACTCCACATGGATGGACCCTGCCATGTGATCTGCAGGTAATTCCAGACCGTGGTACTGAATAGACAGGTGAAGAACAAGTGATCTCTGTCTTCCTTGACTCGAGCATGACAAAGAACACAGAGATTGGAGTCGGAAACATTCCAATGGCGCCGTTCAAGCATGTCCTGAGTGTTAAGCCTGTCCATGATGAGCATCCAGGCAAACATCTTAATCCTCATGGTACAACAGCTTTTCCAGATCCAGTTGAGTAAAGGATTTGGTGTAATACTCCTGTGAATGTGAGTATAGTATCTCTTGGCTCTGTAGGCCTTAGCATCTTTTCCCCATACCCATCTGTCAGAGGCCTGATGATCAAGATCCAGGTCTTGAAGCAAAGATTGAACTAAAAGCAGTTCCTGGTAAGCTTGAGCAGACAATGGCAAGTGGAACATAGAGAGCATGCTGTCATCAGAAAAGGTTGTAAAGACCTCTTGAGCTGTGCAGTAAGGATCAGCCACAAAATAAAACAGTCTTTGGAATCTGGCTGCCAGTGGCCTGATGGAGTTTCCAACCAACCAGGAGTCAGACCAAAACAGGAAGGAATCACCCTTGTTAGGCTGAACATATGTAGCTGATCTGAATTTGTCAAGCCGTTTATAGATATCCTTCCACCAAAAAGAACCACAAAGGGATGTTCCCTGCGGTACTGTGTCATGATAGTAAGTGTTCCAAATCAAGTGAACCCATGGGATATCAGCATGATTTAGAAATTTATCAACATGCTTGAGCAGGAGTGCTTCATTCTGGATTGCTAGGTTCATAATTCCTAACCCCCCTTTGTTTTTAGGTCTGCATACGAGATGCCAGGCAGCAAGAGGGGGTGCATGATCTTGCCCATTTCTTCTCCATAGACATTGCCTTTGAATTCTTTCAAGCTGCTTCAGTATGCCTGGTGGGATATTCAGACTGCATAGAAAGAAAATAGGCACAGAAGACAGTGCTGAGTTTAAATACTGTAGCCTTCCCCCTGAGCTAGAAAAGATGAACTAGCACTAAGTCTTCTTTCCATATTATCAACCAGTGGCATGAGATCAATGATTCTTGGTTTAGTTGTCCCAACAGGAAGGCCAAGGTATGTGAAGGGCAAAGATCCTACTTTGCAGCCAAGGGAGTCTGCCAGATCCTGGAGTTGCTGTGGAGGAGTGTTAACAGGTAGAAGGGCAGATTTGTGATAATTCACCTGTAATCCACTGGACTGGGAGAAAAGTAAAAGCATTTTCTTGAACTGCAACAACTGAGGTTTATCAGCAGGTAGGATGATAAGGGTATCATCAGCATATTGCATTATGGGGAAATCCTCATCATGACAAGGTATGGGCAGCTGAATCAGACCCTCCACCAGCAGTTGGTTAACCAGAGTCTGTAAAAAATCAGCAGCAATAGCAAAAAGAAGTGGGGACATGGGATCTCCCTACGTGACACCTTTCTTGCACCTAAACTTATTTCCAGGCACACCATTGATCAGGACTGAAGATGAGCCAGAAGTTAGTAGCTGCTGGACCCAAAGTATCCATCTGTCATTGAAGCCTTTGTGCTTGAGAATCTAAAAAATGAACTCATGTTCCACAGAGTCAAATGCCCATTATGGTATTTATCGCATTATGGGCTGTTATTACACATTATGGTACAATAATTATGCCTTTTCTCTCTTATTTTATAAGGTTTACATGAAGAGGGAGAATGCCGGCAGGTGGAATTCTCGTCGGGAAAAGGAGCACGTTTGAGATACCTATTCTGAACAACTCCAAAAGCCGTGAAAATCAGCGAGGAATTATTTTGGAATATATAAAAAATACTGGGCGGAAGAAATACTGGAGGGGAGCCACCAGGAGGTCACGAGCCTGCCAGGCGCGCCTGGGGGGCTCGTGGGCCCCCTGTTACCCCTACGGTGGAACTTGAGCAGAACCAATCTAGAGCTCCGGCAGGGCCGTCCTGCCGCGGAAACTTCCCTCCCGGAGGGGGAAATCGTCGCCATCGTTGCTACGGCAACAAACAACAGCGCCAGAGATTAACACATTGACGAAGGCTAGGATTGCGTTGGTTTTTCCCTTGAAGAGGAAAGGGTGGTGCAGCACAGGAGCAGTAAGTATTTCCCTCAGTTTAAGAACCAAGGTATCAATCCAGTAGGAGAATCTCGTCAAGTCCAGAGTACCTGCGCAAACACAAAAGAGCTTGCACCCAACGCTATAAAGGGGTTGTTAATCCCTTCAAGATTGATTGCAAAGTGAGATCTGAAGGCGGAAAGTGCAACGAAGTAAAAGAGTAAGGCTGAAAATATGGTGTGGACTAGACCCGGGGGGCCATAGTGTTCACTAGAGGCTTCTCTCAAAATAGCAAATATTACGGTGGGTGAAAAAATTACTGTCGAGCAATTGATAGAACCGCGCAAAGTCATGATGATATCTAAGGAAATGATCATATATATATGCATCACGTCCGAGACAAGTAGACCGATACTTTCTGCATCTACTACTATTACTCCACACATCGACCGCTATCCAGCATGCATCTAGTGCATTGAGTTCGTGACAAACAGAGTAACGCCTTAAGAAAGATGACATGATGTAGAGGGATAAACTCAAACCAATGATGAAAACCCCATATTTTTACCCTTGATGGCTGATACGTCTCAAACGTATCTATAATTTTTTATGGTTTCATGCTGTTATCTTGTCTTCTTTGGTTATTTTATGTACCTTTTATATATTTTTTGGGACTAACTTATTAATTCAGTGCCAAGTGCCAGTTCCTGTTTTTTTTCGTGTTTTTGACTCTTTTCAGATCTGATTTTGGAATGGAGTCCAAACGGAAGAAAAACCCCGAAATGATTTTTTTCCCGAACGGAAGAAGATCAGGGGGCCTTTGGGCCAAGCCAGGTGGGCTCCAGGGAGCCCACAAGCCCCCACTCCGCCACCTGGGGGGAGGCGGCGATGGGCAGGCTTCTGGCCTCCCTGGCCGCCCCCTGACCTAGGTTTTTGGCCTATAAATTCCCAAATATTCCGTAAAAAATCAAGGGAGCCTCGAAAATACTTTCCCGCCGCCGCAAGCTTCCGTTTCCGCGAGATCTCATCTGGAGACCCTTCCCGGCGCCCTGTTGGAGGGGACTTTGGAGTTGGAGGGCTTCTTCATCATCATCATCGCCCCTCCAATGACTTGTGAGTAGTTCACTTCAAACCTACGGGTTTGTATTTAGTAGCTAGATGGCCTCTTCTCTCCCTTGGATCTTCAATACAAAGTTCTCCATGATCTTCATGGAGATCTATCTGATGTAATCTTCTTTGGCGGTGTGTTTGTCGAGATCCGATGAATTATGGATTTGTGATCAGATTATCTATGATATATATTTGAGTCTTTGCTGATTTCTTATATGCATGGTTCTATATCCTTGTAAGTCTCTCCGAGTCTTGGGTCTTGTTCGGCCAACTTGATCTATGATTCTTGCAATGGGAGAAGTGCTTGGTTTTGGGTTCTGCCATGTGGTGACCTTTCCCAGTGACAGTAGGGGCAGCAAGGCACAAATCAAGTAGTTGCCATCAAGGGCAAAAAGATGGGGTTTTTATCATTGGTTTGAGATTATCCCTCTACATCATGTCATCTTGCTTAAGGTGTTACTCTATTGGTATGAACTTAATACACTAGATGCATGCTGGATAGCGGTCGACGTGTGGAGTAATAGTAGTAGATGCAGACAGTATCGGTCTACTTGTTTTGGACGTGATGCCTATAGAAATAATCATTGCATAGATATCGTCACGACTTTGCGCGGTTCTATCAATTGCTCGACAGTAATTTCTTCACCCACCGTCTACTTGCTTTCATGAGAGAAGCCACTAGTAAACACTACGGCCCCCGGGTCTATTCACATCCATCGTTTACTTCTCCGCTTTTACTTTGCTTTGTTACTTTGTTGCTTTCAGTTCTCACTTGGCAAACAATCTATAAGGGATTGACAACCCCTTCATAGCGTTGGGAGCAAGTTTTTGTGTTTGTGCAGGATCTTGAGATACTCCTCCACTGGATTGATACCTTGGTTCTCAAACTGAGGGAAATACTTACCACCGCAATGCTACATCACCCTTTCCGCTTCGAGGGAACACCAACGCAAGGCTCCAAGGCCACGAGGGAAATCCTTTGGATACTTGCCTAGGAAGTCCCTTAAGGCATAGCCACAACAGAAAGATCAAGCCAAGTATTCTCCCGTCGACGTGCCTATTTCTGGCGCCGTTGGAAGGTCTTTTGTTGCAGTAGGAGAAGTATTTCTGGCGCCGTTGCCGGGGAGGAGAAATCAAGATCTATCCAAGTAGGTCTCACAAACTCTTCTCTTGCATTTACTTTTGTTGCCAGTTGCCTCTCGTTTTCCTCTCCCCCACTTCACATTTGTCGTTTTCCTTCACCTTTCTCCTTCGCCTTTCTCCTTCGCCGTTTTATTTTGCCTTTTTGTTGTTTTCTTTTGCCCGTTTCACTCTCTATTCCTGCTCGTTTGTGTGTGAGATAGCCCATCAATGGCTAGACCCACCACTCCAAACGACACCCTTGAAAATGAAGTTCTCAATTTCAGGCAGAATGAGGAAGAAAATTTGAAGGACGCTTGGTACAGGATTTGCAATGCTCAAAGTAGATCTACTCAAACAATCCACTACAGTCCTCCTTCGCAGTTTCTATGTTGGAATTTCTCCTTGGAATAGGTACATCCTTGATACCATTGTAGGCGGGAACTTTTTGGGGAGCCATACTGTTGACTCCTATAGAGCTATCATTAACTTGGTAGGCTCACCCCCGCTCATGGTTAATGGAACTATCTTGACCTTGGAACACGTGATGCAAAGGCTTGACGCTATTGAAAACAAAATTGCCACAGCTGAACTTATTGAAGGTTTGCATAGAAAGATCCACAATCAAATTTCTCAGTACGGATCCAAAGTGGGAAATTTTTTGAAAATTTTAAAGGAGAAGGAACTTATAGTTAATGATTCTTCTAGAATTGGCAAATTAGAAGATGTCATAACCAACTTGGGTTCCGCTTTTGCCGCTGTGCAAAATACTCCAAATCTTACTCTCAAAAAGACCGTCAAGCCTGTTTTTGTTCCTAAAGCTAGTGGTGAGTCATCTAATAAAGATGAAAATCTTAAGATGATAAATGATCACACTACTTATGGTTTGAGCACCAAAGATTACTATACGTGATTCCATCACTTCCGCCTAGCTAAGGGCGTTAAACTAAAGCGCTTGTTGGGAGGCAACCCAACGAATATATCATTTTTCTTTCTGTTTTGTGTTTTCCACACTTTCATAATTCTGTTATGATTGTGTTTTTTGTGTTTCTTTTTGCGTTTGTGCCAAGCAAAACCGTTATGATTAGTCTTGGGGATGATCGTTTGGTCATGGTGGAAAAGACAGAAACTTTCTGCTCACGAAAAGAATTATTTTTTTTTCTGTAAGAGCTTTTGAGTTGATTCTTTTTTCTTCTGATTGCTACGCAAATTCCTCAGACTGTCGTAATTGTTCAGAATTTTTGAAGTACCAGAGGTATACGAAATATACAGATTGCTACAGACTGGTCTGCTGTTAACAGATTCTATTTTTGTTGTGTTGGTTGCTTATTTTGATGAAACTATGGATAGTATCAGGGGGTATTAGCCATGGAAGATTGAAAGTACAGTAACCCAACATCAGCACAAGTATAATTTAAGTTTTCTACAGTACCTAAGGAAGTGATGGTTTGCTTTCTTGTACTAATGTTATCACGAGTTTCTGTTTAAGTTTCGTGTTGTGAAGTTTTCAAGTTTTGGGTGAAGTTCTTATGGACAAAGAGATAAAGAGTGGCTAGAGCTCAAGCTTGGGGATGCCCAAGGCACCCCAAGATATTCAAGGATGTCGTAAAATCCTAAGCTTGGGCATGCCCCGGGAAGGCATCCCCTCTCTCGTCTTCAATCCATCGGTAACGTTACTTGGGGCTATATTTGTATTCACCACATGTTATGTGTTCTTTCTTGGAGCGTCTTATATCGTAGGAGTCTTTTATTTTTGTTGTGACACAATCATCCTTGCTGCACACCTAGAGAGAGAGAGACATGCACACACCGTGATTTTGTCAAGCTTCACTTATATCTTTTGGTAGACAATTCAGCTCACATGTTCTTCACTTATATCTTTTGAGCTAGATACTTTTGCTCTGTGTGCTTCACTTATATATTTTAGAGCACAACGGTGCGTGGCTTGGTAGTTGATCTATTCTTTGAAAGTAGTCTCAAAAGGGGTAGTTATCCAAATGGATACGAAAACTTCCACCTTCATGTGCATTGAATAGTTAGAGAAGTTTGATTCATCTCAATTAGTTTTGAGTTGTGGTTATGGTAATATTGAAGTCATGCTAGTAAGGTGTTGTGAATCTAGAAATACTTTTGTTGAAGTTAGTGATTCCCGTAGCATGCACGTATGGTGAACCGCTATGTGATGAAGTGTGAGCATGATTAGTATATTGATTGTCATCCTTTGCGTGGCGGTCGCGATTGCGCGATGGTTTATACCTACCAACCCTTCCCCTAGGAGTATGCGTTGAATGCTTTGTTTCGATTACTAATAAAACTTTTGCAACAAGTATATGAGTTCTTCATGACTAATGTTGAGTCCATGGTTTAGATGCACCTTCACCTTCCACCATCACCATCTTCTTAGTGTCGTGCAACTTTCGCCGGTGCACAAAACCCACCATTAGCCTCCCTCAAAACAGCCACCATACCTACCTACTATGGCTTTTTCAAAGTCACTCCGAGATATATTGCCATGGAACTACCACCATGACATGTGCCACCACGTCTTCATTGCCATTGCATGATCGTAAAATAGCTAGCATGATGTTTCCATTGATGTCTATTGCATGCTAGATCATTGCTACGGTACACTACCGAAGGCATTCCATATAGTCATAGTTGCTCTAAGTTTTGAGTTGAAAGTGTGATGATCATTATTAATGGAGCATTGTCCCATGTGAGGAAATAAAAGAGGCCAAAGAAGCCCATAAAAAAAGAGGCCAAAGATTCCACCAAAAAAAATAAAAAAATGAGAGAAAAAGAGAGAAGGGACAATGCTACCACTTTTTCCACACTTGCGCATATTAAGCATCATGATCTTTATGATTGAGAGTCTCTCGTTTTGTCACCACCATATAGCTAGTGGGAAAATGTTCATTATATAACTTGGCTTGTATATTCCTATGATAGGCTTCCTCAAAATTGCCTTAGGTCTTCGTGAGCAAGCAAGTTGGATGCACACCCACTAGTTTTCTTTAAGAGCTTTCACATACTTGTAGCTCTAGTGCATCAATTGTATGGCAATCCTGTTGGAATTATGCCCTAGAGGCAATAATAAATATAGTTATTATTATAATTCTTGTATCAAGATAATCGTTTATTATCCATGCTATAATTGTATTGAATAAAGACTTGTATACATGTGTGGATACATAGACAAAACACTGTCCCTAGCAAGCCTCTAGTTGGCTAGCCAGTTGATCAAAGATAGTCACGGTCTTCTGATTATGAACAAGGTGTTGTTGCTTGATAACTGGATCACGTCATTAGGAGAATCACGTGATGGGCTAGACCCAAACTAATAGACGTAGCATGTTGATCGTGTCATTTTGTTGCTACTGTTTTCTGCGTGTCAAGTATTTGTTCCTATGACCATGAGATCATATAACTCACTGACACCGGAGGAATGCTTTGTGTGTATCAAACGTCGCAACGTAACTGGGTGACTATAAAGATGCTCTACAGGTATCTCCGAAGGTGTTCCTTGAGTTAGCATGGATCGAGACTGGGATTTGTCACTCCGTGTGACGGAGAGGTATCTCGGGACCCACTCGGTAATACAACATCACACACAAGCCTTGCAAGCAATGTGACTTAGTGTAAGTTGCGGGATCTTGTATTACGGAACGAGTAAAGAGACTTGCCGGTAAACAAGATTGAAATAGGTATGCGGATACTGACGATCGAATCTCGGGCAAGTAACATACCGAACGACAAAGGGAATGACATACGGGATTATATGAATCCTTGGCACTGAGCTTCAAACGATAAGATCTTCGTAGAATATGTAGGATCCAATATGGGCATCCAGGTCCCGCTATTGAATATTGACCGAGGAGTCTCTCGGGTCATGTCTACATAGTTCTCGAACCCGCAGGGTCTGCACACTTAAGGTTCGACGTTGTTTTATGCGTATTTGAGTTATATCGTTGGTTACTGAATGTTGTTCGGAGTCCCGGATGAGATCACGGACGTCACAGGGTTTCCGGAATGGTCCGTAAACGAAGATTGATATATAGGATGGCCTCATTTGATTACCGGAGGGTTTTCGGAGTTACCGGGAATGTACCGGGAATGACGAATGGGTTTCGGGTGTTCACCGGGGGGGGGGGGGGGCAACCCACCCCGGGGAAGCCCATAGGCCTTGGGGGTGGCGCACCAGCCCTTAGTGGGCTGGTGGGACAGCCCAAGAAGGCCCTATGCGCCATAGGAAGAAAATCAAAGAGAAAAGAAAAAAAGAGAGGAGGTGGGAAAAGGGGGAAGGACTCCTCCTTCCAAACCTAGTTGGACTCGGTTTGGAAGGGGAGGGTTGCCCCCCTTGGCTCGGCCGAACCCCTTGGGGGTCCTTGGACCCCAAGGCAAGGCTCCCCCTCTTCCCCCTATATATACGGAGGTTTTAGGGCTGATTTGAGACAACTTTGCCACGGCAGCCCGACCACATATCTCCACGGTTTTACCTCTAGATCACGTTTCTGCGGAGCTCGGGCGGAGCCCTGCTGAGATTAGATCACCACCAACCTCCGGAGCGTCGTCACGCTGCCGGAGAACTCATCTACCTCTCCGTCTCTCTTGCTGGATCAAGAAGGACGAGATCATCGTCGAGCTGTACGTGTGCTGAACGCGGAGGTGCCGTCCGTTCAGCACTAGATCGTGGGACTGATCGCGGGACGGTTCGCGGGGCGGATCGAGGGACGTGAGGACGTTCCACTACATCAACCGCGTTCACTAACGCTTATCTTGTGCGGTCTACAAGGGTACGTAGATTGAATACCCCCTCTCGTAGATGGACATCACCATGATAGGTCTTCGTGCGCGTAGGAAAATTTTTGTTTCCCATGCGACGTTCCCCAACAGTGGCATCATGAGCTAGGTTCATGCGTAGATGTCTTCTCGAGTAGAACACAAAAGTTTTTGTGGGCGGTGATGTGGGTTTTGCTGCCCTCCTTATTCTTTTCTTGATTCCGCGGTATTGTTGGATTGAAGCGGCATGGACCGACATTACTCGTACGCTTACGAGAGACTGGTTTCATTGCTACAAGTAACCCCGTTGCTCAAAGATGACTGGCAAGTGTCAGTTTCTCCAACTTTAGTTGAATCGGATTTGACCGAGGAGGTCCTTGTATAAGGTTAAACAGCAATTCATATATCTCCGTTGTGGTGTTTGCGTAAGTAATATGCGATCCTACTAGATACCCATGGTCACCACGTAAAACATGCAACAACAAAATTAGAGGACGTCTAACTTGTTTTTGCATGGTATGCTTGTGATGTGATATGGCCAATGATGTGATGTGATATATTGGATGTATGAGATGATCATGTTGTAATAGATAATATCGACTTGCACGTCGATGGTACGGCAACCGGCAGGAGCCATAGGGTTGTCTTTAAACTAACTTTTGTGCTTGCAGATGCGTTTACTATTTTGCTAGGATGTAGCTTTAGTAGTAATAGCATGAGTAGCATGACAACCCCGATGGCGACACGTTGATGGAGATCATGGTGTGGCGCCGGTGACAAGAAGATCGTGCCGGTGCTTTGGTGATGGAGATCAAGGAGCACGTGAAGATGGCCATATCATGTCACTTATGAATTGCATGTGATGTTAATCCTTTTATGCACCTTATTTTGCTGAGAACGATGGTAGCATTATAAGGTGATCTCTCACTAAAATTTCAAGACGGAACTGTGTTCTCCCCGACTGTGCACTGTTGCTACAGTTCGTCGTTTCGAGACACCACGTGATGATCGGGTTTGATAGACTCAACGTTCACATACAACGGGTGCAAAACAGTTGCACACGCGGAACACTCGGGTTAAGCTTGACGAGCCTAGCATGTGCAGACATGGCCTCGGAACACATGAGACCAAAAGGTCGATCATGAATCATATAGATGATATGATTAGCATAGGGATGCTTACCACTGAAACTATACTCAACTCACGTGATGATCGGACTTGAGCTAGTGTAAGTGTATCATGAACCACTCAAATGACGAGAGAGATGTACTTTTTGAGTGGGAGTTTAGCGAGTAATTTGATTAAGTTAAACTCTAATTATCTTGAACATAGTCTAAGTCCACTTTGAATATATTTGTGTTGTAGATCATGGCTCACGCGACAGTCACCCTGAATTTTAATACGTTCCTAGAGAAAGCTAAGTTGAAAGATGATGGAAGCAACTTTGTAGACTGGGCTCGTAATCTTAAGCTAATCTTACAAGCTGGGAAGAAGGATTATGTCCTTAATGCTGCGCTAGGAGATGAACCACCCGCTACGGCTGACCAGGATGTTAAGAACGCTTGGTTAACAGGTAAGGAGGACTACTCAGTAGTTCAATGTGCAGTCTTGTATGGCTTAGAACCGGGACTTCAACGTCGCTTTGAGCGTCATGGAGCATTTGAGATGTTCCAGGAGTTGAAGTTCATCTTTCAGAAGAACGCTCGGATCGAGAGGTATGAGACCTCTGATAAATTCTATGCTTGCAAGATGGAGGAGAACTCGTCTGTCACTGAACATGTGCTCAAAATGTCTGGGTACTCAAACCGTCTAGCTGAGCTGGGGATTGAACTCCCGCAAGAGGCTATCATTGATAGAATCCTTCAATCACTACCGCCAAGCTATAAAGGCTTTGTGTTGAACTACAACATGCAAGGGATGAACAAGTCACCCGGCGAGTTGTTTGCGATGCTGAAAGTCGCAGAGTCTGAACTCCGTAAAGAGCATCAAGTGTTGATAGTGAATAAGACCACTAGTTTCAAGAGAAACGGCAAAGGCAAGAAGGGTAATTCAAAGAAGAGCGGCAAGCCTGTTGCCAATCCGATGAAGAAACCCAAAGCTGGACCTAAGCCTGAAACAGAGTGTTACTATTGCAAGGGTATGGGTCACTGGAAGCGCAACTGCCCCAAGTATCTGCCTGATAAGAAGGCGGCCAAAGAAAAATCAGGTATATTTGATATACATGTTATTGATGTGTACTTAACCGGCTCTCGTAGTAGTGCCTGGGTATTCGATACCGGTTCTGTTGCTCATATTTGCAACTCGAAACAGGAAGTGCGGAATAGACGAAGGCTGGCAAAAGATGAAGTGACGATGCACGTAGGAAATGGTCCAAGGTTGATGCAATCGCCGTCGGCACAGTTTCACTTCAGTTACCATCAGGATTAGTTATGAACTTGAATCATTGTTATTTAGTGCCTGCGTTGAGCATGAACATTATATCTGGATCTTGTTTATTGCGAGACGGTTACTCTTTTAAGTCAGAGAATAATGGTTGTTCTATTTCTATGAGTAACATCTTTTATGGTCATGCACCCAATGTGAGAGGATTGTTCATATTGAATCTTGATAGTGATACACACATACATAACATTGAGACCAAAAGAGTTAGAGTTAACAATGATAGCGCCATATTTTTATGGCACTGCCGCTTAGGTCATATTGGTGTAAAGCGCATGAAGAAACTCCATGCCGATGGAATTTTGGAGTCACTTGACTTTGATTCACTTGACACGTGCGAACCATGCCTCATGGGCAAGATGACTAAAACTCCGTTCTCTGGAACAATGGAGCGTGCAAGTGACTTGTTGGAAATCATACATACCGATGTGTGCGGTCCGATGAGCGTAGAGGCACGCGGCGGATATCGTTATTTTCTCACCTTCACTGACGATTTGAGTAGATATGGTTATGTCTACTTAATGAAGCACAAGTCTGAAACATTTGAAAAGTTCAAGCAATTTCAGAGTGAAGTTGAAAATCATCGTAATAAGATGATCAAGTTCCTACGGTCTGATCGTGGGGGTGAATATCTGAGTTTCGAGTTTGGTGCTCACTTAATACAATGTGGAATTGTTTCACAGTTGACACCGCCTGGAACACCACAACGTAATGGTGTGTCCGAACGTCGTAATCGTACTTTATTAGAGATGGTGCGATCTATGATGTCTCTTACCGATTTGCCGTTATCGTTTTGGGGTTATGCATAAGAAACAGCTGCATTCACTTTAAATAGGGCACCATCAAAATCCGTTGAGACGACACCATACGAACTGTGGTATGGCAAAAGGCCAAAGTTGTCGTTTCTTAAAGTTTGGGGATGTGATGCTTATGTCAAAAAGCTTCAGCCTGAAAAGATGGAACCCAAAGCGGAAAAGTGCATCTTCATAGGTTACCCAAAAGAGACAGTTGGGTACACCTTCTATCTCAAATCCGAGGGCAAAGTGTTTGTTGCTAAAAACGGAGCTTTTCTAGAGAAGGAGTTTCTCTCGAGAGAATTGAGTGGGGGAAGATAGAACTTGATGAGGTTGTCGAACCTCTCATCCCTCTAGATGGTGGCGCAGGGAAAGGGGAAACCTCTGTCATTGCAATGCCGGTTGAGGAGGAAGTTAATGATGATGATCATGAAACTCCGGTTCAAGTTCCTGTCGAACCAGCAGGTCGACGAGATCACGTGCTGCTCCAGAGTGGTACGGTAATCCCGTTTTGTCAATCATGTTGTTAGACAACAATGAACCTACAAGTTATGAAGAAGCAATGGTGGGCCCAGATTCCAACAAATGGCTAGAAGGCATGAAGTCCGAGATAGGATCCATGTATGAGAACAAAGTATGGACTTTGGCAGTACTACCTGAGGGCCGCAAGGCTATTCAGAACAAATGGATCTTTAAGAGGAAGACGGACACTGACGGCAATGTGACCGTTTATAAAGCTCGACTCGTGGCAAAGGGTTTTTCACAAGTTCAAGGAGTTGATTACGATGAGACATTCTCACCCGTAGCGATGCTTAAGTCCGTCAGAATCATGTTAGCAATAGTTGCATTTTTCGATTATGAAATTTGGCAGATGGATGTCAAAACGGTGTTCCTTAACAGTTTCCTTAAGGAAGAGTTGTATATGATGCAACCCGAAGGTTTTGTCGATCCTAAGAATGCTAACAAGGTGTGCAAGCTCCAACGATCCATTTATAGACTAGTGCAAGCATCTCGGAGTTGGAACAAATGCTTTGATGAGGTGATCAAAGCATTTGGGTTTATACTAGTGGTTGGAGAATCTTGTATTTACAAGAAAGTGAGTGGGAGCTCTATGGCGTTTCTAATATTATATGTGGATGACATATTGCTCATTGGAAACAACGTAGAGTTTTTGGAGAGCATAAAGGATTACTTGAATAAAAGTTTCTCTATGAAGGACCTAGGAGAAGCTGCTTACATTCTAGGCATTAAGATCTACAGTGATAGATCAAAACGCCTGATAGGACTTTCACAAAGCACATACCTTGATAAAGTTTTGAAGAGGTTCAAAATGGAACAGCCCAAGAAAGGGTTCTTGCCAGTTTTACAAGGTACGAGATTGAGTAAGACTCAGTGCCCAGCAACTGATGAGGATAGAGAGCATATGAGCACCGTCCCCTATGCTTCAGCCATAGGTTCTATCATGTATGCAATGTTGTGCACTAGACCGGACGTTAGCTTGGCCATAAGTATGGCAGGAAGGTTCCAGAGTAATCTAGGAGTCGATCATTGGACGGCGGTCAAGAATATTCTGAAGTACCTGAAAAGGACTAAGGAGATGTTTCTCGTGTATGGAGGTGACGAAGAGCTCGCCGTAAAGGGTTACGTCGATGCAAGCTTTGACACAGATCCGGACTACTCTAAGTCGTAGACCGGATACGTATTTATTCTTAATGGGGGTGCGGTAAGCTGGTGCAGTTCCAAGCAAAGCGTCATAGCAGATTCTACATGTGAAGCGGAGTACATGGATGCCTCGGAGGCGGCTAAGGAGGGTGTCTGGATGAAGCAGTTCATGACGAATCTTGCAGTAGTGCCGAGCGCACTCAATCCAATAACCTTGTTCTGTGACAACACGGGTGCCATTGCCCTAGCAAAGGAACCACGGTTTCACAAGAAGTCCAAACACATCAGACGATGCTTCAACCTCATCCGCGACTACGTCGAAGGGGGGGACATAAATATATGCAAAGTGCACACGGATCTGAATGTAGCAGACCCGCTGACTAAACCTCTTCCACGGGCAAAGCATGATCAACACCAGAACTGTATGGGTGTTAGATTTATTACAATGTAATTCGCATGATGATGTGAAGGCTAGATCATTGACTCTAGTGCAAGTGGGAGACTGTTGGAATTATGCCCTAGAGGCAATAATAAATATAGTTATTATTATAATTCCTGTATCAAGATAATCGTTTATTATCCATGCTATAATTGTATTGAATAAAGACTTGTATACATGTGCGGATACATAGACAAAACACTGTCCCTAACAAGCCTCTAGTTGGCTAGCCAGTTGATCAAAGATAGTCAGGGTCTTCTGATTATGAACAAGGTGTTGTTGCTTGATGACTGGATCACGTCATTAGGAGAATCACGTGATGGGCTAGACCCAAACTAATAGACGTAGCATGTCGAACGTGTCATTTTGTTGCTACCGTTTTCTGCGTGTCAAGTATTTGTTCCTATGACCATGAGATCATATAACTCACTGACACCGGAGGAATGCTTTGTGTGTATCAAACGTCGCAACGTAACTAGGTGACTATAAAGATGCTCTACAGGTATCTTCGAAGGTGTTCGTTGAGTTAGTACGGATCGAGACTGGGATTTGTCACTTCGTGTGACGGAGAGGTATCTCGGGGCCCACTCGGTAATACAACATCACACACAACCCTTGCAAGCAATGTGACTTAGTGTAAGTTGCAAGATCTTGTATTACGGAACGAGTAAAGAGACTTGCCGGTAAACGAGATTGAAATAGGTATGCGGATACTGACAATCGAATCTCGGGCAAGTAACATACCGAAGGACAAAGGGAATGACATACGGGATTATATGAATCCTTGGCACTGAGGTTCAAACGATAAGATCTTCGTAGAATATGTAGGATCCAATATGGGCATCCAGGTCCCGCTATTGGATATTGACCGAGGAGTCTCTCGGGTCATGTCTACATAGTTCTCGAACCCGCAGGGTCTACACACTTAAGGTTCGACGTTGTTTTATGCGTATTTGAGTTATATGTTTGGTTACCGAATGTTGTTCGGAGTCCCGGATGGGATCACAGATGTCACGAGGGTTTCCGGAATGGTCCGGAAACGAAGATTGATATATAGGATGACCTCATTTGATTACCGGAAGGTTTTCAGAGTTACCGGGAATGTACCGGGAATGACGAATGGGTTCCGGGTGTTCACCGAGGGGGGGAAACCCACCCCGGGGAAGCCCATAGGCCTTGGGGGTGGCGCACCAGCCCTTAGTGGGCTGGTGGGACAGCCCAAGAAGGCCCTATGCGCCATAGGAAGAAAATCAAAGAGAAAAGAAAAAAAAGAGGAGGTGGGAAAAGGGGGAAGGACTCCTCCTTCCAAACCTAGTTGGACTCGGTTTGGAAGGGGAGGGTTCCCCCCTTGGCTCGGCCGAACCCCTTGTGGGTCCTTGGACCCCAAGGCAAGGCTCCCCCTCTTCCCCCTATATATACGGAGGTTTTAGGGCTGATTTGAGACAACTTTGCCACGGCAGCCCGACCACATATCTCCACGATTTTACCTCTAGATCGTGTTTCTGCGGAGCTCGGGCGGAGCCCTGCTGAGATTAGATCACCACCAACCTCCGGAGCGCCGTCACGCTGCCGGAGAACTCATCTATCTCTCCGTCTCTCTTGCTGGATCAAGAAGGCCGAGATCATCGTCGAGCTGTACGTGTGCTGAACGTGGAGGTGCCGTCCGTTCGACACTAGATCGTGGGACTGATCGCGGGACGGTTCGCGGGGCGGATCGAGGGACGTGAGGACGTTCCACTACATCAACCGCGTTCACTAACACTTCTGCTGTGCGGTCTACAAGGGTACGTAGATCGAATACCCCCTCTCGTAGATGGACATCACCATGATAGGTCTTCGTGCGCGTAGGAAAATTTTTGTTTCCCATGCGACGTTCCCCAACAAATCCCTACTCATTCACATTGATATCTATTGATGAGCATCTCCACATCTCATTGATATGCCTAGTTAATGTGACTATATTCTCCTTTTTGTCCTGCAACCTCCACTACATTCCACACCATCTATAGTGCTATAACCATGGCTAACGCTCATGTATTGCGTGAGAGTTGAAAAGGTTTGAGAAAGTAAAGGTGTCAAACAATTACTTGGCCAATACCGGGGTTGTGCATTATTTAAATTCATTGTGCAATGATGATAGAGCATAGCCAGACTATATGCTTTTGTAGGGATAACTTTCTTTTGGCCTTGTTATTTTGAAAGTTCATGATTACTTTGCTAGTTTGCTTGAATTATTATTGTTTCCACGTCAATAGCAAACTATTGTTTTGAATCTAATGGATCTGAACATTCACGTCACATAAGAGGAATTACAAAGGACACCTATGCTAGGTAGCATGAAAGCATCAAAAATTCATTCTTATCACTTCCCTACTCGAGGACGAGCAGGAGTTAAACTTAGGGATGATTGATACGTCTCAAACGTATCTATAATTTTTGATGGTTTCACGCTGTTATCTTGTCTTCATTGGTTGTTTTATGTACCTTTTATATCTTTTTTGGGACTAACTTATTAATTCAGTGCCAAGTGCCAGTTCCTGTTTTTTCTGTGTTTTTGACTCTTTTCAGATCTGATTTTGGAACGCAGTACAAACGGAAGAAAAATCCCAAAATGATTTTTTTCCAAATGAAAGAAGATCAGGGGGCCTTTGGGCCAAGCCAGGTGGGCTCCGGGGAGCCCACAAGCCCCCACTCCGCCACCAGTTGGAGGCGGCGGTGGGCAGGCTTGTGGCCTCCGTGGCCTCCCCCTGACCTAGGTCTTTGGCCTATAAATTCCCGAATATTCCGCAAAAAATCTGGGGAGCCTCGAAAATACTTTTCCACCGCCGGAACCTTCCGTTTCCGCGAGATCTCATCTGGAGACCCTTCCCGGCGACCTGCCGGAGGGGACTTTGGAGTTGGAGGGCTTCTTCATCATCATCATCGCCCCTCCAATGAATCGTGAGTAGTTCACTTCAGACCTACGGGTCCGTAGTTAGTAGCTAGATGGCTTCTTCTCTCTCTTGGATCTTCAATACAAAGTTCTCCATGATCTTCATGGAGATGTATCCGATGTAATCTTCTTTGGCGGTGTGTTTGTCGAGATCCGATGAATTGTGGATTTGTGATCAAATTACCTATGATATATATTTGAGTCTTTGCTGATTTCTTATATGCATGATTTGATATCCTTGTAAGTCTCTCCGAGTCTTGGGTCTTGTTCGGCCAACTAGATCTATGATTCTTGCAATGGGACAAGTGTTTGGTTTTGGGTTCTGCCATGTGGTGACCTTTCCCAGTGACAATAGGGGCAGCAAGGCACACATCAAGTAGTTGCCATCAAGGGTAAAAAGACGGGGGTTTATCATTGGTTTGAGATTATCCCTCTACATCATGTCATCTTGCTTAAGGCGTTACTTTGTTCTTATGAACTTAATACACTAGATGCATGTTGGATAGCGGTCGACGTGTGGAGTAATAGTAGTAGATGCAGACACTATCGGTCTACTTGTTTTGGACATGATGCCTATAGAAATAATCATTGCATAGATATCGTCACGACTTTGCGCGGTTCTATCAATTGCTCGACAGTAATTTGTTCACCCACCGTCTACTTGCTTTCATGAGAGAAGCCACTAGTAAACACTACGGCCCCCGGGTCTATTCACATCAATCGTTTACATCTCCGCTTTTACTTTGCTTTGTTACTTTGTTGCTTTCAGTTCTCACTTGGCAAAAAATCTATAAGGGATTGTCAACCCCTTCATAGCGTTGGGAGCAAGTTTTTGTGTTTGTGCACGATCTTGAGATACTCCTCCACTGGACTGATACCTTGATTCTCAAACTGAGGGAAATACTTACCACCGCTACGCTACGTCACCCTTTCCGCTTCGAGGGAACACCAACGCAAGGCTCCTAGGCCACGGGGGAAATCCTTTGCATACTTGCCTAGGAAGTCCCTTAAGGCGTAGCCGCAGCAGAAAGATCAAGGCAAGTATTCTCCCATCGACGTGCCTATTTCTGGCACCGTTGGAAGGTCTTTTGTTGAAGTAGCAATGGGAACAACATGATGCGTGCCTCGCTACCCCTTCTGTCACTGGGTGAGGTCACTGCATGGTATGAACCCCAAACCAAGCACTTCTCCCATTGCAAGAATCATAGATCAAGCTGGCCAAACAAAACCCACAACTCGAAGAGAATTACAAAGATATGAAATCATGCATATAAGAGATCAGAAGAAACTCAAATAAGATTCATAGATAATCTGATCATACATCCACAATTCATCAGATCTCGACAAACACACCGCAAAAGAAGATTACATCGGATAGATCTCCATGAAGATCATGGAGAACTTTGTATTGAAGATCCAAGAGAGAGAAGAAGCCATCTAGCTACTAGCTATGGACCCGTAGGTTTATGGTGAACTACTCACGCATCATCGGAGAGGTCATGGTGTTGATGAAGAAGCCCTCCGTATCCGAATCCCCCCTTCGGCAGGGCACCAGAACGTGCCCCAGATGGGATCTTGCGGAGACAGAAGCTTGCGGCGGCGGAAAAGTACTTTCGATGATCTCCTGATTTTTTCTAGAATTTATGGGAATATATAGGCGAAAGACCTAGGGCAGAGGTGGCCCAGGGAGCCCACAAGCCTGGGAGGCACGGGCCCCCTGGCCGCGGCTAGGGGGCTTGTGGGGTCCCTGGTGGCCCCCTGTCCTCATTCTCATGTTCCCCGATCTTCTTCTGTTTCGGAAAAAATATTTTTGGAAGTTTCGTTCCGTTTGGACTCCGTTTAAAATCCTCTTGTGAAAAGGGTCAAAAACACGGAAAAAGCAGGAACTGGCACTTGGCACTGAGTTAATAAGTTAGTCCCAAAAAAGATATAAAAGGCATACCAAACATCCTAAGTTTGACAAGATAATAGCATGAAACCATCAAAAATTATAGATACGTTGGAGACGTATCAAGCATCCCCAAGCTTAACTCCTGCTCGTCCTCGAGTAGGGAAGTGATAAAGACTGAATTTTTGATGTGGAATGCTACCTAGCATAGTTGTCCTTTGTAACTTCTTTCATGTGACATGAATGTTCAGATCCGTAAGATTCAAAACAATAGTTTGCTATTGACATGAAAACAATAATACTTCAAGCAAGCTAGCAAGTTAAGCATGAACTTTCAAAATAACAAGGCCAAGGAAAGTTATCCCTACAAAATCATATAGTCTGGCTATGCTCCATCATCCTCACACAACTAATGTAAATCATGCACAACCCCGGTATTGGCCAAGTAATTGTTTTCGCACTCTTACTTTCTCAAACCTTTTATAACTATCACGCAATACATGAGCGTGAGCCATGGATATAGCACTATAGGTGGAATAGAGTGTGGTGGTGGTTGTGAGACAAAAAGGGAGGAGATGGTCACATTGACTCGGCGTATCAAAGGGCTATGGAGATGCCCATTAATAGATATCAATGTGAATGAGTAGGGATTGCCATACAAAGGATGCACTAGAGCTATAAGTATGTGAAAGCTCAAAAGGAGAACTAGTGGGTGTGCATCCAACTTGCTTGCTCACGAAGACGTATTGCAATTTTGAGGAAGCCCATCATTGGAATATACAAGCCAAGTTATATAATAAAGATTCCCACTAGAATATGGTGGTGACGAAACGAGAGGCTCTCAATCATGAAGAACATGGTGCTATGATACGTCTTCGTCGTATCTACTTTTCCGAACTCTTTTGCCCTTGTTTTGGACTCTAATTTGCATGATTTTAATGGAACTAACCCGGACTGACGCTGTTTTCAGCAGAATTGCCATGGTGTTGTGTTTTTGCAGAAATAAAAGTTCTCGGAATGTCGTGAAAATTTACAGAGATTTTTTCTGGAATAAAAGAAAAATACCTACGCAAAGATCCACCGGAGGGGGCGTTGCTACGGCGACAACAGACCTTTCCTGACAAAGGCGCCAGAAATCCTTCTGCTACGGGCTACGCCTATAGGGACTTCCTTGGGAAATATGCAAAGGATTCCCCCGCGGCCTTGGAGCCTTGCGTTGGTGTTCCCTTGAAGAGGAAAGGGTGATGTAGCACAGTGGCGGAAAGTATTTCCCTCAGTTTGAGAACCAAGGTATCAATCCAGTAGGAGGATCGAGTCAAGTCACAAGTACCTGCACAAACACAAAGAGATTTCACCCAACTCTATGAAGGGGTTGTCAATCCCTTATAGATTGTTTGCAAAGTGAGAATTGAAAGCAAAAAGTAAACAAAGCAAAGTAAAAGTAAAAGTGGAGACGATAGTTGTGAATAGACCCGGGGGCCGTAGTGTTCACTAGTGGCTTCTCTCATGAAAGCAAGTAGACGGTGGGTGAATGAATTACTGTCGAGCAATTGATAGAACCGCGCAAAGTCATAACGTTATCTATGGCAATGATCATATCTATAGGCATCACGTCCAAAACAAGTAGACCGATACTTTCTGCATCTACTACTATTACTCCACACGTCGACCGCTATCCAGCATGCATCTAGTGTATTGAGTTCATAAGAACAGAGTAACGCCTTAAGCAAGATGACATGATGTAGATGGACAATCTCAAATCTATGATGAAACCCCATCTTGTTACCCTTGATGGCAACAACATGATGCGTGCCTTGCTGCCCCTTCTGTCACTGGGAAAGGTCACAGCACGGTATGAACCCAAAACCAAGCACTTCTCCCATTGCAAGAATCATAGATCTAGTTGGCCAAACAAAACCCAAGACTCGGAGAGACTTACAAGGATATGAAATCATGCATATAAGAAATCAGCAAAGACTCAAATATAATTCATAGATAATCTGATCACAAATCCACAATTCATCGGATCTCGACAAACACACCGCCAAAGAGGATTTCACCGGATAGATCTCCATGAAGATCGTGGAGAACTTTGTATTGAAGATCCAAGAGAGAGAAGAAGCCATCTAGCCACTAACTACGGACCCGTAGGTATGAAGTGGACTACTAACGAGTCATTGGAGAGGCGATGATGTTGATGTAGAAGCCCTCCAACTCCAAAGTCCCCTCCCGCAGGGCACCGGGAAGGGTCTCCAGATGAGATCTCGCGAAAACGGAAGCTTGCGGCGGCGGAAAAGTGGTTTCATGGACGCCCTGATTTTTTCTGGTATTTTAGGGAATATATAGGAGAAAGAGCTAGGGCACGGGAGCTCCAGGGGGCACAAGCCTGGTAGCCGCGGGCCCCCCCTGGCCAAGGCTACAAGGCTTGTGGGCCCCCTGTGGCTCTCCTGCCTTGGCCCTCAAGTCCCTTGATCTTCTTCTGTTCTGGAAAAATTTATTTCGGGGATTTTATTCCGTTTGGACTCTGTTCCAAAATCAGATCTGAAAAGAGTCAAAAACACAGAAAAAACAAGAACTGGCACTTGGCACTGAATTAATATGTTAGTCCCAAAAAAAGATATAAAAGGTACATAAAACATCCAAAGTTGACAAGATAACAGCATGAAACCATCAAAAATAATAGATACGTTTGAGACGTATCAAGAATCGCCAAGCTTAACTCCTGCTCGTCGTCGAGTAGGGAAGTGATAAAGAATGAATTTTTGATGCTTTCATGCTACCTAGCATAGATGTCCTTTGTAACTCCTCTTATGTGACATGAATGTTCAGATCTGTTAGATTCAAAACAATAGTTTGCTATTGACGTGTAGACAATAATACTTCAAGCAAACTAGCAAGGTAATCATGAACTTTCAAAATAACAAGGCCAAAAGAAAGTTATCCCTACAAAATCATATAGTGTGGCTATGCTCTATCATCCTTGCACAACGAATTTAAATCATGCACAACCTCGGTATTGGCCAAGTAATTGTTTTCAAACCTTTACTTTCTCAAACCTTTTCAACTCTCACGCAATACATGAGCGTGAGCCATGGTTTTAGAACTATAAGTGGAATGGAGTATGGTGGAGGTTGCAAGGCAAACAAGGAGAAGATGGTCACATCGACTAGGCATATCAATGAGCTATGGAGATGCTCATCAATAGATATCAATGTGAATGAGTAGGGATTGCCATACAAATGATGCACTAGAGTTAAGAGTATGTGAAAGCTCTTAAAGAGAACTAGTGGGTGTGCGTCCAACTTGCTTGCTCACGAAGTCCTAAGGCAATTTTGAGGAAGCCTATCATTGGAATATACAAGCCAAGTTATACAATGAAAATTTCCCACTAGTTATATGGTGGTGACAAAACGAGAGACTCTGAATCATGAAGATCATGGTGCTTAATAAGCACAAAGTGGAAAGTTAGTAGCATTGTCCCTTCTCTCTTCTTCTCTCATTTTTTTTGGTGGGCTCTTTGGCCTCTTTTTTTTGTGGGCATCTTTGGCCTCTTTTATTTCCTCACATGGGACAATGCTCCATCAATGATGATCATCACACTTACAACTCAAAACTTACAGCAATGATGACTCTATAAGGAATGCCTTCGGTAATGTACCGTGACAATGATCTAGCATGGCATAGACATCAATGGAAACATCATGCTAGCTATCTTATGATCATGCAATGGCAATGTAGAAGTGGTGGCACATGTCATGCTGGTAGTTGCATGGCAATATATCTCGGAATGGCTTTGAAAAAGCCATAGTGGGTAGGTATGGTGGCTGTTTTGAGGGAGGCTAATGGTGGGTTTTGTGCACCGGCGGAAGTTGCACGGCACTCAAGAAGATAGTAATGGTGGAAGGTGAAAATTCATATAAACCATGGACTCAACATTAGTCATGAAGAACTCATATACTTGTTGCAAAAGTTTTAGTAGTAATCGAAACAAAGCATTCAACGCATACTCCTAGGGGAAGGGTTGGTAGGTATAAACCATCGCGCGATCCCGACCGCTACACAAAGGATGACAATCAATAAACTAATCATGCTCAGACTTCATCAGATAGCGGTTCACCATACGTGCATGCTACGGGAATCACTAACTTCAACACAAGTATTTCTAGATCCACAACACCTTACTAACATAACTTAAATATTACCACAACCACATCTCAAAACTAATTGAGAGGAATCAAACTTCTCTAACTATTCAATGCACATGAAGGCGGGAGTTTTCATATCCCTTTGGATAACTACCCCTTTTGAGACTACTTTCATAGCATAAGACAACTACCAAGCCACGCACCACTGTGCTCTAAAAGATATAAGTGAAGCACATAGAGCAAAATCAACTAGCTCAAAAGATATAAGTGAAACACATGTGAGCTGAATTGGCTAACCAAAGGATATAAGTGAAGCTCGACAAAATCATGGTGAGTGCATGTCTCTATCTCTAGGTGTGCAGCAAGGAAGATTGTGACACAACAAAAAAAAGACTCCTACGATACAAGACGCTCCAAGCAAAACACATAACATGTGGTGAATAAAAATATAGCCCCAAGTAACGTTACCGATGGATTGAAGACGAAAGAGGGGATGCCTTCCCGGGGAATCCCCAAGCTTAGGCTTTTACGGCATCCTTGAATCAACTTGGGGTGCCTTGGGCATCCCCAAGCTCGAGCTATTGCCACTCTTTATCTCTTTGTCCATAAGAACTTCACCCAAAACTTGAAAACTTCACAACACTAAACTTAAACAGAAACTCGTGATAACATTAGTATAAGAAAGCAAACCACCACTTCCTTAGGTACTGTAGCAAACTTAAATTCTACTTATGTTGATGTTGGGTTACTGTATTTTCAATCTTCCATGGCTAATACCCCCCGATACTATCCATAGTTTCAGCAAAATAAGCAACCAACTCAACAAAAACAGAATTTGTTAACAGCAGACCAGTCTGTAGAAATCTGTTTACTTCGTATACTTATGGTACTTCAAAAATTCTGAACAATTACGACAGACTGATGAATTTGCGTAGCAATCAGCAGCAAAAAGAATCAACTCAAAAGCTCTAACAGAAAACAAATGAGAATTCTTTTCGTGAGTAGAAAGTTTCTGTCTTTTCCAGCATGACCAAACGATCATCGCCAAGACTAATCATAACGGTTTCACTTGGCACAAATGCAAAAAAGAACCACAAAAAACACAATCATAACAGAATTATGAAAGTGTGGAAAACACAAAACAGAAAGAAAAAGGATAGATTCGTTGGGTTGCCTCCCAACAAGAGCTATTGTTTGACGCCCTTAGGTAGGCATAGGGTGATGGAATCACGTATAGTCATCTTTGATGCTCAAACCATAAGTAGCCATCATCATAGATTCATAAGGCAATCTTATTTTATTTCTAGGAAAATGCTCCATGCCCTTCTTTAGAGGAAATTGAAATCTAATATTCCCTTCCTTCATATCGATGATAGCACCAATAGTCCTTAGGAAAGGTCTACCAAGAATAATGGAACATGAAGGATTACAATCTATGTCAAGTACAATGAAATCCACGGGTACATAGTTCTTATTTGCAACAATAAGAACATCATTGATCCTTCCCATGGGTTTCTTGACAGTAGAATCCGCAAGATGCAAATTAAGAGAACACTCTTCAATCTCATGAAAACCAAGAATATCACATAAAGACTTTGGGATCGCGGAAACACTAGCACCCAAATCACACAAAGCATTTCATTCATAGTTTTTGATTTTGATTTTGATAGTAGGTTCCCACTCATCATGAAGTTTTCTAGGTATAGAGACTTCCAATTCGAGTTTCTCTTCAAGAGATTTCATCATAGCATCTACGATATGTACGGTAAAGGCTTTGCTTTGGCTATAAGCATGTGGAGAGTTTGCAATGGATTGCATCAAGGAAATGCATTCAAACAAGGAGAAACTATCATAATTGAATTCATTGAAATCCAAAGTGGGAGTTTCATTACTACCCAATATTTTGATTTCTTCTACTCCACTCTCCACACCTTTATCATCAAGGTAGGTGGACTCCGAATCATTGGGGCCTTTTTCAACCAAAGTGGATTCATATCCAGCCCCTTCATCAATAGGTTTGACACGCGAAAACAAAGATTCAAGAGGAGTCACACCAAGCACTTTAAGATCTTCGTGATTTGCACCACTAGAACGCACCCTTTTAAACCATTAATGCTTAGCACGAATTTGGGTGGTTCTTTCTTTGCTCTCATTCATGGAGACACGCATAGCTTTTAAAGTTTCATCCAAGTTAACTTTGGGAGGAGCACATCTAACTTTCAAAGCATCAATATCACAAGACATCCTATCAACGCTCTTAGCCAAATCGTCTATTTTAAGTAGTTTCTCCTCTATGGACGCATTGAAAATCTTTTGAGAGTTGATGAACTCTTTGATATTACTCTCTAAATCAGAGAGTAATTTGTTATGATTTCCATAAGTTTTGTTGTAGGAATTGCCATAATTGTTAGAGGAGTTACTAGGAAAAGGCCTAGGAACATAGTTTCCTCTAAAAGCATTGTTGTTGCCGAAATTATTCCTACCAACAAAATTAACGTCCAAACTACCGTTGCTACTCTCAATCAAGGAAGATAGTGGCATGTCATTAGGATCTAAAGGAGCATTTCTACTAGCAACCAAATTCATCAACTCGTCCATCTTAGCACTAACTGAGTTAATTTCTTCAATAGTGTGTACCTTTTTGCTAGCAGGTGACCTTTCAGTGTGCAACTGAGAGTAGTTGGTCATGATATTGTCTAGGAGTTTTGTAGCTTCTCCTAACATGATTTCCATGAACGTTCCACCTCAGGCGGAGTCCACGATATTGTGAGAAGCAAAATTCAAACCAGCGTAAAAGATTTGTAAAATCATCCACAAACTCAAGCCATGAGCGGGACAATTTCTAATCATTAACTTCATCCTCTCCCAAGATTGTGCAACGTGTTCATGATCAAGTTGCTTGAAATTCATGATATCATTACGTAGAGAGATAATCTTAGCCGGCGGAAAATACTTGGATATGTAAGCATCTTTGCACTTATTCCAAGAATCGATACTATTTTTAGGCAAAGAAGAAAACCAAGTTTTCGCACGATCACGCAAAGAGAATGGAAAAAGATTCAATTTAACAACATCATTATCCACATATTTCTTCTTTTGCATATCACAAAGTTCAATGAAAGTATTGAGATGGGATGCGGCATCTTCACTAGGAAGGCCAGAAAATTGCTCTTTCATGACAAGATTCAGCAAGGCAGCGTTGATTTCATAAGATTCTGCACTAGTGGCAGGAGCAATCGGAGTACTAATAAAATCATTATTATTGGTATTCGAGAATTCGCAAAGTATGGTGCTTTCAGCCATGATGACTTCAACAAACAAGCAAGAACACAAGCAAGCTAGAAAACTGGCAAAGGAAAACGGCAAAAGGCAAATGAAAACGGCAAATGTGAAGTGGGGGAGAGGAAAATGAGAGGCAACTGGCAAAAAAGGTAAATGCAAGAGATGAGTTTGTGACACCTACTTGGATAGATCTTGACTTGATCTCTCCCCGGCAACGACGCCAGAAATCCTTTTGCTATGGCGACAACAGACCTTTACTGGCAAAGGCGCCAGAAATCCTTCTGCTACGGGCTACGCCTATAGGGACTTCCTTGGGAAATATGCAAAGGATTCTCCCGCGGCCTTGGAGCCTTGCGTTGGTGTTCCCTTGAAGAGGAAAGGGTGATGAAGCACAGTGGCGGTAAGTATTTCCCTCAGTTTGAGAACCAAGGTATCAATCCAGTAGGAGGATCAAGTCAAGTCACAAGTACCTGCACAAACACAAAGAGCTTTCACCCAACGCTATGAAGGGGTTGTCAATCCCTTATAGATTGTTTGCAAAGTGAGAACTTAAAGCAAAAAGTAAACAAAGCAAAGTGCAAGTAAAAGTGGAGACGATAGTTGTGAATAGACCCCGGGGCCGTAGTGTTCACTAGTGGCTTCTCTCATGAAAGCAAGTAGACGGTGGGTGAATGAATTACTGTCGAGCAATTGATAGAACCGCGCAAAGTCATGACGTTATCTATGGAAATGATCATATCTATAGGCATCACGTCCAAAACAAGTAGACCGATACTTTCTGCATCTACTACTATTACTCCACACGTCGACCGCTATCTAGCATGCATCTAGTGTATTGAGTTCATAAGAACAGAGTAACACCTTAAGCAAGATGACATGATGTAGATGGACAATCTCAAATCTATGATGAAAGCCCATCTTGTTACCCTTGATGGCAACAACATGATGCGTGCCTTGCTGCCCCTTCTGTCACTGGGAAAGGTCACCGCACGGTATGAACCCAAAACCAAGCACTTCTCCCATTGCAAGAATCATAGATCTAGTTGGCCAAACAAAACCCAAGACTCGGAGAGACTTACAAGGATATCTAATCATGCATATAAGAAATCAGCAAAGACTCAAATATAATTCATAGATAATCTGATCACAAATCCACAATTCATCGGATCTCGACAAACACACCGCCAAAGAGGATTACATCGGATAGATCTCCATGAAGATCATGGAGAACTTTGTATTGAAGATCCAAGAGAGCGAAGAAGCCATCTAGCTACTAACTATGGACCGTAGGTCTGAAGTGGACTACTCATGAGTCATTGGAGAGGCGATGATGTTGATGTAGAAGCCCTCCAACTCCAAAGTCCCCTCCGACAGGGCACCGGGAAGGGTCTCCAGTTGAGAACTCGCGGAAACGGAAGCTTGCGGCGGCGGAAAATTGGTTTCGTGGACGCCCTGATTTTTTCGGGGATTTTAGGGAATATATAGGTGAAAGAGCTAGGGCAGGGGAGCTCCACGGGGCCACAAGCCTGGTAGCCGCGGACCCCCTGGCCGCGGCTATAGGGCTTGTGGGCCCCCTATGGCTCTCCTGCCTTGGCCCTCAAGTCCCCCGATCTTCATCTGCTCTGGAAAAATTTATTTCGGGGATTTTATTCCGTTTGGACTCCGTTCCAAAATCAGATCTGAAAAGAGTCAAAAACACAGAAAAACAGGAACTGGCACTTGGCACTGAATTAATAAGTTAGTCCCAAAAAAAGATATAAAAGGTAGATAAAACATCCAAAGTTGACAAGATAACACCATGAAACCATCAAAAATTATAGATACGTTTGAGACGTATCAGGCGTGCCAGTCGGCCACAAGCCCACAGGTCGTGGCCACGCCCCTAGTCCACGCCGTGCAGGCTTGTGGGGCCCACGTGGCACCACCGCCCCCAAACTCAGCTCTATATCTTCCGTTTCGCCTGGAAAAAATCAGAGAGAAGGTTTCATCGCATTTTGCGATACGGAGGCGCCGCCACATCCTGTTCGTCATTTGGATGGCAGATCTGGAGTCCGTTTCGGGCTCCGGAGAGGGGAAATCGTCGCCATCATCATCATCAACCTTTCTCCATCGACAATTCCATGATGCTCTTCAGCGTTCGTGAGTAATCTCATCGTAGGCTTGCTGGACGGTGATGAGTTGGATGAGATCTATCATGTAATCGAGTTAGTTCTTGACGGAGATTGATCCCTAGTATCCACTATGTTCTAGATTGATGTTGCTACTACTTGGCTATGCTTAATGCTTGTCACTAGGGCCCGAGTGCCATGATTTCAGATCTGAACCTATTATGTTGTCGCCAATATATGTGTGTTTTAGATCCTATCTTGCAAGTTGTAGTCACCTACTATGTGTTATGACCCGGCAACCCCGGAGTGACAATAGCCGGAACCACTCCCGGAGATGACCATAGTATGAGGAGTTCATGTATTCACCGCTTGTTAATGCGTTGGTCCGGTTCTTTATTAAAAGGAGAACCTTAATATCCCGTAGTTTCCATTAGGACCCCGCTGCCACGGGAGGGATGGACAATAGATGTCATGCAAGTTCTTTTCCCTAAGCACGTATGACTACATACGGAATACATGCCTACATTAGATTGATGAACGGGAGCTAGTCACATATCTCTCCGTGTTATAGCTGTTACATGAAGAATCACATCTGTCATACTCATCCATCACCGATCCCCTGCCTACGAGTCTTTTACTACTGGTCCTCGCTACGTTACTTTGTCTAGGCTTGTCCCTTGCTACAAAAGGGATTGGGCCACTTTGCTGCTATTGTTGCTACGGTTGTCACTTTGTTGCTGCTGCTACTGTTGTTCCTTGCTACTCCGTTGTTACTCGTCAATGTTGTCGGGGAAGAATAGTTGCTCGTCAATGTACCTTTTTCTGGCTCCATTGAAACAACGGTTAGGAATAGTCTGCCGTCAACAGATCGTTTCTGGCACCGTTGCTATCATACTACTTTGCTACTGATACTTTGCTTGCAGACACTAATCTTTCAGGTGTGGTTGAATCTGACACACTCAGCTGCTAATACTTGAGAATATTCTTTCGCTTCTCCTTGGCGAACCAACAAATTTGGGTTGAATACTCTACCCTCGAAAACTGCTGCGATCCCATACGCTTGTGGGTCATCAAGGCTTTTTTCTGGCGCCGTTCCCGGGGAAGCACAATTATATTCTGTGAGTCACTTGGGATTTTTGTCTGCTGATCACTATGAGGAATCCAAAAGATCCAAGAACTAAAATCTTGCCTTCCACTACGAGGAGAGGTAAGGAATTGCCATCTAGCTATGCACTTGATTCACCTTCAGTTTTGAGTAAGTTTGCGACATCGCCTCCTGCTAGAAATCTTGATATGTCGCCTGTGCTTGATGATGCTACTTCTGCTGCCCATGATGCCATGCTTGATACTATGCCTGATGATGCCATGCTTGATACTATGCCTGATGATGCTATGCTTGATACTATGCTTGATGATGCTATGCTTGATACTATGCATGATGATGCTATGCTTGATACTATGCCTGATGATGCTATGCTTGATACTATGCCTGATGATGCTATGCTTGATACTATGCCTGATGATGCTATGCTTGATACCATGCGTGATGATACTATGCTTGATACTGCTTTGCCACTAGGTGCCCTTGATGCACATATTGCTAGAGTTGCTGCTACATGTGATGATACTTCTGAGACTGTTGATACTATTGAAGTAGAACTTGCTACTATGCCTGAATTGCCTGTTATGCATGATACGCGCTATGTTATGGAGGGAGAGATAGCTGAGGATTTTCTTGCGTGTAAGGATAGCTATGATGTTGAGAAACTTCTGCGCAAGTGGAAAGAAAAATCTCTGAACGCTAGGAAGAAATACAACCCGAAGTTTGCCACTTCGCCTATCTTTGTGACCGATAAGGATTATGAATTCTCTGTCGACCCTGAGTTAATCACTCTGGTCGAATCTGATCCTTTTCACGGTTATGAGTCTGAAACGGTTGTATCCCATCTTACCAAACTGCACGATATAGCCACCCTATTCACTAGTGAGGAAAAGATCTGCCACTACTATATCCTCAAGTTGTTTCCTTTCTCGCTAAAGGATGATGCTAAGACCTGGTTCACTTCTCTTGCTCCTGGTTGTGTGCGTAGCCCCCAGGATATGGTCTACTACTTCTCTGAAAAATATTTCCCTGCCCATAAGAAGCAAGCTGCCTTGCAGGAAATATACAACTTTGCTCAAGCTTAAGAAGAGAGTCTCCCACAAGCTTGGGGGAGGCTTATCTAGCTACTGAATGCTTTGCCTGATCACCCTCTTGAGAAGAATGAAATACTTGATATCTTCTATAATGGACTTACCGATGGTTCCAAAGACCATCTAGATAGTTGTGCCGGTAGTGTTTTTAGGGAACGAACCATAGAACAAGCTGAGATTCTATTGAATAACATCTTGTGCAATGAGAATGCTTGGACTATTCCCAAACCACCTCCTAAGCCAACTCCGAAGAAAAGAGGTATTCTATTCCTCAGTCCTGAAGATATGCAAGAAGCCAAGAAATCTATGCGAGAGAAAGGCATTAAATCTGAAGATGTCAAAAATCTACCACCTATCAAAGAGATACATGGTCTCGATAACCCGATACAGGTAGTAGAAGTAAATTCTCTGCGTAGGTTTGATGAGAGTGATATTCCTTTTGATAAACCTGCTAGCCTATGCCTGGGTGAATTTGATAACTTCGTTGCCAAACAACAGAGTTTCAATGATTATGTTAGCAGACAATTGGAACAGAATGCTCGTATGCTTAGTCATTTAAGTGCTTGTGTGGACAGAAATGTCAATGATCTTAAACTTCTGAGTAAACATGCCTCTATGGTTACTACTCAGGTACTTAAAGCTCAGAATGACTTGCTCAATGAGTTGAATGACAATTCTGTCAGAGTCGTCACTAGAGGCGGTAGAATGACCCAGGAACCTTTGTATCCTGAGGGTCATCCGTAGAGAATTGAATAAGATTCTCAAGGAGTTAGCACTAATGCACCTAGTCATCCTAGAAATAAGAAGAAAGATCATAGGAACCTGCACGCTAGCAACCCTGTTGCTGCTACACCTGAGAGTCCAAACGATGCCTCTGTCTCTGATGATGAAACACAATCTGGTGATGAACATGAGCCTAATGATAATATCAATAGTGATGTTCATATTGATGCTCAACCTAGCAATAAAAATGATGTGGAGATTGAACCTATTGATCTTGATAACCTACAGCCTAAGACTAAGAGATACGATAGGAATGACTTTGCTGCTAGGAAGCATGGTAAAGAAAGGGAACCATGGGTTCAGAAACCTATGCCCTTTCCTCCCAAACCATCCAAGAAAAAGGATGATGAGGATTTTGAGAGATTCGTTGAGATGATCAGACCTGTCTTTCTGCAAACGTGTTTGACGGATATGCTCAAAATGTCTCTGTATGCTAAGTACATGAAAGATATTGTGACTAATAAGAGGAGGATACCTGAGATTGAGATTTTCACCATGCTCGCTAACTATACCTTCAAGGGTGGAACTCCCAAGAAACTAGGTGATCCCGGTGTGCCCACTATACCTTGCTCCATTAAAGGCAATTATGTTAGAACTGCGTTATGCGATCTTGGAGCCAGTGTTAGTGTTATGCCTCTCTCTCTTTATCATAGACTTGAACTGGATAAGTTGACACCCACTGAAATCTCTCCGCAAATGGCCAACAAATCAACGGCTTTCCCTATCGACATTTGCGAGGATGTGTCTGTTGTGGTTGCTAACACCACTATCTTAACAAACTCTATTATCTTGGATATTCCCGAGGACAATGCCATGGCTGTCATCCTTGGAAGACCCTTTTTAAACACTGCAGGGGCTGTTATAGATTGCAACAAAGGCAATGTCACTTTCCATGTCAACGGTAATGAGCACACGGTGCACTTTCGAAGAAACAATATCGAGTACATTGCATCAATGCTATCGAAAAAACTTCATCGATTCTTATTGGGAGCTTTGAATGCCCTATTTCTCGTGTCAAGATGAAGTATGATTTGCTTGTTGGGGAGATTCAAATCCCCATTGGGGTGACCTAGTGACTATTCTAAAATTCTTCATTCTCTTTTGCGATTCGAAACGTTTTGTTGAGGGGATTTGATCAATCCCATTGACGGATTTCTTTCGATGACCATGAGATGGATGAATCAAGGAGTCACAAACCTCTGTTCCAAGCTTTCACTTTAGGTTGCTTAGAAGAAAAATGATAGATTTAGTTTAGTTTTCCCTGTTTTCTGTTTTAGCGTCCTGTAGAAAAGTACCCCGAAAATAAAAGTTCTCCGAACGTCCAGAAAATCCAGTATGATTTTTTCTGGAATTTTTGAAAAATTCTGAGATAAAGAGTTTGTCTGGGGGCCACACCAGTGGGCCACAAGCCCTAGGGGCGCGGGAATCCCCCTGGTCGCGCCACCCAGGCTTGTGGGGCCCCACATGCACCCCCTCCACTCATTCTTGCTCTCATCTGGTTCTCTTACCTCCAGAAAAAAATCGTTTCGCAGCTCAAAACCGTGGTCTTACTCCTCTTGCTGGGATTTTCGATCTCTTTGCTCAAATCACCATTCTCCTAACTGTTTTGGGGAAATCAGTCCTTGGTAAGTGACTCCTCCATTGGTCCAATTAGTTTTTTCGCTAGTGCCTTATACTCGGTGTATTTTTGCTGCCTTGGTTACCATGTTCTTGAGCTTTGCATGCTAATTTTAGCTGGTCCCAAGTAGTTTTGATACGTAATATGGCCTCTAGGCACTTTTGGGAGTAGACCAACTTAGGCCAAAAGCCTAAGCTTGGGGGAGTACATGTTCTCACCGACTTTACATTCTTGCTTATGCTTTCACTTTGTTAGCCGGTGTTCACACTTTGCCACTGTATCGTCCATGCTAGTTTATTTTCTTTTTCTCGTTTTCTTTTCGTGTGTCTGTCTAGTTTGAAAAAAAACAAAAACATTTTCTTTTTCTTCTTTTGTTTGTTGGGAGCTTTCCCGTGTAGATAGTTTTCTTTTTCTTTGGGTCACGGTAGAAGATCATGGTTACAATGTTTAGTGGCTCTTGCATGCACACCTGTTTAGCTTTCAAAGAGCCATATTACTTTGTCTTCTCCTTTCTCTTTGCCTGCAGATTCTAGCTTTAGTCCAATGCACGAGCACTCTTATTATTGTTCACATCATTCGGTCGTGCAAGTGAAAGGCAATAATGACGATATATGATGAAATGACTGAGCCTGGAAAAGCTGGTATGAACTCGATCTATTTTGTTTTTGTAAATATGACTAGCTCATTGTTCCTAGTTCAGCTTTGTTGTGAGGGAAACATGTTTGCAATGACAACTTAGAGATCGTAGTTGCTTATGCCATGCTTACTTAGCTAGGAGCTTATAATGGTTTGTCTTGGTTGCCCACATGAATGTTGAGATGACTGTGTTGTAGTATGATAGGATGGTATCCTCCTTTGAATGTTTCAAGTTGCTTGACTTGGCACATGTTCACGCATGTAGTTGAAACAAAATCAACATAGCCTCTATGATGTTCATGTTCATGGTGACTTGTGTCCTACTCATGCTTGCACTCAATGTTAGTTACTCTCAATGCATTTTGATGACCGTTGTCGCTCTCTAGTTGGTCACTTCCCAGTCTTTTGCTAGCCTTCACTTGTACTAAGCGGGAATACTGCTTGTGCATCCACTTCCATAAACCCAAAGTTGTTCTAGATGAGTCCACCATTCCTACCTATGTGCGGTATCTACGTGCCGTTCCAAGTAAATTTGCATGTGCCACTCTCTAAATCTTCATGAAATAATCTATTTTGCATGCCCGAACCGCTCATGTGGTGACAGGGGGCTATTGGTATCTTCCATGCTAGGCGTGTTATCCTCGATATGTGTTTATTCACTATCATTCACGAGAAAGGGGCCGGTAATTGGAATTACCAGTTCCATACTCAAATCGAAAAGATAATTGCAAACAAAACTCCCCCAGGATTGATGTTGGATGGACGGTACCCGAGGATTTGGCTAGCCGTGGAGTGTGATTGATTGGTGGTGGGGGAGTCAAAACTTTACTTTTCTGTTTGGGAACCGCCTATAGCATGTGTAGCGTGGAAGATGTTGAGAACTCTTAGTCATTGCGTTGACAATGAAAGCATGCCACCCAAAATTATTATCTCTGTTTTCAAAAGCATGAGCTCTGGCACCTCTGCAAATCAATGCCTCCCTCTGCGAAGGGCTTGTCTATTTATGTTCCTGTTGAGTCATCCTCCTCTTACAAAAGCACCAATTAGAGAGCACCTGTGTCATTTTTATGCTTTGCTTTTAACTGTGTTGAGTATGACTGTGATTGGATCTTCATTGCCATGAATTACAATGTTTACTCAGCCCTTGGTCTTTGAAGGTGCTCTGCATTTATGTTTTGCGGTCTCAGAAAGAGCTAGCGAGACACCATCTGTTCGTTCTGCTTCATGTTGTTTTGATCGAAGTGTTGACATTTGAGGCTTATTATTATTTGCTCGCTAGTTGATTATGCCATAGATATGAGTTTACCGTGAGACCTAGATGTCATTTGCTTATGTAGTTTGCTTGTGATCTTGCTGAAACTGTGGTTATGATTTAGACATAGTTGCAACAACAAGATCAAACAGAGTTCGTCAAAGTTTTTATTTTGTCTCTTTCAGTTTGTCAACTGAATTGCTTGAGGACAAGCAAGGCTTTAAGATTGGGGGAGTTGATACGTCTCTGTCGTATCTACTTTTCCGATCTCTTTTGCCCATGATTTGGACTCCAATTTGCATGATTTGAATGGAACTAACCCGGACTGACGCTGTTTTCAGCAGAATTGCCATGGTGTTGTTTTTGTGCAGAAATAAAAGTTCTCGGAATGACCTGAAAATTTACGGAGATTTTTTCTAGAATAAAATAAAAATACCTGCGCAAAGATCCACCGGAGGGGGCATGCCAGTGGGCCACAAGCCCACAGGCCGCGGCCACCACCCTCGGTCGCGCCGTGGAGGCTTGTGGGGCCCACGTGGCACCATCGCCCCCAAACTCAACTCTATATCTTCGGTTTCGCCTGGAAAAAAAATCAGAGAGAAGGTTTCATCGCGTTTTGCGATACGGAGGTACCGCCACATCCTGTTCTTCATTTGGAGGGCAGATCTGGAGTCCGTTTCGGGCTCCGAAGAGGGGAAATCGTCGCCATCGTCATCATCAACCTTTCTCCATCGACAATTCCATGATGCTCTTCATCGTTCGTGAGTAATCTCATCGTAGGCATGCTGGACGGTGATGAGTTGGATGAGATCTATCATGTAATCGAGTTAGTTCTTAACGGGGATTGATCCCTAGTATCCACTATGTTCTAGATTGATGTTGCTACTACTTGCCTATTCTTAATGCTTGTCACTAGGGCCCGAGTGCCATGATTTCAGATCTGAACCTATTATGTTGTCGCCAATATATGTGTGTTTTAGATCCAATCTTGCAAGTTGTAGTCACCTACTATGTGTTATGACCCGGCAAACCCGGAGTGACAATAGCCGGAACCAGTCCGGGAGATGACCATAGTATGAGGAGTTCATGTATTCACCGCATGTTATTTATTAAAAGGAGAACTTTAATATCCCGTAGTTTCCATTAGGACCCCGCTGCCACGGGAGGGATGGACAATAGATGACATGTAAGTTCTTTTCCCTATGCACGTATGACTACATACGGAATATATGCCTACATTAGATTGATGAACGGGAGCTAGTCACATATCTCTCCGTGTTATAGTTGTTACATGATGAATCACGTCCGTCATACTCATCCATCACCGATCCACTGCCTACGAGTCTTTTACTACTGGTCCTCGCTACGTTACTTTTTCTAGGCTTGTCCCTTGCTACAGAAGGGTTTGGGCCACTTTGCTGCTACTGTTGCTACTGTTGTCACTTTGTTGCTGCTGCTACTTATGTTCCCTGCTACTTTTCCGACATTGTTGTCGGGGACAAATAGTTGCTCGTCAACGTACCTTTTTCTGGCGCCATTGATACAACAGTTAGGAGTAGTCTGCCGTCAACAGATCGTTTCAGGCAACGTTGCTATCATACTTCTTTGCTACTGATACTTTGCTTGCAGACACTAATCTTTCAGGTGTGGTTGAATCTGACACACTCAGCTGCTAATACTTGAGAATATTCTTTCGCTTCTCCTTGGCGAACCAACAAATTTGGGTTGAATACTCTACCCTCGAAAACTGCTGCGATCCCATACGCTTGTGGGTCATCATGCTATTATGAAGCACAAGTGTGCAAAAAGATAGTAGCATTGTCCCTTCTCTCTTTTTTCTCTTTTTTTATTTGGGCTCTTGGGCCTCTCTCTTTTTTTGTCTTTTTTTATTTGGGCTCTTTGGCCTCTTTTTTTTATTTCCTCACATGGGACAATGCTCTAATAATGATGATCATCACACTTTTATTTACTCATAGCTCAAAGCTTAGAACGATGATGACTCTATAGGAAATGCCTCCGGTAGTGTATCGGGATGTGCAATGATCTAGCTTACGATCATGCAATGGGAATATGAGAGTGACGACTCAAGTCATGAGACGGAACGGTGGGAGTTGCATGGCAATATATCTTGGAATGGCTATGAAATGCCATAGTAGGTAGGTATGGTGGCTGTTTTGAGGAAGGCATATGGTGGGTTTGTGCACCGGCGAAAGTTGTGCGGCACTAGAGAGGCTAGCAATGGTGGAAGGTGAAAGTGCATCTATACCATGGACTCACATTAGTCATACTTGTTGCGAAAGTTTTTATTAGTAATCGAAACAAAGTGCTAAACGCATACTCCTAGGGGAAGGGTTGGGAGGTATTAACCATCGCGCGATCCCGACCTCAACACAAAGGATGACAATCAATAGATAAATTATGCTCCGACTTCCTAACATAGCGGTTCACCATACGTGCATGCTACGGGAATCACTAACTTCAACACAAGTATTTCTAGATTCACAACACCCTACTAACATAACTCTTAATATTACCAAATCCACGTCTCAAAACTAACTGAGAGGAATCAAGACTTCTCTTTCTACTCAATGCACATGAAGATGGAGGTTTTTGTATCCTCTTTGGGTACCTATCACCTTTGGGACTACTTTCATAGCATAAGCCAACTACCAAGTCACGCGCCGCCGTGCTCTAAAAGATCTAAGTGAAGCACACAGAGCAAAAGTATCTAGCTCAGAAGATATAAGTGAAGCACGATGAGCATTCTAGCAAAATCATGATGAGTGCATGTCTCTCTCTAATGGTGTGCAGCAAGGATGATTGTGACACAATAAAAATAAAAGACTCCTACGATACAAGACGCTTCAAGCAAAACACATATCATGTGGTGAATAAAAATATAGCTCCAAGTAATGTTACCGATGGATTGAAGACGAAAGAGGGGATGCCTTCCCGGGGCATCCCCAAGCTTAGGCTTTTTGGTGTCCTTGAATTTGGATTGGGATGCCTTGGGCATCCCCAAGCTTGAGCTATTCAGACTCCTTATCTCTTTGTCCATGAGAACATCACCCAAAACTTGAAAACTTCACAACACAAAACTTAAACAGAAACTCGTGATATCATTAGCACAAGAAAACAAACTACCACCTCTTTAGGTACTGTAGAAATCTTTATTTCTATTTATATTGGTGTTAGATTACTGTATTCTCACTTTTCCATGGCTAGTACCCCCCCCCCCCGATACTATCCATAGGTTCATCAAAACAAGCAACCAACTCAAGAAAAACAGACCAGTCTGTAGCAATCTGCATACTTCGTATACTTCTGGTACCTCAAAAATTCTGAAAAATTACGACTTCCTGGGCAAAAGGCATATAAACCAGCAGCAGAAAGAATCAACTCAAAATCTCTTTCTGAATAAAAATGAAAAATAATCTCGTGAGCAAAAAGTTTCTGTCTTTTTCCAGCAGGATCAAACAACCATCACCAAGACTAGTCATAAAGGTTTTGCTTGGCTCAAACACAAAAAGAAACACAAAAGACACAATCATAACAGAATTATGATAGTGTGGATACAACAAAACAGAAATAAAAAGAAATAAATTGATTGGGTTGCCTCCCAACAAGCGTTATTGTTTAACGCCCTTAGCTAGGCATAAGGCGATAGAATCACGTATCGTCGTCTTTGGTGCTCAAACCATAAGTAGCCATCATCATGGATTCATAAGGCAATCTTATTTTATTTCTAGGAAAGTTCTCCATGCCCTTCTTTAAAGGAAATTGAAATATAATATTCCCTTCCTTCATATCGATGATAGCATCGATAGTCCTTAGTTAAGGTCTACCAAGAATAATAGGGCATGTAGGATTGCAATCAATGTCAAGCACAATGAAATCCACAGGTACATAGTTCCTATTTGCAATAATAAGAACATCATTGATCCTTCCCATGGGTTTCTTGGCAGTAGAATTCGCAAGATGCAAATTAAGAGAACACTCTTCAATCTCATTAAAACCCAGAACAACACATGAAGACTTTGGAATCGCGGAAACACTAGCACCCAAATCACACAAAGCATTGCATTCATAGTTTTTGATTTTGATTTTGATAGTAGGTTCCCACTCATCATGAAGCTATCTAGGAATAGAGACTTCCAATTCAAGTTTCTCTTCAAGAGATTTTATCATGGCTTCGACGATATGATCGGTAAAGGCCTTGTTTTGGCTATAAGCGTGTGGAGAGTTTAGCATGGATTGCATGAAGGAAATGCATTCAATCAAGGAGCAACTATCATAATTGAATTCCTTGAAATCCAAAGTAGTAACTTCATTACTACTCAAAGTTTTAATGTCTTCTACTCCACTTTCAATGCTTTTAGCATCAAGATAGATGGACTCCGAATCATTGGGGCGTTTTTCAACCAAAGTGGATTCATTTCCAGCCCCATCATCATTAGGTTTGACACAAGAAAACAAAGATTCAATGGGATTCACACCAAGCACTTTAAGATCTTCGTGATTCTTATCACGAGAACATGCCTTTTTAAGCCATTCATGTCTAGCACGAATTTAGGAGGTTCTTTCTTTGCTCTCACTCATGGAAACACGCATAGCTTCAAAGTTTCATCCATATTGATCTTGGGAGGACCACATCTCACTTTCAAAGCATCAATATCACTAGACATTCTATCAACGCTCTTAGCCAAATCGTCAATTTTGAGTAGTTTTTTCTCTATGGACGCATTGAAAATCTTTTGCGAGTTGACAAACTCTTTGATATTACTCTCTAGATCAGAGGGTAATCTATTCTAATTTCCATGAGTATTGTTATAGGAGTTGCCAAAGTTATTAGAGGAGTTACTAGGAAAAGGCCTAGGAACATAGTTTCCTCTAAAAGCATTATTGTTGCCAAAATTATTCCTACTAACAAAATTAATGTCCAAGCTAGCGTTGCTACTCTCAATCAAGGAAGACAAGGTCATATCATTAGGATCTAAAGGAGCACTTCTACTAGCAACCAAATTCAATAACTCATCCATCTTAGCGTTGAACGAGTTAATTTCTTCTATAGCGTGTACCTTCTTACTAGTAGGTGACCTTTCAGTGTGCCACTGAGAGTAGTTCATCATGATATTGTCTAGGAGTTTCTTGGCTTCTCCTAACGTGATTTTTATGAACGTTCCACCTCAGGCAGAGTCCAAGATATTTCTAGAAGCGAAATTCAAGCCAGCGTAGAAGATTTGTATAATCATCCAAAGACTCAAGCCATGAGCAGGACATTTTCTAATCATCAATTTCATTCTCTCCCAAGATAGTGCAACATGTTCATGATCAAGTTCCTTAAAATTTATGATATCATTACAGAGAGAGATAATCTTAGCCGGCGGATAATACTTGAATATATAAGCATCTTTGCACTTATCCCAAGAATCGATACTTTTTTTGGGCAAAGACAAAAACCAAGTTTTTGCTCGATCTTGCAACGAGAAAGGAAAAATATTCAATTTAATCACATCATTATCCACATCTTTCTTCTTTTGCATATCGCAAATCTCTATGAAGGTATTAAGATGGGATGCGGCATCTTTACTAGGAATGCCGAAAAATTGATCTTTCATAACAAGATTCAGCAAAGTGGCATTGATTTCGTATGACTCTGCACTAGTGGCGGGAGCAATCGGAGTACTAACAAAATCATTATTATTAGTATTCAAGAAGTCACAAAGTTTGGTGCTTTCGGTCATGGTGACTTCAGCAAGCAACCAAGCACACAAGCGAACAAAAGGCAAGCGAGAGAAAAGGGCAAACAAAAAAGGCAAATATTTTTTTGTAAATTTTTGTTTTTCAGAAGTGGGGGATGCTTCCAGTTGCTCAACAATTAGCAATTGTCTTGCAATGGCCCACCAGCGTGTGGGATCGCGGCAGTTTTCGAGGGTAGAGTATTCAACCCAAATTTGTTGGTTCGACACGATGGGAGTGAAAGGATATTCTCCAGTATTAGCAGTTGAGTTGTCAGCTCAACCACACCTGAAAGATTAGTATCTACAAGTAGGAACTAAGCAGCAAAGGTAGTATGATAGCAACGATGCTAGGAAAGAATCTGTTGACGGCAGATTATTCCTAACTGAAGTATCAATGGCGCGAGAAAAGTATTGTAGCAGGTAGCAGCAGAGTAACGAGTAACAGCAGTAGCAAGGAACAACAACAGTGACAGCAGTAGCAAGTAGCAACAGTAGCAAGTAACAGTAGCAGCAAGTGACAGTAGTAGCATCAGTAGTGGCAGCAGAAGCAGGACAAAGCAAGTAACAGTAGCAGCAACAGTAGTAACAGCAGCAGAGCAAAGCAAGTAACAGCAGCAGCAAGTAACAATGGCAGTGGGACAAACTCGTAGGCAATGGATCGGTGATTTGTTGGATGACATTCATCATGCAACAGTTATAACACGGAGAGATATGTGGCTAGCTCCCATTCATCAATGTGATGTAGGCATGCATTCCGTGTGTAGTCATACGTGCTTAGGGAAAAGAACTTGCATGACATCTATTGTCCATACCTCCCGTGGCAGCGGGGTCAAATGGATACTACGGGATATTAAGGTTCTCCTTTTAATAAAGAACCGGACCAACGCATTAGCACTTGGTGAACACATGAACTCCTCAAACTATGGTCATCACCGGGAGTGGTTCCGGTTATTGTCACTCCGGGGTTGCCGGATCATAACACATAGTAGATTACTACAACTTGCAAGATCGGATCTAAAACACACATATGTTGGTGACAACATAATAATTTCAGATCTGAATTCATGGCACTCGGGTCCTAGTGACAAGCTATAAGCATGGCAAAGTAGTAGCAACATCAATCTTAGAACATAGTGGATACTAGGGATGAATCCCCATCAAAAATAACTCGATTACATGATAGATCTCATCCTACTCATCACCGCCCAACGAGCCTACGAATAGATTACTCAAGAACGATGAAGAGCTTCATGGAATTGGAGAGGGAAGAAGGTTGATGATGACGATGGCGACGATCTCCTTGATCCGGAGCCCAAAACGGACTCCAGATCTGCCCTCCAGGGCAAGAACGGGATGTGGCGGCGCCTCTGGATCGTGAAACGCGATGAACTCCTCTCTCTTGATTTTTTCCGGGACGAAAGGGAATAAATAGCGCTGGAATTCGGGGCGGTAGAGCCACGTGGGCCCCACAAGCCTGGTAGCCACGGCCAGGGGGGAGGTCCCGCCTACAGGGCTTGTGGCCCACTCGATTACCCCCTCCGGTGGATCTTTGCGCACGTATTTTTCATATTTTCCAGAAATATTCTCCGTAAATTTTTAGGACGTTCCGAGAACTTCCATTTCTGCACAAAAACAACACCATGGCAATTCTGCTGAAAACAGCGTCAGTCCGGGTTAGTTCCATTCAAATCATGCAAATTAGAGTCCGAAACAAGGGCAAAAGAGTTTGGAAAAGTAGATACGATGGACACGTATCAACTCCCCCAAGCTTAAAACCTTGCTTGTCCTCAAGCAATTCAGTTGTTAAACTGAAAGAGAAAGAAAAACTTTGACAAACTCTGTTTGATCTTGTTGTTGCAACTATGTCTAACTCATAACCAGAATTTCAGCAAGATCACAAGTTAACCATATAAGCAAGTGACACAAAGGTATCACGGTAAACTAATATCAATGGCATAATCAGCTAGCGAGAAAATAATAATGAGTTTCAGATACCAACAATTCAATCAAAATAAGCATGAAGCAATATGAATAGGTGGTATCTCGCTAGCTCTTTCTGAGACCGCAAAACATAAAGGCAGAGCACTTTCAAAGATCAAGGGCTGACTAAACATTGTAATTCATAGCAACGAAGATCCAGTCATAGTCATACTCAATATCAATCAAAAGCAAAGCATAAAAATGGCAGAGGTGCTCTCTAATTGGTGCTTATATAAGAAGAGGATGACTCAACAGGAAAATAAATAGACAGGTCCTTCGCAGAGGGAAGCATTGATTTGCAGAGGTGCCAGAGCTCAAGCTTTGAAAAGAGAGATAATAATTTTGGGTGGCATGCTTTCATTGTCAACGCAATGACCAAGAGTTCTCAACATCTTCCATGCTACTCATGCTATAAGCGGTTCCCAAACAGAAAAGTAAAGTTTTAACCCCCCACCACCAATCAATCACACTCCACGGCTAGCCGAATCCTCGGGTACCGTCCATACTAACATCAATCCGGGGGGAGTCTTGTTTTACAGTTATGTTTTCGATTTAAGCGTGGAACTGGGCATTGCAATTACCGGCCCCTTTCTCGTGAATGATAGTGAATAAACACATGTCGAGGATAACACGCCTAACATGGAAGATACCAATAGCCCCCTGTCACCACATGAGCGGTTCGGGCATGCAAAATAGATTATTTCTTGAAGGTTTAGAGAATGGCACATGCAAATTTACTTGGAACGGCAGGTAGATACCGCAAATAGGTAGGTATGGTGGACTCTCATGGAAAAACTTTTGGGTTTATGGAAGTGAATGCACAAGCAGTATTCCGCTTAGTACAAGTGAAGGCTAGCAAAAGACTGGGAAGCGACCAACTAGAGAGCGACAACAGTCATCAAGATGCAATGAGTTTGACTAACATTGAGTGCAAGCATGAGCATGATATAAATCACCATGAACACGAACATCATAGAGGCTATGTTGATTTTGTTTCAACTACATGCATGAACATGCGCCAAGTCAAGCCACTTGAATCATTCAAAGGAGAATACCATCCTATCATACTACATCATAGTCATCTCAAAATCTATGTTGGCATTCAAGACAAACCATTATAAGCTCCTAACTAATTAAGCATGGCATCAGAAACTATGATCTCTAAGTTGTCATTGCAAACATGGTTCTCTCTCAACAAAGCTGAATCTGGGACGACAAGCTAGTCATATTTACAAAAACAAAATAGATAGATTTCATACCAGCTTTTCCAGTCTCAGTCACTTCATCATATATCATCATTAGTGCCTTTCACTTGCACGATCGAACAATGTGAACAATAATAAGAGTGCTCGTGCATTGGACTAAGCTGAATCTGCACGCAAACACAAAGGAGAAGACAAAGTAATATGGCTCTTTAACAAATGAACTGGTATGCATGCGAGAGCCACTAAACATTGTAACCATGGTCTTCTACCTCGACTCAAAGAAAAAGAAAACTATTTACACGGGAAAGCTCCCAACAAGCAAAAGAAGAAAGGAAAATCTTTTTGGATTTTCTCAAAAGGACACAAAACAAGAAAACAAGAAAACAAAAATAAACTAGCATGGATAATACAGTGGCAAAGTGTAAACACCGACTAACAAAGTGAAAGCATAAGCATGAATGTAAAGTTGGTGCAAACACGTACTCCCCCAAGCTTAGGCTTTTGGCCTAGCTTGGTCTACTCCCAAGGCTGGTCCGGGTGATACCCAAAATCATAATGTGGGTTGTACGGGAGCGTTGCAGCCACTGCATGAACAGCTGCTTCGCGGAGACGAGAAGTCTCAGCCTTCCTCTCATACTCCTCTGCTTCTCCAATGGTTATGTAATATCTTCGTTTAACCTGAAAGTCAAAGGAGGCAGGAGCAGGAAGCGTAATATGAAAAGCACGTTGCCGGTTAAATACTAACCGGTAAACTGGGGATTCCTCATCCCTCTTGAGAAACTGATAGCGTGTCAGAGCGACACGGTCAAGGTAGGTTGTACGGAGAGGGGGATCTCCTGAGCGGATGGGTACTCCAAGAAAATTTGCTAAGCGCGTAGCATAAACCCCACCAAAGAAATCCCCATTAATGGCATTATTATTCAGCCTCCTTGCTATTATAGCTTCCATGTTGAAGCTCATGTCACCTGTTACTGCGATCTTAAGGATACTAAGGTCGAATGCACATAGGTGACAATGTTACACCTTGCCGTTAATGCATCTACCTATGAAGAGGGCAAAGAAGTGCAAGGCAGGGAAATGAATGCTTCCTATGGTAGCTTGCTTGATGTCACTAGTTTCTCCAACAGTTATACTAGAGACAAAATCTCTAACCGAAGACTTAGCAGGATCATTAAGACTACCCCCATCGGGTATGTTGCAAATCCTATTGAAATCCTCCAAATCCATGGTGTGGGATTTATCATACAAATCAAACAGTATGGATGAGTCACGGCCAACTGAAAATTTAAATCTACGCACGAAAGAGGCAGTGAGCATAGCATACTGTTCACATTTATCTGAGAGGAATTCTTCTAACCCGGCATTGCGGACAAGTGTATCAAACTCATCCTTGAAGCCTGCTTCGATCATGAACTCATCGGAAGTCCATTCACATGGTTGTACCGGTGCGTCCCTTAGTTGATAAGGATCGGGCTCCCGAATAGAAAGACGGGGACCCTTCTTACTTGAGGAACCACCATGAAACTTCCTCCTGAACATAATTTCTTTTTGCTGAAATTTTTGAAGTTCAAGAGAAAAGTGAATAAAGACCAACCACGCCTTGTAGGAACTACTCCTACTAGTGTCTAGAGACCGTATCATGCGCTAAAACTACTTGGGACCAGCTAAAATCAACTTTTATAGCTCAAGAACAGGGTCACCAAGATAGCAAGAATTTACTAAGGATAAAGCACTAGAGCAAAAACTAATTGGACCAATGGAGGAGTCACTTACCAAGGAGTAATTTCCCCAAAACAGTTCGGAGAATGGTGCTTTGAGCAAGGAGATTGAAAATCACAGCCAAATGAGCAAGAACACGGGATTGAGCTGCGAAACGATTTTTTCTGGAGGTAGAAGAAGAGGATGGGAGCTGGAATGAGTTTAGGGGGTCCCTGTGGGCCCCACAAGCTTGGTAGCCGTGGCCAGGGGGAGGTCGCGGCTACAGGGCTTGTGGCCCATTGGTGTGGCCCCCATGCCAGCTCTCAGTCCTAGTATTTTTCAAAAAATCCAGAAAAAATCATATTTGATTTTCAGGACCATGGGAGAACTTTTATTTTCGGGGTACTTTTCTCCGGGACGCTAAAACAGAAAACGGGAAAAACTAAACTAAATCTATCATTTTTCTTCTAAGCAACAGAAAGTGAAAGCTTAAAACAGAGGTATGTGACTCTTTGATTCATCCATTTCATGGTCATCGAAAGAAATCCGTCAATGGGGTTGATCAAATCCCCTCGACAAAACCTTTTTGAATCGCAAAAGAAAATGGAGAATTGTCGAATAGCCACTAAGTCACCTCAATAGGGACATGAATCTCCCCCAACAAGCAAATCATACTTCATCTTAACATGAGGAATAGGGCATTCAAAGCTCCCAATAAGAATCGATGAAGTTTTTTCGATAGCATTGATGCAATGTACTTGATATCGTTTCTTCGGAAAGTGCAATGTATGCTCATTACCGTTGACATGGAAGGTGACATTGCCTTTGCTGCAATCTATAACAGCCCTTGCTGTGTTTAAGAATGGTCTTCCAAGAATGGTCGCCATGGCATCATCCTCAGGAATATCCAGGATAAGAAAGTCCGTTAAGATAGTAACGTTGGCTACCACAACAGGCACATCCTCGCAAATGCCGACAGGGAAAGCAGTTGATTTGTCGGCCATTTGCAGAGAAATTTCAGTGGGTGTCAACGTATCCAGTTCAAGTCTACGATAAAGAGAGAGAGGCATAACACTAACACCGGCTCCAAGGTCACATAAGGCAGTTCTTACGTAGTTTCCTTTAATGGAGCAAGGTATAGTGGGCACTCCGCGATCACCAAGTTTCTTAGGAGTTCCACCTTTGAAAGTGTAATTGGCGAACATGGTGGAGATCTCAAGATCTGGTATCTTCCGTTTATTAGTCACGATATCTTTCATGTACTTGGCATATGGAGACATTTTGAGCATATCAATTAACCGCATCTGCAGAAAGACGGGTCTCAACATTTCAATAAAGCGCTCAAAATCCTCATCATCCTTTTTCTTGGATGGCTTAGGAGGAAAGGGCATGGGTCTCTAAACCCATGTGTTAGAGCATATATCTCCATATGTGGTTTTGGTAATTGATGACAATTCCTATGGACTAATGGTTGCCTTAAGTTATATTTATAGGGTTTGTCCATAGGCACTTCTTGAAGTCCATCTGTTGGGTTCAAGGAGTTTATATGATGACTAAGGTGGTATTCAAGGTATTATCCAAAGAATGGTCATAGAGACACAAGGTTGCTCAAGATCGTTAGACAAAGAGTAAATCAAGATGATCAACACACAAAGTGTACAAGATGTACCGAGAGGGATCAAGTGATCCCATGGTAAGGTAAGCATTGTCCATTATGTATTTGTGTACTAACCCATGGTCTTCGTGAGAGTTCTATGTGGGGGTTAGGTGTGCTTCCATGGGCTTGCGTCAAAAGGAAGATCTCATACAACCCATGAAGGATGACGTCAAGTGGTGATCGTCATCAAGATTGTGGTGTGCAAGTTCAAGTGGATCAACATGATTATATCATGCTTGATGCTTGCCGTCCATTGTGGTGGCAATGGACTTGTGAAGATATGATGAAGAGCGGCTCACCCATAGTGTGTATGGGGGAGCAATCAACTAGTCTTCATCAAGCCAACACAATCAAGAAAGGTGGTCCATCTTGAGGAAGCCAAGATCATCGTCATCTAGCTCAATAGGACGAGGTGCAAGGTATAGGTTTGCCCTTGATAGGTTTTCTATTTTAGGATAGATTGTCGTACTGTCAAGGGGGGCTCTCAAGTGAGTAGCTTGATCGTATCGTTCATTGAGAGCTCAAACCATTTGCATCCTTGCATCATACTTATTGGTTCTTGTTTGGTGTTTACCTTTGTGTGTTTTAGAGCTTATGTTCATCTTCCTGACAAGCTCGAGTTCATCGAAAACGGAGTCCATATGCATCTTCTATGATGTTTTCGATGTTGGGAGTTTTTACCGGTCTTATTCCAAGAAGGGTTCTCACCATTTTCTTATGGGACTTTTCTCACTTGCTTCTTATTGATATTTCTATCAAGATTGTGTTAGTCCATGTCGTTAGCTTTCCAACAAACTTGGTTTCGTTGAATTCGGAGTCCGTATGCGAAAGTTACAGCAGTTTCAGTATCCAGCGGTAGTACCGCTCCTCGTGCCAGTGGTAGTACCGCCCCCGGAGAGGTAGTACCGCCCCTGGAGCGATAGTAATTTTTTACTACCGCTCGAGGAGCGGTAGTACCGCTCCGGCGGACTGTTTTTTCAATACTTTTTGGCCTCGGCATGGTTGGTGAACCTACCGAGCGGTAGTACCGCTCCTTGAGCGGTAGTACCGCTCTGTGCGGGCTGTGAGGCTTAACGGTTGGATTTTTCCCCACCTATAAAAGGGGGTCTTCTTCCCCATTGAACCTTATCTCTTTAGCTCGTGTTCTTCCCCCATTGTTAACCTTCTTCGAGCTTGCTAACTCTCAACCCCTCCAATGATTCTTGCTAGTTCTTGAGGGAAAAGAGAGAGGAGATCTAGATCCACATTTCCACCAATCACTTTCTCCTCTAAGTGAGGGGAACCCCTTGGGTCTAGTTCTTGGAGTTCTTCGTGTTCTTCTTTGTTCTTCCTCTCATTTTCCTCCCTAGCATTAGTTGCTTTGGTGGGATTTGGGAGAGAATGACTTGGGCACTCCGTGTGCCCTTGCCATTGCATTAGTTGCATCGTTTGAGTTCTCCACGGTGATACGTGGAAGTGAAGTTTGAGAATCTTATTACCTTTGGTACTTAGTACCCCAGATATTGTTCTTCGTGGATGCTTTGGCGTCCTAGAAGCTTGGTGGTGTCTCGGAGCTCAATCATTGTGGTGTAAAGCTCCGGCAAGCGTCGGGGTCTCCAATTAGGTTGTGGAGATTGCCTCGAGCAATTTGCACGGGTATCGGTGACTGCCCCCAAGGTTTACCATTTGTATGGGTTCGGTGACCGCCCTCAAGGGTCCCTTAGTGGAATCACGGCATCTTGCATTGTGCGAGAGCATGAGGAGATTACGGTGGCCTTAGTGGCATCTTGGGGAGCATTGTGCCTCCACACCGCTCCAACTGAGATTAGCATCCACAAGGGTGTGAACTTCGGGATACATCATCGTCTCCGCGTGCCTCGGTTATCTCTTACCCGAGCCCTTTACTTATGCACTTTACTTTGTGATAGCCATATTGTTTATTGTCATATATCTTGCTATCACTTAGTTGTTTATCTTGCTTAGCATAAGTTGTTGGTGCACATAGGTGAGCCTAGTTTTTGTAGGTTTTGTGCTTGACAAACTAAACGTTAGTTTTATTCCGCATTTGTTCAAGCCTAAACCGTAATTATTTTAAAGAGCCTATTCACCCCCCCCCCTCTAGGCGACATCCACGTCCTTTCAATTGGTATCATAGCTAGGTCTCTCTTTATTAGGTTTAACCACCTAGAGAGTAAGGATGTCGACTAGAGGTTTAGGGTTCAGTGACACTCTTAGTTTCGATGGCACAAATTTTGATGTTTGGGTAATTCGCATGCTTGATCACTTTCAGGTCTTGGACCCAAATTTAGAGCGAATTGTAGATATGGGTTTTTCTCCTCCAAAGGATTCTCAAAATATATCTTTAGAGGATGAGAAAAACTCTTATCTCAATGCTCAAGCTTCTAATATGTTTTTTGATGCTTTGAGCAATGTAGTTATATTTCAACTCATGCCATTCCGGGATGCTCATGAGTTGTGGACAAAGCTTCAAGATAAATATGGTATGTCCAAGATTTGTGGGAATGATTGTTCTCCCTCCACCTCCGGTCGTGTGGTCTTCTCAACTTCATCTACTTCACCTACATGTGGATTGCCACAAGGTAATGATATGGTGAGTAGTGGTGATCATTGCAACGATGATAGTGGGTTTATTGTTGATGATCCTTCATCACTATATTATTGCAATGCTTCATCTTTGGGCATTAACACTTCGAGCACTCTAAATGTTTTACATGCTTGTGTTGATAGTCCTTGCATATCATGTAAAAACTGCTTGACTAAATCTCATGATGATATGCTTCCTATATCTTGTTGCCATGATCAAAATGTATATATTTCCTCAAGTTGTTGTGCTAACAATGTAGAGGAAATTCATCACTCCATGGAAAAATATGTGGCCTTGAATGATGCTTCAAGGGATCCTACATCATCATCTATTGTGACTCACTTTTGCCTTATGGCTAAGGCTTCAAAGGTATCTCCTACTTTGAATCCCAATATATCTCATGATGATGATGTTGATGATAATGGGGATGAGAATAATGATGAAGAGAGTGATAATATTGCATCCTTAAAAATTAAGGGTGAAATGATTTTCAAATCTCTTTATAAGAATAAACTTGCTTGTTCCAACTTCTTGGAAATCATGTCTATTGCCATTGAGGGCAAGAAATACATTGAGGAGTTGGAAGCTCATCTCAAGGAGCATGAGTCAACCATTGAGACAATGGAAGGTCATGAGCGTGAATACGCTAACGAGATCGCGTAGCTATCTCAAGCTCTTTAAAATGAACAAACCACCAAGGAATCTCTTAAGGAAACCTTTGCTATAGAATTATCTAGATTAAAGGAATCCCATGATAGAGCTCTCGAGGTGGCTAATGATTTTAGAACTAAATACGATAAGCTTGAAGTTGCACATGCTAAACTCGTTGAGGACTATGAGCACCTCGAAAATGGCTCAAAGGCTATTAAGAGTTCGCTCATCGAACTCACCGAGTCTCATGCTCAACTTGAAGCTTCATATGCTAATGAGCTTGCCAAGTTGCCTTCTCCTCTTATTGTTAATAATGATGCTTGTGCTACTAATTCTACTTCTTGTAAAGCATCCATTTTAAAGGAGAATGTTGAGCTAAGGGCTCAACTCGAGTTGCTATCTAGCAATTATGGGAAATTGGAAGAAAGTCATGTAATGCTCACAAGCTCTCATGATGATCTTGTAGTATCCCATAATGTGCTAAAATTAGCTCATGAGGCTATTACTACCAAGGTAACATCGAGTGAGCCTCATGTGGACATTAGCACTACTTCTAGTCAAAAAGCTATATTGCCATGTGCTAGTCCTCGTAATTCATCTACTCACAATGTTGCTACATCTTGTGATGAATTACTTTCAATGCCTTGTTGCTCTAATAATGAAGCTTATACTTCCTCTAGTACTTGTGTTGATACTAACCATGTAGAGGAAATCCAAGAGCTCAAGTCCCAAGTCACTTCCTTGAAGAAAGACTTGGAAATGAGTCATGAAGGAATGTCCACACTCAACAATGTCTTGTGTGGACAAAAATCCCCAAATGACAAATATGGACTTGGATTCAACTCCAACAAGAAGAATAAGTCCAAAAGCTTCAAGAAGAAGGGCCAAGAACAAGTCAAGAATTCGGCCAAGATTATTTGCTTCAAGTGCAAAATTGAAGGGCACCATGTTAGATCTTGCCCACTAAAGAATAAGCCCCAAAGTCACAAGCAACAAGGGAAGAGGCCACAAGTGCACTCACATGCTCAACTACAAGTTGAAGAAAGGCCCCTTCCCAAGAAGACCCAAGCCAACACTCCTCATGTTGAGAAATCAATAGGGAAGAAATTAAAGGGTAGATGTTGCTACTTATGTCGTGAGAAGGGTCACTTCGCCTCTTCTTGCACGAGAGGTAATTTATCCAACCCAATCATTATTGATGATATCTATTCACTTGGCAAGGATAATGTTGGCAATGTGTTTGCCAAGTTTGTTGGTACTCAAAGTGGTGTCAAGAAAAGTACCATTTGGGTTGCCAAGCCTATTGTGACTAACCTCTTAGGACCCAACGTGGTTGGGGACCAACAAGCTCAAACTTGATCAATAGGTGTTTGTGGAGGACATTAGATACTTGGATACATAATGAAGAATTAAGGGGTCTTCATCATTCATATTATCTCAAGCCAAGTCATTTGGATTATCGAGTTTCTATCTTATATCCAATGTGCCTCCTTACGGTAACTTGTACTTAAACTATTTACATTGTTAGTTGCTTGCCCCTTTGCATGTTGTGGTTTTGTACCTTGCATGCGTTTGTATATGTTGTGCTTCCCACTTGCCTATCTTGAGTAATCGAGTATGTGTATGTTGGTTTGCATAGCATGTACATGTGAGTCTTGTATTGTGCTTTTTTGCATCTTGTTTGTATCTTTGTTGGCTCTTGTGAGAGATTAATGTATTATCCCATTTTGGGGGAGTGATGTGATTTGCACACCTCACAATCCTATAAATGTGTATACATGGGGAATACCACTTAGTATTGATATTTCAAGATTATCTAGTTTCTATCTGGTATGTCTTACTCATGAGAAATTCAAATTCTATATGGTCCATTAATTATCTCTTGTTGGTTCTAATTTGCCACTTGTTAATATTGTTGGTTTATCACATTATGGGGGAGTAATATGCTATGTGCATATTACAAACCTAGAAAATGTGTACATTTGAGGTGTTGCCACTTAGTGTTGATATTGTAAATTATCTTGTTCCTAGGTGGCATGTTAGCTCTACAAGTATCATTTGCTTGCGTTTTATGGGTAAAGATGATCTTGGATATATTTTTGATCTACCAATGAGTATCACTTCCAAAATACTTCTTGTCCTTGACAATTGGTATTCCCATCATTTTGTAGGAATTGCTAATCGTCTTTACATTGGATTTTGTGTTTCGTTTGTCTTCCTTGCCTCTTGTGGATCTATTTTAACATGTCTAGTGTTTTTATAGATATAGAGAAAGTGATGATCCCATCTTGTGCATTTTGTATTTAAATGCAAATTCTATATAATGCACGTCCCTTGGGGGAGCTATCCTATTTTCTTTAGAACAATCTCTTTATTCACCCATCATAAAATATTTTTATCCCCATCAAGTGTGTGTTGATGGGAGGCAAGTCTTGCTCTTTATGATGCTTTGTGCCATCATGAAAATTTGTCAAGGGTTTGGTTTGTTGGAACCTGGCTCTCTTTTGGAAATTAGATACCTCGTGTTTCTTTTCCTTCAATTGGTATCTTGTTTCATTTTATTTGGCATGAGTCAATGGATATCTCATTCCTTGAGGTATCTTTTAATTGATATCCTTCAAGTGATAGTTTTTCGTTTGGTATCTTATTATCACTTGATACCTTGTCTTATGGTGTCCTATCAACTATGTGTTGAGTTGATTCTTGAAAGCCTTGAGCATTCATATTTACTATATATAGCTTCTTTTGCTTGCTTTCTTTCTTTGACCCAATATATAGGGGAAACTCCACCTTGTCATAAATTGGCTAAAGTGTGCATGAAATTCAAATTCATATCTATATGCACATATGTATGTGGAGTTTGTCCTATGTATTGTTGGTTTTCTAACTCTTTGGTCCCAATGAGTTTGGGCACCGTTTTGTTTGTTTTGTTGTTCCAGGAACAATTGGAGATGCGTTGGATGCTCGGCTCACCTACAAGGAAGGTGTTGAGACCATGTGATTATTGGAGCCAAGTTAGGATGATCAACGAACAACTATCTACTACATAAATCCAATGTTGTCTCGGTAACAAGTATCTATTTCATGCATTCATTTCTTGCAAAGGCCCGAACATGTCTTTTCTTGGCCAGGTTGCATCATGGCATGAATCTCTTGATTCGTTCTTGTAGTACTTGTTTCCTTTCTCAAAGCATCCGAACGATGATGTCTTATTGCTAGTTGGGATGTCTTTGATGTTCGTATGTTGGAGGTTCGTATTGTACAATAAGAAAATATTAGGCCATGTGCTATGCTTCCAAGCAAAGATCTTATTGATATATTTATGACTTCCTTTTGGATATCTCGTTTGTTCCTTCTTATAACCATTTCGTGTGTACATCCTTCTTTGTGGATATATATCAGCATGATTGTCTTCTACTTAGAATCTTTTACACATGAGAGAAGTTACATCTCTAATTGATATCCTCTTTTCTTTTACGTCCACCGTTGCATTTCCTTTTTCAGTTTTTGGTGGCTTCGTGAACGGATTTGTCTTGAGTGTGTATCTTATATTACTATATCTTGATGCACTCTGTGGCCGTGAACATTATTTCTCCTCATGCTTGTCTTGATGAGGGTTTTGCCATTTTTATTGGTATCCCTCCTCTTGACAAGGTTATTATTTCCTATCTTCACCATGGGTTGTCACAAGCGTTAGTTCTCAATTTGTTTTTTAGTAAGCTTGTGAGCCCATTTTCTAGTAGTGTGTGTGTGGGAAGGATATGTCTTGCACTTTGTTTCTCATTTCATCAAGACTATGTTGATGAGTAATGCTCATCCTTATCTTAGTCTTCTCAAGTGCTTTGCCATGACTCACACACATTATTTTGGTTGAGACTATCTTAAGTTGCTTCTTTTACATGTTGCCCAACCATTTGTTTTGTGCAAGTGATATGCTTATTGTCTCAGCTATCTTCTTGCACTCGTTATGTGTTTTTATTAATTTTGGGGGAGCAACGATCCTATTTTGTGCACTTGTATCAAATACAAAAATCTCTTATTAGTGCACAAATCATGGGGAGCTTCTCTAGTTTTGATAAAACACTCCTTTGCCTTTATCGTACTATCTTTTATTCATGTGGTTCAAAGGACCATGTGATTGTTTGTTCTATATGGTATCTTTTGATTGCTTGCTTCTATTTTGTATGTCTTTGTGCCATACGATCCTTCTTTTTGCAATCTTTGGGTCCTCAATATAGTTTGTTTTCCTCCAACTACTTATCATTGTATTTGTGTATTCCATTGCACTCATTTGCTGAGAAGTACACACTTTTTGGAGGACCACCTACTATATTGGCTTTCTAAACTTTTCGTCCATTTTGGCAATCGATGCCAATGGGGGAGAAGTTTAGAGAGTTTACTTTAGATATGTTTAGAGGGTTTTGCTTTTATTGTGTAAGCATTTACATCTTGCACGCATGCATTATTGCTTTGTATGTGTGCGCTTGGTTATGCTTATTTCCTTATATAAACTCTCTTGAAGTGGTTGTCATCAATTACCAAAATGGGGGAGATTGTTAGAGCATTTATCTCCATATGTGGTTTTGGTAATTGATGACAATTCCTATGGACTAATGGTTTCCTTAAGTTATATTTATAGGGTTTGTCCATAGACACTTCTTGAAGTCCATCTGTTGGGTTCAAGGAGTTTATATGATGACCAAGGTGGTATTCAAGATATTATCCAAAGAATGGTCATAGAGACACAAGGTTGCTCAAGATCGTCAGACAAAGAGTAAATCAAGATGATCAACACACAAAGCGTACAAGATGTACTGAGAGGGATCAAGTGATTCCATGGTATGTTAAGCATTGTCCATTACGTATTTGTGTACTAACCCATGGTCTTCGTGAGAGTTCTATGTGGGGGTTAGGTGTGCTTCCATGGGCTTGCGTCAAAAGGAAGATCTCATACAACCCATGAAGGATGACGTCAGGTGGTGATCGTCATCAAGATTGCGGTGTGCAAGTTCAAGTGGATCAACACGAATATATCATGCTTGATGCTTGCCGTCCATTGTGGTGGCAATGGACTTGTGAAGATATGCTGAAGAGCGGCTCACCCATAGTGTGTATGGGGGAGCAATCAACTAGTCTTCATCAAACCAACGCAATCAAGAAAGGTGGTCCATCTTGAGGAAGCCAAGATCATCGTCATCTAGCTCAATAGGACGATGTGCAAGGTATAGGTTTGCCCTTGATAGGTTTTCTATTTTACGATAGATTGTCATACTGTCAAGGAGGGCTCTCAAGTGAGTAGCTTAATCGTATCGTTCGTTCAGAGATCAAACCATTTGCAACCTTGCATCATACTTATTGGTTCTTGTTTGGTGTCTCTCTTTGTGATTTTCAGAGCTTATGTTCATCTTCATGACAAGCTTGAGTTCATCGAAAACGGAGTCCATATGCATCTTCTATGATGTTCTCGATGTTGGGAGTTTTTACCGGTCTTATTCCAAGAAGGGTTCTCACCATTTTCTTATGGGACTTTTCTCACTTGCTTCTTATTGATATTTCTATCAAGATTGTGTTAGTGTAACATCCCAAACTTTGGAATGTTAAAAATAATTATTAGTTGTTTGTTTGTTTGCTTGTGTGATTGAAACTTGAGTGGAAATTTGAAACTTTTCAAAACTTTTGAATGAGAGGGAATAAAGTGACTTTCCCCTTCTCCGGTGAATTCAAATTCAATCATTTAAAAGCAAAGAGAGAAGATGACATGACTTCTTCAACTATAAAGGATTTGAACGGGGATATTTGCATTTGAATTCTCTTGCATTTCTATTTGTTTTATTCGTGCAATAAATGCCGGGAAATACATTCTGTCAAACAGAAAAGAGAGGAGGAACATGACCCTCAAACACCCGGGCATTTTGAAATTTATTTGAACCCTAAAACTTAGAGGGTCATTTGAAAATTATTTGCAAAAGAAAATAAATCTTTTAGGCAATTTTGTGAAAATAATTTTTTCTGAAGTATTTATTTTTGCCATGGAAAAATGTTAATCGAGTACACGATATTTTTCTGGAAATTTTGGTATATAATACCCTATATTAATTATTTTTGTTCGTTGCCTTTTTATTTATTTTAGTTTCTGTTTCGGAAAAAGATTATAACAGGAAACCTTTTTTTAAAAAAGAAAACCGCCGCGGGCGGCATTTAAGGGACTGGGCCAAATCCCTTAAGGCCCGGGACCGAAACCCCTCCAGATCGGGTGGCCGATCCCCTTCCCTTCCTCTCTCCCTCACCGACGCCTGGGCCCCACCGCCCGACCTCCCCTCCCCTCGGTCTCCTCCTTCCTCCCGTCGCCTCTCCCCTTTCCTAAGAACGAGCCCGAGCCCAAGCCCCCCAGTACGCCGCGATCCCCGCCGGATCTCCCTCCCCTTCCCCTCGGCGCCCCTCCTCTCCCCTATAAAACACCGCCCCGAGCACCCCCTCCTCGCCGCCGCCCTGCTCCACCCCTCACCGCCGCCCCGCCCGCACCACCTCGCCGGAGCCGACCGCAGCTCACCCCGGCACCCTGCTCCCCTAGCCGCCCCAACCCCCCCCCCCCCCCCCCGATGCCACCAGAGGCTCCGCCGCCGCCGCACCCCGTTCCCCCGACCAGCCCGAGCTCCCCGCCACCGCAGCGCCGCCCCGTCACCCTCACCGGAGCCGAGCTCCACCCGAGACTTCCCCGAGCCCCGCAGCTCACCCCGGCGCCTCCCTCGCCTCGCCGTCGCCACCACTCGCCGGAGGGAACTCGTCGCCGCCTCCCCGTCCCGTCGCCACCGCCGGAGGACCACCGGAGCCCCTCCCCATCGCCGGCTCTGCCTCGGCCTCGCCGGCAACCACGCCGGAGCACCACCACCCCTGTAAGGTCCCCCCCCCTATTTTTATCCCTTAGATCTTAGTCAACGGTGTAGATTAGAGTAGGATAACCTTTCGGTTTTTAAACAAAAAAACCGCGCTGGTTTTTATTAACTTAACATTTAGCCGGAGATTTTAGTTAGATTTCGGCCGTTTGCTTATATGTCTCGCAGCAAACACCCCCTTAGCCAATCAGAGAGCACCACGTGTACACCCTGTCCGTTAGTTGGATTTTTCTTTTTTCTGTTTAATTCCAAAAACAGAATAGTTCCAATTTTGTTTAGCCTATAACTTTTGATCCACAACTCCAATAGAGTTGATTCTTTTTCCAGTAGCTCACAAATTTCCTGTAGTTTTTAAAAACGTATAATTTGTCTATGTTTGAAATTTGAAAATTTGAATTAGATCAGATTTAGTTTAAACCTTGTTTTGCATATTCCAGGAGTTTAAAAATAGATTTTAATTTGATTCTTTTTGCTACTGATCACTAGTGATCTTATTTATCAGTGGTAGAAATTTCAGATTTGTTTGAGTATTTTAGCTCACTGTTTCTTGTGGAACAATTTCTGTTTCACCTCTTTTAGGATTACGGCTAATTCCTTTTCTATATTTGTTTTTAAAATATTTTCTTTATTATTTCAGAAAGATTATGTTTTTTTCTGTTAGTTAACAGTAGGTTTGCAACAAGTTTTGATTTTTATTTTTATTTGTTATCATGAAATCAATTCTAGTTCCTTAGTAACTTGCAATTGGTTTCTCCACTGTTTCAAATCCTGTTTGGAAATACTTTGAAAAAGTTTTGTGAAAAATACCTTATTTTATCTTAGTTAAACTTATATCTTAATTCCCTGTTATTATTTTCCGTTGGACAAAAACTATTTAGTGTTTGATGTAGTAGAAGACTCCCTAGTCTTATTTGAAGTTTCTTTCTGATTCTTACTCGCTCTCTCTTTTGTTTTGATTGCTAGAATGATTGCTAGTATGAGTGCTTATGTGAATGATATGTTTGTTATATAGATTTCATAGGAGAGTGACGAGTAGTCTATCAAGTTATTTCTCGAGAAATTCTTCTTCGTCAACATCACCAGGCAAGTCACTTTGATCATACTATCACCTATGTTTGTGCATCGTAGTTCTACCATCCTATGCCCAATTGCATGCTGCTTAGGTACTTGGAAATTTTAGTAAAGATTGTAGTATCATGTGGTAGGCACACAACAACCCCGATACTTGGCCCCGGGACGACAAATTTCATATTGCTATGCTTGAGTAGACGGGATTTCGGTTGAGTGCATAACACGAGTGATGCGAGGTTGATTAAATAATCAAGACCGGTTAAGACAAGATTTTCAAGACCTCGGACGCAATGCAACTCTGGGTGAAGGACGGTTGATCGGCTCCCTGGAGAACCCAGTGGATGACCCGGGATGCTGGAGAGGCCATGACATCCTGCGGAAAGCTTCACCCAGGCTCAAAGAGACGGACGGATATTTTCAAGACCCAAGGCTTACCTGCACAGCCACAAGTCATTATGGGCTCTGGCTTGGTTGGACAACGCGGCGACTCTGGACAGGCGGTGCTAGCAGATGTAGAAGAACGGTAGGAATGGATGGGCACCGACAGGGATTCAGAGGGACCCGTTGAAAGACCATGTTTTGATCATCCGATCTTCAAAAACCCTGAAGTGCGAGGACATACACGGAGGCGATCAAATCTTGTGGGGAACGTGTGCAAAACTCTGCAGAGTACTCAAACCTAATCGATTAGCCGTGTCCACGGTCATGGACAACTTGAGCCAAAGGAACTGAAGTTATCTGGATTTCTCAACACCATTATATATATTTGATGAGGGTAATTATTGACAACTCGGGTACGAGAACTGGTTGGCGGAACCATCTCGTTAACAACCAACCTTTGTAGTAAAATTTTGCTTTTAGCCCTCTCTTGATGTAGGAGAAAACTTGCTTTTCCCTAAAAACTTATAGCCCCACCTGCCATATATGCATATAGTATAGATGATTACTTTTCACCCCTCTCTTATGTGACTTGCCGGCATATTCAATATGCTGACCTACACGGCTGCAACGTCTTATGTTGCAGATATTTTTCTTCGACGAGTAAGAGTTCAATTTAGGGTTACGGTCTACACTCAACTTGTCGTTAGTGTTTATTGGGACTCCACTCCCTTGACTGCTTCCGCTGAAATATTTAAGGTATATATCAGTTTTACGCTATTTACATGTGATTGCACTTTGATATATACATTGATGTACTGTGTGTGCCAGCATACTGATCCAGGGATGGCACAGATACACAGAGGCTTGACTCGTTTTGAGTCGGGTCGCTACAGTTAGCCCATGTCGTTAGCTTTCCAACAACTTGGTTTCGTCGAATTCGGAGTCCGTATGCGAAAGTTACAGTAGTTTCCATATCCAGCGGTAGTACCGCTCCTCGTGCGAGCGGAAGTACCGCCCCTGGAGAGGTAGTACTGCCACCGGAGCGGTAGTACCTCTCCGGCAGACTGTTTTTTGCATACTTTTTGGCCTCGGCATGGTTGGTGAACCTACCGAGCGGTAGTACCGCTCCATGAGCGGTAGTACCGCTCTGTGCGGGTTGTGAGGCTTAACAGTTTGGTTTTTCCCCACCTATAAAAGGGGGTCTTCTTCCCCATTGAACCTTATCTCTTTAGCTCGTGTTCTCCCCCCATTGTTGACCTTCTTCGAGCTTGCTAACTCTCAATCCCTCCAATGATTCTTGCTAGTTCTTGAGGGAAAAGAGAGAGGAGATCTAGATTCACATTTACACCAATCACTTTCTCCTCTAAGTGAGGGGAAGCCCTTGGGTCTAGTTCTTGGAGTTCTTCGTGTTCTTGTTCGTTCTTCCTCTCATTTTCCTCCCTAGCATTAGTTGCTTTGGTGGGATTTGGGAGAGAAGGACTTGGGCACTCTGTGTGCCCTTGCCATTGCATTAGTTGCATCGTTTGAGTTCTCCAGGGTGATACGTGGAAGTGAAGTTTGAGAAGCTTATTATCTTTGGTACTTAGTACCCTAGATATTGTTCTTCGTGGATGCTTTGGCATCCTAGAAGCTTGGTGGTGTCTCGGAGCTCAATCATTGTGGTGTAAAGCTCCGGGAAAGCGTCGGCGTCTCCAATTAGGTTGTGGAGATTGCCCCAAGCAATTTGTACTGGTATCGGTGACCGCCCCCAAGGTTTGCCATTTGTATGGGTTCGGTGACCGCCCTCAAGGGTCCCTTAGTGGAATCACGGCATCTTGCATTGTGCGTGAGCGTGAGGAGATTACGGTGGCCTTAGTGGCATCTTGGGGAGCATTGTGCCTCCACACCGCTCCAACGGAGATTAGCATCCGCAAGGGTGTGAACTTCGGGATACATCATCGTCTCCGCGTGCCTCGGTTATCTCTTACCCGAACCCTTTACTTATGCACTTTACTTTGTGATAGCCATATTGTTTATTGTCATATATCTTGCTATCACTTAGTTGTTTATCTTGCTTAGCATAAGTTGTTGGTGCACATAGGTGAGCCTAGTTGTTGTAGGTTTTGTGCTTGACAAATTAAACGTTAGTTTTATTCCGCATTTGTTCAAGCCTAAACCGTAATTATTTTAAAGCACTTATTCACCCCCCCCCCTCTAGGCGACATCCACGTCCTTTCACCATGGCTCCCTTTCTTTACCATGCTTCCTAGCGGTGAAGTCATTCTTATCGTATCTCTTAGGTTGTGGGTTATCAGGATTAACCGTAGGTTCAATATCCACATCCTTATCATTGCTAGGTTGAGCATTATTATGAACATCACTGTCCATATTGTCACCAGGTTCATGATCATCACCAGATTGTGTTTCTGCATCAAACGCAGAAATATCATTTGGTTCTTCAGGTGTGACCGTATTTGGTAAACTAAGATGTAGGTTTCTATCATCCTTCTTCTTCTTCTTAGGATGACTGGGTGTATCAGCATTAATTCCTTGAGAATCTTGATCAATTCTATTAGGATGGCCTTCAGGATACAAAGGTTCCTGAGTCATTTTGCCTCCTCTAGTAATGACTCTGACAGAGTTGACATTTAATTCATTGAGCAAGTCATTCTGAGCTTTAAGTACTTGTTCTACCTGAGTAGTAATCATAGAGGCATGTTTACTCAGAAGCTTTAGATCATTGACATTTCTGTCTACACAATCACTTAAATGACTAAGCATACGAGTACTTTGTTCCAATTGTCTGCAAACATAATCATTGAAACTCTGTTGTTTGGCAACAAAGTTGTCAAATTCATCAAAGCATAGGCTAGCAGGTTTGCCAAAAGGAATATCACTCTCATTGAATCTACGCAGAGAATTCACCTCTACTACTTGTATCGGGTTATCGAGACCATGGATCTCTTCGATAGGCGGTAGATTTTTGACTTCTTCAGATCTAATGCCTTTCTCTTGCATAGATTTCTTGGCTTCTTGCATATCTTCGGGACTGAGGAATAGAATACCTCTTTTCTTAGGAGTTGGCTTAGGAGGTGGTTCGGGAATAGTCCAAGCATTATCGTTGATCAAGATGTTATTCAGTAGAATCACAGCTTGTTCTATAATTCGTTCCCTAAAAACACAACCGGCACAACTATCTAGGTGGTCTCTAGAAGCATCGGTAAGTACGTTATCGAAGATATCAAGTATCTCGTTCTTCTTAAGAGGGTGATCAGGAAAAGCATTCTGTAGCTGGATGAGCCTCCCCCAACCTTGTGGGAGACTCTCTTCTTTGAGTTGAGCAAAGTTGTATATTTCCTACAAGGCAGCTTGCTTCTTATGGGCAGGGAAATATTTCTCACAGAAGTAATAGACCATATCCTGGGGACTACTCACACATCGAGGAGCAAGAGAAGTGAACCAAGCTTTAGCGTCATCCTTTAGAGAGAAAGGAAACATCTTAAGGATATAGTAGTAGCGGATCTTCTCCTCACTAGTGAAAAGGGTGGCTATATCGTGTAGTTTGGTAAGATGGGCTACGACCGTCTCAGACTCATAACTGTGGAAAGGATCAGATTCGACTAGAGAGATTATCTCAGGGTCGACAAAGAATTCATAATCCTCATCGGTGATAAAGATAGGTGAAGTGGCAAACTTCGGGTCGTATTTCATCCTAGCTTTCAGAGATTTTTCCTTCCACTTGAGAAGTAATTTCTCAGCGTCATAGGCATCCTTACACGCAAGAAAATCCTCAGCTATCTCTCCCTCCATAACATAACCCTTAGGTATATCAGGCAATTCATATCTAGGAGAGCTAGATCTAGCAGGAGCAAAAGCAGGTTCTATCTCAATAGTATCGGCAGTTTCAGAAGCATCACGAGCATTGGCAGTAACTCTAGCAATATGAGCATCAAGGAATACCCCTAGTGGCATATCAGGCAAAGTAGTATCTCTAGCAGTATCAAGCATAGCATCATCAGGCAAAATAGCATCTCTAGCATCATCAGGCAAAGCAGTATCAAGCATAGCATCATCAGGCAAAATAGCATCTCTAGCATCATCAGGCAAGGCAGTATCAAGCATAGAATCATCAGGCAAAATAGCATCTCTAGCAGTATCAGGCATAGTAGCATCATAAGCATCATCAATAGCAGTAGCATCTCTAGCATCATCTAACACAAGCGACATATCAAGATTTCTAGTAGGAGGTGGTGTCCCAAACTTACTCATAACTGAAGGTGAATCAACTGCAGAGCTAGATGGCAGTTCCTTACCTCCCCTCGTAGTTGAGGGCAAGACTTTGGTTCTTGGATCTTTAAGATTCTTCATAGTGATCAGCAGATATAAATACCAAGTGACTCAGAGAATATAGCTATCCTCCCCGGCAACGGCGCCAGAAAAGAGCTGCTTCCAGTTGCTCAACAATTAGCAATTGTCTTGCAATGGCCCACCAGCGTGTGGGATCGCGACAGTTTTCGAGGGTAGAGTATTCAACCCAAATTTGTTGGTTCGACACGATGGGAGTGAAACGATATTCTCCAGTATTAGCAGTTGAGTTGTCGGCTCAACCACACCTGAAAGATTAGTATCTGCAAGCAGGAAATAAGCAGCAAAGGTAGTATGATAGCAACGGTGCTAGGAAAGAACCTATTGACGGCAGATTATTCCTAACTGAAGTATCAATGGCGCGAGAAAAGTATTGTAGCAGGTAGCAGCAGAGTAACGAGTAACAGCAGTAGCAAGGAATAGCAATAGTGACAGCAGTAGCAAGTAGCAACAGTAGCAAGTAACAGTAGCAGCAAGTGACAGTAGTAGAAACAGTAGTGGCAGCAGAAGCAGGACAAAGCAAGTAACAGTAGCAGCAAGTAACAGTAGCAGCAACAATAGTAACAGCAGCAGAGCAAAGCAAGTAACAACAGCAGCAAGTAACAATGGCAGTGGGACAAACCATAGTAGGTAGGTATGGTGGCTGTTTTGAGGGAGGCTAATGGTGAGTTTTGTGCACCGGCGAAACATGCACGGCACTAAGAAGATAGTGATGGTGGAAGGTGAAAGTGCATCTAAACCATGGACTCGACATTAGTCATGAAGAACTCATATACTTGTTGCAAAAGTTTTATTAGTAATCAAAACAAAGCATTCAACGCATACTCCTAGGGGAAGGGTTGGTAGGTATAAACCATCGCGCGATCCCGACCGCCACGCAAAGGATGACAATCAATATACTAATCATGCTTGGATTTCGTCACATAGCGGTTCACCATACGTGCATGCTACGGGAATCACTAACTTCAACACAAGTATTTCTAGATCCACAACACCTTACTAGCATGACTTTAATATTACCATAACCACAACTCAAAACTAATTGAGATGAATCAAACTTCTCTAACTATTCAATGCACATGAAGGTGGAAGTTTTCGTATCCCTTTGGATAACTACCCCTTTTGAGACTACTTTCAAAGCATAGATCAACTACCAAGCCACACACCGTTGCGCTCTAAAAGATATAAGTGAAGCACATAGAGCAAAAGTATCTATCTCAAAAGATATAAGTGAAGCACATGTGAGCTGAATTGTCTACAAAAAGATATAAGTGAAGCTCGACAAAATCACGGTGTGTGCATGTCTATCTCTCTAGGTGTGCAGCAAGGATGATTGTGACACAACAAAAATAAAATACTCCTACGATACAAGATGCTCCAAGCAAAAACACATAACATGTGGTGAATAAAAACATAGCCCCAACTAAAGTTACCGATGGATTGAAGACGAGAGAGGGGATGCCTTCCCGGGGCACCCCAAGCTTAGGCTTTTACGGCAACCTTGAATCTCTTGGGGTGCCTTGGGCATCACCAAGCTTGAGCTCTTTCCACTATTTATCTCTTTGTCCATAAGAACTTCACCCGAAACTTGAAAACTTCACAACACGAAACTTAAACAGAAACTCGTGATAACATTAGTACAAGAAAGCAAACCACCATTTCCTTAGGTACTATAGCAAACTTAAATTCTACTTGTGCTGATGTTGGTTTACTGTAATTTCAATAATCCATGGCTAATACCCCCGATACTATCCATAGTTTCATCAAAATAAGCAAGCAACACAACAAAAACAAAATCTGTTAATAGCAGACCAGTCTGTAGCAATCTCTATGTTTCTTATACCTATGGTATTTCAACAATTCTGAAAAATTACGACAATCTAAAGAATTTGCATAGAAATCAGTAGAAAAAAGAATCAACTCAAAAGCTCTTACAGAAGAAAAAAATGAAAATTCTTTTCGTGAGCAGAAAGTTTCTGTCTTTTCCAGCATGACCAAACGATCATCCTAAAGACTAATCATAACGGTTTTGCTTGGCACAAACGCAAAAAGAAACACACAAAACACAATCATAACAGAATTATGAAAGTGTGGAAAACACAAAACAGAAAGAAAAAGGATAGATTCGTTGGGTTGCCTCCCAACAAGCGCTTTTGTTTGACGCCCTTAGCTAGGCAAAAGTGATGGAATCACGTATAGTCATCTTTGGTGCTCAAACCATAGGTAGCCCTCATCATAGATTCATAAGGCAATCTTATTTTCTTTCTAGGAAAGTGCTCCATGCCCTTCTTTAAGGGAAATTAAAATCTAATATTCCCTTCCTTCATATCGATGATAGCACCAATAGTCCTTAGGAAAGGTCTACCAAGAATAATGGGACATGAAGGATTGCAATCTATGTCAAGTACAATGAAATCCAGGGGTACATAGTTCTTATTTGCAACAATAAGAACATCATCGATCCTCCCCATGGGCTTCTTGACAGTAGAATCCGCAAGATGCAAATTAAGAGAACACTCTTCAATCTCATGAAAACCAAGAATATCAAATAAAGACTTTGGAATCGCGGAAACACTAGCACCGAAATCACACAAAGCATTGCACACATAGTTTTTGATCTTGATTTTGATAGTAGGTTCCCACTCATCATGAAGTTTTCTAGGTATGGAGACTTCTAGTTCGAGCTTCTCTTCAAGAGATTTCATCATAGCATCTACGATATGCGCGGTAAAGGCTTTGCTTTGGCTATAAGCATGTGGAGGGTTTGCAATGGATTGCATCAAAGAAATGCATTCAAACAAGGTGGAATTATCATAATTGAATTTCTTGAAATCCAAAGTGGGAGTTTCATTACCACCCAAAATTTTGAATTCTTCTACTCCACTCTCCACACCTTTATCATCAAGATAGGTGGAATCTGAATCATTGGGGCGTTTTTCAACCAAAGTGGATTCATATCGAGCCCCTCCATAAGTAGGTTTGATACGCGAAAACAAAGATTCAAGAGGAGACACACCAAGCACTTTAAGATCTTCGTGATTTGCATCACTAGAACGCACCCTTTTAAACCATTCATGTCTAGCGCGAATTTGGGCGGTTCTTTCTTTGCTCTCTTTCATGGAGATACGCATAGCTTTCAAAGTTTCATCCAAGTTGGTCTTCGGAGGAGCGCATCTAACTTTCAAAGCATCAATATCACAAGACATCATATCAACGCTCTTAGCCAAATCGTCTATTTTGAGTAGTTTTTCCTCTATGGACGCATTGAAAATCTTTTGAGAGTTGATGAACTCTTTGATGTTACTCTCTAGATCAGAGGGTAATTTGTTGTGATTTCCATAAGTGTTGCCGTAGGAATTGCCATAATTGTTAGAGGAGTTACTAGGAAAAGGCCTAGGAACATAGTTTCCTCTAAAAGCATTGTTGTTGCCAAAATTGTTCCTACCAACAAAATTCACGTCCAAACTAGCGTTGCTACTCTCAATCAAAGAAGATAGTGGCATGTCATTAGGATCTACAGTAGCGTTTCTACTAGCAACCAAATTCATCAACTCGTCCATCTTAGCACTAAGCGAGTTAATCTCTTCTATAGCGTGCACCTTTTTGCTAGCACGCGACCTTTTAGTGTGCCACTGAGAGTAGTTGGTCATGATATTGTCTAGGAGTTTTGTAGCGTCTCCTAACGTGATTTCCATGAACGTTCCACCTGAGGCGGAGTCCAAGATATTGTGAGAAGCGAAATTCAAGCCAGTGTAAAAGATTTGTATAATCATCCACAAACTCAAGCCATGAGCGGGACAATTTCTAATCATAAGCTTCATCCTCTCCCAAGATTGTGCAACATGTTCATGATCAAGTTGCTTGAAATTCATGTTATCGTTACGTAAGGAGATGATCTTAGCCGGCGGAAAATAATTGGATATGTAAGCATCTTTGCACCTATCCCAAGAATTGATACTAATTTTAGGCAAAGAAGAAAGCCAAGTTTTTGCGCGATCTCGTAACGAGAAAGGAAAAAGTTTCAACTTAATCACGTCATTATCCACATCTCTTTCCTTTTGCATATCACAAAGCTCAATGAAGGTATTGAGATGGGATGTGGCATCTTCACTAGGAAGGCCAGAGAATTTCTCTTTCATAACAAGATTCAGCAAAGCTGCGTTGATTTCATATGATTCCGCACTAGTGGCGGGAGCAATCGGATTACTAATAAAATCATTATTATTAGTGCTCGAGAAGTCGCAAAGTTTGGTGTTTTCAGACATGATGACTTCAACAACCAAACAAGCACACAAGCAAGCAAGAAAACCAGCAAAGGCAAAAGAAAACGGCGAAGGCGAAAGGCGAATGAAAACGGCAAATGTGAAGTGGGGGAGAGGAAAACGAGAGGCAACTGGCAACAAAAGTAAATGCAAGAGAAGAGTTTGTGAGACCTACTTGGATAGATCTTGATTTATCCTCCCCGGCAATGGCGCCAGAAATACTTCTGATGTTTTCCTGTGTATCCCTTGCAACGGCGCCAGAAATAGTTGTGTTGACGGCACCAGGAATCCTTCAGCTACGGCTACGCCTTAAGGGACTTCCTAGGCAAGTATGCAAAGTATTTCCCCCGTGGCCTTGGAGCCTTGCGTTGGTGTTCCCTCGAAGCGGAAAGGGTGATGTAGCACAGAGACGGTAAGTATTTCCCTCAGTTTGAGAACCAAGGTATCAATCCGGCGGAAGAGTATCTCAAGATCCTGCACAAACACAAAAGCTTGCACCCCAACGCTATGAAGGGGTTGTCAATCCCTTATAGATTGTTTGCCAAGTGAGAACTGAAAGCAACAAAGTAACAAAGCAAAGTAAAAGCGGAGATGTAAACGATGGATGTGAATAGACCCGGGGGCCGTAGTGTTTACTAGTAGCTTCTCTCATGAAAGCAAGTAGACCGTGGGTGAACAAATTACTGTCAAGCAATTGATAGAACTATGCAGAGTCGTGACGATATCTATGCAATGATTATTTCTATAGGCATCACGTCTGAAACAAGTAGACCGATAGTTTCTGCATCTATTACTATTACTCCACACGTCGACCGCTATCCAGAATGCATCTAGTGTATTAAGTCCATAAGAACAGAGTAACTCATTAAGCAAGATGACATGATGTATAGGGATAATCTCAAACCAATGATAAAAACCCGTCTTTTTACCCTTGATGGCAACTGCTTGATGTGTGCCTTGCTGCCCCTACTGTCACTGGGAAAGGTCACCACATGGCAGAACCCAAAACCAAGCACTTCTCCCATTGCAAGAATCATAGATCTAGTTGGCCAAACAAAACCCAAGACTCGAAGAGACTTACAAGGATATCAAATCATGCATATAAGAAATCAGCAAACACTCAAATATATATCATAGATAATCTGATCACAAGTCCACAATTCATCGGATCTCAGCAAACACACCGCCAAAGAAGATTACATCAGATAGATCTCCATGAATATCATGGAGAACTTTGTATTGAAGATCCAAGAGAGAGAAGAAGCCATCTAGCTACTAACTACAGACCCGTAGGTCTGAAGTGAACTACTCACGAGTCATTGGAGGGGCGATGATGATGAAGAAGAAGCCCTCCAACACCAAAGTCCCCTCCGGCAGGGTGCCGGGAAGGGTCTCCCAATGAGATCTTGTGGAAACGGAAGCTTGCGGCAGCGGAAAAGTATTTTTGAGGCTCCCCTGATTTTTTGCGGAATATTTGGGAATGTATAGGCGCAAGACCTAGGTCAGGGGGGCGGCCAGGTAGGCCACAAGCCTCCCTATCGCCGCCTCCCCCCTGGTGGCGGAGTGGGGGCTTCTGGGCTCTGATACGTCTCCAACGTATCTACTTTTCCGAACTCTTTTGCCCTTGTTTTGGACTATAATTTGCATGATTTGAATGGAACTAACCTGGACTGACGCTGTTTTCAGCAGAATTGCCTTGGTGTTATTTTTGTGCAGAAATCAAAGTTCTCCAAACGTCTTGAAAATTTACAAGGAGCAGTTTTAGAAAATATCAAAAATACCTGCGCCAGAATCCACCTAAGGGGGTGGGCCACAAGCCCCTGCTCCGCCACCCCCCCCCGGTGGCGCTGGGCAAGCTTGTGGGGCCCACAGGCCTCTGCCGCCCCCAACTCCAGCTCTATAAGTTGTCTTTCATCCCAGAAAAAATAAAAAGAGAAGTTTTCGTCGCGTTTTCGATACGGAGGCACAACCACCACATGTTCTTCATCTGGAGGGCAAATCTGGAGTCCGTCTTGGGCTCCGAAGAGGGGAAATCGTCGCCATCATCATCATCAACCTTCTTCCATCTCCAATTCCATGAAGCTCTTCGTCGTTCGTGAGTAATCTATTCGTAGGCTCGCTGGGCGGTGATGAGTAGGATGAGATCTATCATGTAATCGAGTTAGTTTTGATGGGGATTGTTCCCTAGTATCCACTATGTTCTGCGATTTGATGTTGCTACTACTTTGCCATGCTTAATGCTTGTCACTAGGGCCCGAGTGCCATGATTTCAGATCTGAAATTATTATGTTGTCACCAATATATGTGTGTTTTGGATCCGATCTTGCAAGTTGTAGTTACCTACTATGTGTTATGATCCGGCAACCCCGGAGTGACAATAACCGGAACCACTCCCGGTGATGACCATAGTTTGAGGAGTTCATGTGTTCACCAAGTGCTAATGCGTTGGTCCGGTTCTTTATTAAAAGGAGAACCTTAATATCCCGTAGTTTCCATTTGGACCCCACTGCCACGGGAGGGATGGACAATAGATATCATGCAAGTTCTTTTCCCTAAGCACGTATGACGACACACGGAATGCATGCCTACATCACATTGACGAACGGGAGCTAGCCACTTGTCTCTCCGTGTTATAGTTGTTGCATGATGAATATCATCCAAACAAATCACCGACCCAATGCCTACGAGTTTGTCCTACTGTTGCTACTGCCGTTACTTGTCTTGCTCTGCTGCTACTACTGTTGCTACTGCTGTTACTTGTCTTGCTCTGCTGTTACTACTGTTGCTACTGCCGTTACTTGTCTTGATGTGCTGCTACTACTGTTGCTACTGATGTTACTTGTCTTGCTCTGCTGCTGCTACTGTTGCTACTGTTGTTACTTGTTTTGCTCTGCTGCTACTGTTGCTACTACTGTCTCTTGCGACTGTTGCTACTTGCTACTACTGTGACTACTGTTGTTCCTTGCCACTGCTATTGCTCGTTACACTGCCGATACCCGCTACTTCTCTGTTACTACTTCGCTGTTACTATTGTGCTTGCAGATACTAATCTTTCTGGTGTGGTTGAATCTGACAAATTCAGCTGCTAATACTTCAGAGTATACTCTCACCTCCTGTCTGGCGTACCTACAAATTTAGGTCGAATACTCTACCCTCTAAAACTGCTGCGAACCCACGCGCTCGTGGGACATCAACAACATTCTTCCAGTTTCATTGCCGGGGAGTGCTATGAGCATTCTTCTGGTGTCGTTGCAGGAGAAGGTTAGTTGTTATAAGCATTCGTCTAGCTAACGCTAGAGATTGCAGGATCAGCCCTTTTCTGGAGCCATTGCCAGGGAAGCACAGCTGACGCCAGCATTTTTCTGGCGCCTTTGCCGGGGAGGTATTGCTATATTCTCTGAGTTACTTGGGATTTATATCTGCTGATCACTATGAAGAATCTGAAGGATCCGAAGACCAAAGTCTTGCCCTCAACTACGAGGGGAGGTAAGGAATTGCCATCTAGCTCTGCACTTGATTCACCTTCGGTTGTGAGTAAGTTTGCGACATCACCTCCTGCTAGAAATCTTGATATGTCGCATGTGCTTGATGATGCTTGTGATACTACTGCTAGAGATGCTATGCTTGATACTATGCCTGATGATGCTATGCTTGATACTATGCCTGATGATGCTATGCTTGATACTGCTAGAGATGCTATGCTTGATACTATGCCTGATGATGCTATGCTTGATACTGCTAGAGATACTCCTTTGCCTGATGTTCCACTGGGAGCGTTCCTTGATGCTCATATTGCTAGAGTTACTGCCAATGCTCGTGATGCTTCTGATACTGCCGATGATATTGAGATAGAACCTGATTTTGCTCCTGTTAGACCTAGCTCTCCTATATATGAATTGCCTGTTATACCTGAGGGTTACGTTATGGAGGGAGAGATAGCTGAGGATTTTCTTGCGTGTAAGGATGCCTATGACGCTGAGAAATTAGTTCTCAAGTGGAAGGAAAAATCTCGCGAAGTTAGGATGAGAAATGATCTGAAGTTTGCCACTTCGCCTATCTTTGTCACCGATAAGGATTATGAATTATGTGTCGACCCTGAGATAATCTCTCTAGTTGAATCTAATCCTTTTCACGGTTATGAGTCTGAGACGGTCATGGCCCACCTTGCCAAACTATCCGAAATAGCCATCCTTTTCACTAATGAGGAGAAGATCCGCCACTACTATATCATTAAGTTGTTTCCTTTCTCTCTAAAGGATGATGCTAAAGCCTGGTTCACCTCTCTTGCTCCTGGATGTGTGCGTAGTCCCTAGGAGATGGTCTATTACTTCTGTGAGAAATATTTCCCTGCCCATAATAAGCAAGCTGCCTTGCAGGAAATATACAACTTTGCTCAACTCCAAGAAGAGAGTCTTCCACAAGCTTGGGGGAGGCTCGTCCAGCTACAGAATGCTTTTCCTGATCACCCTCTCAAGAAGAACGAGATACTTGATATCCTCTATAACGGACTTACCGATGCCTCTAGAGACTACCTAGATAGTTGTGCTGGTTGTGTTTTTAGGGAAGGAACTGTAGAACAAGCTGAGACTCTGCTGAATAATCTCTTGATCAACGATAATGCTTGGACTATTCCCAAACCACCTCCTAAGCCAACTCCTAAGAAAAGAGGTATTCTATTCCTCAGTCCCGAAGATATGCGAGAAGCCAAGAAATCTATGCAAGAGAAAGGCATTAGAGCTGAAGATGTCAAAAATCTACCACCTATCGAAGAGATCCATGGTATCGATAACCCGATACAGGTAGTGGAAGTAAATTCTCTGCGTAGGTTTGACGAGAGTGATATTCCTTTTGATAAACTTGCTAGCCTATGCTTTGATGAATTTGACAACTTTGTTGTCAAACAACAGAGTTTCAATGATTATGTTAGCAGACATTTGGAACAGAGTGCTCATATGCTTAGCCATTTAAGTGCTTGTGTAGACAGAAATGTCAACGCCTTGAAGCTTCTGAGTAAACATGCCTCTATGATTACTACTCAGGTAGAACAAGTACTTAAAGCTCAGAATGACTTGCTCAATGAATTAAATGACAACTCCGTCAGAGTCATTACTAGAGGAGGCAAAATGACTCAGGAACCTTTGTATCCCGAAGGTCATCCTAAGAGAATTGATCAAGATTCTCAAGGAATCAATGCTGATACACCTAGTCATCCTAAGGAGAAGAAGGATGATAGAAACCTGCACGCCAGTTCACCAAATACTATCACACCTGAAGAACCTAATGATATTTCTGCGTCTAATGCGGAAACACAATCTGGTGATGAACATGAACCTGGTGACAATATGGACAGTGATGTTCATAATAATGCTCAACATAGCCATGATGAGGATGTGGAGATTGAACCTACGGTTAATCCTGATAATCCACAACCTAAGAGACGCGATAAGAATGACTTTACTGCTAGGAAGCAAGGTAAAGAAAGAGAGCCATGGGTTCAGAGACCTATGCCCTTTCCTCCTAAGCCATCCAAGAAAATGATGATGGGGATTTTGAGCGCTTTGTTGAGATGATAAGACCCATCTTTCTGTAGATGCGGTTAACTGATATGCTCAAGATGTCTCTGTATGCCAAGTACATGAAAGATATCGTGACTAATAAACGGAAGATACCAGATCTTGAGATCTCCACCATGCTTGCCAATTACACTTTCAAAGATGGAACTCCTAAGAAACTTGGTGATCCCGGAGTGCCCACTATACTTGCTCCATTAAAGGAAACTACATAAGAACTGCCTTATGTGACCTTGGAGCCGGTGTTAGTGTTATGCCACTCTCTCTTTATCATAGACTTGAGTTGGATAAGTTGACACCCACTGAAATTTCTCTGCAAATGGCCGACAAATCAACTGCTTTCCCTATCGGCGTTCGCGAGGATGTGCCTGTTGTGGTTGCTAATACCACTATCTTAACAGAATTTGTTATCTTGGATATCCCCGAGGACGATGCCATGGCTATCATCCTCGGAAGACCCTTTTTAAACATTGTAGGGGCTGTTATAGATTGCAACAAAGGCAATATCACTTTCCATGTCAACGGTAATGAGCACACAGTGCACTTTCCGAAGAAACGATATCCAGTACATTGCATCAATGCTATTGAAAAGACTTCATCGATTCTCATTGGGAGCTTTGAATGCCCTATTCCTCGTGTCAAGATGAAGTATGATTTGCTTGTTGGGGAGATTCATATCCCATTGAGGTGACTTAGTGACTATTCAAAAATTCTCCGTTCTCTCTTGCGATTCGAGAAGGTTTTGTCATAAGGACTTGATCAATCCCATTGACGGATCTCTTCCGATGACCATGAAATGGATGAATCAAAGAGTCACATACCTCTGTTTTGAGTCTTCATTTTCTTTTGCTTAGAAGAAAATGATAGAATTAGTTTAGCTTTCCTGTTTTCTGTTTTAGCGTCCCGGAGAAAAATACCTCGAAAATAAAAGGTCTCCGATGGTCCTGAAAATTTAGTATGATTTTTTCTGGAATATTTGAAAATTTCTGGGCCTGAGAGCTGGTTAGGGGGACTGACCAGTGGGCCACAAGCCCCCCCCCCCACCGCCACCTACCCCCCTGGTGGCGGGGTGCAAGCTTGTGGGGCCCACAGACACCCCCTCCACTCATTCCAGCTCCCAGCCTCTTCTTCCACCTCCAGAAAAAACTGTTTCGCAGCTCAAACCCGTGTTCTTGCTCATTTGGCTGTGATTTTCAATCTCCTTGCTCAAAGCACCATTCTCCGAACTGTTTTGGGGAAATTACTCCTTGGTAAGTGACTCCTCCATTGGTCCAATTAGTTTTTGCTCTAGTGCTTTATCCTTAGTAAATTCTTGCTATCTTGGTGACCCTGTTCTTGAGCTATAAAAGTTGATTTTAGCTGGTCCCAAGTAGTTTTAGCGCATGATACGGTCTCTAGACACTAGTAGGAGTAGTTCCTACAAGGTGTGGTTGGTCCTCATTCACTTTTCTCTTGAACTTCAAAAATTTCAGCATAAGGAAATTATGTTTAGGAGGAAGTTTCATGGTGGTTCCTCAAGTAAGAAGGGTCCTCGTCTATCCTTTCGGGAGCCCGAACCTTTTCAACTAAGGGACGCACCGGTGCAACCATGTGAAGGGCCTTCCAATGAGTTCATGATCGAAGCAGGCTTCAAGGATGAGTTCGATGCACTTGTCCGCAATGCCGGGTTAGAAGAATTCCTCTTAGATAAATGTGAACAGTATGCTATGCTCACTGCCTCTTTCGTGCGTAGATTTAAATTTTTAGCTGGGCATGAATCATCCATACTGTTTGATTTGTACGATAAATCCTATACCGTGGGTCTGGAGGATTTCAATAGGATTTGCAAGATTCCCGATGGAGGTAGTGTTATTGACCCTCCTAAGTCTTCGATCAGAGACTTTGTCTCCAGTATTACTGTTGGAGAAACCAGAGATATCACGCAAGCCACCATAGGAAGCATCCATTTCCCTACCTTGCACTACCTTGCCCTCTTCATAGGTAGGTGCATTAACGGCAAGGGTGCACATTGTCAGCTATGCGCTTCCGACCTTAGTATCCTTAAGAGTGCAGTAACAGGTGACAAGAGCTTCAACATGGGAGCTATTTTAGCAAGGAGGCTGAATAAAAATGCCAGTGAGGGGGATTCCTTTGGCGGAGTTTATGCTACACGCTTAGCAAATTTTCTGGGAGTATCCATCCGTCCAGAAGACCCTCCTCTCCGTACAGCCTACCTTGATCGTGTCGCTCTAACACGCTACCAGTTCCTTGAGAGAGATCATGGATCTCTTCTATACTGCTTGATATTTAACCGACAGCGTGTTTTCCATATTACCCTTCCTGCTCCTGCTTTCTTTGACTTTCAGGTTAAACGAAGATACTACATAACCATAGGAGAAGCAGAGGAGTATGAGAGGGAGGCGACGGCTGCTCGACTCCGCGGGGCAGCTATTCAGGCAGTGGCTGCAGCACTCCCGTATAACACTCATTATGACTTTGGGTTTCGCCAGGATCATCCATGGGAGTAGACCAAGCTAGGCCAAAAGCCTAAGCTTGGGGGAGTAGGTGTTCTCACCGACTTTACATTCATGCTTATGCTTTCACTCTGTTAGCCGGTGTTTACACTTTGCCACTGTATTATCCATGCTAGTTTCTTTTCGTTTTCTTGTTTTCTTCTTTTGTGTCCTTTTGAGAAAACCCAAAAAGATTTTTCTTTCTTCTTTTGCTTGTTGGGAGCTTTCCTATGTAAATAGTTTTCTTTTTCTTCGTGTCAAGGTTGAAGATATTGGTTACAATGCTTAGTGGTTCTTACATGCTTACCTGTTTAGCTTTCAAAGAGCCATATTATCTTGTCTTCTCCTTTGTGTTTGCCTGCAGATTGAGCTTAGTCCAATGCGCTTACTATCGTTTTCATCGTTCAACGTGCAAATGAAAGGCAACAATGATGATATATGATGAAGTGACTGAGACTGAAAAGCTGGTATGAACTCTATCTATTTTGTTTTTGTAAATATGACTAGCTTGTCGACCCAGATTTAGCTTTGTTGTGAGAGAACCATGTTTGCAATGACAACTTAGAGATCATAGTTTTTGATGCCATGCTTATTTAGCTGAGAGCTTATAATGGTTTGTCTTGATTGCCAACATAGATTTTGAGATGACTATGATGTAGTATGATAGGATGGTATTCTCCTTTGAATGTTTCAAGTGGCTTGACTTGGTGCATGTTCATGCATGTAGTTGAAACAAAATCAACATAGCCTCTATGATGTTCGTATTCATGGTGATTTATATCCTGTTCATGCTTGCATTCAATGTTAGTCAAACTCATTGCATCCTGATGACTGTTATCGCTCTCTAGTTGGTCGCTTCCCAGTCTTTTGCTAGCCTTCACTTGTACTAAGCGGGAATACTGCTTGTGCATCCACCTCCATAAACCCAAAAGTTTTTCCATGAGAGTCCACCATACCTACCTATTTCCGTTATCTACCTGCCGTTCCAAGTAAATTTGCATGTGCCATTCTCTAAACCTTCAAGAAATAATCTGTTTTGCATGCCCGAACCGCTCATGTGGTGACAGAGGGCTATTGGTATCTGCCATGCTAGGAGTGTTATCCTCGACATGTGTTTATTCACAGTCCTTCACGAGAAAGGGACCGGTATTTGGGATGCCCAGTTCCATGCTTAAATCGAAAACATAACTGTAAAACAAGACTCCCCCTGGATTGATGTTAGTATGGACGGTACCCGAGGATTAGGCTAGCCGTGGAGTGTGATTGATTGGTGGTTGGGGGAGTTAAAACTTTACTTTCCTGTTTGGGAACCACCTATAGCATGAGTAGCATGGAAGATATTGAGAACTCTTGGTCATTGCGTTGACAATGAAAGCATGCCACCCAAAATTATTATCTCTGTTTTCAAAGCTTGAGCTCTGGCACCTCTGCAAATCAATGCTTCTCTCTGCGAAGGGCCTGTCTATTTATTTTCCGGTCGAGTCATCCTCCTCTTATATAAGCACCAATTAGAGAGCACCTCTGTCATTTTTATGCTTTGCTTTTGATTGATATTGAGTATGACTATGACTGGATCTTCGTTGCTATGAATTACAATGTTTAGTCAGCCCTTGATCTTTGAAAGTGCTCTGCATTTATGTTTTGCGGTCTCAGAAAGAGCTAGCGAGATACCACCTATTCATATTGCTTCATGCTTGTTTTGATTAAAGTGTTGGTATTTGAAACTCATTATTATTTGCTCGTTAGCTGATTATGCAATTGATATTAGTTTACCGTGAGACCTTTGTGTCATTTGCTTATGTGGTTAACTTGTGATCCTGCTGAAATTCTGGTTATGAGTTAGACATAGTTGCAACAACAAGATCAAACAGAGTTTGTCAAAGTTTTTCTTTCTCTCTCAGTTTGTCAACTGAGTTGCTTGAGGACAAGCAAGGTTTTAAGCTTGGGGGAGTTGATATGTCTCCAACGTATCTACTTTTCCAAACTCTTTTGCCCTTGTTTTGTACTATAATTTGCATGATTTGAATGGAACTAACCTGGACTGACTTTGTTTTCAGCAGAATTGCCTTGGTGTTATTTTTGTGCAGAAATCAAAGTTCTCCAAACGTCCTGAAAATTTACGGGGAGCAGTTTTGGAAAATATCAAAAATACCTGCGCTAGAATCCACCTGAGGGGGTGGGCCAGTGGGCCACAATCCCCTGCTCCACCACCACCCCCCTGGTGGCGGTGGGCATGCTTGTGGGGCCCACAGGCCTCTGCCGCCCCAACTTCAGCTCTATAAGTTGTCTTTCGTCCCAGAAAAAAATAAAAAGAGAAGTTTTCGTCGCGTTTTCGATACGGAGGCGCCGCCACCACCTGTTCTTCATCTCGAGGGCAGATCTGGAGTCCGTCTTGGGCTCCGGAGAGGGGAAATCGTCGCCATCGTCATCATCAACCTTCTTCCCTCTCCAGTTCCATGAAGCTCTTCGTCGTTCGTGAGTAATCTATCCGTAGGCTCGCTGGGCGGTGATGAGTAGGATGAGATCTATCATGTAATCGAGTTAGTTTTGATGGGGATTGATCCCTAGTATCCACTATGTTCTGATATTTGATGTTGCTACTACTTTGCCATGCTTAATGCTTATCACTAGGGCCCGAGTGCCATGATTTTAGATCTGAAATTATTATGTTGTCACCAATATATGTGTGTTTTAGATCCGATCTTGCAAGCTATAGTTACCTACTATGTGTTATGATCCGACAACCCCGGAATGACAATAAGTGGAACCACTCCCGGTGATGACCATAGTTTGAGGAGTTCATGTGTTCACCAAGTGCTAATGCGTTGGTCCGGTTCTTTAAAAGGAGAACCTTAATATCCCGTAGTTTCCTTTTGGACCCCGCTGCCACGGGAGGGATGGACAATAGATGTCATGCAAGTTCTTTTCCCTAAGCACGTATGACGACACACGGAATGCATGCCTGCATCACATTGACGAACGGGAGCTAGCCACTTATCTCTCCGTGTTATAGTTGTTACATGATGAATATCATCCAAACAAATCACCGACCCAATGCCTACGAGTTTGTCCTACTGTTGCTACTGTCGTTACTTGTCTTGCTCTGCTGCTCCTACTATTGCTACTGCTGTTACTTGTCTTGCTCTGTTGTTACTACTGTTGCTACTGTCGTTACTTGTCTTGCTCTGCTGCTACTACTGGTGCTACTGTTGTTACTTGTCTTGCTCTGCTCCTACTACTGTTGCTACTGTTGTTACTTGTTTTGCTCTGCTGCTACTGTTGCTACTACTGTCGCTTGCTACTGTTGCTACTTTCTACTGTTGTCACTACTGTTGTTCCTTGCCACTGCTATTGCTCGTTACACTGCCGATACCCGCTACTTCGCTGTTACTACTTCGTTGTTACTATTGTGCTTGCAGATACTAATCTTTCAGGTATGGTTGAATGTAACAAATTCAGCTACTAATGCTTGAGAGTATACTCTCACCTCCTGTCTGGCGTACCTACAAATTTGGGTCGAATACTCTACCCTCGAAAACTGCTGCGAACCCACGCACTGGTGGGCCATCAACAACATTCTTCCAGTTTCATTGTTGGGAAGTGCTATCAGCATTCTTCTGGTGCCGTTGCAGGAGAAGGTTAGTTGTTATAAGTATTTGTCTAGCTAACGCCAGAGATTGTAGGATCAGCCCTTTTCTGGAGTCATTGCGAGGGAAGCACAGCTGACGTCAGGCTCCCTGGAGCCCACTTGGCTTGGCCCAAAATCCCCGTGGACTTCTTCCATTCGGGAAAAAATCATTTCGGGGTTTTTCTTCCGTTTGGACTCCGTTCCAAAATCAGATCTGAAAAGAGTCAAAAACACGAAAAAAACAGGAACTGACACTTGGCACTAAATTAATAAGTTAGTCCCAAAAAGATATAAAAGGGTACATAAAACATACAAAGAAAGCAAGATAACAGCATGAAACCATCAAAAATTATAGATACGTTTGAGACGTATCATCGGCCATTTGCACAGAAATTTCAGTGGGTGTTAACTTATCCAACTCAAGTCTATGATAAAGAGAAACCGACATAACACTAACACCGGCTCCAAGGTCACATAAGGCAGTTCTTACGTAGTTCCCTTTAATGGAGCAAGGTATAGTGGGCACTCCGGGATCACCAAGTTTCTTAGTAGTTCCACCTTTAAAAGTGTAGTTGGCAAGCATGGTGGAGATCTCAAGATCTGGTATCTTCCATTTATTAGTCACGATATCTTTCATGTACTTGGCATATGGAGACATCTTGAGCATATCAGTTAACCGCATCTGCAGAAAGACGGGTCTTATCATCTCAACGAAGCGCTCAAAATCCTCATCATCCTTTTTCTTGGATGGCTTAGGAGGAAAGGGCATAGGTCTCTGAACCCATGGCTCTCTTTCTTTACCATGCTTCCTAGCAGTGAAGTCATTCTTGTCGTATCTCTTAGGTTGTGGATTATCAGGAGTAACCGTAGGTTCAATCTCCACATCCTCGTCATTGCTAGGTTGAGCATTATTATGAACATCACTGTCCATATTGTCACCAGGTTCATGTTCATCACCTGATTGTGTTTCCGCATCAGACACAGAAATATCATTAGGTTCTTCCGGTGTGACCGTATCTGGTGAACTGGCGTGCAGGTTTCTATCATCCTTCTTCTTCTCCTTAGGATGACTAGGTGTATCAGCATTGATTCCTTGAGAATCTTGATCAATTCTCTTAGGATGACCTTCAGGATACAAAGGTTCGTGAGCCATTTTGCCTCCTCTAGAAATGACTCTGACAGAGTTGTCATTTAATTCATTGAGCAGGTCATTGTGAGATTTAAGTACTTGTTTAATCATAGAGGCATGTTTAATCATAGAGGCAATGGCAAGGAACAGCAGTAGTGACAGCAGTAGCAAGTAGCAACAGTAGCAAGCGACAGTAGTAGCAACAGTAGCAGCAGAGCAAAACAAGTAACAACAGTAGCAGCAGAGCAAGACAAGTAACAGCAGTAGCAACAGTAGTAGCAGCAGAGCAAGACAAGTAACGGCAGTAGCAACAGTAGTAACAGCAGAGCAAGACAAGTAACAGCAGTAGCAATAGTAGGAGCAGCAGAGCAAGACAAGTAACAACAGTAGCAACAGTAGGACAAACTCGTAGGCAATGGGTCGGTGATTTGTTTGGATGATATTCATCATGCAATAGCTATAACACAGAGAGATATGTGGCTAGCTCCCGTTCGTCAATGTGATGTAGGCATGCATTCCGTGTGTCGTCATACATGCTTAGGGAAAAGAACTTGCATGACATCTATTGTCCATCCCTCCCGTGGCAGCGGGGTCCAAAAGGAAACTACGGGATATTACGGTTCTCCTTTTAATAAAAAACCGGACCAACGCATTAGCACTTGGAGAACACATGAACTCCTCAAACTATGGTCATCACCGGGAGTGGTTCCGGTTATTGTCACTCCGGGGTTGCCGGATCATAACACATAGTAGGTAACTACAACTTGCAAGATCGGATCTAAAACACACATATATTGGTGACAACATAATAATTTCAGATCTGAAATCATGGCACTCGGGCCCTAGTGACAAGCATTAAGCATGGCAAAGTAGTAGCAACATCAATCTCAGAACATAGTGGATACTAGGGTTCAATCCCCATCAAAACTAACTCGATTACATGATAGATCTCATCCTACTCATCACCGCCCAGCGAGCCTACGAATAGATTACTCACGAACGACGAAGAGCTTCATGGAATTGGAGAGGGAAGAAGGTTGATGATGACGATGGCGACGATTTCCCCTCTCCGGAGCCCAAGACGGACTCCAGATCTACCCTCCAGTTGAAGAACAGGTGGTGGCGGCGCCTCCGTATCGAAAACAAGAAGAAAACTTCTCTTTTTTATTTTTTCTGGGACGAAAGGCAACTTATAGAGCTGGAGTTGGGGGCGGCAGGGCAGTGTGGGCCCCACAAGCCTGCCCACCGCAACCAGGGGGTGGTGGCAGAGCTGGGGCTTGTGGCCCACTGGCCCACCCCCTGAGGTGGAACTTGGCGTAGATATTTTTGATATTTTCCAAAACTGCTCCCCGTAAATTTTCAGGACGTTTGGAGAACTTTGACTTCTGCACAAAAATAACACCAAGGCAATTCTGCTGAAAACAGTGTCAGTCCAGGTTAGTTCCATTCAAATCATGCAAATTAGAGTCCAAAACAAGGGCAAAAGAGTTTGGAAAAGTAGATACGATGGAGATGTATGAATGGACAATCTCAAATCTATGATGAAAGCCCATCTTGTTACCCTTGATGGCAACAACATGATGCGTGCCTTGCTGCCCCTTCTGTCACTGGGAAAGGTCACCGCACGGTATGAACCCAAAACCAAGCACTTCTCCCATTGCAAGAATCATAGATCTAGTTGGCCAAACAAAACCCAAGACTCGGAGAGACTTACAAGGATATCAAATCATGCATATAAGAAATCAGCAAAGACTCAAATATAATTCATAGATAATCTGATCACAAATCCACAATTCATCGGATCTCGACAAACACACCGCCAAAGAGGATTACATCGGATAGATCTCCATGAAGATCATGGAGAACTTTGTATTGAAGATCCAAGAGAGAGAAGAAGCCATCTAGCTACTAACTACGGACCCGTAGGTCTGAAGTGGACTACTCATGAGTCATTGGAGAGGCGATGATGTTGACGTAGAAGCCCTCCAACTCCAAAGTCCCCTCCGGCAGGGCACCGGGAAGGGTCTCCAGATGAGATCTCACGGAAACGGAAGCTTGCGGCGGCGGAAAAGTGTTTTCGTGGATGCCCTGATTTTTTCTGCGATTTTAGGGAATTTATAGGCCAAAGTGCTAGGGCAGGGGAGCGCCAAGGAGGCCACAAGCCTGGTAGCCGTCCCCCCCCCCCTGGCCGTGGCTACAGGGCTTGTGGGCCCCCTGTGGCTCTCTTGCCTTGGCCCGCAAGTCCCCCAATCTTCTTCTGTTCTGGAAAAAATTATTTCGGGGATTTTATTCTGTTTGGACTCCGTTCCAAAATCAGATCTGAAAAAAGTCAAAAACACAGAAAAAACAGGAACTGGCACTTGGCACTAAATTAATAAGTTAGTCCCAAAAAAGATATAAAAGGTACATGAAACATCCAAAGTTGACAAGATAACAGCATGAAACCATCAAAAATTATAGATACGTTTGAGACGTATCAAGCCCCACCAAAGGGTGATCCTGTGTTCGAGCTTAAACAGTTGCGTGATACTTTTAAGTATGCCTATCTTGATGAAAGGGAGATATATCCTGTTATTATTAGTGCTAGCCTCTCGGAGCATGAAGGAAAGAAGTTACCAAAAACTCTGAGGAAGCATCGTGCTGCTATTGGATATACTCTTGATGATCTTAAGGGCATTAGTCCTACCCTATGCCAGCACAAGATTAAAACTGATCCTGATTTCAAACCAGTTGCTAATCATCAAAGGAGATTAAATCCTAAGATGAAAGAAGTAGTGAGAAAAGAAATACTAAAGCTCCTCGAAGCGGGTATTATCTATCCTGTTTCTCATAGCGATTGAGTGAGTCCGGTGCATTGCGTCCCTAAGAAGGGAGGCATTACCGTCGTCCCTAATGATAAGGATGAATTGATCTCATAGAGGATTATTACTGGCTATAGGATTGTGATCGATTTTAGGAAACTGAATAAAGCCACTAGGAAAGATCATTACCCTTTGCCTTTTATCGACCAAATGTTATAAAGGTTGTCCAAACACACACACTTTTGCTTTCTAGACGGTTATTCTTGTTTCTCCCAAATACCAGTTGCACAGTCTGATCAGGAGAAAACCACGTTCACCTGCCCTTTCGGTACCTTTGCTTATAGACGTATGCCTTTTGGCTTATGTAATGCACCTGCCACCCTTCAAAGATGCTTGATGGCTATATTCTCTGACTTTTGTGAAAATATTGTTGAGGTTTTCATGGATGACTTCTCCGTTTATGGGTCTTCCTTTGACTATTGCCTCAGCAACCTTAATCGAGTCTTACAGAGATGTAAAGAAACCAATCTTGTCTTGAATTGGGAAAAGTGCCACTTTATGGTTAATGAAGGCATCGTCTTAGGACATAAAATTTCTGAAAGAGGTATTGAAGTCGATAAGGCTAAGGTTGATGCAATCGAGAAAATGCCATACCCCACAGATATCAAAGGGATAAGAAGTTTCCTTGGTCATGCTGGTTTCTATAGAAGGTTCATTAAAGACTTCTCTAATATTTCTAGTCCTCTTACCAATCTCTTACAAAAGGATATTCCTTTTGTTTTTTATGATGATTGTGAGGAAGCCTTCAAAATACTTAAGAGGGCTTTGATAACTACACCTATTGTTCAACCACCTGATTGGAACTTACCTTTTGAGATCATGTGTGATGCTAGCGATTATGCTGTTGGTGCTGTCCTAGGGCAAAGAGTTGATAAGAAGTTGAATGTTATTCACTATGCTAGTAAAACTCTAGACAGTGCCCAAAGAAACTATGCCACTACGGAGAAGGAATTTTTAGCAGTCGTGTTTGCATGTGAAAAGTTCAGGTCTTACATAGTTGATTCCAAAGTCACTATTCACACTGATCATGCTGCTATTAAGTACCTCATGGAGAAGAAGGACGCTAAACCTAGACTTATCAGATGGGTTCTCTTCCTACAAGAATTTGATTTGCACGTTGTCGATAGAAAGGGTGCTGATAACCCCGTAGCAGATAACTTGTCTAGGTTGGAGAACGTTCTTGATGACCCACAACCTATTGATGATTGCTTTCCCGATGAGCAACTGAATGTCATCAATGCTTCACGTAGTGCACCGTGGTATGCTGATTATGCAAACTATGTCGTTGCCAAATATATACCACCTAGTTTCACATACCAGCAAAAGAAGAAATTCTTCTTTGACTTGAGACACTACTTTTGGGATGATCCTCGCCTTTATAAGGAAGGAGTAGATGGTGTTATTAGACATTGTGTACCTGAACATGAACACGGATAGATCCTACAGAAGTGTCACTCCGAGGCCTACGGAGGACACCATGCGGGAGATAGAAATGCACATAAGGTATTGCAATCAGGTTTCTATTGGCCCACTCTCTTCAAGGATGCCCGTAAGTTTGTCTTGTCTTGTGACGAATGTCAAAGAATAGGTAATATTAGCAAACATCAAGAAATGCCTATGAACTATTCACTTGTCATTGAACCATTTGATGTCTGGGGCTTTGATTATATGGGACCTTTTCCAAAATCCAATGGGTATACTCACATCCTAGTTGTTGTTGATTACGTCACTAAGTGGGTAGAAGCTATCCCCACTAGTAGTGCTGATCACAACACCTCTATCAAGATGCTGAAAGAAGTTACCTTCCCTAGATTTGGAGTCTTTAGATATCTAATGATCGACGGTGGTTCACACTTGATTCATGGTGCTTTCCATAAAACGCTTGCTAAGTACGATGTCAACCATAGAATTGTGTCTCCCTACCATCCTCAGTCTAGTGGTCAAGTAGAGCTAAGCAATAGAGATATTAAACTGATTCTGCAAAAGACTGTCAACAGGTCTAGAAAGAATTGGTCTAAGAAGCTCGATGATGCACTGTGGGCTTATAGAACTGCCTATAAGAATCCCATGGGCATGTCTCCGTACAAAATGCCAAGCTGTTCAACGAGAAGGTTAAGAGGTGGCATGATAAGAGGATACAAAAGCGTCAGTTCAATGTAGGTGATTATGTCTTGCTATATAACTCTCGTTTAAGATTCTTTGCAGGCAAGCTTCTCTCTAAATGGGAAGGTCCCTTTGTTGTTGAGGAAGTATATCGTTCCGGTGCTATCAAGATCAACAACACACAAGGTAATTGTCCGAGAGTGGTAAATGGACAGAGAATCAAGCATTATATCTCAGGTACTCCCATCAATGTTGAAAGCAATATCATCCATACCATAACTCCGGAAGAATACCTAAGGGACATTTATCAGCCTGTTTCAGACTTTGAAAACAAAGAGTTATGTGATTCGGTAAGAAAACAGAGTCCAAAACTTATCCAGTAGGAAATTTTCTCCGTTTTGGAATATTTGAAAAAATACAAAAATTGGAAGTAGTCTGGAAAGTGCGCGAGGAGGCGACAAGCCTGCACGGCGCGGGCCCACCCCCTGGCTGCGCCATGAGGGCTTGTGGCCACCTCGTGCACCTCCCGGACTCCGTTTTCGTGCAGGGTACTCCTTCTGGTCTGGAAAAAATCATTATATATACTTCCGTTTGGTCTGACCCCTGCATCACGCAGATTTCCTGTGTTGGAGCCTGTTTTCTGCCGCAGATGTAGGTCAAGATGTCTTCTCAGGATTCACAGTCGGAGAGCTATGTGGCTGATTACCTTGCTAACCACAAGGTCTATGGGGACTTTGATCCATATGGCTGGACCACTGATGAGGAAGAAGACTATGATCCCAAGGGGAAGGAACAAACAAGTTCCGATGAAGAGGCGGCTCCTCTACCTCAACCTGGACACACGCATGTGGAGTTCAAGAAGTTGAGCCTCCCTGACTCAATGAAGGAGCCTAAGACCTTGTTTATCCCTTCTAGTTTCTTGCAGGAGAGTAAGCAGGAATTATGCCAAAGGGTGTTGAAGCTTGAAGAGGAAAATGATGATCCGAGGGAGCAGAATTTTATGCTCAAGTCGAAATTAAACAAGCTCAAGACCTCATCAACAACTCCACCACCATCACCACCAAAGGAAGACAACTGAGCATTGGTATGGGCAATCCCCTTGGCTTTTGCCAAGCTTGGGGGAGTTGCCCCGGTATCGTATCACCATCACATCTTTTGCCTTTACCTTTGTTCTAGTTTTCCTTTTCAGTTTTCTTTTTCTCTAGTAGTTTAAAAGTCTTAGTGTTTTAGTTTTGAGTTTTGCTTTGTGTCACCCCCGATGTATTCTTGCTCGTGAGCCTTATAATAAAGAGTGTCTTAGTTGAAGAGCTTTGCCTCTTGCCATGATCAAAAGAGTGAGAATAGAACAAAAGCATGAAAGATCATGTAATGATCTTATGGGAAGTGATGGCTTCACATATAAAAAGAACGAGGATTGAAACTTGTTGAGGGTAGGCAAACGTAGACATTGGTCATTATTGCAATTAATAGGAAGTGATAAAGAAGGAGAGGTTCACATATAAATATATCATCTCTGACACCATCTATGATTGTGAACACTCACTAAACTATTACATGCCTAGAAGTAGAAGTTGGACAAGGAAGACAACGTAATGAATTGTGTTTGCTTGGCTCTGAACAATGTTATATGATTAGAGATCCCTTAGCATGTGAGGATTGCTTCCACCTCATAGTAGCCAAACCTCCCGCACCAAGTAGAGATACTACTTGTGCATCCATAAACCTTCAAACCAGTTTTGCCATGAGTGTCCAACATACCTACCTATGGATTGAATAAGATCCCTCAAGTAAGTTGTCATCGGTGCAAGCAATAAAAATTGCTCTCTAATATGTATGATCTATTAGTGTGTGGAAAATAAGCTTTATACGAACCTGTGATGAGGAAGACATAAAAGCGACAGACTGCATAATAAAGTTCTTTATTACAGGAGGCAATATAAAGTGGCGTTCCTTCGCACTAAGAGGACACACATCCAAATCTCAAAAGTGCATGACAACCTCTGCTTCCCTCTCCGAAGGGCCTATCTTGTACCTTTACTTTTTGCCCTTGAAAAAGTCATGGTGATCTTCACCAATTCCTTATTTCGCCTTTATCTTGGCTACCGTCATATGCTTGGGAAAGATCTATATTCATATGTCAACTTGGAGGTAGGCATTCATGAATTATTATTGTTGACACTACCCTTGAGGTAAGCAGTTGGGAGGCAAAACTGTAAGCCCCTATCTTTCTCTGTGTCCAGCTAAAACTTTGATCTCATGAGTACCACGTGAGTTGTAGCAATTGTAGAGAATGAAAGAATGATTGAGTATGTGAATTTGCTTTACAAGCTCTTATTTGACTCTTTCTGATGTTGTGATAAATTGCAATTGCTTCAATGACTAAAGGCTATTGGTTGTTACTTCTCGGTAAGGTTCTTCATCCATGCTTTACTTTGTGAAGGAATTATCACTTTAGCATGAGAGATTATATGTTGGTATTGCTGTTTTGATCTTGATCATGATGCATGCATGTTCGTATCTTGTTTTGTCGACACCTCTCTCCCTAAACATGTGGACATATTTATTGAGCTCGGCTTTCGCTTGAGGACAAGCGAGGTCTAAGCTTGGGGGAGTTGATACTTCCATTTTGCACCATGTTTTCATGTTGATATTTATCGCTTCTTTGGCTGTTATTTCACTTCACGGTACAATTCTTATGCCTTTTCTCTCTTATTTTGCAAGGTTTACATGAAGAGGGAGAATACCGGCAACTGGAATTCTGGCCTGAAAGTGGAGCAAAGTTGAGATACCTATTCTGCGCAACTCCAAACGCCGTAAAAATCAACGAGGATTTTTTTCCCGGTTTATCAAAAATACTGGGCCGAAGAAGTGCCAGAGGGGCACCACGGGGTGCCCACAAGCCTCCACACCGCGGCCACCCCCCCCCCAGGCCGCGCCATGGGGGCTTGTAGGCAGCCCACTGGCCCACTTGCTCCCCTATTTTGCTATATGGAGGGTTTCGTCCAGAAAAAATTGGAGAGGAGATTTTTCGTGGTTTCGCCGCCGCCACGAGGCGGAACTTGAGCAGAACCAATCTAGAGTTGCGGCAGGACGATCCTACCGGGGAAACTTCGCTCCCGGAGGGGGAAATCGTCGCCATTGTCATCACCAACACTCCTCTCATCGGAGGGGACTCGTCACCATCAACATCTTCATCAACACCATATCATCTCCAAACCCTAGTTCATCACTTGTAACCAATCTCCGTCTAGCGACTCCGATTGGTACTTGTAAGGTTGCTAGTAGTGTTGATTACTCTTTGTAGTTGGTGCTAGTTGGATTACTTGGTGGAAGAGTTTATGTTCAGATCCTCGATGCTACTCATTACCTCTCTCATCATGAATATGATTATGCTTTGTGAGTAGTTACTTTTGTTCCTGAGGACATGGGATAAGTCATGCTAATAGTAGTCATGTGAATTTGGTATTCGTTTGGTATTTTGATGTGTTGTATGTTGTTTTTCCTCTAGTGGTGTTATGTGAACGTCGAATACATAACACTTCACCATCCTTTGGGCCTAGAGGAAGGCATTGGGAAGTAGTAAGTAGATGATGGGTTGCTAGAGTGACAGAAGCTTAAACCCTAGTTTATGCGTTGCTTCGTAAGGGGCTGATTTGGATCCACTAGTTTAATGCTATGGTTAGACTTTGTCTTAATTCTTCTTTCGTAGTTATGGATGCTTGCGAGAGGGGTTAATCATAAGTGGGATGCTTGTCCAAGTAAGGGCAGTACTCAAGCGTTGGTCCACCCACATATCAAACTATCAAAGTAACGAACGCGAATCATATGAACATGATGAAACTAGCATGACAGAAATTCCCGTGTGTCCTCGGGAGCATTTTTCCTCCTATAAGACTTTTTTCAGGCTTGTCCATTGCTACAAAAGGGATTGGTCCACTTTGCTGCACCGTTGCTACTTTTGTTACTTGTTGCTTGCTACGAATCATATCAGTACACAATCACTTGTTACTGACAATTTCAGTGCTTGCAAATTTTACCTTGCTAAAAACCACTTGTCAGATCCTTTTGCTCCTTGTTGGGTTCGACACTCTTACTTATCGAAAGGACTACGATTGATCCCGTATGCTTGTGGGTCATCACTTCCAGCATGCATCTAGTGTATTGAGTTCATGACGAACAGAGTAACGCCTTAAGCAAGATGACATGATGTAGAGGAATAAACTCAAACCAATGATGAAAACCCCATCTTTTTACCCGTGATGGCAACAACATGATGCGTGCCTCGCTACCCCTTCTGTCACTGGGTGAGGTCACCGCATGGTATGAACCCAAAACCAAGCACTTCTCCCATTGCAAGAATCATAGATCAAGCTGGCCAAACAAAACCCACAACTCGAAGAGAATTACAAGGATATGAAATCATGCATATAAGAGATCATAAGAAACTCAAATAAGATTCATAGATAATTTGATCATAAATCCACAATTCATCGGATCTTGACAGACACACCGCAAAAGAAGATTACATCGGATAGATCTCCATGAAGATCATGGAGAACTTTGTATTGAAGATCCAAGAGAGAGAAGAAGCCATCTAGCTACTAGCTATGGACCCATAGGTCTATGGTGAACTACTCACGCATCATCGGAGAGGTCATGGTGTTGATGAAGAAGCCCTCTGTATCCGAATCCCCCCTCCGGCAGGGCACCAGAACGTGCCCCAGATGGGATCTTGCGGAGACAGAAGCTTGCAGCGGCGAAAATGTACTTTCGATGATCTCCTGATTTTTTCTGAAATTTATGGGAATATATAGGCGAAATACCTAGGGCAGAGGTGGCCCAGGGAGCCCACAAGCCTGGGAGGCGCAGGCTCCCTTGGCCGCAGCTAGGGGGCTTGTGGGGTCCCTGGTGGCCCCGTGCCCTGATTCTTAGGTTCCCCGATCTTCTTCAGTTTCAGAAAAAATCTTTTTGGAAGTTTCGTTCCGTTTGGACTCCGTTTAAAATCCTCCTCTGAAAAGGGTCAAAAACACAGAAAAAACAGGAACTGACACTTGGCAGTGAGTTAATAAGTTAGTCCCAAAAAAGATATAAAAGGCATACAAAACATCCAAAGTTTGACAAGATAATAGCATGAAACCATCAAAAATTACAGATACGTTGGAGACGTATCAATCGTCATCACCAACACTCCTCTCATCACAGGGGACTCATCTCCATCAACATCTTCATCAGCACCATCTCATCTCCAAATCCTAGTTCATATCTTGTACCCAATCTCCGTCTCGCGACTCCGATTGGTACTTGTAAGGTTGCCAGTAGTGTTAATTACTCCTTGTAGTTGATGCTAGTTGGATTACTTGATGGAAGATCATATGTTCAGATCCTTAATGCTATTCAATACCTCTCTGGTCATGAACATAATTATGCTTTGTGAGTAGTTACGTTTGTTCCTAAGGACATAGGATAAGTCTTGCTATAAGTAGTCATGTGAATTTGGTATTCGTTCGATATTTTGATGCGTTGTATGTTGTCTTTCCTCTAGTGGTGTTATGTGAACGTCGGCTACATGACACTTCACCATTATTTGGGCCTATATAAAGGCATTGGGAAGTAATAAGTAGATGATGGGTTTCTAGAGTGACAGAAGCTTAAACCCTAGTTTATGTGTTGCTTCGCAAGGGGCTGATTTGGATCCACCAGTTTATTGCTATGGTTAGACTTTGTCTTAATTCTTCTTTCGTAGTTGCGGATGCTTGTGAGAGGGGTTAATCATAAGTGGGACGTTTGTCCAAGTAAGGACAACACCCAAGCACTGGTCCACCCACATATCAAACTATCAAAATAGCGAACGCGAATCATATGAACATGATGAAAACTAGCTAGACAAAAATTCCCATGTGTCCTCGGGAGCGCTTTACCTTATATAAGAGTCCGTCCAGGCTTGTCACTTGCTACAAAAGGGATTGGGCCATCTTCTTGCAGCTTTGTTACTATTGTTACTTGTTAACCGTTACGAATTATCTTATCCCGCAACTATCTGTTACCGATAATTTCAGTGCTTGCAGAGAATACTACTACGGCAACACACAATAGCACCAGAAATTGACACGTTGACGGAGACTGCACTTGCGTTGGTTTTCCCTTGAAGAGGAAAGGGTGATGCAGCACAGGAGCAGTAAGTATTTCCCTCAGTTTGAGAACCAAGGTATCGATCGAGAAGGAGGGTCTCGTCAAGTCCAAAGTACCTGCGCAAACACAAACAAGCTTGCACCCAACGCTTCAAAGGGATTTTCAATCCCTTCAAGGTTGTTTGCAAAGTGAGATCTGAAGGCGGAAAGTGCAACAAGGTAAAAAAGTATAAGGCTGAAAATATGGTGTGGAGTAGACCCGGGGGACATAGTGTTCACTAGAGGCTTCTCTCAAAATAGAAAATATCACGGTGGGTGAACAAATTACTGTCGAGCAATTGATAGAACCGCGCAAAGTCATGACGATATCTAAGGCAATGATCATACATATAGGCATCACGTCCGAGACAAGTAGACCGATACTTTCTGCATCTACTACTATTACTCCACACATCGACCGCTATCCAGCATGCATCTAGTGTATTGAGTTCATGACGAACAGAGTAACGCCTTAAGCAAGATGACATGATGTAGAGGGATAATCTCAAACCAATGATAAAAAACCATCTTTTTACCCTTGATGTCAACAACATGATGGGTGCCTCGCTATCCCTTCTGTCACTGGGTGAGGTCACCGCATGGTATGAACCAAAAACCAAGCACTTCTCCCATTGCAAGAACCATAGATCTAGTTGGCCAAACAAACCCACAACTCGAAGAGAATTACAAGGATATGAAATCATGCATAAGAGAGATCAGAAGAAACTCAAATAAGATTCATAGATAATCTGATCATAAATCCACAATTCATCGGATCTCGACAAACACACCGCAAAAGAAGATTACATCGAATAGATCTCCATGAAGATCATGGAGAACTTTGTATTGAAGATCCAAGAGAGAGAAGAAACCATCTAGTTACTAGCTATGGACCCATAGGTCTATGGTGAACTACTCACGCATCATCCGAGAGGTCATGGTGTTGATGAAGAAGCCCTCTGTGTCCGAAACCCCCTCCGGCAGGGCACCAGAACGTGCCTCGGATGGGATCTTGTGAAGATAGAAGCTTGCGGCGGCGGAAAAGTACTTTCGGTGATCTCCTGATTTTTTTGGGATTTCTAGGGAATATATAGGCGCAACCCCTAGGGAAAAGGGCGTCCAGGGGGCCCACAAGCCTGTGGACCGCGGCCTCCCCCCTGGTCGCGGGGTGAGGGCTTATGGGGGGCCCTGGGGCCGCCCTGCCTTGGCTCTCAAGTCTCCTGATCTTCTTCCATTACGGAAAAGTTCTTTTCGGGGATTTTATTCCGTTTGGACTCTGTTTCAAAATCTCCTCTGAAAGGGGTCAAAAACAAGGAAAAAACAGGAACTGGCACTTGGCACTGAGTTAATAAGTTAGTCCCAAAAAATATATAAAAGGCATGCAAAACATGCAAAGTCTGACAAGATAATAGCATGAAACCATCAAAAATTATAGATACGTTGGAGACGTATCAAATACCTTGATGAAAGCCACTTGTCATTTCCTTCTTCTCCTTGTTGGGTTCGACACTCTTACTTATCGAAAGGACTACGATAGATCCCCTATGCTTGTGGGTCATCAAGACTCTTTTCTAGCGCTGTTGCCGGGGAGTGAAGCGCCTTTGGTGAGTGGAATTTGGTAAGGAAACATTTATATAGTGTGCTGAAATTTATTGTCACTTGTCACTATGGAAACTAATCCTTTGAGGGGCTTGTTCGGGGTATCTTCACCTCGACCGGAAGCACAAAGAGTTTCTCCTCAACCTACTGCACCTATTGAAAATATTTACTATGAAATTCCTTCGGGTATGCTAGAGAAACTGTTGGCTAATCCTTTTACAGGAGATGGAACATCACATCCCGACTTGCATCTAATCTATGTAGATGAAGTTTGTGGTTTATTTAAGCTTGCAGGTTTGCCCGAGGATGAGGTCAAGAAGAAGGTCTTTCCCTTATCTTTGAGTGATAAAGCATTGACATGGTATAGGCTATGTGATGATACTGGAGCATGGAACTACAACCGATTGAAATTGGAATTTCATCAAAAGTTTTATCCTATGCATTTGGTACATCGTGATCGGAATTATATCTATAATTTTTGGCCTCGTGATAGAGAAATTATCGCTCAAGCTTGGGGGAGGCTTAAGTCAATGTTATATTCATGCCCCAACCATGAGCTCCCTAGAGAAATTATTATTATGAACTTTTATGCTCGGCTTTCTCATGACAATCGCAGCATGCTTGACACTTCTTGTACCGGTTCTTTTATGAAGAGAGATATTGGTTTCAAATGGGATTTATTGGAAAGAATTAAACGCAACTCTGAAGATTGGGAGTTTGATGAAGGTAAGGATTCAGGTATGAATCTTAAGTTCGATTGTGTTAAATCCTTCGTTGAAACAAATATTTTTCGTGATTTCAGCGCTAAACATGGACTTGACTCTGGGATAGTAGCTTCTTTATGTGAATCATTTGCTGCTCACATTAATATCCCTAAGGAGAAGTGGTTTAAATATCATCCTCCCATAGAAGTTAATGTAGTAAAACCCAATCCAGTTGAAGAGAAAGTTATTGCTTATAATGATTCTATTGTTCCTAATGCTTACATTGAGAAACCACCTTTCCCTGTTAGAGTAAAGGATCATGCTAAAGCTTCAATTGTGATACGTAAGGGCTACATTAGAACACCTACACCCCTGAGCAAATTAAAGTTGAACCTAGTATTGCTATTGTTAAAGATCTCTTGGCCGATAATGTTGATGTGCATGTTATTCAATTCTGTGAAGCGGCTGCTAGAATTGCTAAACCTCATGCTAGAGACAAACATAAACCTATTGTTGGCATGCCTGTTGTTTCTATTAAGATAGGAGATCATTGTTATTATGGTTTATGTGACATGGGTGCTAGTGTTAGTGCAATACCTCAATCTTTATATAATGAAATTAAAGATGAGATTGCACCTCTTGAGATGGAATTTATTGATGTTACTATTAAACTTGCTAATAGAGATACTATCTGCCCTGTGGGAATTGTTAGAGATGTTGAAATCTTGTGTGGTAAAACTAAGTATCCTACTGATTTTCTTGTTCTTGCTACCACACAAGATAGCTTTTGTCCCATCATATTTGGTAGACCTTTCCTCAATGCTGTTAATGCTCAAATTGATTGTGATAAACAAACTGTTACTATTGGCTTTGGAGGTGTGTCACATGATATTAATTTTTCTAAGTTTGGTAGACAACCTCATGAAAAAAAATTGTCTAGTAAGGATGAAATTATCGCTCTTGCTTCTATTGTTGTGCCTCCTACTGATTCGTTAGAGCAATACTTGCTTGAACATGAAAATGATATGCATATGGATGAAAGGAATGAGATAGATAGAGTCATCTTTGAACAACGTCCTATCCTTAAGAATAATTTGCCTGCTGAATTACTTGGAGATCCACCAAAGGGTGATCATGTGTTTGAGCTTAAACGATTACCTGATACTCTTAAGTATGCTTATCCTGATGAAAAGGAGATATATCGTGTTATTATTAGTGCTAACCTTTCAGATCATGAAGAAAATAAATTACTGAAAACTCTGAGGAAGCACCGTGCTACTATTGGATATACTCTTGATGCTCTTAAGGGCATTAGTCCCACTTTATGCGAGCATAAAATTAAAACTGATCCTGATTGCAAACCAGTTGCGATCACCAACGAAGATTAAATCCTAAGATGAAAGAGGTGGTAAGAAAAGAAATACTAAAGCTCCTCGAAGCAGGTATTATTTATCGTGTTGCTCACAGTGATTGGGTAAGTCCGGTGCATTGTGTCCCTAAGAAGGGAGGTATTACCGTTGTCCCTAATGATAAAGATGAATTGATCCCACAAAGAGTTGTTACTGGCTATAGGTTGGTAATTGATTTTAGGAAATTAAATAAAGCTACTAAGAAAGATCATTACCCTTCACCTTTTATTGATCAAATGCTAGAAAGATTATCTAAACATACACACTTTTGCTTTCTAGATGGTTATTCTGGTTTCTCCCAAATACCTGTTGCACAATCTGATCAGGAGAAAACCACTTTTACTTTCCCTTTCGGTACCTTTGCTTATAGACGTATGCCTTTTGGTTTATGTAATGCACCTGCTACCTTTCAAAGATGTATGATGGCTATATTCTTTGACTTTTGTGAAAATATTGTTGAGGTTTTCATGGATGATTTCTCCATTTACGGATCTTCTTTTGATGATTGCTTGAGCAACCTAGATCGAGTTTTGCATAGATGTAAAGATACTAACATTGTCTTGAATTGGGAGAAGTGCCACTTTATGGTTAATGAAAGCATTGTCTTGGGACATAAAATTTCTGAAAGAGGTATTGAAGTCGATAAGGCTAAAGTTGATGCGATCGAGAAAATGCCATGCCCTTGAGACATTAAAGGTATAAGAAGTTTCCTTGGTCATGCTGGTTTGTATAGAAGGTTTATTAAAGACTTCTCTAAGATTTCTAGGCCTCACACCAATCTCTTGCAAAAAGATATTCCATTTGTTTTTGATGATGATTGTGAAGCAGCATTTGAAATACTTAAGAAGGCCTTGATAACTGCACCTATTGTTCAACCACCTGATTGGAACCTACCTTTTGAAATTACATGTGATGCTATTGGTCATGTTGTTGGTGATGTTCTAGGACAAAGAGTTGATAAGAAATTAAATGTTATTCATTATGCTAGTAAAACTCTAGACAGTGCCCAAAGAAACTATGTTACTACTGAAAAAGAATTTTTAGCAGTTGTGTTTGCATGTGATAAGTTCAGATCTTATATTGTTGATTCCAAAGTTACTATTCACACTGATCATGCTGCTATTAAATATCTCATGGAAAAGAAAGATGTTAAACCTAGACTTATTAGATGGGTTCTCTTGCTACAAGAATTTGATTTGCATATTGTTGATAGGAAGAGTGTTGAGAACCCCGTAGCAGATAACTTGTCTAGGTTAGAGAATGTTCTTGATGACCCACAACCTATTGATGATAGCTTTCCTGATGAACAATTGAATGTCATCAATGCTTCACGCAGTACACCATGGTATGCTGATTATGCTAATTATATTGTTGCTAAATATATACCACCTAGTTTCACATACCAACAAAAGAAAAAGTTCTTTTATGATTTGAGACATTACTTTTGGGATGATCCTCACCTTTATAAAGAAGGAGTAGATGGTGTTATTAGACGTTGTGTACCTGAGCATGAACAGGGATAGATCCTACAGAAGTGTCACTCCGAGGCTTACAAAGGACACCATGCGGGAGATAGAACTGCACACAAGGTATTGCAATCCGGTTTTTATTGGCCTACTCTCTTCAAGGATGCTCGTAAGTTTGTCTTGTCTTGTGATGAATGTCAAAGAATAGGTAATATTAGTAAACGTCAGGCAATTCCTATGAATTATTCACTTGTTATTGAACCATTTGATGTTTGGGATTTTGATTTTATGGGACCTTTTCCAAAGTCCAACAGGTATACTCATATTCTAGTTGTTGTTGATTACGTTACTAAGTGGGTAGAAGCTATTCCAACTAGTAGTGCTGATCATAACACCTCTATTAAGATGCTTAAAGAAGTTATTTTTCCTAGATTTGGAGTCCCTAGATATTTAATGACTGATGGTGGTTCACATTTTATTCATGGTGCTTTCCGTAAAATGCTTGCTAAGTATGATGTCAACCATAGAATTGCATCTCCTTATCATCCTCGGTCTAGTGGTCAAGTAGAGTTAAGTAATAGAGAAATTAAATTAATTTTGCAAAAGACTGTTAATAGGTCTAGAAAGAATTGGTCTAATAAACTTGATGATGCATTGTGGGCTTATAGAACTGCTTATAAGAATCCCATGGTCATGCCTCCGTATAAAATGGTTTATGGTAAAGCATGTCATTTACCTCTTGAGCTAGAGCATAAGGCTTATTGGGCAATCAAAGAGCTCAATTTTGCTTCCAAACTTGCTGGTGAGAAGAGGTTATTTGATATTAGCTCACTTGATGAATGGAGAACTCAGGCATATGAAAATGCCAAGTTGTTTAAAGAAAAATTTAAGAGGTGGCATGATAAAAGGATACAAAAACGTGAGTTCATTGTAGGTGATTATGTCTTGCTATACAATTCTTGTTTAAGATTTTTTGCAGGCAAACTTCTCTCTAAATGGGAAGGACCTTACATTGTTGAGGAAGTATATCGTTCCAGTGCCATAAAAATCAACAACGCGGAAGGTAATTTTCCGAGAGTTGTAAATGGGAAAAGAATCAAGCAGTATATCTCACGTACTCCCATAAATGTTGAAAGCAATATTATTAATACCATAACTCTAGAGGAGTACATAAGGGATATTTACGTGCTTGTTTCAGACTCCAAAAATGAAGAGGTATGTGATACGGTAAGTAAACCGACTCCAAAACTTTTCCAATAGCAATTTTTCTCTGTTTTGGAATATTTAGAAAAATACAAAAAATTAAAGTAGTCTGGAAAGCGCACGAGGAGGTGACAAGCCTACAAAGCACGCCCCACCCCCCTGGGCGCGCCTGGGGGGCTCGTGAGCACCTTGTGTGTCTCCCGGACTCCGTTTTCTTGTGGAATACTCCTTATGGTAGGTAAAAATTCATTATATAATCTCCCGAAAGGTCTGACCCTCGTATCACGCAAATATCCTCTGATTTTGTTTCCAGCCTGTTTCTGCAGCAGATTTAGAGCAAAGATGTCTTCTCAAGATTCAGAGGGGGAGAGCTATGTGGCTAATTACCTTGCTAACCCCAAGGTCTACGGAGACTTGGATCCTTAGGATTGGACCACAGAAGTTAACGATCTAAAAGAGAAGAACCTTGTGCTAAACAGGAAACTAAACAAGCTTAAGCATTCTGCCCCAACTCCACCACCATCACCTCCGAAGGAAGACAATTAAACACATGGGTATGGGCACTCCTCTTGGCTTGTGCCAAGCTTGGGGGAGTTGCCCCGGTATCGTATCACCATCACATCTTTTGCCTTTACCTATATCTTAGTTCGATCCTTTTTGGTAATATCTTTATATAGTAGAATAAAGTTCTTAGTATGATCTAGGCTTGAGTTTTCCTTTGTGTTACGCCCAATGTAATCGAGTTCGTGAGTTATATAATAAAGAGTGTTTTAGTTAAGGGCTTTTCTTCATGCCATGATCTAAAGAAAAGAATAATAATAGAACAAAAGCATGAAAGATCATGTGATGATCCTATGGGAAGTGGTGGCTTCACATATAAAAAGAATGTTGATTGAAACTTGTTGTGGGTGGACAAACGTAGACCTTGGTCATTGTTGCAATTAATAGGAAAGTAATAAAGAAAGAGAGGTTCACGTATAAATATATCATCTTTGACACCGTCTATGATTGTGAACACTCATTAAACTATTACATGATGAGAAGTAGATGTTGGACAAGGAAGACAACATAATGAATTATGTTTGCTTGGTTCCGAACAATGTTGTATGACTAGAGTGTTGGGGAATGTCGCATGGGAAACAAAAAATTTCCTACGCGCACGAAGACCTATCATGGTGATGTACATCTACGAGAGGGGATTTCCGATCTACATACCCTTGTAGATCGCACAGCAGAAGCGTTAAGAAACGCGGTTGATGTAGTGGAACGTCCTCACGTCCCTCGATCCTCCCCGCAAACCGTCCCACGAACCGTCCCGCGATCCATCCCATGATCCGCTCCGATCTACTGCCGAACGGACGGCACCTCCGCGCTCAGCACACGTATAGCTCGACGATGATCTCGGCCTTCTTGATCCAGCAAGAGAGACGGAGAGGTAGATGAGTTCTCCAGCAGCGTGACGACGCTCCGGAGGTTGGTGGTGATCTAATCTCAGCAGGGCTCCGCCCGAGCTCCGCAGAAACGCGATCTAGAGGAAAAACCGTGGAGGTATGTGGTCGGGCTGCCGTGGCAAAAGTTGTCTCAAATCAGCCCTAATAGCTCCATATATATAGGAGGAGGGGAGGGGAGGCTTGCCTTGAGGCTCAAGGAGCCCCAAGGTCTGCGCCACCAAGGGAGGAGGAGTCCTCCTCCAATCCTAGTTCAACTAGGATTGGAAGGTGGAGTCCTTCTCTCCTTTCCCACCTCCCTTTTTTTTCTTTTCTCTTTGATTTTCTATCTATGGCGCATAGGGCCTTCTTGGGCAGTCCCACCAGCCCACCAAGGACTGGTGCGCCACCCCTAGGGCCTATGGGCTTCCCCGGGGTGGGTTGCCCCCCCCCCCCCCCCCCCCGGTGAACACCCGAAACCCATTCGTCATTCCCGGTACATTCCCGGTAACTCCGAAAACCTTCCGGTAATCAAATGAGGTCATCCTATATATCAATCTTCGTTTCCGGACCATTCCGAAAACCCTCGTGACGTCTGTGATCTCATCCGGGACTCCGAACAACATTAAGTAAGCAACCATATAACTCAAATACGCATAAAACAACGTCGAACCTTAAGTGTGCACACCCTACGGGTTCGAGAACTATGTAGACATGACCCGAGTGACTCCTCGGTCAATATCCAATAGCGGGACCTCGATGCCCATATTGGATCCCACATATTCTACGAAGATCTTATCGTTTGAACCTCAGTGCCACGGATTCATATAATCCCGTATGTCATTCCTTTGTCCTTCGGTATGTTACTTGCCCGAGATTCGGTCGTCAGTATCTGTATACCTATTTCAATCTCGTTTACCGGCAAGTCTCTTTACTCGTTCTGTAATACAAGATCCCGCAACTTATACTAAGTCACATTGCTTGCAAGGCTTGTGTGTGATGTTGTATTACCGAGTGGGCCCCGAGATACCTCTCTGTCACACGGAGTGACAAATCCCAGTCTCGATCCATACTAACTCAACGAACACCTTCAGAGATACTTGTAGAGCATCTTTATAGTCACCCAGTTACGTTGTGATGTTTGATACACACAAAGCATTCCTCCGGTGTCATTGAGTTATATGATCTCATGGTCATAGGAACAAATACTTGACACGCAGAAAACAGTAGCAACAAAATGACACGATCAACATGCTACGTCTATTAGTTTGGGTCTAGTCATCACATCATTCTCCTAATGATGTGATCTCGTTATCAAGTGACAACACTTGCCTATGGTCAGGAAACCTTGACCATCTTTGATCAACGAGCTAGTCAACTAGAGGCTTACTAGGGACAGTGTTTTGTCTATGTATCCACACATGCACTGTGTTTCCAATCAATACAATTATAGCATGGATAATAAACGATTATCATGAACTAAGAAATATAATAATAACTAATTTATTATTGCCTCTAGGGCATATTTCCAACAGTCTCCCACTTGCACTAGAGTCAATAATCTAGTTCACATCACCATGTGATTTCAACGAATCCAACACCCATATAGTTCTGGGGTCTGATCACGTCTTGCTCGTGAGAGAGGTTTTAGTCAACGGTTCTGAAACTTTCAGATCCGTGCGTTCTTTACAAATCTTTATGCCATCTTATAGATGCTGCTACTACGTGCTATTCGGAAATGCTCCAAATATCTACTCTACTATACGAATCCGTTTCACTACTCATAGTTATTCGGATTAGTGTCAAAGCTTGCATCGACGTAACCCTTTACGACGAACTCTTTAACCACCTCCATAATCGAGAAAAATTCCTTATTCTATTTAGTTACTAAGGATAACTTTGACCGTTCATCAGTGATTCCATCCTGGATCACTCTGTGTACCTCTCAACAGACTTTGAGTCAAGGCACACATCAGGTGCGGTACCCAGCATGGCATACTTCAGATTCTACGGCCAAGGCATAGAAGACGACCTTCGTCTATTCTCTTTATTCTGCCAGGGTCGGGTTTTGAGTCTTACTCAAATTCACACCTCACAACGCAACCAAGAACTCCTTCTTTGCTGATCTATTTTGAACTCCTTCAAAAACTTGTCAAGGCATGCATCTTGTTGAAACTTCCATTAAGCGCTTTCGATCTATCTCCATAGATCTTTGATGCTCAACGTTCAAGTAGCGCAATCCAGGTACTGCTTTGAAAACTCCTTTCAAACAACCTTGTATGCTTCACAGAAATTCTACATTACTTCTGATCAACAATATGGCAACCACATATACTTATCAGAAATTCTATAGTGCTCCCACTCACTTCTTTGGAAATACAAGTTTCTCATAAACCTTGTACAAACCCAAAATCTTTGATCATCTCATCAAAGTGTATATTCCAACTCCGAGATGCTTGCACCAGTCCATTGAAGGATCGTTGGAGCTTGCATACTTGCTAGTATCTTTAGGATCGACAAAACCTCATGGTTGTATCACATACAATGTTTTCTCAAGGAAAGCGTCGAGGAAACAATGTTTTGACATCCTATGTGCAATATTTCATAAATAATGCAGCAACTATTAACATAATTCTAACAGACTTTCAGCATCGCTACGAGTGAGAAAGTCTCATCATAGTCAACTGTTTGATCTTGTCGGAAACATCTTTGCGACAAGTCGAGCTTTTCTTAATAGTTACTTATCACCATCATCGTCTGTCTTCCTTTTAAAGATCCATCTTTACTCAATAGTCCTATGACCATCAAGTAGTTCTTCCAAAGTCTACACTTTATTTTCATACATGGATCCTCTCTCGGATTTCATGGCTTCCAGCCATTTGTCGAAATCCGGGCCCACCATTGCTTTCTCCATAACTCGTAGGTTCACTGTTGCTCAACAACATGACCTCCAAGACAGGGTTACCGTACCACTCTGCAGTAGTACGCGACCTTGTCAACCTACGAGGCTTGTAGTAACTTGATCCGATGCTCGATGATCACCATCATCAGCTTTCACTTCAATTGGTGTAGGCGCCACAGGAACAACTTCCTGCGCCCTGCTACACACTAGTTGAAGTGATGGTTCAATAACCTCATCAAGTTCTACCACCCTTCCACTCAATTCTTTTGAGAGAAACCTTTCCTCAAGAAAGGATCCGTTTCTAGAAACAAACACTTTGCTTTCGGATCTGAGATAGGAGATGTACCCAACTGTTTTGGATATTCTATGAAGATGCATTTATCCGCTTTGGGTTTGAGCTTATTCGTCTGAAACCTTTTTCACACAAGTGTCGAAGCCCCAAACATTCGAGAAACGACAGTTTAGATTTCTCTAAACCTCAGTCTATATTGTGTCATCTCAACGGAAATACGCGGTGCCCTATTTAAAGTGAATGTGATTGTCTCTAATGCATAACCCATAAACGATAGTGGTAATTCGATAAGAGGCATCATAGCATGCACCATACCAAATAGTGCGTGCCTATGATGTTCAGACACATCATCACACTATGATGTTCCAGTGGCATGAACTGCGAAACAATTTCCACATTGTCTTAACTGCGAACCAAAACTCGTAACTCAGATATTCATTTTTATGATCATATCATAGAGAGTTTATCCTCTTGTTACGACGAACTTCACTCCGAAACAGAATTGAACTTTTCAATATTTCAGACTTGTGATTCATTAAGTAAATACTCTTGTATCCACTCAAATCGTCATTGAAGTAAGAACATAATGATATCCACTGCGTGCCTCAGCACCCATTGGACTGCATACATCAAAATGTATCACTTCCAACAAGTTACTATCTTGTTTCATCACAATGAAAACAAGGCCTTGCTCATGTGGTATGATTTGCATGTCACTAGTGATTCAAAATCAGGTGAGTATAAAGATCCATCATCATGGAGCCTCTTCATGCAATTTATACCAACATGGCTCAAGCGGCAGTGCCACAAGTAGGTGGTACTATCATTATTACCTCGTATCTTTTGGCACCAATATCATGAACATGTGTAACACTACAATCGAGATTCAATAAACCATTGAAGGTGATTATTCAAGCAAATAGAGTAACCATTATTCTTTTAAATGAATAATCGTATTGCAATAAACACGATCCAATCATGTTCATGCTTAATGCAAGCACCAAATAACAATTATTTCGGTTTAACACCAATCCCGATGGTAGAGAGAGCGTGCGACGTTTTGATCATATCAACCTTGGAAACACTTCCAACACATATCGTCACCTCGCCTTTAGCTAGTCTCCGTTTATGCCGTAGCTATCATTTCGTGTTACTAATCACTTAGCAACCAAACCGGTATCCAATACCCTCGTGCTACTAGGAGTACTAGTAAATTACACATCAACATCATGTATATCAAATATACTTCTTTCGACTTTTGCCAGCCTTCTTATCTACCAAGTATCTAGAGTTGCTCCGTCTCAGTGACTGTTCCCCTCATTGCAGAAGCACTTAGTCTCGGGTTTGGGTTTAATCTTGGGTCTCTTCATTAGTGTAGCAACTGTTTTCCCGTTTCACAAAGTATCCCTTCTAGCCCTTGCCTTTCTTGAAACTTAGTGGTTTTACTAACCATCAACTATTGATGCTCCTTCTTGATTTCTACTTTTGCAGTGTCAAACATCGCGAATCGCTCAAGGATCATTGTATCTATCCTTGATATGTTATAGTTCATCACGAAGCTCTCACAGATTGGTGGCAGTGACTTTGGAGAACCATCACTATCTCATCTGGAAGATTAACTCCCACTTGATTCAAGCAATTGTCGTGCTCAGACAATCTAAGCACACGCTCAACGATTGAGCTTTCCTCCTTTTACTTTGTGGACAAAGAATCTTGTCGGAGGTCTAGTACCTCTTAACAAGGGCACAAGCATGAAATCACAATTTCATCTCTTTAGAACATTACTTATGTTCCGTGACGTTTCAAAAACGTCTTCGGCACCTTGCTTCTAAGCCATTAAGTATTTTGCACTGAACTATCGTGTAGTCATCAGAAACGTGTATGTCGGATGTTCACAGCATCCACAGACGATGCTCGAGGTGCAGCACACCGAGTGGTGCATTAAGGACATAAACCTTCTGTGCAGCAACGAGGACAATCCTCTCAAAGTTTGCTACTATCAACTTTCAACTAAATTTTCTCTAGGAACATATAAAAACAGTAGAGCTATAGCGCAAGCTACATCGTAATTCGCAAAGACCATTAGACTATGTTCATGACAATTAGTTCAATTAATCATATTACTTAAGAACTCCCACTCAAAAAGTACATCTCTCTAGTCATTTGAGTGGTACATGATCCAAATCCACTATCTCAAATCCGATCATCACGTGAGTCGAGAATAGTTTTAGTGGTAAGCATCTGTATGCTAATCATATCAACTATACGATTCATGCTCGACCTTTCGGTCTCATGTGTTCCGAGGCCATGTCTGCACATGCTAGGCTCATCAAGCTTAACCCGAGTGTTCCGCGTGTGCAACTGTTTTGCACCCGTTGAATGTGAACGTTGAGTCTATCACACCCGATCATCACGTGGTGTCTCGAAACGAAGAACTGTCGCAATGGTGCACAGTCGGGGAGAACAAAATTTCGTCTTGAAATTTTAGTGAGAGATCACCTCATAATGCTACCGTCGTTCTAAGCAAGATAAGGTGCATAAAGGATTAACATCACATGCAATCCATAAGTGACATGATATGGCCATCATCATGCGCTTCTTGATCTCCATCACCAAAGCACCGGCATGATCTTCTTGTCACCGGCGTCACACCATGATCTCCGTCATCATGATCTCCATCAACGTGTCGCCATCAGGGTTGTCGTGCTACTCATGCTATTACTACTAAAGCTACGTCCTAGCAATATAGTAAACGCATCTGCAAGCACAAACGTTAGTTTAAAGACAACCCTATGGCTCCTGCCGGTTGCCGTACCATCGACGTGCAAGTCGATATTATCTATTACAACATGATCATCTCATACATCCAATATATTACGTCACATCGTTGGCCATATCACATCATAAGCATACCCTGCAAAAACAAGTTAGACGTCCTCTAATTGTTGTTGCATGTTTTACGTGGTGACCATGGGTATCTAGTAGGATCGCATCTTACTTACGCAAACACCACAACGGAGATATATGAATTGCTATTTAACCTCATCCAAGGACCTCCTCGGTCAAATCCGATTCAACTAAAGTTGGAGAAACCGACACTCGCCGGTCATCTTTGAGCAACGGAGTTACTCGTAGCGATGAAACCAGTCTCTCGTAAGCGTACGAGTAATGTCGGTCCGAGCCGCTTCGATCCAACAATACCGCGGGATCAAGAAAAGACTAAGGAGGGCAGCAAAATGCACATCACCACCCACAAAAACTTTTGTGTTCTACTCGAGATTACATCTACGCATGAGCCTAGCTCATGATGCCACTGTTGGGGAACGTCGCATGGGAAACAAAAAGTTTCCTACGCGCACGAAGACCTATCATGGTGATGTCCATCTACGAGAGGGGATTTCCGATCTACGTACCCTTGTAGATCGCACAGCAGAAGCGTTAAGAAACACGGTTGATGTAGTGGAACGTCCTCACGTCCCTCGATCCTCCCCGCGAACCGTCCCGCGATCCGTCCCACAATCCGCTCCGATCTAGTGCCGAACGGACGACACCTCCACGTTCAGCACATGTACAGCTCGACGATGATCTCGGCCTTCTTGATCCAGCAAGAGAGACGGAGAGGTAGATGAGTTCTCCGGCAGAGTGACGGTGCTCTGGAGGTTGGTGGTGATCTAATCTCAGCAGGGCTCCGCCCGAGCTCCGCAGAAACGCGATCTAGAGGAAAAACCGTGGAGGTATGTGGTCGGGCTGCCGTGGCAAAAGTTGTCTCAAATCAGCCCTAATAGCTCCATATATATAGGAGGAGGGGAGGGGAGGCTTGCCTTGAGGCTCAAGGAGCCCCAAGGTCTGCGCCACCAAGGGAGGAGGAGTCCTCCTCCAATCCTAGTTCAACTAGGATTGGAAGGTGGAGTCCTTCTCTCCTTTCCCACCTCCTTTTTTTTCTTTTCTCTTTAATTTTCTATCTATGGCGCATAGGGCCTTCTTGGTCTGTCCCACCAGCCCACCAAGGACTGGTGCGCCACCCCTAAGGCATATGGGCTTCCCCGGGGTGGGCTACCCCCCCCCCCCCCCCCCCCCGTTGAACACCCGGAACCCATTCGTCATTCCCGGTAACTCCGAAAACCTTCCAGTAATCAAATGAGGTCATCCTATATGTCAATCTTTGTTTCCGGACCATTCCGGAAACCCTCGTGACGTCTGTGATCTCATCCGGGACTCCGAACAACATCCGGTAACCAACCATATAACTCAAATACGTATAAAACAACGTCGAACCTTAAGTGTGCAGACCCTGCGGGTTCGAGAACTATGTAGACATGACCAGAGTGACTCCTCGGTCAATATCCAATAGCGGGACCTGGATGCCCATATTGGATCCCACATATTCTATGAAGATCTTATCATTTGAACCTCAGTGCCAGGGATTCATATAATCCCGTATGTCATTCCCTTTGTCCTTCGGTATGTTACTTGCCCGAGATTCGATCGTCAGTATCCGTATACCTATTTCAATCTCGTTTACGAGCAAGTCTCTTTAATCGTTTCGTAATACACGATCCTGCAACTTACACTAAGTCACATTGCTTGCAAGGCTTGTGTGTGATGTTGTATTACCGAGTGGGCCCCGAGATACCTCTCCGTCACACGGAGTGACAAATCCCAGTCTCGATCCATACTAACTCAACGAACACCTTCAGAGATACCTGTAGAGCATCTTTATAGTCACCCAGTTACGTTGCGACGTTTGATACACACAAAGCATTCCTCCGGTGTCAGTGAGTTATATGATCTCATGGTCATAGGAACAAATACTTGACACGCAGAAAACAGTAGCAACAAAATGACACGATCAACATGCTACGTCTATTAGTTTGGGTCTAGTCCATCACATGATTCTCCTAATGATGTGATCCCGTTATCAAGTGACAACACTTGCCTATGGTCAGGAAACCTTGACCATCTTTGATCAACGAGCTAGTCAACTAGAGGCTTACTAGGGACAGTGTTTTGTCTATGTATCCACACATGCACTGTGTTTCCAATCAATACAATTATAGCATGGATATTAAACGATTATCATGAACTAAGAAATATAATAATAACTAATTTATTATTGCCTCTAGGGCATATTTCCAACATAGAGATCCCTTAGCATGTGACGCATGCTTCCACCTCATATCAGTGAAAACTTCCGCACTAAGTATAGATACTACTTGTGCATCCATAAACCCTCAACCCAGTTTTGCCATGAGACTCCACCATACCTACCTATGGATTGAATAAGATCCCTCAAGTAAGTTGTCATCGGTGCAAGCAATAAAAATTTCTCCATAAATATGTATGATCTATTAGTGTGTGGAAAATAAGCTTTGTACGAACCTGTGATGAGGAAGACATAAAAGTGACAGACTGCATAATAAAGTTCTTTATCACAGGAGGTAATATAAAGTGACGTTCCTTCACACTAAGAGATCACACATCCAAACCTCAAAAGCTCATGACAACCTATGCTTCCCTCTGCGAAGGGCCTATCTTGTACCTTTACTTCTTATCTCTAAAAGAGTCATGGTGATCGACACCAATTCCTTATTTCGCCATTATCTTGGCAAGCGTCATGTGCTAGGGAAAGATCTATATTCATATATCAACTTGGAAGTAAGTAATCATGAATTATTATTGTTAACATTACCCTTGAGGTAAATAGTTGGGAGGCGAAACTATAAGCCCCTATCTTTCTCTGTGTCCAACTGAAACTTTGATCTCATGAGTACCGCATGAGTTTTAGCAATTGTAGAAGACTAAAAGATGATTGAGTATGTGGATTTGCTTTACAAGCACTTATTTGACTCTATCCGATGTTATGATAAATTTTAATTGCTTCAATGACTAAAGACTATTGGTTGTTAATTCTCAATAAGGTTCTTGATCCATACTTTACATTGTGAAGGAATTGTCACTTTAGCATAAGAGATTATATGACGATATCGTTGTTCTAAATATGATCATGATGCATGCATGTCTGTATTTTATTTTATCGACACCTCTATCTCTAAACATGTGGGCATATTTATTGATCTCGGCTTCTGCTTGAGGACAAGCGAGGTCTAAGCTTGGAGGAGTTCATACGTCCATTTTGCATCATGCTTTTATATTGATATTTATCGCATTATGGGCTGTTATTACACATTATGGTACAATAATTATGGCTTTTCTCTCTTATTTTATAAGGTTTACATGAAGAGGGAGAATGCCGGCAGCTGGAATTCTAGGCTGGAAAAGGAGCAAGTTTGAGATACATATCCTGCACAACTCCAAAAGCCGTGAAAATCAGCGAGGAATTATTTTGGAATATAAAAAATACTGGGCGAAAGAAATACTGGAGGGGGTCCACCAGGAGGTCACGAGCCTGCCACGCGCGCCCCACCCCCTGGGCGCGCCTGGGGGGCTCGTGGGCCCCCTGTTACCCCTCCGGCTCCCATCTTCTGCTATATAGAGGGTTTCGTCCCATAAAAAATCAAGAGAGAGCTTTCAGGAAGAAACGCCGCCGCCACGAGGCAGAACTTGAGCAGAACCAATCTAGAGCTCCGGCAGGGCCGCCCTACTGGGGAAACTTCCCTCTCGGAGGGGGAAATCGTCGCCATCGTCATCACCAACACTCCTCTCATCGGAGGGGACTCATCTCCATCAACATATTCATCAGCACCATCTCATCTCCAAACCCTAGTTCATCTCTTGTACCCAATCTCCGTCTCGCGACTCCGATTGGTACTTGTAAGGTTGCTGGTAGTGTTAATTACTCCTTGTAGTTGATGCTAGTTGGATTACTTGGTGGAAGATCGTATGTTCAGATCCTTAATGCTATTCAATTCCCCTCTGATCATGAACATAATTATGCTTTGTGAGTAGTTACGTTTGTTCCTAAGGACATGGGATAAGTCTTGCTATAAGTAGTCATGTGAATTTGGTATTCGTTTGATATTTTGATGCGTTGTATGTTGTCTTTCCTCTAGTGGTGTTATGTGAACGTCGACTACATGACACTTCACCATTATTTGGGCCTAGAGGAAGGCATTGGGAAGTAATAAGTAGATGATGGGTGCTAGAGTGACAGAAGCTTAAACCCTAGTTTATGCGTTGCTTCGCAAGGGGCTGATTTGGATCCACCAGTTTAATGCTATGGTTAGACTTTGTCTTAATTCTTCTTTCATAGTTGTGGATGCTTGCGAGAGGGGTTAATCATAAGTGGGATGTTTGTCCAAGTAAGGACATCACCCAAGCACCGGTCCACCCACATATCAAACTATCAAAGTAGCGAACGCGAATCATATGAACATGATGAAAACTAGCTTGACAGAAATTCCCATGTGTCCTCAAGAGCGCTTTACCTTATATAAGAGTTCGTACAGGCTTGTCCCTTGCTACAAAAGGGATTGGGCCATCTTTCTGCACCTTTGTTACTATTGTTACTTATTACCCGTTACGAATTATCTTATCCCGCAACTATCTGTTACCGATAATTTCAGTGCTTGCAGAGAATACCTTGCTGAAAACCACTTGTCATTTCCTTCTTCTCCTCGTTGGATTCGACACTCTTACTTATCAAAAGGACTACGATAGGTCATCAGAACTCTACTTGTTTCTACTTTTGTACATATGCATGTACTTATGATCTAGAGACCAGCTTGTAGCGACATAGTGCTATGATTACAATGCTTTCTCAGTAGTTCATGCTTTCTTTGTGGCTAGTCTCAAATAGCTAGAGTGCATATTGTGTTATTGAAATGATTTGCATGCATTGCATTGTTCATGGTTTGGCATATTAGAGTGGTATTTCCCTTAGGATAGTTTTTGGATTGACTTGGCACATGCTTACACATGTTTATGACTAAAAGTCTATCAAGCCTTGGCGATCTTTTTTATTTCAGAATAGTTATATCGCTTTCATGCCCGATTCAATGTTGCTTTGTCGCTCTGCATGATTATGATCGTTATTGCTCTCTAGTTGGTCGCTTCCCCGTCTTTTGCTAGCCTTCGCCTGTACTAAGCGGACTGACTGCTTGTGCACCCAAAATCCTTAAAACAAGTTGCACCATATGAGTCCACCATATCTACCTATATGCGGTATTTATGTGCCGTTCTAAGTAAATTTCCATGTGTCGTATTCTAAATTTTCAAGTGAATATTTTGTTTTGTATGCCCGAATCGCTCATGTAGTGACTAGGGGCTATCCGTATCTTCCATGCTAAGTAGGTTATTCTCAAGATATGTGTTGATTCACTATCATTCACGAGAAAGTGGTTGGTAACCGGGATGCCCAGTTCCATGCTGAGAGTCAAACCAAATTTAATGAAACAAAACTCCCCCAGGATTGTTGTTTGTATAGACGGTAACCGTGGATTCGGACCGCCGTGGAGTGTGATTGATTGGTGGAGGGGAGTTAAAACTTTACTTTTATGTTTGGGAACCGCCTATAATGTATTTAGCATGGAAGATATTGAGATCTCTTAGTTGTTACATTGACAATGAAAGCATGGCATTCAAAATGTTGTTTTATCTTTGTTTTAAAGATCAAGCTCTCGCACCTCTGCAAATCAATGCTTCCCTCTGCGAAGGGCCTATCTATTTTACTTTTATGTTGAGTCGTCCTCTTCTGACAAAAAGCACCAACTATAGAGAGCATAATTGTCATTGTGAGTGTAATGTGCATTGTCCCAAAGCACCACATTGTCTTCTGCATGATTGTGATATTGCTTATTCTGAAGTATTTATTTCTAGTCTCCTTTAATACTCCGAAGGAGCGTCTGCATTTATGTTTTGCTTCACTCATGGGGGCTAATGAGATACCACTCTAGTATATCCAAGTCATGTGCATTGTGATCTCGCTATGACTTTCAGCTACATATTATTCTTTCTTAGTTGACTGAAAGTCTTCACATGACTGCAGGATTGCTTCGTGTATTGTTTTTGTAGCATTACTTCAATACTTGTTGGACTTGTTCGTAGTGCATGCTTATATACATCTGATGAAGCAAAAGAGTTTGTCAAAGTTGTCTTTGTCGCGTTCAGTTCATTAAACTGAATTGCTCGAGGACAAGCAATATGGTTTTCCAAACAATTTTGCTATTGTTTTGGCCACATTCTTGCATGATTTGAACAAAACTAACCCGGACTAGCGCTATTTTCAGCAGAGCTGCCAGTATGATTTTCTTGTGTGTAGGAAAATGAATATTTAGACGTCCTGGGAAATTCCCATAAAAAATAGAAAAAATCCATGCACTAGGAGGGACCATGGGCCAGAAGATGGGCCAGAGGGGAGCCACAAGGCCCCCAGGCGACCTGCTGGCGCGGCCTGCCCCCTGGCCGCGTCGGGAGGCCGCCTGGGCGGGGCCCACCCCCTCTGGTACCCTACTCTGGCTCCTATTTTTACCGTGACGAGGAAATTCTAGAATAGAAGTCGTTTTGCAAGTTCTCGACGCGGAGCCGCCGTCACCCTCGGTTCTTCTTCGGGAGAGCTAATCTGGAGGCTGTTTTGGCCTTCGAAGAGGGGAAATCGTCGCCATCGTCATCACCATCACCACTCCATCATCCTCCCATGGCTTCTACCATCATGTGTGAGTAATTCCCTACTGTAGGTGAAGGGGATGGGAGAGATTGGATGAGTTAGATCATGTAATAGTTCGTCGGATTGTTGGGGGCATGTTGCCTATCATCTAGTTTGGTGTTTATCATCTTCGCTACTACTTGTTACTCTTAATGCTTGTCACTTTGGGCCCGAGTGCCATGATTTCACATCTGAATTCATTATGTTTTCATGAATATATTTGTGTTCTAGATCCTATCTATGAGTAGTATGCACCTATTATAGTCCGGAACCGGCGATCCCAATGGTGACAGCTTGGGACACCAAAGGGGATAGGCTATAGTTTGAGGATTCCATGTATCCATTGATTGTTAATGCTTTGTTCCGGTGCTCTTTGACAGGAGCACCTTAATCTCTATAAGTTCCTTTTGGCCCCATTTGATAGCGGGATGGTAGGACAAAAGATGTTGTGCAAGATCTTATTGCAAGCACGCACGACTACCTGCGGATACATGCCTAATGTTTGATGTATGCCTAGATGATCATTATTTTTCTATGCGCCTGGCCCCAAGTGAAATACTGATATCTCTCATCCATGACCAACCATCCATCTCCTTAGCCTACAATATTTTAATCCTGCTAGTTACAAGTTACTTTACTTTCGCCATTTTACTTTTGTTGCTTTGCCACTTTTATTTCCATTCCCACCATCACTTCCATATCACCGTTGCTACTGATATTTCATTGCCAAGCAAGTATCTTTCAGGTGCGGTTGAATTGACAACTCAACTATTAAAGCTTATAAATATTCTTTGGATCCCCTTGTGTCGAATCAATAAATTGGGTTAACTTACCCGCGAAAACTGTTGCGATCCCCTACACTTGTGGGTTATCACACGATGTCGTGGAAAACCATCTGAGTCGGCTGTAGGTCTTTTTCCCTGAGACCTAGCTTGAGGAGCGTGTCGTGGTAGAGGATGTACATGTTGCCGCCCCCGTCGACCAGTACCCGCGAGAACCGGTAGGTGAGCCTCTTGGAGGCGATGGTGGATCGAGGACGAGGGCGTAGCTGCCAAGGTTTGGCATCATGGCTGGGTGGTCAGTCCGGCTCCAGGTGACCGGCTTCTCACACCAATGCATGTATTACAGGACCGAGGGCACGGCGGCGTTCACCTCATGTCGGCGCTGACGCTGGTTGTGCCTGTCACTGTCTTCGCTGGTGAAGACGAGTAGGCCCCGTCCTGGCTGGGGAATTGGTTCGCAGAAGCAACCGTCGTTGGGGGAGCCGGAGCTGGAATGGCGCACGAGCAGGCACTTCAGCAGCGGGAAGTGGAGGATCCGGAAGGCCATCTTCTCGGGCCAGTCGCTGGGAGAAGTTGCACTAACGGAGCGTGTGCGTAGCCGGCTGATACATCCCAAACGTATCTATAATTTCTGTTTGTTCCATGCTCTTTTGGGTGACGTTGTTATATGTTTTGCTACACTTTTATACCTTTTTACACATATTTGGACTAACCTACTAACTCAGTGCACCCAGTGTCAGTTTCTGTCTGCTGATGTCTTTTTTGCACGGACTTTTACCCCCAATTTCCACAGCCGCAGAAATCCGAGAAAAATGTATAAAAATCAGCGTGATGGGAGCTTCACGAGGCATCAAGTGGGGCCAGAGGGAAGCCAGGGCTCGCCCAGACGACCACCCTGCATGGGCCACCCCTGGCCACGCCAACAGGCTGCCTGGGTGGGGGCCACCCCCTCTAGTGCCCTCCTTCGGCCTATATTTACCTCTCCCACAGAAAACCCTTGGAGGAGATCCAGAATCGCGAATTTCTCCACCGTTCCGCCGCCGCAGAGCTTCCAAGATCGGGAGAGCGAGAAGACCTCTTCCCGGCACCCTGGCGGAGGGAGGATTGACCTCGAGGAGCTTCTCCACCACCATGGATGCTTCGCGAACGTGTCGTGAGTAGTCCTCTCCTACGGCGCCAGAAATCCCCGGCAACGGCGCCAGAAATCCTTCTGCTGCCTCTTGAGCTTGCGTTGGCTTTTCCCTTGAAGAGGAAAGGGTGATGCAGCACAAGAGCAGTAAGTATTTCCCTCAGTTTGAGAACCAAGGAATCAATCCAGTAGGAGAATGGAGGTCAAGTCCAAAGTACATGCGCAAACACAAAAGAGCTTGCACCCAACGCTATAAAAGGGGTTGTCAATCCCTTCAAGATTGATTGCAAAGTGAGATCTGAAGGCGGAAAGTGCAACGAAGTAATAGTGTAAGGCTGGAAATATGGTATGAAGTAGACCCGGGGGCCATAGTGTTCACTAAAGGCTTCTCTCAAAATAGCAAATAATACGATGGGTGAACAAATTAGTGTCGAGCAATTGATAGAACCGTGCAAAGTCATGATGATATCTAAGGCAATGATCATACATATAGGCATCACGTCCGAGACAAGTAGACCGATACTTTCTGCATCTACTACTATTACTCCACACATTGACCGCTATCCAGCATGCATCTAGTGTATTGAGTTCATGACGAACAGAGTAACGCCTTAAGCAAGATGACATGATGTAGAGGGATAAACTCAAACCAATGATGTAAACCCCATCTTTTTACCCTTGATGGCAACAACACGATGTGTGCCTCGCTACCCCTTCTGTCACTGGGTGAGGTCACGGCACGGTATGAACCCAAAACCAAGCACTTCTCCCATTGCAAGAATCATAGATCAAGTTGGCCAAACAAAACCCACAACTCGAAGAAAATTACAAGGATATGAAATCATGCATATAAGAGATCAGAAGAAACTCAAATAAGATTCGTAGATAATCTTATCATAAATCCACAATTCATCGCATCTCGACAAACACACCGCAAAGAAGATTAGAATCTTCATCGGATAGATCTCCATGAAGATCATGGAGAACTTTATATTGAAGATCCAAGAGAGAGAACAAGACATCTAGCTACTAGCTATGGACCCGAAGGTCTATGGTGAACTACTCACGCATCATCGGAGAGGTCATGGTGTTGATGGAGACTTGGCTTGCGTTGGTTTTTCACTTGAAGATGAAAGGGTGATGCAGCACAGGAGCAGTAAGTATTTCCCTCAGTTTGAGAACCAAGGTATCAATCCAGTAGGAGAATCTCGTCAAGTCCAGAGTAGCTGCACAAACACAAAAGAGCTTGCACCCAACGCTTTAAAGGGGTTGTCAATCCCTTCAAGATTGATTGCAAAGTGAGATTTGAAGGCGGAAAGTGCAACGAAGTAAAAGAGTAAGGCTGAAAATATGGTGTGAAGTAGACCCGAGGGCCATAGTGTTCACTAGAGGCTTCTCTCAAAATAGCAAATATTACGGTGGGAGAACAAATTATTGTCGAGCAATTGATATAACCGCGCAAAATCATGATGATATCTAAGGCAATGATCATACATATAGGCATCATGTCCGAGACAAGTAGACCGATACTTTCTACATCTACTACTATTACTCCACACATCGACCGCTATCCAGCATGCATCTAGTGTATTGAGTTCATGACGAACAGAGTAACGCCTTAAGCAAGATGACATGATGTAGAGGGATAAACTCAAACCAATGATGTAAACCCCATCTTTTTACCCTTGATGGCAACAACACGATGCGTGCCTTGCTACCCCTTCTGTCACTGGGTGAGGTCACCACACGGTATGAACCCAAAACCAAGCACTTCTCCCATTGCAAGAATCATAGATCAAGTTGGCCAAACAAAACCCACAACTCGAAGAGAATTACAAGGATATGAAATCATGCATATAAGAGATCAGAACAAACTCAAATAAGATTCGTAGATAATCTTATCATAAATCCACAATTCATCGCATCTCGACAAACACACCGCAAAGAAGATTACATCGGATAGATCTCCATGAAGATCATGGAGAACTTTGTATTGAAGATCCAAGAGAGAGAAGAAGCCATCTAGCTACTAGCTATGGACCCGAAGGTCTATGGTGAACTACTCACGCATCATCGGAGAGGTCATGGTGTTGACGTAGACTTGGCTTGCGTTGGTTTTTCCCTTGAAGAGGAAAGGGTGATGCAACACAGGAGCAGTAAGTATTTCCCTCAGTTTGAGAACCAAGGTATCAATCCAGTAGGAGAATCTCGTCAAGTCCAGAGTAGCTGCGCAAACACAAAAAAGCTTGCACCCAACGCTATAAAGGGGTTGTCAATCCCTTCAAGATTGTTTGCAAAGTGAGATCTGAAGGCGGAAAGTGCAACAAAGTAAAAGAGTAAGGCTGAAAATATGGTGTGAAGTAGACCCGGGGGCCATAGTGTTCACTAGAGGCTTCTCTCAAAATAGCAAATATTACGGTGGGAGAAAAAATTACTATCGAGCAAATTATAGAACCGCGCAAAGTCATGACGATATCTAAGGCAATGATCATACATATAGGCATCATGTCAGAGACAAGTAGACCGATACTTTCTGCATCTACTACTATTACTCCACACATCGACCGCCATCCAGCATGCATCTAGTGTATTGAGTTCATGACGAACAGAGTAATGCTTTAAGCAAGATGACATGATGTAGAGGAATAAACTCAAACCAATGATGAAAACCCCATCTTTTTACCCTTGATGGCAACAACATGATGCGTGCCTCGCTACCCCTTCTGTCACTGGGTGAGGTCACCGCACGGTATGAACCCAAAACCAAGCACTTCTCCCATTGCAAGAATCATAGATCAAGTTGGCCAAACAAAACGCACAACTCAAAGAGAATTACAAGGATATGAAATCATGCATAAGAGAGATCAGAAGAAACTCAAATAAGATTCATAGATAATCTGATCATAAATCCACAATTCATCGGATCTCGACAAACACACCGCAAAATAAGATTACATCGGATAGATCTCCATGAAGATCATGGGGAACTTTTTATTGAAGATCCAAGAGAGAGAAGAAGCCATCTAGCTACTAGCTATGGACCCGTAGGTCTATGGTGAACTACTCACGCATCACCGGAGAGGTCCTGGTGTTGATGAAGAAGCCCTCCGTATCCGAATCCCCCCTCCGGCGGGGGCACTGATGACCCACAAGTATAGGGGATCAATCGTAGTCCTTTCGATAAGTAAGAGTGTCAAACCCAACGAGGAGCAGAAGGATATGACAAGTGGTTTTCAGCAAGGAAATATCTGCAAGCACTGAAATTATCGGTAACAAGTGATTGTGTGGTGAGATGATTCATAGAAAGCAACAAGTAACAAAAGTAGGAACGGTGCACCAAAGTGGCCCAATCCCTTTTGCAGCAAGGGACAAGCCTGTACAAAGTCTTATAGGAGGAAAAACGCTCCCGAGGACACACGGGGATTTCTGTCATGCTAGTTTTATCATGTTCATATGATTCGCGTTCGTTACTTTGATAGTTTGATATGTGGGTGGACCGACGCTTGGGTACTGCCCTTACTTGGACAAGCATCCCACTTATGATTAACCCCTCTTGCAAGCATCCGCAACTACGAAAGAAGAATTAAGACAAAGTCTAACCATAACATTAAACTAGTGGATCCAAATCAGCCCCTTACGAAGCAACGCATGAACTAGGGTTTAAGCTTCTGTCACTCTAGCAACCCATCATCTACTTACTACTTACCAATGGCTTCCTCTAGGCCCAAATAATGGTGAAGTGTTATGTAGTCGACATTCACATAACACCACTAGAGGAAAAACAACATACAACATATCAAATCACCGAACGAATACCAAATTCACATGACTACTATTAGCATGACTTATCCCATGTCCTCAGGAACAAAAGTAACTACTCACAAAGCATAATCATATTCATGACCAGAGAGGTAATGAGTAGCCTCAAGGCTCTGAACATAAACTCTTCCACCAAACAATCCAACTAGCATCAACTACAAAGAGTAATCAACACTACTAGCAACCTTACAAGTACCAATCGGAGTCGCGAGACGGAGATTGGTTACCAGTGATGAACTAGGGTTTGGAGATGAGATGGTGCTGATGAAGATGTTGATGGTGACGAGTCCCCTCCGATGAGAGGAGTGTTGGTGATGACGATGGCGGCGATTTCGTGCTCCGGGAGGGAAGTTTCCCCTGCAGGATCGTCCTGCCGGAGCTCTAGATTGGTTCTGCTCAAGTTCCGCCTCATGGCGGCGGCGAATCCACGAAAAAGCTCCTCCTTGATTTTTTCCTCGACGAAACCCTCCATGTAGAAAAAGAGGGGAGAAAGTGGGCCAGTGGGCTGCCCACAAGTGTGACAGCCCGATGCCGACGTTCCAGAAGATTCCCTTTTCTTTCCGTTTTCGTCGTGTGGGTATTTTCATTTGTCGCATCATCATCGCATCATTCACATCATCTGCATTGCATCAGCGTCTCCGTTGCCGCCCTTATTCAAAACTTGCATCCGTTGTTAGTTGCCGGTTCTCGCCGTTGTCCGTTCTGAGCCCGACTGCACTCGCACGCGCCCGCGGCATCGTCGAAACCCTGTTTTAAAAGTGTGCGTAAAACTTTCTCTGATCGGGGTGAAACTTGGCATGTAGTCGTAATTAGTTCTAGCTAGGCCGCCTGTCGAATTTCGTCGCGATCGGAGACCGTCAGGAACCCGAACGGTCGACCGTAGCGGCACCGTATTCGGTCTACCGTCGGACGTGTGACGGTGTTTTAAAAATCGTTGCCGCGCCGCCCGTTCTCCCTCTCGTCTCCGGTAAACCACCCTACATGGCCACGTACCCATTCCCGCGTGCGGAATCGTCCGAATCCGACCGCACGGTTGGATCCGGATCGAAATTCCGTCTAAGCTAGCCCCCCTTTTCTCTATAAATAGACCCCCTTCCTAATTATTTAGACAGCCAACCCCGTGCCTCGGGATCCGCGCACCTACCCCTCAAACCCTAGCCTCCCACCAGCCTCCAGCCGCCGCGGGCCCGTCGAGCCCATCCGAGGCCCGCCCGGGCCCGAATCGCCGCCACCGCCTCCCGTGCTCCCGTGCCCCTGGCATCGAGCAACGCCTCCCATGGCAGCCACCTCCCCTGCCAAGCACCACCTCGCCGGTGTCCCGTCGGCCGCCGCATCCTGCATGCCGCCGGTGGCCCTGCTCGCCTCCGCCACCCACCAGCGCCGAGCAGCCGAGTCGCTGGCCTCCTGGCGCCCTCGATCCCGGCCGGAGTGCAGCACCTCGCCGGAGTCGGTGCTCGCGCACGCCTTGCTCCCTCGTCCAACCGGTGGCCGGATCCGGCGAGGTCCGGCCAGATCCGGTCGATCCCCGCAGTTCCCCGGCCGCTTGCAACTCCTCCGGCCGAGAACCTTCGCCGGCGTGCTCCTCGATCCAGCAGGATCGGGAGAGCCTGGAGGTGCCGCTCCAACGGAGCGTTGACCGGCCTCCCGTGGCCAGCGCGTCGCTCACCCAGCTCGGCCCCGTCCCGCAGTGGCCCAGCGCACCGAGCCGTCGGCCCAACTCCACACCGCCGCGGCCCAGCTGGGCGCAGCTCCCCCGCCCATCTCCACCTACCTCAGCCGGCCCAAGCCGAGGTGAGGATCCTAACTCTCGCTGTGTGCATTTTTTTATTATGAAACGCCCATACCCCTGTAGCCCGTTAGCGTTTAGATCCGGCCCATTTAGTTTAGGTTTTTTTCTGAGATTATATTAATTTCAGGTTTTAGCTAAATATTTAAACGTACGTAACTTTTTAACCATATATCGGATTGCGACGAGTAGCATATGTATCTCGTGTAACTTTTCGCGTAGAATCCGATTTTATAACTTGCACATTTGTTTGACGTTCTTTAACATGTTGTTTGCCTAGATAAGCGTGTTGTCCTAATAGGTTTCGACCCGTATTTATTTTTCGTGCAAGATCGGGTTGCTCGAATGCCTTAGATAAATGCCCATGTTTTAGGGACCATTATTCCACGTATTTTAGAGCGGTCATTGATATTTTTGCGTGTAGGGATTTGCCGCTAGATTATTTTCCGTGTCTAGGATTATTTCTCGCATTTTCGTGTGGCTTTATTTTGTTGTGCAACCCCACATATTTTGTATGTTTTCGGGTTAGAAGATTTTTCTGTGCAATTAGTTTTAGCTTTTGAGGAAGTTAGTTCGCGCGATATTTTTGCCGTGATGCCCTTTTGTTTAATTCGTAGGATTTATTTCGTGCTTCGTTTGTCGGAGTTGTCAACTAGAGAGTTGATCTTGGGTGCTTAGACTAGCCCCTAGTATTTTTGGTTGCAATAGAAATGCATGTTTAGGCATGTTTGATTGCCCTCAAGTTGCTAGAAATAGTGCTGTTTTAGACGTGCTGAAATATTTCTAAGTCTGAAATCTGTTATTTTTGTTGCTGTCTTGTCTTGCTTGCATCTTGTGATCTCTAGCTCTTTTGAGGTTGGTCCAATGGAGTTAGTTGTACCCCTTGTGTTTCTCTAGCATGCTGTAAATTTTCATGCCATGTGGAGTCCTGTAGCTATAGGTTTTGCTGCTGTCAATATTGCTTCAGATCGAAAACTGCACTTTCATGAGGTGTAATTTTCACTGAGTGTGAAATAGAGTGTGAGATGCCATTTCGTGTCTTCTTTCCCTAGTGATCCATGATGCCATGCTAGTTGTTGTTAGTTGTTTGTAGTAGTGCTTCTTGCCCTCTTCCGTGCCATGCCTTGCTTGAGCATATCGGAGTTGTGTAGCCGTAGATGTGGGGCGTAGAAAATGCTATGTGGCTGATTTTGGCAGATTGTAGTCATTTCTTGTTTTGCTCGTAGTTTTTGAACCGTAGCTCCGATTTGATCGTGTCCTACATGAAACTTGCTTAGAATCTTGTGTAGTTTCATTTTATCTTGCTGTTTGTATGTTTTGAAGTGCTCGTGACTGTCGTTGCACACATTTTGCATCCATGCCATCATATCTTGCGGTGCTTGTAACTTTTGATCCGTAGCTCCGTTGGAGATGTGCTTTATGTGTAGATTGCTTGAAATGACGTGTAGAATCACGTGAACCTATTTGTTTTGCTGTTTAACAACTAATTAAAGGTGTTAGTTCAGATCTGGTCAGATTTGTAAATTAACATGTGAGGTCGTCTCGGAGATGCTATATGTCATTTCCGACCTCATTTAAAATGTCTAGATAGGTAGTTTAATTTGCGCTTCACCTCTTGTCATGTTTAACCACATTTAATATTGTTGTGTATCTAATCGGGATAGAACTAAATAATTAACATGGAGTTTCATCAATATGCAACTCGTTGCATATTGAACTTCACTTAATGTGTAGTGTTTGATTGTGTGAATTGTCATGCCGTGACGTGCATGTATCCAGCTGCTCATGCATCATTTGTGTTGTGCATCGTGCGGCGAATTCCGTGTGTTGATTTGTGTTTCCGGTTTGCTTTGTCTCAATAGAGTTCCGCAGCGTGTCGGATTGTGAGGACCCGTTCGACTACATCGGTTCGTCTGCTTCACGGAGGCATTCTTCTTCCAAGCAAGATCTCAGGCAAGATGATCATTTCCCCAGATACCATTACTATCATTGTCATGCTAGTTATTTCGATGCTATCGCTTATGTCTCGTTGCCTACCACATGTTCAATATCAGCCTCTCAACAATGCCATGTTAACCTTCAACCTGTTCGACCTAGCAAACCACTGATTGGCTATGTTACTGCTTGCTTAACCCTGTGTTAGGGTTGCTAGTTGCAGGTGCAGTTGCTTCCATGAGAAAACATGGGTTCCTTGTTATATCACCATATTTAAATGCTATTTAATTTAATGCACCTATATACTTGGTAAAAGGTGGAAGGCTCGGCCTTTCTAGCCTGGTGTTTTGTTGCACCTTTGCCCCCTTAGTTTCGGCTACCGGTGTTATGTTCCATAATTGAGCGCTCCTAACACGATCGGGGTTGTTATGGGGACCCCCTTGATAATTCGTTTTAGAATAAAGCTGGTCTGGCAAGGCCCAACTTTGGTACTACATTGGCCTAATAACCTAATAATAATGCATAGGGACCTGCCGGCACCCGCGGACTATTTTAATCAACCCCCGGGCCAGTGCTCCTCATGAGTGTTGGTCCCACCTGAGCGATGTCCGGCGCCCCTCTGGTCACCCGGAGGTTTAGCGATCCCGACGTCTAGCTCATCCGTCGTGTCCTGAGAACGAGGTACGCGACTCCTATCGGGATCGTCGACACGTCGGGCGGCCTTGCTGGATTAGTTTTACCTTTGACGAGATATCTTGTGCGTCGGGATTCCGGTGATGCTTTGGGTAATCTCAGAGTTGAGGTTTTCCACTAGGGAATCAGACGAGATCGCGAGCTTCGTGATGGAGTATTTCTATGCGGCTTGTGGTAATTTGTGATGGACTAGTTGGAGCACCCCTGCAGAGTTAACTCTTTCCGAAAGCCGTGCCCGCGGTTATGTGGCTACGTGGAAGCTTTGTTTAACACTGGTTCTAGATAACTTGAAGTTAACTTAATTAAAATATGCCAACTGTGTGCGTAACCGTGACTGTCTCTTTCGTGAGATCTTTCTCTGATCGAGGACACGGTGGGGTTATGTCTGACGTAGGTAGGTGTTCAGGGTCATTCATTTGATCATTAGTAGTCACGTCCGCTATGCGTAGATCTTTCCCCTCTATTTCCTGTACTCGTAAGTTTAGCCACCTCATATATGCTTAGCCGCTGCTGCAACCTCACCACTTAACCATACCTCACCCATTAAGCTTTGCTAGTCTTGATACCTTTGGAAATGAAATTGCTAAGTCCCCTGTGGCTCACAGATTACTACAACACGAGTTGCAGGTACAGGTAAAGGTTACTTGACGCGAGCACGTTGATTGTTCATTTGGAGTTGCTTCTTCTTCTTCTTCATCGATCTAGGATGGGTTCCAGGCCTGCAGCCTGGGATAGCAAAGATGGACGTCGTTCTTCTTTTGTCGTTTGTTTTCGTCCGTAGTCGGACCCTGCTCTTACTCTTGATATTTATTTAATGTACTGATGTGACTCTCATGTAGCTTGTGGCGAGTGTAAGCCAATTCTGTATATATATCTCTTCTTTTCAGTACATGTACTTGTAACGATATCCATTCTTGCGACACGACGAGATGCGCTTCTATCCCTGACGAGGCCTTCGTGCCAAATTGAGGATAGGGTCGCATCTTGGGCATGACAAGTTGGTATCAGAGCAGTACCGACCTAGGAGCCCCCTTGATTGATCGAACTTGGCCGAGTCGAGTCTAGTAAAAAAAATACTTTGAGTCTAGTTATATATGGGAGAGTAGGATTCTTTTTCTCCTCTTCTATGCTCTGGTGAGGAATCTTGACGTAATAATTTATTCTACTCCTCTTCTCACTAAAAAAAATTAGGATCACGCGGATATTTTTGGAATCTATATGATGCCGATGTGACGGAGTTCTGTCTTGGTGCCTCCTATCTGCTCTAAGTTTCAGGGGAGTTGAGCTCCAGGGGATTCTCGAGCACATCGTTATCATTCAGATTTCTTAGTATCTCGGAACAAAGGATGTTCGTAATTGCTTCAATACTAGTAGTGGCGAGATAACCCCGATGTCCCCAGTACTGGTGCAGATTGTTCGGGAGTACTGCCATACGTTGTATCGTTGTGATCACGAGGCTTTGTTGTAGATGAAGGTCCGAGATTCTGGTTGTGTGTTGACTGATGTGATACAGGTGACGGGTTAGTATAGGAGTTGTGTGATATTACTCCTTGTATCCGTGTACCAGATTGCATGACCAGATATTTCGGGAATTCATAGGTGGGAATTCAAGTAGTTGCTTATAGGAAAATCTTCCAACAAATCCTCACCCTTTGTTTTGTTGAACTATGGTAATTCGTGTTGCTTCGATGTCAAGTGGTGATTTCAGATCTTTCCTAAGAGGTGTTCTCATATTTTTATGTGAATGCTAATCCTTTTGCTCAATCAATTGTCTTATCAATTCTTGTCAACCTTAGTTGTTTTGTGTCAATTCTTTTCAACCGGTGTGTCTCTCTTCAAGTAATTTTGTCCTTTCCAATTTTGCGAGATTATTCTCTCTTTTATGCCGGAGTTCATCTCATCTGTTCCAAGTCGTCTTTGTTTTTCCCCGCCCTCCCACCCTTTTCTTCAGTGATTGGGTTTTCATCCAAGAGTTTCTTTTCATTGTGCTTCCGTTGTGTGTTCTTTTCTCTCTTACCCGGTGATTCATTATGAAGATTCTCAGGAGATTCGTGTCATATTTGTTCATTCTTGTCATCCTTACCTGTGAATTAATTTCAGTTATCCATGGTCATCATATCCTTATCAACCATTAAATTCTTTCCGACGTTGGAAATTCTTTCAGCCTATCTTGTTTATTAATTCCTCTCTCTTTCTATCCGGAGTGTTAAAGATATTTCAGAAGTTCTGCTTTTCAACCCTTCAGTTATTTCGAGGTGCTAACCTCATCTAGTTTCTTATACCGGTGCATTCAATCTTTCTTTCAATCTTTTCTAACAGTGGTTTCTTTGAGTGGGCCCATAACCCACAGGTTCTTTTCCAGGATCTTACCTGGCTCTTGTAATCTTTTCCAGAGACCTCTAAATATTTTCAACTATGATGTAAGTATGATTTCCATCAGTCATATTACTTCTTCGTGTTCTATTTGAATTAAATTCTCTTATTTGGCTCAACCTTTCATTCTTCTCTATTCCGCAGTGTCTCAGTAATTCCTGGTGGTGTTCTTCTCATCATTCTCTTCTTTCAAGACCGGAGGAGTGTTTCTCTCGAATCTTGGTCCATTCTCTTGGAGATTCATCATTTCAGCTTTGTCCCATCATCTTAATTGTTTTCAGTCATGGGTAATTCCTTTCTTGCTATCCGGTGCATTTCTGAGTTGTTTTTTTATTCTCGATCCTCCGAAGGCCATCATTTTAGAAGATTCTTCGTTCTCAGCTTTCAGCTTTCATCCTCGATTCTTCTCAATTGTTGTCTCTTCGTTCGTCTCTCGTTTATCCGGTGCCTTGTTCAAGTTTCTCTCAGGTGGCTTATGAGCTCTTCATTCTCATGTTTCTCCATTAATTCGTGGTGTTCCCATTCAATTGTGAATTCTTACCGGTGCTTCCTTCAATTATGCTTCAAATGGTGCTTTTCTCTCTGTCTCTTCAAGATTCTTTCAAGAGGAATAAGTGGTATGCTAAATCCGTTGCTTCTCATCATTTAAACGTGATGAAGGATAAGCATAACATAATTCTTATTCTTGTTCATAGTAATCTGAATTCTTCGTCCGGAGTGGCTCATGATATCAATTCCTTTTTTCTCAAGTGTTCTTATCTTTTCTTTTCCGGAGTTCCAAGTTTTCTCAAGTTTCTCTTCGTGAAGCTTAATCGAAGACTTTGCAAGGCTTCAATCTTATTCTTTCATCCTTCATATCTTTGCATCATTCATTTGTATACAGAGGTCCTTCATGGTGGTTCGTCATGATATCAATTCATTCTCAAGTGTTCTTCAAGATTCTTGTTGAAGTACCTCAACTATTCTTTGTCTTGCATTTCCAAGTGCATTTGTTCTTCCTTTGTCCTTTGAGGTGGTATTATAGTATTCTTGTTAGTGTAGGAGTCTCGAAGAGTTTTCCTCTCAAGAATGAGATAATTAAACCCACCAATTCTGTGATCATGAGATATTTTCAACCCATGATTTATTCATTGAGCTATCTTGGTTTGGTCTTCACCTAAAGCTTTTCCTATGGATTGTGCTATCATGGTGCTTGTCTTTAATCTAAGTTCTCAATGGATCTTCTTGGTGTAAGAAATTGTTCATATCTTGTTTCTCCCAATAAATCCTTGTTCTGTTAGTGGCTGGTTGTCACTTCATTAGTTTGAAAGGTTTCCATAAGCCCACTACTACCTTGTTCTTTTCGTTGTTGTTTTTCCAACAACTCCATCCAATTCTTCTTGAAGGATGCTTGCCAAGTTCATTGGAGTTAGTAGTTGTCATTCTCTCTTCATTCTCTTCTTCCGTATAAGCTAGTTCCTATTCTTTTGTTCCGGAGGCTTTGTGACATTGCTCTTTTGGGTCTATTATGTTGTTCTATCAAGATCATGGTGTTCCCTTGCTCTATTTACTTGTTTGTTGTGAATATTGTCTATTTCTTCCACCTTGTCGAATTTTTTTGTCCCATTTTCCTACCGAAGTGCTGCCGAAATTTTCCGTGAATTCTGGCTTCTTTCTCATGTCATTCCTCATCTCCTTGCAACCTTCAAGGATCGTTAGTTTCACTCGTTTGTCAAGAAGCAACTAAATTTTACCTTGTTCTTTCTCATCCTCTCCCCCTTTCATTCTTGGATCTCGGGGCGAGATCCTCTTGTAGTGTAGGAGAGTTGTGACAGCCCGATGCCGACGTTCCAGAAGATTCCCTTTTCTTTCCGTTTTCCTCGTGTGGGTATTTTCATTTGTCGCATCATCATCGCATCATTCACATCATCTGCATTGCACCGGCGTCTCCGTTGCCGCCCGTATTCAAAACTTGCATCCGTTGTTAGTTGCCGGTTCTCGCCGTTGTCCGTTCTAAGCCTGACTGCACTCGCACGCGCCCGCGGCATCGTCGAAACCCTGTTTTAAAAGTGTGCGTAAAACTTTCTCTGATCGGGGTGAAACTTGGCATGTGGTCGTAATTAGTTCTAGCTAGGCCGCTTGTCAAATTTTGTCGCGATCGGAGACCGTCTCGTACCCGAACGGTCGACCGTAGCGGCACCGTACTCGGTCTACCGTCGGACGTCTGTCGGTGTTTTAAAAATCGTTGCCGCGCCGCCCGTTCTCCCTCTCGTCTCTGGTAAACCACCCTACACGGCCACGTACCCATTCCCGCGTGCGGAATCGTCCGAATCCGACCGCGCGGTTGGATCCGGATCGAACTTCCGGCTAAGCTAGCCCCCCTTTTCTCTATAAATAGACCCCCTTCCTAATTATTTAGACAGCCAACCCCGTGCCTCGGGATCCGCGCACCTACCCCTCAAACCCTAGCCTCCCACCAGCCTCCAGTCGTCGCGGGCCCGTCGAGCCCATCCGAGGCCCGCCCGGGCCCGAACCGCCGCCGCCGCCTCCCGTGCTCCCGTGCGCGTGGCACCGAGCAACGCCTCCCATGGCAGCCACCTCGCCGAAGTCTCGTCGGCCGCCGCCTCCGCCACCCACCAGCGTCGAGCAGCCGAGTCGCTGGCCTCCTGGCGCCCTCGATCCCGGCCGGAGTGCAGCACCTCGCCAGAGCCGGTGCTCGCGCGCGCCTTGCTCCCTCGTCCAACCGGTGGCCGGATCCGGCGAGGTCCGGCCAGATCCGGTCGATCCCCGCAGTTCCCCGGCCGCTTGCAACTCCTCCGGCCGAGAACCGTCGCCGGCGTGCTCCTCGATCCAGAGGGATCGGGAGAGCCTGGAGGTGCCGCTCGAACGGAGCGTTGACCGGCCTCCCGTGGCCAGCGCGTCGCTCGCCCAGGCCGGCCCCGTCCCGCAGTGGCCCAGCGCACCGACCTGCCGGCCCAACTCCACACCGCCGCGGCCCACTGGGCGCAGCTCCCCCGGCCCATTTCCACCTACCTCAGCCGGCCCAAGCCGAGGTGAGGATCCTAACTCTCGCCGTGTGCATTTTTTTTTATTATGAAACACCCATACCCCTGTAGCCCGTTAGCGTTTAGATCCGGCCCATTTAGTTTAGGTTTTTTCTGAGATTATATTAATTTCAGGTTTAGCTAAATATTTAAACATACGTAACTTTTTAACCGTATATCGGATTGCGACGAGTAGCATATGTATCTCGTGTAACTTTTCGCGTAGAATCCGATTTTATAACTTGCACATTTGTTTGACATCGTTTAGCATGCTGTTTGCCTAGATAAGCGTGCTGTCCTAATAGGTTTCGACCCGTATTTATTTTTGTGCAAGATCGGGTTGCTCGAATGCCTTAGATAAATGCCCATGTTTTAGGGACCATTATTCCACGTATTTTAGAGCGGTCATTGATATTTTTGCGTGTAGGGATTTGCCGCTAGATTATTTTCCGTGTCTAGGATTATTTCTTGCATTTTCGTGTGGCTTTATTTTCTTGTGCAACCCCACATATTTTGTATCTTTTCGGGTTAGAAAAATCCGATGGATTTTTCTGTGCAATTAGTTTAGCTTTTGAGGAAGTTAGTTCGCGCGATATTTTTGCCGTGATGCCATTTTGTTTAATTCGTATGATTTATTTCGTGCTTTGTTTGTCGGAGTTGTCAACTAGAGAGTTGATCTTGGGTGTTTAGACTAGCCCCTAGTATTTTTGGTTGCAATATAAATGCATGTTTACGCGTGTTTTGTTTGCCCTCAAGTTGCTAGAAATAGTGCTGTTTTAGACGTGCTGAAATATTTCAAAGTCTGAAATCTGTTATATTTTGTTGTTGTCTTGTCTTGCTTGCTTCTTGTGATATGTAGCTCTTTTCAGGTTGGTCCAATGGAGTTAGTTGTACCCCTTGTGTTTCTATAGCATGCTATAAATTTTCATGCCATTTGGAGTCCTGTGGCTATAGGTTTTGCTGCTGTCAATATTGCTTCAGATCGAAAACTGCACTTTCATGAGGTGTAATTTTCACTAAGTCTGAAATAGAGTGTGAGATGCCATTTTGTGTCTTCTTTCCCTAGTGATCCATGATGCCATGCTAGTTGTTAGTTTTTTGTAGTAGTGCTTCTTGCCCTCTTCCATTCCATGCCTTGCTTGAGCATATCGGAGTTGTGTAGCCGTAGATGTGGGGCGTAGAAAATGCTATGTGGCTGATTTTGGCAGATTGTAGTCATTTCTTGTTTTGCTCGTAGTTTTTGAACCGTAGCTCCGATTTAATCGTGTCCTACATGAAACTTGCTTAGAATCTTGTGTAGTTTCATTTTCTCTTTCTGTTTGTATGTTTTGAAGTGCTCGTGACCGTCGTTGCACACATTTTGCATTCATGCCATCATATCTTGCGGTGCTTGTAACTTTTGATCCGTAGCTCCGTTGGAGATGTGCTTTATGTGTAGATTGCTTGAAATGACGCGTAGAATCACGTGAACCTATTTGCTTGGCTGTTTAACAACTAATTAAAGGTGTTATTTCAGATCTGGTCAGATTTGTAAATTAACATGTGAGGTCGTCTCGGGGATTCTATATGTCATTTCCGACCTCATTTAAAATGTCTAGATAGGTAGTTTAATTTGCGCTTCACCTCTTGCCATGTTTAACCACATTTAATATTGTCGTATATCTAATCGGGATAGAACTAAATAATTAACGTGGAGTTTCGTCAATATGCAACTCGTTGCATATTTAACTTCGCTTAATGTGTAGTGTTTGATTGTGTGAATTGTCATGCCGTGACGTGCATGTATCCAGCTGCTCATGCATCATTTGTTTTGTGCATCGTGTGGTGAATTCCGTGTGTTGATTTGTGTTCCCGGTTTGCTTCATCTCGATAGAGTTCCGCAGCGTGTCGGATTGTGAGGACCCGTTCGACTACATCGGTTCGTTTGCTTCACGGAGGCATTCTTCTTCCAAGCGGGATCTCAGGCAAGATGATCATTTCCCCAGATACCATTACTATCATTGCCATGCTAGTTATTTCGATGCTATCGCTTATGTCTCGTTGCCTACCACATGTTAAATATCAGCCTCTCAACAATGCCATGTTAACCTTCAACCTGTTCGACCTAGCAAACCACTGATTGGCTATGTTACTGCTTGCTTAACCCTGTGTTAGCGTTGCTAGTTGTAGGTGCAGTTGCTTCCATGAGAAAACATGGGTTCCTTGTTATATCACCATATTTAAATGCTATTTAATTTAATGCACCTATATACTTGGTAAAAGGTGGAAGGCTTGGCCTTTCTAGCCTGGTGTTTTGTTGCACCTTTGCCCCCTTAGTTTCGGCTACCGGTGTTATGTTCCATAATTGAGCGCTCCTAACACGACCGGGGTTGTTATGGGGACCCCCTTGATAATTTGTTCTAGAATAAAGCTGGTCTGGCAAGGCCCAACTTTGGTACTACATTGGCCTAATAACCTAATAATAATGCATAGGGGCCCGTCGGCACCCGCGGACTATTTTAATCAACCCCCGGGCCGGTGCTCCTCATGAGTGTTGGTCCCGCCTGAGCGATGTCCGGCGCCCCTCTGGTCACCCGGAGGTTTAGCGATCCCGACGTCTAGCTCATCCGTCGTGTCCTGAGAACGAGGTACGCGACTCCTATCGGGATCGTCGACACGTCGGGCGGCCTTGCTGGATTAGTTTTACCTTTGACGAGATATCTTGTGCATCGAGATTCCGGTGATGCTTTGGGTAATCTCGGAGTTGAGGTTTTCCACTAGGGAATCCGATGAGATCGCGAGCTTCATGATGGAGGATTTCTATGCGGCTTGTGGTAATTTGTGATGGACTAGTTGGAGCACCCCTGCAGTGTTAAATCTTTCGGAAAGCCGTGGCCGCGGTTATGTGGCAACGTGGAAGCTTTGTTTAACACTGGTTCTAGATAACTTGAAGTTAACTTAATTAAAATATGCCAATTGTGTGCGTAACCGTGATTGTCTCTTTCGTGAGATCTTTCTCTGATCGAGGACACGGTGGGGTTATGTCTGACGTAGGTAGGTGTTCAGGGTCATTCACTTGATCATTAGTAGTCACGTCCGCTATGCGTAGATCTTCCCCCTCTATTTCTTGTACTCGTAAGTTTAGCCACCTCATATATGCTTAGTCGCTGCTGCAACCTCACCACTTAACCATACCTCACCCATTAAGCTTTGCTAGTCTTGATACCTTTGGAAATGAAATTGTTGAGTCCCCTGTGGCTCATAGATTACTACAACACCAGTTGCAGGTACAGGTAAAGGTTACTTGACGCGAGCGCGTTGATTGTTCATTTGGAGTTGCTTCTTCTTCTTCTTCTTCATCGATCTAGGATGGTTCCAGGCCGGCAGCCTGGGATAGCAAGGATGGACGTCGTTCTTCTTTTGTCGTTTGTTTTCGTCCGTAGTCGGACCCTGCTCTTACTCTTAATGATTATGTAATGTACTGATGTGACTCTAATGTAGCTTGTGGCGAGTGTAAGCCAATTCTGTATATATATCTCTTCTTTTCAGTACATGTACTTGTAACGATATCCATTCTTGCGACACGACGAGATGCGCTTCTATCCCTGACGAGGCCTTCGTGCCAAATTGAGGATAGGGTCGCATCTTGGGCGTGACAACAAGCCCCCATGGCGTGGCTTGGGGGGTGGCTGCACCGTGCAGGCTTGTGGGCACCCCCTGGTGCCCCTCTGGCACTTCTTCGGCCCAGTATTTTTGATAAATCGAAAAAAAATCGTCGTTTATTTATACGGCGTTTGGAGTTGCGCAGAATAGGTATCTCAACTTTGCTCCACTTTCAGGCCAGAATTCCAGTTGCCGGTATTCTCCCTCTTCATGTAAACCTTGCAAAATAAGATAGAAAAGGCATAAGAATTGTACCGTGAAGTGAAATAACAGCCAAAGAAGCGATAAATATCAACATGAAAACATGATGCAAAATGGACGTATCAACTCCCCCAAGCTTAGACCTCGCTTGTCCTCAAGCAAAAGCCTGGCTCAATAAATATGTCCACATGTTTAGGGAGAGAGGTGTCGACAAAACAAAATACGAACATGCATGCATCATGATCAAGATCAGAACAGCAATACCAACATATAATCTCTCATGCTAAAGTGGTTATTCCTTCACAAAGTAAAGCATGGATCAAGAACCTTACCGAGAAGTAACAACCGATAGCCTTTAGTCATTGAAGCAATTGCAATTTATCACAACATCAGAAAGAGTCAAACAAGAGCTTGTAAAGCAAATCCACATACTCAATCATTCTTTCGTTCTTTACAATTGCCCCAACTCACGTGGTTCTCATGAGATCGAAGTTTCAGCTGGACACGGAGAAAGATAGGGGCTTATAGTTTTGCCTCCCAACTACTTACCTCAAGGGTAATGTCAACAATAATAATTCATGAATGCCTACCTCCAAGTTGACATATGAATATAGATCTTTCCCTAGCATATGACGTTAGCCAAGATAAAGGCAAGATAAGGAATTGGTGAAGATCACCATGACTCTTTCAAGGGAAAAAAGTAAAGGTACAAGATAGGCCCTTCGCAGAGGGAAGCAGAGATTGTCATGCGCTTTTGAGGTTTGAATGTGTGTCCTCTTAGTGCGGAGGAACGTCACTTTATATTGCTTCCTGTGATAAAGAACTTCATTATGCAGTCTATCGCTTTTACGTCTTCCTCATCACAAGTTCGTATAAAGCTTATTTTCCACACACTAATAGATCATACATATTAGAGAGCAATTTTTATTGCTTGCACCGATGACAACTTACTTGAGGAATCTTATTCAATCCATAGGTAGGTATGGTGGACACTCATGGCAAAACTGGTTTGAAGGTTTATGGATGCACAAGTAGTATCTCTACTTGGTGCGGGAGGTTTTGGCTAATATGAGGTGGAAGCAATCGTCACATGCTAAGGGATCTCTAATCATATAACATTGTTCAGAGCCAAGCAAACACAATTCATTACGTTGTCTTCCTTGTCCAACATCTACTTCTAGGCATGTAATAGTTTAGTGAGTGTTCACAATCATAGATGGTGTCAGAGATGATATAGTTATATGTGAACCTCTCCTGCTTTATCACTTCATATTAATTGCAATAATGACCAAGAGATGATATATTTATATGTGAACCTCTCCTTCTTTGTCACTTCCTATTAATTGCAACAATGACCAAGGTCTACATTTTCTTACCCTCAACAAGTTTCAATCCTCATTCTTTTTATATGTGAAGCCATCACTTCCCATAAGATCATTACATGATCTTGCATGCTTTTGTTCTATTCTCACTCTTTTGATCATGGCAAGAGGCAAAGCCCTTCAACTAAGACACTCTTTATTATATGGCTCACGAGCAAGAATACATCGGGGGTGACACAAAGCAAAACTCAAGACTAAAACACTAAGACTTCTAAACTACTAGAGAAAGAGAAAACTGAAAAGGAAAACTAGAACAAAGGTAAAGGCAAAAGATGTGATGGTGATACGATACCGGGGCAACTCCCCCAAGCTTGGAAAAAGCCAAGGGGATTTCCCATACCAATGCTTAGTTGTCTTCCTTTGGTGGTGAAGGTGGTGGAGTGGTTGCAACCTTTGATTTAAGAGGGCCATCAGTCTTTGATTTATACTTTGGAGATCTGTGATATGTTTCTCCAGCAAAACAACTTCACGAGTGAGACAAGTATTGCGAGCACGAGTTGTTTCACAAAACCTCAAGAGTTCAATCAAAGATGGAGATAGTAGGTGGAGGTAAGGTTGGAGGAAATCCACTTCTTCAACTTCTTCCTTGTTGAGCACAGATTGCACTTCGTCCCATGCCTGACCCTTCTCCTTAGCCTTGCCCTTGATTTCTTTAGGTAGCCTCTCCTTAGCCTCCATGACCTCCATCCTTTTTAGATCAGCATGAACTTCTCCATAGATTTGACAGAGGTTGTTCTCCCCCACAGATTCCTGGGACGACATCTTGACCTAGATCTGCGGCAGAAAACAGGCTCGAAACGAGAAACAAAGAAAATCTGCGTGATGCAGGGGTCAGACCAAACGGAAGTATATATAATGATTTTTTCCAGACTAGAAGGAGTACCTTGCACGAAAACAGAGTCCGGGAGGCACACGAGGTGGCCACAAGACCTCACGGCGCGGCCAGGGGGTGGGCCCGCGCCGTGCAGGCTTGTCGCCTCCTCGCTCACTTTTCGGACTACTTACAATCTTTGTATTTTTTCAAATATTCCAAAACGGAGAAAATTTCCTACTGGAAAAGTTTTGGACTCTGTTTTCTTACTGAATCAAATACCTCTTCGTTTTCAGAGTCTGAAACAGGCTGATAAATGTCCCTTAGGTATTCTTCCGAGTTATGGTATTGATAATATTGCTTTCAACATTTATGGGAGTACCTGAGATATAATGTTTGATTCTCTGTCCATTTACCACTCTTGGACAATTACCTTCCGTGTTGTTGATCTTGATAGCACCGGAACAGTATACTTCCTCAACAACATAGGGACCTTCCCATTTAGAGAGAAGCTTGCTTGCAAAGAATCTTAAACGGGAGTTATATAGCAAGAAATAATCACCTACATTGAACTCACGCTTTTGTATCCTCTTATCATGCCACCTCTTAACCTTCTCTTTGAACAACTTGGCATTCTCATATGCCTAAGTTCTCCATTCATCAAGCGAGCTAATATCAAATAACCTCTTCTCACCGGCAAGTTTGAAATCAAAGTTGAGCTTTTTGATTGCCCAATAAGCTTTATGCTCTAACTCAAGAGGTAAATGACATGCTTTACCGTACACCATTTTGTATGGAGACATGCCCATGGGATTCTTATAGGCAGTCCTATAAGCCCACAGTGCATCATCAAGCTTCTTACACCAATTCTTTCTAGACCTATTGACAGTCTTTTGCAGAATTAGTTTAATCTCTCTATTGCTTAGCTCTACTTGACCACTAGACTGAGGGTGATAGGGATACGCAATTATATGGTTGACATCGTACTTAGCAAGCGTTTTACGGAAAGCATCATGAATGAAGTGTGAACCACCGTCGATCATTAGATATCTAGGGACTCCAAATCTAGGGAAGACATCTTGATAGAGGTGTTGTGATCAGCACTACTAGTGGGGATAGCTTCTACCCACTTAGTGAAGTAATCAACACCAACTAAGATATGCGTATACCCGTTGGATTTTGGAAAAGGTCCCATATAATCAAAGCCCCAAACATCAAATGGTTCAATGACAAGTGAATAGTTCATAGGCATTTCCTGACGTTTGCTAATATTACCTATTATTTGACATTTGTCACAAGACAAGACAAACTTGCGGGCATTCTTGAAGAGAGTGGGCCAATAGAAACCTGATTGCAATACCTTGTGTGCAGTTCTATCTCCAGCATGGTGTCCTCCGTAGGCCTCGGAGTGACACTTCTGTAGGATCTGTCCCTGTTCATGTTCAGGTACACAACGTCTAATAACACCATCTACTCCTTTCTTATAAAGGTGAGGATCATCCCAAAAGTAGTGTCTCAAGTCAAAGAAGAATTTCTTCTTTTGCTGGTACGTGAAACTAGGTGGTATGTATTTAGCAACGATATAGTTTGCATAATCAGCATACCATGGTGCACTACGTGAAGCATTGATGACATTCAGTTGCTCATCGGGAAAGCTATCATCAATAGGTTGTGGGTCATCAAGAACGTTCTCCAACCTAGACAAGTTATCCGCTACTGGGTTATCAGCACCCTTTCTATCGACAACGTGCAAATCAAATTCTTGTAGCAAGAGAACCCATCTGATAAGTCTAGGTTTAGCATCCTTCTTCTCCATGAGGTACTTAATAGCAGCATGATCAGTGTGAATAGTGACTTTGGAATCAACTATGTAGGACCTGAACTTTTCACATGCAAACACGACTGCTAAAAATTCCTTCTCCATAGTGGCATAGTTTCTCTGGGCATTGTCTAGAGTTTTACTAGCGTAGTGAATAACATTCAACTTCTTATCGACTCTTTGCCCTAGAACAGCACCAACAGCATAATCACTAGCGTCACACATGATCTCAAAATGCAAGTTCCAATCAGGTGGTTGAACAATAGGTGCAGTTATCAAAGCCCTCTTAAGTATTTCGAAGTCTTCCTCACAATCATCATCAAAAACAAAAGGAATATCCTTTTGTAAGAGATTGGTAAGAGGACTAGAAATCTTAGAGAAGTCTTTGATGAACCTTCTGTAGAAACCAGCATGACCAAGGAAACTTCTTATCCCCTTGATATCTGTGGGGTATGGCATTTTCTCGATTGCATCAACCTTAGCCTTATCGACTTCAATACCTCTTTCAGAAATTTTATGTCCTAAGACGATGCCTTCATTAACCATAAAGTGGCACTTCTCCCAATTCAAGACAAGATTGGTGTCTTTACATCTCTGTAAGACTCGATCAAGGTTGCTGAGGCAGTCATCAAAGGAAGACCCCTAAACGGAGAAGTCATCCATGAAAACCTCAACAATCTTTTCACAAAAGTCAGAGAATATAGCCATCATACTTCTTTGAAAGGTGGCAGGTGCATTACATAAGCCAAAAGGCATACATCTATAAGCAAAGGTAACGAAAGGGCAGGTGAAAGTGGTTTTCTCCTGATCAGATTGTGCAACTGGTATTTGGGAGAAACCAGAATAACCGTCTAGAAAGCAGAAGTATGTGTGTTTGGACAACCTTTCTAGCATTTGGTCGATGAAAGGCAAAGGGTAATGATCTTTCCTAGTGGCTTTATTCAATTTCCTAAAATCGATCACCGTCCTATAGCCAGTAATAATCCTCTGTGGGATCAACTCATCATTATCATTAGGGACAACGGTAATGCCTCCCTTCTTAGGGACGCAATGCACCGGACTCACCCAATCGCTATGAGCAACATGATAGATAATACCCGCTTCCAGGAGCTTTAATATTTCTTTTCTCACTACTTCTTTCATCTTAGGATTTAATCTCCTTTGATGATCAACAACTGGTTTGAAATCAGGATCAGTTTTAATCTTGTGCTGGCATAGGGTAGGACTAATGCCCTTAAGATCATCAAGAGTATATACAATAGCAGCATGGTGCTTCCTCAGAGTTTTTAGTAACTTCTTTTCTTCATGCTCTGAGAGGCTAGCACTAATTATAACATGATATATCTCTTTTTCATCAAGATAGGCATACTTAAGAGTATCAGGCAACTGTTTAAGCTCGAACACAGGATCACCCTTTGGTGGGGGTGGATCCCCAAGCAGTTCAACAGGCAAGTTATTCTTAAGGATAGGATATTGTTCTAGGACAACTCTATCTATCTCATCCCTATCATCCATATGCATATCATTTTGATGCTCAAGCAAGTATTGCTCTAAGGGATCAGTAGGAGGCACGGCAATAGAGGCTAAGGCAATAGTTTCATCCCTACTAGGAAACTCCTTTTCATGAGGTTGTCTACCAAACTTAGAGAAATTGAACTCATGTGACACACCTTCAAAGCCAACAGTGACAGCTTGCTTCTCACAATCAATATGAGCATTAGCAATATTGAGAAAAGGTCTACCAAATATGATGGGACAAAAGCTATCTTGTGCGGTAGCAAGAACGAAGAAATCAGCAGGATACTTCGTTTTACCACACAAGACTTCAACATCCCTAACAATTCCCAAAGGGCAGATAGTATCTCTATTGGCAAGCTGAATAGTGACATCAATAGGCTCTATCTCAACAGGTGCAATCTCATCTTTGATTTCATCATATAAGGATTGAGGTATCGCACTAACAGTAGCACCCACGTCACATAAACCATGATAACAATGATCTCCTATCTTAACAGAAACCACAGGCATGCCAACAACAGGCCTATGTTTGTCTCTAACGTGAGGTTTAGCAATTCTAGCAGCATCTTCACATAAGTGAATATTATGTCCCTCAACATCGTCGGACAGAAGATCTTTGATAATAGCAATGCTAGGTTCAACTCTAATTTGCTCAGGGGTGTAGGTGTTCTAATATAGCCTCTACGTATCACAGTTGAAGCTTTAGAATGATCCTTTATCCTAACAGGGAAAGGTGGTTTCTCAATGTAAGCACTGGGAACAACAGGATCACTATAGGCAATGACTTTCTCTTCAACTGGATTGGGTTTAACTACATTGACTTCTAAAGTATGATGATATTTAAACCACTTCTCTTTGGGGAGATCAATATGAGTGGCAAATGATTCACACAATGAAGCTACTATCTCAGAGTCAAGTCCATACTGCGCTAAAATCACTAAAGGTATTTGTCTCAACAAAGGATTTAACGCAATCAAACGTGAAATTCATACCTGACTCCTTGCCTTCTTCAAGATCCCAATATTCAGAGTTGCATTTAATTCTCTCCAATAAATTCCATTTGAAGTCAATATCTCTCTTCATAAAAGAACCGGTACAAGAAGTGTCAAGCATGGTGCGATCATCATGAGAAAGCCGAGCATAAAAGTTCTGAATGATAATTTCTCTCGAGAGCTCATGATTGGGGCATGAATATAGCATTGATTTAAGCCTCCCCCAAGCTTGAGAGATGCTTTCTATGTCACGAGGCCAAAAAATATAAATATAATTCCGATCATGATGTACTAAATGCATAGGATAAAACTTTTGATGAAATTCCAATTTCAACCGATTGTAGTCCCATGATCCAGTATCATCACATAGCATATACCATGTCAACGCCTTATCCTTCAAAGATAAAGGAAAGACCTTCTTATTGACCTCATCCTCAGGCACACCTGCAAGCTTAAATAAACCACAAGCTTCATCTACATAGATCAGATGCATGTCTGGATGTGATGTTCCATCTCCTGTAAAAGGATTAGCCAGCAGTTTCTCAAGCATACCCGAATGAAATTCAAAGCAAATATTTTCAGTAGGTGCAGCAGGTTGAGGAGCAACTCTTTGTGCTTTCGTCCGAGGTGAAGATACCCAGAACAAGCTCCTCAAAGGATTAGTATCCATAGTGACAAGTGACAATAAATTTCAGCACACTATATGAATGTTTCCTTACCAAGTTCCACTTACCAAAGGCGCTTCACTCCCCAGCAACGGCGCCAGAAAAGAGTCTTGATGACCCGCAAATATAGGGGATCAATCGTAGTCCTTTCGATAAGTAAGAGTGTCGTACCCAACGAGGAGCAGAAGGATCTTACAAGTGGTTTTCAGCAAGGAAATATCTACAAGCACTGAAATTATCGGTAACAAGTGATTGTGAGGTGAGATGATTCGTAGCAAGCAACAAGTAACAAAAGTAGCAACAGTGTAGCAAAGTGGCCCAATCCCTTTTGTAGCAAGGGATAAGCCTGGACAAAGTCTTATAGGAGGAAAAACGCTCCCGAGGACACACGGGAATTTCCGTCATGCTAGTTTCATCATGTTCATATGATTCACGTTCGTTACTTTGATAGTTTGATATGTAGGTGGACCGGCGCTTGGGTACTGCCCTTACTTGGACAAGCATCCCACTTATGATTAACCCCTCTCTCAAGCATCCGCAACTATGAAAGAAGAATTAAGACAAAGTCTAACCATAGCATTAAACTAGTGGATCCAAATCAGACCCTTACGAAGCAACGCATAAACTAGGGTTTAAGCTTCTGTCACTCTAGCAACCCATCATCTACTTACTACTTCCCAATGCCTTCCTCTAGGCCCAAATAACGGTGAAGTGTTATGTAGTCGACGTTCACATAACACCACTAGAGGAAAAACAACATACAACATATCAAATTACCAAACGAATACCAAATTCACATGACTACTATTAGCATGACTTATCCCATGTCCTCAGGAACAAAAGTAATTACTCACAAAGCATAATCATATTCATGACCAGAGAGGTAATGAGTAGCATCAAGGATCTGAACATAAAATCTTCCACCAAATAATCCAACTAGCATCAACTACAAAGAGTAATCAACACTACTAGCAACCTTACAAGTACCAATCGGAGTCGCGAGACGGAGATTGGTTACAAGTGATGAACTAGGGTTTGGAGATGAGATGGTGCTGATGAAGATGTTGATGGTGACGAGTCCCCTCCAATGAGAGGAGTGTCGGTGATGACGATGGCGATGATTTCCCCCTCCGGGAGGGAAGTTTCCCCGGTAGGATCGTCGTGCCGGAGCTGTAGATTGGTTCTGCTCAAGTTCCGCCTCATGGCGGCAGCGAATCCACAAAAAAGCTCTTCCTTGATTTTTTTTTTTCCTGGACGAAACCCTTCATATAGCAAAAGAGGGGAGCAAGTGGGCCAGTGGGCTGCCCACAAGCCCCCATGGCGCGGCCTGGGGGTGGCCGCGCCGTGCAGGCTTGTGGGCACCCCCCGGTGCCCCTCTGGCATTTCTTTGGCCCAGTATTTTTGATAAACCGGAAAAAAAATCTCGTTGATTTTTACAGCATTTGGAGTTGCGCAGAATAGGTATCTCAACTATGCTCCACTTCAAGGCCACACTTCTAGTTGCCGATATTCTCCTTCTTCATGTAAACCTTGCAAAATAAGAGAGAAAATGCATAAGAATTATACTGTGAAGTGAAATAACAGCCAAAGAAGCGATAAATATCAACATGAAAACATGATGCAAAATGGATGTATCACGCACTAGAACATGCCCAAGATGGGATCTTGCGGAGACACAAGCTTGCGGCGGCGTAAAAGTACTTTCAATGATCTCCTGATTTTTTCTGTAATTTTTGGGAATATATAGAAGAAAGACCTAGGGCAGAGGAGGCCCAGGGAGCCCACAAGCCTGGGAGGCACGGGCCCCCTGGTCGCGGCTAGGGGGCTTGTGGGGTCCCTGGTGGCCCCCTTCCTTGGTTCTCAAGTTCCCCGATCGTCTTCTGTTTCGGAAAAAATCTTTTTGGAAGTTTCGTTCCGTTTGGACTCCATTTAAAATCCTCCTATGAAAAGGGTCAAAAACACAGAAAAAACAAGAACTGACACTTGGCACTGAGTTAATAAGTTAGTCCCAAAAAATATATAAAAGGCATACAAAACATCCAAAGTTTACCAATATAATATCATGAAACCATCAAAAATTATAGATACGTTGGAGACGTATCACCTCTCTGTACTCGTTGGGAGCAAAGTTATTTGTTGTGTGCAGGTCCACGTCTTCTGCTAGCGCGAGAGCACCGGACACCTACTTGTTGATCCTCGGAGTCCTCCTCGTTCGATAAACCTTACAGTCCCCATGTAAGGGAAATCTGTTGCTGACTACATCTCCACCTTCCACTTGGGGTAACCAACGACGGGCGAGAAGTATATCCATCAACTCGTCATCAAGCAAATTTCTGGTGCCATTGCCGGGAACTCCGGTATTCAAGATAGGGGAGTTGCACGCTATCTTTTACCTTTGCTTTTTAGTCTTGTTAGTTTGCTTTCTAGTTTTCGCTTTAGAGTCTTATACCAAAAACCACAAAAAATTAGTTGCTTTGTTCTTGCTTGTTGTTGCTGCTATGGGTTCCACTGAGAACAACAAGTTGTGTGACTTCATTAGTCACAACAACAATGATTTTACCTTCACTTCTATTGTTCCAATTGTCGATGTGGGTATTTATAAAAGTAATAGACCTTGTGACTATCTTAGTTATTATGGAGAATTATGCCTTGGCATGGTCTCCCCGGGAAGGAACTGGATCTTTGGTTTGAAGTTGCTCCTAAACGTCCCCAAACTTGGGAAGACATCCAAAGTTTTATAACAGAGAGCAAATAAAATATAGAGGATGACACTACAATTTTACTTAATAGCGATGATATTAATTTTGATAATTGTAGTCTTTCCGAAGTTATCACTTTTTTGCAAAGAATGGCTAAAGACCCCCACACTAGTACACTCAATATTGCCTTCACCGAGCATATTACCAATGCTCTTATCAAAGCTAGGGAGGAGAAGCTCAAGATAGAGACTTATATTCCTAGAAAACTAGAAGATGGTTGGGATCCTATGGTCAAGATTAAATTGAATAATTTCTCTTGCTTTGCTTTATGTGATGTTGGAGCTAGTGCCTCTGTTATGCCCAAAAGAATGTATGATATGCTTGGTTTAGAACCTTTTGATCAATGTTCTTTTGGTGTTCGTCTTGTTGATTCTTCCATATAGAAACCTTTAGGGAGAATTGATGATGTTCTTATTGTTGTCAATGATAATTATGTGCCCGATGATTTTCTTATTATGGACATTGAGTGTGATCCCTCATGTCCAATTATCTTGGGACGTCCTTTTCTCCGCACCGTTGGTGCTATCATTGACATGAAAGAAGGGACCATTAGATTCCAATTTCCCCGTAAAAAGGGAATGCAACACTTCCCTCGAAAGAAGATTAAGTTACCTTACGTGTCCGTTACTCGGGCAAGTTATTCTTTTGGAGTTGATAATACTTGATCTTTTTGCATCATGCCTAGCTCAAAGGCATAAAAGAAAGCGCTTGTTGGGCGGCAACCCAATTTGTTTTTAATTTCAATTTTAGTGGCCTTGATGCTTGTTACTGTTGTAGCAACATAATTGTATCTTTATTTTTAAGCTTTGTGCCAAGTTTTAGCCTCCGATTGCAAAAAGTTCAAAATTTGTGACATGTTGTCCAGAAACAGATTATGTCTACTTGACGGACAAATCCTCCAAAAATCACCAGATCATCTTTTTGATCTGGAATTTTTAACAGTATGATCTATATAATTGTCTTTCTGGCGTATGTTCTGAGTTTTTTTATTTAAGTTGCATAAGTGCCTCGAAAAAATTATTTACTACCTGCTGTTTTGTTTTCCCAGATTCTGCCATGTTTTGTGTTTTCATTGTTTTGCAAATCTTAAGCTTGTTTTTTCTTTGCAAAAACCTTTTGGCAATCTTGACAAATAGTATCTCTTCATGAAAACCCTTATTTGCAGTAGAGAATAAATTATTTTACTATGGGCACTAACCACTCTAATCAGCTTATGATGAGTTTCGTATGAAGGGAGTTTTCAAGTATGCGATGGAAGATGATGAAAGAAGATCTAGGAGTGCCAAGCGCTCAAGCTTGGGGATGCCCCCATGCACCCCAAGAAATATTCAAGGAAACTCAAGCATCTAAGCTTGGGGATGCCCCCGTGCATCCCCTTCTCCATCAACAATCATCAGTTCGTCATTCTCCATGCTATATTTTTATCATTTCATATGTTATGTGCTATACTTGGAGCGTACCTCTCTTTACTTTTTAGTTTGTCTTAGTTTTGCTTGTTGCTCATAACAAGTTGGAACCTAACCTTCTTTGTTTGGGAGAGAAACACCCTCCACTCCACCCTAGAACACAACATAGGTTTTCATGCTTATCTTTTTGTGTGTTTTTTTATCTTTTCATAGATGTTGTCATGCTTAGCTCTTAGTTCTCATGCTTTATCTTTTTAAGAGCTTTTATTTAGTTTGCTTTTGGAACTCTCTTGATTTATCATGCTTATCTTGTTTACAGAGTTGGCTTGTTGCATTGAGTTGTGTGTCTTGCATGAGTAGGTAATTGAGGTTGCTATTTAAGTATAGTAGTAACTTGCAATAGTTTTGAGGTATTGATTTGAGTAAAGTTTGGACTATTGGTGTCAAGAGCTTGAGCCTATTAGTGATAGGTGTCGTATTTTGGGAAATTCGTGTGTATTTTAAAAAACAAAAAAAGTTGAGAACTCTAGCTACTAGATGAATCGCTTACCTCTGGAGGGGTTGAAATATATAGAGTACCCTCACGTTATCATGGGTCGAGGATGCGCAAGGATAACCAAACCCCCAAACATTCCTCCTCTGGGTAGTTGTCTCTTTGTGAATCTCCTGACTAGATAGAGAGTTACCGATAATAAGTGCATGAGTTCTTCGGACTAATGCGAGTATTCGATTGTTGGCACTTCCACCATCCATATTTTGCTAGCCTCTTCGGTACCGTGCATTGCCCTTTCTCACCTTGAGAGTTGATGCAAACTTCGCTAGTGCATCCAAACCCTTGGCATTATACGCTCTGTCATCGTAAGCCTCACTATATCTTTCCTCAAAACAGCCACCATACATACCTATTAAGGCATTTCCATAGCCTTTCCGAGATACATTGCCATGCAACATCCACCATATCATGACTTGGTCTTGATGTCATACATTCTTTTGCTTGATTGAGGAGTCGCATGCTAGTTGGGCCTTGCCCTTATTATTGTTACATGACGACTAGTTTCATTGCATATCCTGCTACACTGGAGAGGCATACATTTGCATACATCATGATAGTTTTCATCTGTCTTTATGGTGAGTACTTCTTATAAAGTGTGAAGATCTTCTTTTTGTTCTTGTAAAATATATAGTATTGCCTTTAAGTGAGGAAAAGATCCCAAAGAGGACAAATTAAAAGATCCCAAAAGAGGACATGTGAAAAGATCCCAAAGAGGACAAATGAGAGATAAATATAAAGAGCCAAAGAGGCCACAAAAAATAAAAAAGAAATAAAAAGAGAGAAGGGGGCAACACTACTATTCCTTTTGAAAGATCCACACTCGTACTCCATTGTTATATTTGTACTCCATAGATATGTGGGGACCCTTACACTATAGAACTTGGCTTGTATATTCCAATGATGAGCCTCCTCAAATGAGCTCTAGGTCTTCATGAGCAAGCAAGTTGGATGCACCCCCACTAGTTCCATTGGAGATCTTACCTTAGCTCATACGTGCATTCGTTGCATGGCAATCCCTCCTCCTCACATCATATCAATCATTTGGCTTTCTCTCGACTATGATTGTCCTCATTGATGTGAGACTTTCACACCCTTTTTGTCTTCCTTCCCCATCATTATTCCCTTTGCCATCCTAAGTGACAACATATCTTGCTTGCGCTCATTGATACGTCCAAAATGCATCACTATTTTGTATCATAATTCGTCTCTATTAATTGATATATTTCACAATATGATGTTGTTCTTATAGTGTTTTGGCTTATTTTACACACTTTGCAACTTTTTGGTGCCGAAACAACAGATGCAGGATTCAACGGAGAAAAGAGCATGAAGAGTTGACATATCAGAACATCTCCAACTCAGCTGAAATTGACGGGGAAGTAGTTTCCAAACAAATCACGAACACATGCCGAAGAAGGGCCGGAGGGGGACCACCAGGCACCCAGGCGACCTGGTGGTGTGGGTTCCCCCTAGGCCGCGTCAGGTGGCCACCTGGGCGGTGAGTCCCACCTCCGGTGCCCCTCTTTGACCTATATGCCCCTCATGACATAAAAATCCCGGGGAGAGAAGAGTTTGCACAGTTCCGCCGCCGCTCCGCGGCGGAAACATACAAAGAAGAAAAGACCTTTTCGACGGGCAGATTCCAATGGGGAGAACTCCTCCTGGAGGGGGAGATCGTCCTCATCGTCATCACCATCGTCACGGGCATCATCGAGATCATCATCACCATCATCTTCATCACGAACACCATCTCCATCTTCACCCCATCTCACTTTACCATTGCAATCGGAGTTGTACCTTGCACTATTCATCCCCTTTACTCTACCGGTGTTGATTTCTCTTTTGTGGTCAATCCTATTGAGTTTTGTTGGAGAATTATTGTTATGACCAGATTGTTCATCATATTTTCATCCCCTTTGATCATCATCTCTTTTATGTCTTGTGAGTAGTTCCATTATTTCTTGAGGACATGGGAGAAGTCTAGTTGCTAGTAGTCATATGATGTTGAAGTAATACATGTTGATTGATATTTAAGTTGTGGTGTTATTGTTCTAGTGGTGTTACGAGAACTTCGACTACATAACACTTCGCCTTTTTAAGAACCTAGGGGAATGCATCGTGTATAAAGAATGCTTATGGTGGGTTGCCGGAGTGACAGAAACCTGAACCCCAGTTCGCATGCTCTTGCACGAGGGAGTTTCAGATCCTAAAGTTTATTGCTATGGTTAGGCTTTGCCTTAATTTCTCTCTTGTATTTGCGTATGCTTGCAAGGGGTTTAACCATAAGAGTGTACTTCTCTTAGCCTAGCTGGTGCACTAGTAAAGATCCACCCACATAACACTTATCAATACAAAACATAGTACTAGACGGAATATGGCAAAAGCACTTGACTATCTCTCCCGTTTGTCCTAGGGAATGCCTTATTATTTATAAGTTTAGTCCCCCGGCTTGCCCTTTGTGTTCAAAAGGATTGGGCCACTTGCTGCACCTCGGCACCATTTACTTTCCTTGCATTTATTTCCTTGTTGCTTATACCAGAAAACCCATAAAAGTTACTCCCTCCGTCCCAAAATAAGTGTCTCAACTTTGTATTAGCTCTAGTACAAAATTGTACTAAGCTTGAGACAGTTATTTTGGGACGGAGGGAGTACCTTTTAGTGCTTGCAGTTATTCCTTGCTCAAGATTGCTTGTTAGTACCTTTTGCTCCTCGTTGGGTTCGACACTCTTACTTATCAAAAAGGCTACGATAGATCCCCTACACTTGTGGGTCATCACTCATCCATTGCATGAGTGCTCAAAGTCAAAATGGAGAGGATCATTCTAACTTGTGCGTGACTAGTGGTGTGGGGATGAGTCAAAATAAGATTCCGAAGGAGACCAGGTGTGAAGTTTTAGTAGATTGAGTTCTCAATTAAACTATAAACTATTTTTATGCTCTAAACCCATCTCCCACTTCTTGCATGCAAACACCATTTGGAGACAATCGAGTCACGCACAGCGAGAACTCTTGCACCTTTATGTTCTTACCTTGCTATTTTCAATACTAGATACAAACTCTTTCTTGTTATTGTCTTCACTTGAATTGCACATCTTACTTGCTTTACTTTCAAGTTCTTATATGTGTGTTAGCATGTCACCACAGAAATTATTTGTGTTATCATTTACCTACTCAAGGACGACCAGGAATTAAGCTTGGGGATGATGATACGTCCCAAACGTATCTATAATTTCTGTTTGTTCCATGCTCTTTTGGGTGATATTGTTATATGTTTTGCTACACTTTTATACCTTTTTACACATATTTGGACTAACCTACTAATTCAGTGCACCCAGTGCCAGTTTCTGTTTGTTGATGTCTTTTTTGCAGGGACTTTTACCACCAATTTCCAGAGCCCCAAAAATCATGAGAAAAAAATATAAAAATCAGCGTGACGGAAGCTTCACGAGGCATCAAGTGGGGCCAGAGGGGAGCCAGGGCTCGCCTAGGCAGCCACCCTGTGCGGGCCACCCCTGGTCGCGCCACCAGGCCGCCTGGGTGAGGCCCACCCCCTCTGGTGCCCTCCTTCGGCCTATATTTACCTCTCCGACAGAAAACCCTTGGAGGAGATCCAAAATAGCGAATTTCTCCACCGTTCCGCCGCCGCGGCGCTTCCGAGATCGGGAGCGCCAGAACACCTCTTCCCGGCACCCTTCCGGAGGGAGGATTAACCTCTGGGAGCTTCTCCACCACCATGGACGCTTCCCGAATGTGCCGTGAGTAGTCCTCCCTGGACCATGGGTCCATTACCGATAGCTATGTGATGTCTTCTCTCCAATCTTGTGCTTTGATGCTTAGCCCTTGTGAGCTGCCCTACATGATCAAGACATCTATGTAATTTACCTGCTGTTGCTATGCTTGGTTTGCTCGGATCCGATGGATTATGAGATTGTGTTCAGATTGTGATGAGTTATATATTTGGTTCTCCTTTTATATTATGTTCTTGAGTAATTCATGCATGTTCTCCGTTGCTTTTTATTGCTTTGGCCGAGTAGTAGATTGTAACTCCAAGAGGGAGCGTTATGCACGATTGTGGGTTCATGCCCCTTGATGTCTAGCTTGAGGACAGAAACATGAGACTAGGGGATGTGATGTTGCCACCAGTGAGAAAACAATGGTGCTTGTGACCACGGTTGAAAGGATTGTTTACCTTACGCAAAGTTCGTTAATGCAGTTGTCTGTTGTTTTGAGTTTACACTTTGGGTGGGGCTCGCAACTTAATACTAGGGAGATGTTCTGGATAGATATCTCAAGGTGGATGATTAGGTAGTAGATGTTGATGGATAAACGATCTACTTGTCTTCGCGTACTGCCCATTACTTTTGAGCCTTTAACTTTCTAGTAGCATGATTAGCATTGAAGTGCGTTTATAATTCTGTCAATTGCCCAACTGTAATTTCTTTACCCAACATAGTTGTTTATCGTCTTTTGGGAGAGAGACATCACTAGTGAACATCATGTGACTCTGGTCCATATTACCACCACTGTTTACACCTCCACCATTTACTATTTTTATTTACTTTTCCATTGTAATCACTAGCGCTATTCCCGCTTGTGTTTTGATCCTTTGCAAACTACAAGGTCGGAGAGATTGACAACCTCTCTGAACTCGTTGGGAGCAAAGTTATTTGTTGTGTGTGCAGGTCCACGTCTTCTGCTAGCACCAGAGCAGTGGACACCTACTTGTTGATCCTCAGAGTCCTCCTGGTTCGATAAACCTTACAATCCCCGTGTAAGGGAAATCTGCTGCTGACTACATCTCCACCTTCCACTTGGGGTAACCAACGAGGGGCGAGAAGTATATCCATCAACTCGTCATCATCGGCTTCGCCCGGGAGTGCATCTTGCAGGGTGCATCGAGCATTTACTCGAAGGTGAGCTTAGGTTGCCACGTGCCCTTGCGAGCTCACTGGCCCTAGCTGGCGCCATGGGCAGCCGACTGCTCTTCCTCGGTGGTGGCGACCTGCTTGCTCATGTACTGCAAATCCGGTTGGTCGGTCTTCCACTTGTTGTTCTGTTGTCCCCGGCTCTCGGCACCCTGCCGTGGAGTAGCCGATGGCGGGGCCACCTTGCCGGTTGCGGTGACCTTGATCGACATCGCGCAGTCAGTTGTGGCGTACTTGTCCGCCTTGGCCAGGAGCAATGTGAGGGTGGCCGACTCCGAGCACATGAGCTTGTGTTTAAGGAGGGTGCCATCTCGACAACCCTTGATGAAGTTTTATATGGCTTGCACCTCGTGCACCCTTCCGCATGAGTTGCGCAGCTCGATCCAACGCATGAGGTAGTCCCGGAGGGGCTCGTTCACCGCCAGGACGCACATGGCCAACTCACGGGGACGACCGGGGCGCTTGTAGGTGCTCGTGAAGTTGCAAATGAATGCTTCCTCAAAGTCCACCCAAGCGTTGATGTTGCCGGCTGGCAGGCTGTTAAGCCAAGTCCACGCCGAGCCGGTCAACATGAGGGAGACGTAGCGCACCGCAACACGCTTGTTTTTCGTGGCGATGCTGATACGTCTCCAACATATCTATAATTTTTTATTGTTCCATATTGTTATATTATCATTCTTGGATGTTTTACAATCATTTTTTGGTACTAACCTATTGACATAGTGTCGATGCCAGTTGTTGTTTTCTGCATGTTTTTTACATTGCAAGAAATCAATACCAAACGAAGTCCAAACGCAGTGAAACTATTTGTGGAATTTTTTTGGGCCAGAAGACATCAAGTGGTCCAGGAACGCACCTCAGGGGAGCTCCAATGGGAGAACAACCCACCAGGGTGTGCCCCGGTGGGTTGTGCCCTCCCCGGTGGCCTCCCGCACCACCTCTTTGCTCTATAAATACCCCTAGTATTACAGAAACCCTAAGGAGGGGGACGAAAATGAATTCCAACCGCCACAGAGTCCAAAAACACCAGAAACAATATAGACACCATAACGGAGGGGTTCATCATGTCCATTGGTGCCTCTCCGATGATGCGTGAGTAGTTCTTTTTATACCTACAGGTTCGTAGTTAGTAGCTAGATGGCTTCCTCTCTCTCTCGTTTATCGATACAATGGTCTCTTGGAGATCCATATAATGTAAGTCTTTTTGCGGTGTCTTTGTTGGGATCCGATGAACCTTGAGTTTATGATCAGATATATGTTTTTATCCATGAAAGTTATTCGAGTCTTCTTTGATCTCCTATATGCGTGATTGACTATGGCCTCGTATTTCTTCTCCGATATTTGGGTTTTGTTTGACCAACTTGATCTATTTATCTTGCAATGGGAATAGGTGCTTTGTGATGGGTTCGATCTTACGGTGCTTGATCCGAGTGACAGAAAGGGAAATGATATGTATGTATCGTTGCTATTAAGGATAACAAGACGGGGCCTATTTCTACATAAATAGATCTTGTCTACATCATCTCATCATTCTTATTGCATTACTCTGTTTTTCCGTGAACTTAATACACTAGATGCATGTTGGATAGCAGTCGATGTGTGAAGTAGTAGTAGTAGATGCAGACAGGAGTCGGTCTACAAATCTTGGACGTGATATATAATGAACATTGTGTGGATATCTTCATGATTATTTGAATTTCTATCAATTGCCCAACAGTAATTGTTTTCCCACTGTTTGCTATTTTTCTCGAGAGAAGCCACTAGTGAAACCTACGGGCCTTGGGTCTCTTTTCATCATATTTGTCGTTGCGCTCTATTTTGCTTTGCTTTTATTTTCAGATCTATTAAACCAAAAATACAAAAATACCTTGCTGCAATTTATTTGTTCTGCAATCTATTTATCCTATCTACCACTTTTACCTCACGTTATTTGCCTATCTTGAGGTGTCGTACCAGAAAGGGATTGACAACCCCTTTAACACGTCGGGTTACGAGTATTTGTTATTTGTGTGCAGGTGTTGTTTACGTGGTGTGAGGAGGTTCTCCTACTGGTTCGATACCTTGGTCTCATCACTGAGGGACATACCTACCGTCGCTATACTGCATCATCCCATCCTATTTGGGGAAATACCGACGTAGTTCTAGCAGACATCAAAAGGAATTCCGGGCACCGTTGTCGGGGAGGATCTTCAACATCAACTAGGTTCCTAATCACAAATCTCATCTCCTCGCAATTTACATTATTTGCCATTTGCCTCTCATTTTCCTCTCCCCCACTTCACAAAAATTTGGCGTTTTATTCGCCCACTTTTTCGTTCGTTGTTTTCTCGTGACATCTGTTTTTTGTGTGCAATCTTGTCTACCACTTTTGTCGTTATTGATAGCTCTTCCTGTATTGCGTACACCCCCAAGAATGAGGTTCTTAAATTTAAACAAATGGGAGGGGAGAACTTAAAAGATGCTTGGTATAGGATTTGCAGTGCTCATAATAGATCTATCCGTAAGCAATCTACAGTTGTTCTTCTTTGTTGTTTTTATGTGGGCATCACCACTTGGTATAGATCCGTCCTTGATACGATTACCGGTGGAAACTTCTTAATCTGTCCTTCTCTTGATGCTTTTAATTCTTTGGGAAATTTAGTGGGTTCACCCCCTCTCCTCATCAATGAAACAATCATTACCCTTGAGCATGTTATGGAAAGACTAGGTGCTATCAAAAAAAAATGCTCACCGAGGAACATATTGAAACATGGATAGAAAAATGCAAAGCTACGCTACTAAAATGGGTCAAAAGCGGGAGACGTTTTCAAGTTGTTAAAAGAAAAGAATACTATAATTCATGAAAAATCGAAGGAAGCCCATCTAGGATTGATAAACTGGAAGAATTTTTTTCTAATCTATGTACGGCTTTTGCTTCCGCTAAAACTCCCGTAAAAATTAGTAAGAGTACTCAAGTCACTAAAAGCAAGGGTGCAACTTCTAACAATGATAAAGGAGATCTTAAGATGATTAATATCCAATCTCGTGCCTAGAAGTCATAAGTGACCCTTTTTGCAAAAATAAGTTTTCCAATCTCGTGCCTAGAAGTTTTGTCGTTGAGAATTTATATGCAAAGTCCTTGGAAAATTGTAAGTGTTTGATCAAAGAATTTAAGGATAAAGATGACAACACTTAGATCCTACACGTTATGCCTAGCTAGAGGCGTAAAACGATAGCACTTGTTGAGAGGCAACCCAACTAGTATCTTTTTCTTTTTGATTTTCTTTCTATTTTCAATAAAATACACAATTATACCTCTGGTTAGATGTGTTTTTGTGGTTTAAATTGGTGTTTGTGCCAAGCGAGGCCTTTGGGATGATTTGGGTGAAAGTTGATTTGATCTTGCTGGAAAACAGAAACTTTTGCGCTCATGAAATTATTTTTCATTTTTAACGGAGGAGTGATTATGAGTTTATTATTTTTGCAGAATATTAATAAACAAATTATTGACGGAGTCTTAATTTTTTAGATTTTTTGGAGTTACATAAGTATTCTAAGTATTCATATTCCTACAGACTGTTTTATTTTTGACAGAATATGTATTCTTTGCGTTGTGTGCTTGTTTTGATGATTCTATGGTTTTCTTTGATGAGTATTTGCCATAGAAAAGTTGGAATACAGTAGATATAATGCAAAAATAAAATATGAATAGGTTAGCAACAGTACTTATAGTAGTGGTTTGCTTTCTTATACTAACGGATCTCACGAAGATTTTGTTGAATTTTGTGTGATTGAAGTTTTCAAGTTTTGGGTGATCTTACGATGGATGAAGGAATAAGGATTAGCAAAAGGCTAAGATTGGGGATGCCCGAGGTACACCAAGATAATATTCAAGAAGTAGCAAGCAACTAAGCTTGGGGATGACCCAAGTGGCATCCCCTGTTTCTTTTAACAACCATCGGTATTTTACTTGAGACTATATTTTTATTCGTCACATATTATGAGTTTTTCTTCGAGCGTCTTGTATGATATGAGTCTTTGCTTGTTTTTCTTTGTGTTTTAAGTCTTCAATCATTATTGTACACACCTTTTTGAGAGAGCTAAAAATTATGCTATGCTTGCTCCTATGCCTCACTTAAATATTTAGAGCCATGGATTTGCTCTAGTACTTCACTTATATCTTTTTTAGCACGATGTGCTTTGTTATTTTTTGAAGAAATGCTCTCATGCTTCACTTAGATTTATTTGGGAGTTAGTAATTTTTTTAAGAAATTATCTCTTACTTCACTTAGATTATTTTGAGAGAAAGAAAAATTATGCTCATGTTCTTAACTTAAATTTGTTTGAACTTATCAAAAGCAACATATGAAAATAGTCCCAAAGTGATAGATATCCAAGGAGGATATAATAAAAAAATTCATGAAGATCATTGGACAAAAAAAACTTAATTTTTAGTAATGGTTTTGAGATACGACGATATGATATGTGGGTCATGTTGATGAGTAATTGTGATTTAGTAAGAATATTGATATTAAGGTTTGTGATTCCGTATGCAAGCACGAAAGTCAATAGTTATGCAATGAAATTTATATCCTACTTGTGGTGCATTATTCGGTGTTACTTATGGTGTTACTTATGCTTAATGCTTGGGTACGAGATTTTTTGTTTCTTGGTTGGTCGCTTCTCAATCTTTTTACTAGCCTTCATTTTGCACTAAGTATGATCACTACTTGTGCATCCAAAACCCTTTAAACCAGTTTTGCCATATGAGTCCACTATACCTACCTATATGTGGTATTTCCATGTCGTTGTAAGCAAATTTGCATGTGCCATCTCTATTTTTTAAAATAAATTTCTATTTTGTGTGCTCTATCGCTCGCGAGGCGGTGAGGGGTGGACAATATTTTCCATGCTGGATGTGTTATTCTCACGATGAGTGTTTATTCACTTGTCATTGCACGAGAGTACGTCAAAGGTATTAGGGATGCCCAATCCCGAAATGAAAAAATGAATTTACTTTTTGTTGTCAATAATAAATTCCTTGGAAAGTGTTGGTATGGAGGGCACCCGTGGTTAAGGACAAGCCATGGAAAGTGAAAGTAATGGTGGAAAAAAGGAATACACTTTATTTTCTATTTGGAAACCGCCTATGATGTATCTAGCATGGAAAGTGTTGGGAGCTCTAAATCGTTTTTGTTGGTGGGAAAAGTATGCCTCCCAAAATGTTTTATCTCTCAATTTTCGACTTCAGCTCTGGCAAATCTACAAATCCCTACTCCCCTCTGCGAAGGGCCTTTCTTTTACTTATGCAGTTTTTATTTTGAATTTGAGTCTCCATCTTCTCTCATAAAGCACCAACTAAGGGGAACTATGATCGTATTTGAGCATTGGGTGTAGCTAATATTCGAGTGTGTTTCATGAATGGATCAATGTTTGAGCATAATGGGCTAGGATAACTTGCTTTAGTGTTGATATTTTGAAAGACATGGTTGCTTGTTAATATGCTTGAGTATTAAAGTCTTCATGTCAAAATTAGACTATTGCTTTGAACCATATAAAAGTCCAAATGTCCATGCTATAAAGAAAAGAAATGTGATGAACATGTTAGGCAGCATTCCACATCAAAAAAACTGTTTTTATCATTTACCTAATCGAGGACGAGCAAGAATTAAGCTTGGGGATGCTGATACATCTCCAACGTATCTATAATTTTTTATTGTTCCATGCTGTTATATTATCATTCTTGGATGTTTTACAATCATTTTATAGTAATTTTATATCATTTTTGGGTACTAACCTATTGACATAGTGCCCAATGCCAGCTGTTGTTTTCTACATGTTTGTTACATCGCAGGAAATCAATACCAAACGTTGTCCAAACGCAGCGAAACTTTTTGTGGATTTTTTTGGCCAAAAGACATCCAGTGGGCCAGAAACGCACCTGAGGGGAGCTCCGATCAGAGCACAACCCACCAGGGCGCACCTGGGGGCCTAGGCGCGCCCCGGTGGGTTGTGCCCTCCTCGTTAGCCCCCGCACCGCCTCTTTGCTCTATAATTACCATAATATTCCAAAAACCCTAAGGAAGGGGGCGAAAATCAATTCCGACCATCGCAAAGTCCAGAAACACCAGATCCAATCTAGACACTATCGCAGAGGGGTTCATCATGTCCATCGGTGCTCTCCGATGATGCGTGAGTAGTTCTTTGTAGACCTACGGGCCCGTAGTTAGTGGCTAGATGGCTTCCTCTCCCTCTCTTGATTATCAAAACAATGGTCTCTTGGAGATCCATATGATGTAAGTCTGTTTGCGGTGTGTTTGTTGGGATCCGATGAACTTTGAGTTTATGATCAGATCTATGTTTTTGTCCATGAAAGTTATTTGAGTCTTCTTTGATCTCTTGTATGCGTGATTGATTATAGCCTCGTATTTCTTCTCTGACATTTGGGTTTTGTTTGGCCAACTTGATCTATTTATCTTGCAATGGGAAGAGGTGCTTTGTGATGGGTTCGATCTTACGGTGCTTGATCCCAGTGACAGAAAGGGAAACGACACCGTATGTATCATTGCTATTAAGGATAACAAGATGGGTCTATTTCTACATAAATATATCTTGTCTACATCATGTCATTGTTCTTATTGCATTACTCCATTTTCCATGAACTTAATACACTAGATGCATGGTGGATAGCGGTCGATGTGTGGAGTAATAGTAGTAGATGCAGGCAGGAGTCGGTCTACTAATCTTGGACGTGATGCCTATGTTGGGGAACGTCGCATGGGAAACAAAAAATTTCCTACGCGCACGAAGACCTATCATGGTGGTGTCCATCTACGAGAGGAGATTTGGATCTACGTACCCTTGTAGATCGCACAACAGGAAGCGTTAAGTAACGCAGTTGATGTAGTGGAACGTCCTCACGTCCCTCGATCCGCCTCGCGAACCGTCCCACGAACCGTCCCCCGATCCGTCCCACGATCCGTCCTGCGATCCGTCCCACGAACCGCCCCGCGATCCATCCCACAATCCGTCCTGCGATCCGTCCCACGAACCGTCTTGCGATCCGTTGCACAAACCGTCTTGCGATCCATCTCACGATCCGTCCCGATCTAGTGCCGAACGGACGACACCTCCGCGTTCAGCACACGTACAGCTCGACGATGATCTCGGCCTTCTTGATCCAGCAAGAGAGACAGAGAGGTAGATGAGTTCTCCGGCAGCGTGACGGCGCTCCGGAGGTTGGTGCTGATCTATCCCAGCAGGGCTCCGCCCGAGCTCCGCAGAAATACGATCTAGAGGAAAAACCGTGGAGGTATGTGGTCGGGCTGCCGTGGCAAAGTTGTGTCTCAAAAACCCCCAATACCTCTAGTATATATAGGAGGGAGGGAGGGGAGGAGGCAGCCTCAAACCCTCAAGGTTTGGCCGAAATTGGAGGTGGAGGAGTCCTACTCCAATCCTACTTGGAGTAGGATTCCACCTTCCCACTTGGAAACTCTTTCCACCTTGTGTTTTTCCTTCTCAAACCTTATGGGCCTTAGTGGGAACTTATTCCAGCCCACTAGGGGCTGGTTTATATCTTCCCATAGCCCATGAGACCCCTTGGGGCGTCACACCCCTCCCGATGGTCCCCGGCACCCCTCCCGACACTCCCGGTAATCTACATTACCGATAAGCCCGAAACTTTTCCGGTGACCAAAACATGACTTCCTATATATCAATCTTTACCTCCGGACCATTCCGAAGCTCCTTGTGACGTCCTGGATCTCATCCGGGACTCCGAACAACTTTCGGTTACCAACACCTATAACTCAACTATACCGAAAACATCGTCGAACCTTAAGTGTGCAGACCCTGCGGGTTCGAGAACTATGTAGACATGACCCGAGAGACTCCTCGGTCAATATCCAATAGCGGGACCTGTATGCCCATATTGGATCCTACATATTCTCCAAAGATCTTATCGGTTGAACCTCAGTGTCAAGGATTCATATAATCCCGTATGTCATTCCCTTTGTCCTTCGGTATGTTACTTGCCCGAGATTCGATCGTCAGTATCCGCATACCTATTTCAATCTCGTTTACCACAAGTCTCTTTACTCGTTCTGTAATACAAGATCCCGTGACTTACACTAAGTCACATTGCTTGCAAGGCTTGTGTGTGATGTTGTATTACCGAGTGGGCCCCGAGATACCTCTCCGTCACACGGAGTGACAAATCCCAGTCTTGATCCATACTAACTCAACGGACACCTTCGGAGATACCTGTAGAGCATCTTTATAGTCACCCAGTTACGTTGTGACGTTTGATACACACAAGGTATTCCTCCGGTGCCAGTGAGTTATATGATCTCATGGTCATAGGAACAAATAACTGACACGCAGAAAACTATAGCAATAAAACGACACGATCAATATGCTATGTTCATAGTTTGGGTCTTGTCCATCACATGATTCTCCTAATGATGTGATCCCGTTATCAAGTAACAACACTTGCATATGGTCAGGAAACCTTGACCATCTTTGATCAACGAGCTAGTCACCTAGAGGCTTACTAGGGACAGTGTTTTGTCTATGTATCCACACAAGTATTTTGTTTCCAATCAATACAATTATAGCATGGATAATAAACTATTATCATGAACAAAGAAATATAATAATAACTAATTTATTATTGCCTTTAGGGCATATTTCCAACAGCCTATATAATGATCATTGCGTGGATATCGTCATGATTATTTGAAGTTCTATCAATTGCCCAACAGTAATTGCTTTCCCGCCGTTTGCTATTTTTCTCGAGAGAAGCCACTAGTGAAACCTATGGCCCCGTGTCTCTTTTCATCATATTTCCCTTTGCGGTCTATTTTCCTTTGCTTTTATTTTCAGATCTATCAAACCAAAAATACAAAAATACCTTGCTGCAATTTATTTGTCCCGCGATCTATTTATCCTATCTACCACTTTTACCTCACGTTATTTGCCTATCTTGAGGCGCCATACCCGAAAGGGATTGACAACCCCTTTAACACATCGGGATGCGAGTATTTGTTATTTGTGTGCAGGTGTTGTTTACGTGGTGTTAGGAGGTTCTCCTACTGGTTCGATAACCTTGGTCTCATCATTGAGGGAAATACCTATCGTCGCTATACTGCATCATCCCTTCCTCTTTGGGGAAATACCAACGTAGTTCTAGCAGACATTAGATGCCGACTGTCATAGAGTAGTCGACTAGCCAGTCTTCTCGCTTGGCCGTATCGTTGTACTTTGGATTGTCTCGGGGAAGTGTGAAGCCGGTGGGAAACGGCTCCTGGCAGATTCAGGGGCTGAAACACACCAGACCGATTGGCCCCTCCTCCTCGAGGAGGGCGGATTGGGCTAGCCGGTTGAGATGAAGGCGGGCGTCGTTCTCGCTTCGGGGGACGCCTTGTACGAGCCGAGCCATGAGCCCGACCCAGACAAATGGAGCCAGTGAGCGTGCCCACTCCTACCGTGGAGGTGAGGTGCGGGCGCGAGCCGGCTGGCCACCTCCCTCAAGGGCGTCATTGCGCCAACTGGAGACTGCCGGGTGCTCGATCCCGCGTTGGGAGCGCCTCCCGGCGGCTCCCGTCGATGCACCGATGAGAGCATCGTGGGAAAGAAGAGTGTTCAACCTGCTGGCGGCCCGCTGGTCCTCGTCCTCAAGGTGGGAGACTCAAGAGCCGACATAGGCCGGTTCGAGACGAGCATGCTGCAAGTTGGCAACGGTGATGAGGTCTTGGATGTGCTTTTCCTGCTGCGCACGCTCCTCGCCCTCCATGGTGGCCAAATCCTCGTAGGTCACCTGGGCATCCCTCATGTTGGCCGCGGGGGTATCATAGGTGGGCAACTTGCCACCTAGGATCTCGGCGACTACGCGGCCGCGTCTACGAACCTCACCGCGCCGGCTGGGCTCGTCGCGAGCCGGGGTGACACCGTAGGCGGAGTTGTACTCGAGTTGCGTGGACTCCATCCAGCATCGAGCGTTTGCGAGGGAGGTATCCTCCGCGAGCAGCTGCTTGCGGGTCGTCTCCAGTTTGGCCGTGGCTGCGATTGGGTTGGTCGTTGGGACGATGGGGGTGCTCAACCCTAAAGAGTGGAGCGAAGAGGATCGGAGAGACCAGGACGAGCTGCGGTGGCGGCTGCGTGCCCGTCGCTCCTCGCACGAGACGCAACCGCAACTACGTCCGCGTGCGCCCTAGCGCGACTGGAGCTCGTGGACGAGCCGATGGCCATTACCTCCACGAGGACACGGAGGTCACTAGCACCGCTCGAGATGGTCGCCCTTGCGAAGGAGGGAAAATCGATGCAGTTGAGCACCACGCTGGGGTACTTGTCGAACGTTGGCGCGTCGTCGAGTCGCAACTTGCTAAAGAGCACACAAAGGTCATCGACGTCAAACGAGGCGCGACCGCGACATGGTTTGTCACAGGAAACAGTGGCGAGGCCTGCGGAGCAGGTGGAGCCGGGGTCCAGCATCGCGGAAGCTTCCACAGGCGCGAGCTCCGTATGCATGTTGATGATACCGGACGCGAGGTGCCTGACGGAGTAGGCGAAGGGTCCCGCCCGGAGCATGAATGTGGTCGACGTTGCGGACGGCCCCACGGTGGGCGCCAAGTGTCGTCGTTTTCTCACGACAGATGCCATTGGGGTGTCTCATCAAGAGTGGTTGGGACCGTAAGGATGCCAACGGGCTCTAGAAACGGGATCGAGGACAAGCGGTGTGAGACAAATGATGTACCAGGTTCGGGGCCCTCCGTGGGAGGTAACACCCCTAGTCCTGCTAGTTTAGTTGATGAACCAGATGGGATTACAATGGTGCTCCTTGAGCTGTGCGTCGGCGGAGGAAGAAGAAGCTGGCAGCCTTCTCTACCTCTCGTGAATGGGTGTGTGTGCGTATGATCGACCGACCCCTTGAATGGGGCGGTACCAGGGGGTTTTATAGGCCAACCCCTCGCTTACAATAAGCATAAAGGGTACCGAGGGGACCCGACTGGGAGCCTCTCTAGCCGGCCAGGGGGGCCACCGGTTGAGGGGTCTTGTCGCGTGTAGGGCCCGTCGGTTGCACGGTCCCATCGGGAGCCGGGGCCCGCCGGCCAATTGTTGCTATTGGTGTGTGCTCGTCACACAGCGGTACGGGCATGGAGTCATCTTGTGGCAGCCAGGTGGAGTCAACGGTATGGCCGACTCACTGTAACCACGCCAAGGCAGGTAATGGAGTGAATGGGGGCGTGTTGCCACTGTGCCGCCTCGACTGGTCGCAGTCGGTGAGGGTAAGTGGTACGACCGCCTCCACAGTAGCCACGTGCGGTCAGGTGAGCGATACTTGGGGCACTGTAGCCATGCCTTTGATGATGCGTCCCTGACGCGCTTGTCAGGGTGATGTGACTAGGGCTGACCCATCCGGCTGGCGGGGCGTAGAACGGCTTTGCCCCGAGCCGGCTCGGCTGCGCAGCCAGCCAGGGGCAACCGGCCTTCCGGGGCGAAGAGGCCGCCCTGTGTTAATTTTTGAAGGAGGATCGGGGAAGTGCTCGGATTTGCCTACCCCGGGGTTACCCCCTCGTCAAGTTTCACCCCATAGTTGGCCATAGTGATCCATGGTTGCCTCGTCATTCTCTCCGCCCTCGAGCAGCCCAAGGAGACGCATACTAGAGCATCATTTACAAGAGTAGTAATACGTCGAGTGCTGCACATTATGTGACTGATACACTTCAATTTTTCATGATATTTTTTTGCATGATAATATGTGTCTCATTCATTTCATAAACATTAAAGTACAAGTCACGCAAGGACCGACATGACAAAACTGAAAAGATAGCAGCACATCTCTGAGCTTGACACTAACGCCCGTCACCTCCCTTTGGCACCACCACATGAGCCACTTGAAAATGACTGGTCACCTCCTCATATGACTTCGACACGGCTCCATCACTGATATGCGGCTTTGCACACCTCCAAGCTGCCTCACCAAAAGTGAAGCCCTTCCGTTGAATGAATCAGACCGGGGCAACACCCCTTACACGCCATCAAACCCCAGATCCGGGGACCCCACCATGACTAATACGTCGAAGAAGGAAACCATACATGCCATCCACGAACCACGAAACCAACACACGTTCCATCTTCCACATGTTGTTGATGCAGTCCACAGTCTGCATCCGCTCCTAGACTACCTCCCAACCTCCATGTTGACGGTGGAGCAAACATCATCGCAACGGCGGAGCCCGAGGACACTGGTCCACCACGAGGATGCCGCCACAGCCACGCCATCCTTACTTGAATAAACTGGTTCCCAAATCCATCCCCAACCATAGGATCGATGGCCTCATCATGGAAGGATGCAAAGAATCTTTATTCAACGCCACCATCGTCGTCGCCGAAGCCAAGACGATGAACAACCTAAAAACCTATACTACAAGGGACTAAAAACGTCCCACACACGTGGATCCGATGACCCCGTCATCACCCACGATCGAGGTCGCCACCAAAGGGAAGCCGCGGGAGAACGGGACTCGAAGATGGCATGCGGTGGCTAGAGTTCCACCCGCCATGGAGTAGAGGAAAACCGTATGGAACCGATACGACTCGTGGTGCATCATTTTTTCACGATACACAAAGTGCACGACACGTCGTTACAACAATTTATGCGCATCTCCTTCCATTTTTAGATACTCAAAAATTTCAAACAATCGTATATCTCTACCTAATAATAAAACACAGACTGCTTCTAGCCGTCCGTCATCCAAATTACTCCTAAAGTTATCGATAATTACCCAACATGCCACCGACAAAAAAAGCCCGATTCACACGGAGAATCCTTGCGTGGGCCGGCCCATGCAGTAGATGTCCTATACTACAATCTACATGCCGAGAGAAGACACATCGCTCGTGTTGAGGAGGCCTGTATTTTTCATTTTCCTTTTCCATCTTCGTGTTTTTCTACTTTAAATAATTTTGAAATAAAATGTTTAACAACTCATAAATGTTTGTGGGTTCAGAAATGTTCGCCATTTAAAAAAATCTTCGCATTCAAAAGATATTTGCAATTTTGAAAAAATATATACTCCCTCCGTCCCATAATATAAAAGCGTTTTTTACACTAGCGTGGTGTTAAAAACGCTCTTATAGTGTTAAAAACGCTCTTATATTATGGGACGGAGGGAGCATTCAAGAAGTCAAAAAACATTGGCAATTTTAGTAAAAGTTTGGGTATTACAAAATGTTAAAAAATATTCATGAATTTAAGAAAAGCCTACAAGATAAAAATCTGTTCGTGACTTACAGAATAGTTTATTAATTCATAAAATCTTCACTCATTCAAAAATTGATCACGCATTTAAAAAATGTTCATGAATTTTAAAAATTATTCGCCAATTCAAGAAAAATGGTTTAAGAAATGGTCACAATTTTAAAATATATATGTTCACGATTTTTTCATGATTTTCAAAAAAATTCACGATTTCCTAAAAATGAAAATGATAATGTATCTACATGACGCAGCAAAAAATGGTCGTGCCCATTGAACATTATATTTTTCCTTCCGTGCGCCGTTTTGCTAGTAGGAGTATGAACGAAATCGGAAGTCCAAACCCGAAACCGAGGAGGGAAGGGAGGGTCGCCCACGCGGCGAGCGAGCGACATGGCGGGAAAGCGAATTCCCTCTCCCGCGCGGCCCCAGAAACACCCGCCCTTTCCCAAACCGACCCCTCCCCTCCACCGACACGTGGGGCCGAAGTCCCTCCGGACCCACCCGCAGGCCAATCTTCCACGGGAAGGGACAGCGAGCGGGAAAACATTTGGCGCTCCCTCCCATTCTTTCCGCTCCGCATCCCCGAAACACTCCCCCTATAACCCCCCCGCCCATTCCCCTCTCCTCCACCCCGCACTCCCGCCTCTCCCCAATCCTAGGGTTTCTCAATCCGCCCCTCCCTCACACCCCCCGCCGCCGCCACCGCCGCCGCCGCCGCCGTTCGCCGCACCCCGTAGGGTTTCTCGATCCGGCCCTCCCTCTCGCCCCCCGCTCCCGCAGCTGCCCGCCGCCCGCCCGCGAAGATGTTGGAGCTGAGGCTGGTGCAGGGGAGCCTGCTGAAGAAGGTGCTGGAGGCGATCAAGGAGCTGGTGACGGACGCCAACTTCGACTGCTCCGGGACGGGCTTCTCGCTGCAGGCCATGGACTCCTCCCACGTCGCGCTCGTCGCCCTGCTCCTCCGCTCCGAGGGCTTCGAGCACTACCGCTGCGACCGCAACCTCTCCATGGGCATGAACCTCGGCAACATGGCCAAGATGCTCCGCTGCGCGGGCAACGACGACATCATCACCATCAAGGCCGACGACGGCTCCGACACCGTCACCTTCATGTTCGAGTCACCCAGTAAGCACCGCCCTTTCCATCTCCTTCCGCTGCTCCTCTTCGTTAGCCGTGAGTGTCGATGGTAACCGTGGTTTCGGTTGGCCGACAGATCAGGATAAGATTGCCGACTTCGAGATGAAGCTCATGGACATCGACAGCGAGCACCTCGGGATCCCCGACTCCGAGTACCAGGCCATCGTTCGCATGCCCTCTTCGGAGTTCTCCAGGATCTGCAAGGATCTTAGCAGCATCGGCGACACTGGTATGGTCAATCCTCCATTTCATGTGTTGATTTGTTCTACTGCACCTGTCATCTCTGTTTCTTACATGTCTGACGGCGGCTTCTGTGCGCTGCAGTTATTATCTCTGTCACCAAGGAGGGTGTCAAGTTCTCCACTGCTGGAGATATTGGAACTGCAAACATTGTTTGCAGGCAGAACAAGACCGTTGACAAGGTATATTGCGCCCTTTCTCCACTAGCTAGTATAGATCTGTTCCCCTTTTATGCGTTGACAAGGTGTATTGTACTATGAGTCAGGAACCCCAATGGCAGGGATTTTTGTAGTGTTTTGCCAATGCCTTAATTGTAACAACATAAAAGTCAGCTGCACCTAATTCTCAAACCAGATTGTTTACTAATTACCCAGTTATTGTATTTGGACGATTTGGTAGTTATCTTTGCTGGTGTAGTTTATTTATGATAAATTTGCCCAACATGTCTACACCACAGTCCTGCTATTTTGTTCCCTTACATGGCCTTAAATGATACTCCCTCCATTCCTTTATATAAGGTGTATAAATTTTAGCATGGTGACCAAGGCATATAATTATAGATTAGTTATGCCAAAATTACCCTTGTCTAATTCGTGGAATAGCAACAAGTAAATCATTTAGTCTAGTTAAGGAAGAGATACATACAATTGAAAGAGATACATTTTCCTTTTTCTAGAAGGTTAAGATTGGAATTATGAGAAATTAGAACAAATGCACCTTATATTGTGGAGTTTTATCAAAAACAAAATACACCTTATATAAAGGAACGGTGGGAGTACTCTGCAGTCTTTTGCTTTCAAATGTTTAGTTTGTTTAGTTTGTTTGCATTGTTAAATAGTTTTTGACTTCAATAAGTGTTTTTAGTTTGTTACATAGCTTTGTTGACTGAATCTTGAGTCCAACAAATCTACTAGAAGTGCAGTTCCATATTTTTGTAACATGATATTTACAATATGAAGTAATTTTGATGAACCTGTACTTTGAGCTGGTTATCCTAGCAAAATGTTGCAAGTGTAAAATGTTGGAGTACCATTTTAATATTGTTGTTGAACTGGACAGTGACATCAGTGAACAAGAAAAGACTTGCTCTGGAGTATTTACCTCACCTGTTTTACCCCTGCAGTTTGAGCCTTGGTTTTCATGTTGGAGAACCATTTTAGGGATATATATCAGTATGATAGCTAATGAATGTTTGTGTCAATGCAGCCTGAGGAATCTACCATTATAGAAATGCAAGAGCCAGTGTCTCTTACCTTTGCTCTGAGGTACATGAACTCCTTCACCAAGGCAAGCCCACTGTCAGACCAAGTCACCATCAGCCTCTCATCTGAGCTGCCAGTTGTGGTTGAGTACAAGATTGGCGAGATGGGCTACATTAGGTTTTATTTGGCACCGAAGATTGAAGAGGATGAGGAAATGAAGGCATGATTGTGTTTCCAGGATATGCTTATGTTGCCTACATTAGGATTTATCTGGCACCCAAGATCGAAGAGGACAAGGAAATGAAGGCATGCTTGTGTTTCAAGGAGATGTTGATGTTGCCTCCATTCCCTAGTTATTAAACCAACCTCCATTTGCTTAATGATTGTTTGTAAGCAAAAAATGGTGGTGTTATGCTTGTTTTAGCTACTTCTGTATCTGTGACTATTGGTGGTCCATGGATTTCCATCGATGAATGTTGCTGTTTTAGCTACTTGTATCTGTGACTGTTGGTCTTTGTTACACCAGTTCTGTTATTGTTAGGCTAAGACATTTGGGAACTTTTATCATAAAATTCTACTGATTGGTCTCTTAATTGAATGCACTTCTAGGTGAGTGTTTTGCAGCAGGTAGATACTGCAACGATTGCAATTGCAAATACTGTTAGTGTTAATGCCATTGCTATGGGCATTGCAAGTTGCTGTGCTGCCCCACTATCAGGGGTACAAGTTCTCCCATTGCAGCATGTACCCCCAGTTCTGAAACAATTGCCTCCAAAGACGGAGCTGCAACCTCTAGGCCTGTGAGCTCTCTCCCTGCTATATAATTTAGCAATGGTAATGTTTATTTAGAGTAAGCCATATAGTGAGATGGGATGTTTTGTTGAAGAAATTGAAACTGGTAACTCTAGGACATTGGATTTGTTTCCTGTCCTACATAGAATAGTCACAGCTGGTATTATGTGTCAAATTTAATTGTGAAATAATGTCCAGGTTTCCCCCTTTTATAGTCTGAGTAGGGGAAGCCTTGGCTGGAAACTGTTTGTTGAAGGGCTTTGCTATCTATGTCTTTTTGTTTGCCTGTTTCTTGTCTGTATCCAAAATTTTAACACGATGAAGGAACACATGAAGTGGCCTGTAACTAAGGGCACAAATAATGTTCTGAGGTCAATACTCATATCATTAGACTAAAGTGTCACATCTTTATATTTTCATGTGCAATACTCCCTCTATTCCTAAATAACTGTAGTTGGGGAAAACTATACTAGTTTTCCCCAACTACAGTTATTTAGGAACGAAGTTAGTAGATCAGTGAGGTTGGGGGCATCAATGATGACAGAAGTCAACTTCCGTTTTGTCATCTAGAACTTGCCTTTCCAGTGTCAGCAACTAATACATGGAGTCATGGGTTGCCATTACCTGACTTCCTCTTGGGTACATTTCTTGAAGTTCACATATTTGTGTTTTCCTAGCAATTAATAATCATCGACTATCGTTAATAGTCATATGACAAGCTAAAGTCTGAGTTGTATACCAAATGTTTACCTTATCATGTCATGTATGAAATCCATTCTCTTTACATCCTACTCTTGTTGGTAGGAGTAATAGTAGTAGTAGTTTACATAATCATTACGAAGCTCGCATATGGCATGAAGAGCCTTTCTAAAATAGATGCTTGTTGTGTCGTATGACTACAAAAGTTGGCTGAAATAACCCTATTCCGAAGGTTATGCCCAATTGTATGCAAAAACATCGCTAATTGTTGCTCCACGCTAAGATGTGGGCTATCTTCTAGCAACTTGCGATCCCTCAGTATGTCACACAAGCGAAAGAACGAAGCTCTTTCAAACCTTAACATATTTTTACACAACACATCACTTTGCTAAATTTTTTGGTTCAGATAATCAAATCTGTTTCGATCTCTTTCATGCATTGGGCCATATGTAACACGTGGCCTTCTCTTCCTTACTAAAGCTCGAACAATAACTGCTATTGCAGCTAGTGTGATAAAAACAACCGCTCCCCTAACCATCCTTTTTCTTTTGTTCATCTTCTTCACCATCTACAATTGATACATGCTACCGTAAATTACACATCACCACATATTGCAAAGATGCACTGGGCAACAACAATTTGAACACAAATATGTACTGAACAACAACAATTTTAGCAATAAAATGTAGCAACAACAACAACATATACAAGGGAAGAGGAAGAAGGTTCGTACCTTCATGAGAGGAAGCTCTGCTTCGCTGTGCCGCCTCGCCGGAGTACCCTGCCTTGTTCTCCTTCTATCATGCAGATCAAGAAAAAAATGAGATGCATCAGATCAGATCGAGAGAGGATGAGAACGAGGGAGGGAGGAAGAGGGCCAGCGGTGCAGTGGGGAGGGAGGTATACGGCCGGCGGTGCAGCAGGGAGGGAGGGAAAGGGCCGGCGGTGTAGCACCTCGAGGGACGGCGGTGCAACACATCGATGGTTGACAACGGCGTGGCAGAGGGAGGGAGGGAGGAAGAGGGTCGACGACGCAGGGAATGGAGGGAGGAAGAGGGTCGGCGACGCAGGGAAGGAAGGGAGGAAGAGGCCGACAGCGTAGGGAAGGGAGGGAGGAAGAGGCCGGCGCTCCTGAGCAGGGCGAGAGGAGGAGGAGGTCGAGCGGAGGAGGCTGGTCCCGCGTGATTCCGTGGATTTGGTGGTATTGGCACATTCCGGATCTCGATGGAATATTCCCTAAGGTGGAATGAGTGGGTTCTGTTCCGGTTGGTAAACCAAACGCTGGAACAAGGCCTAGTAACGGGTCCGACCCGTGACATTCCAACCCATGTCAGCAACCAAACACACCCTAAGGTCACCATCATTGGAGACCCCCACAAAAATTGCAGGAAATCATCGATTTGACCCATATTTTAAGGTAAATTCAGATACTATTCGCTAGCTATCTAGGCTATATGATATGCCATTTAATACTTATTACTATATAGGATTGTATTGGAGCTACCGATGGTACACATGTGCGAGCAGGTGTTACCAAAGTTGTGGAGCATTCTTTTTGGGGTAGGAAGGCCTTCACCACTCAAAATGTGATGGCAGCGGTAGATTTTGATCTAGGCTTCACGTATGTGTTGGCTGGTTGGGAAGGGTCAGCACATGATGCTACTGTTTTAGCTCATGCATTAACGCGTGAGAGAGGCTTACAAGTACCGCATGGTAAGAAGTTGCGTAAGAAAATTGTCCATTTGTTATTGCATTACAAGAACCATTGTCACCAATTACTATTTCATTTTTTAGGAAAGTTCTACCTAGTTGATGCTGGTTATGGAGCAAAGCCTGGGTTCTTACCACCTTTTCGTGGTGTGTGGTACCATTTAAATGAGTGGGGCAACAATCCGGTCCAAAATGATATGGAGTTATTCAACCTTAGGCATTCATCTCTACGGGCACGGTAGAGAGGGCTTTTGGATCTCTCAAGAGGCGTTTCAAAAATTTAGATGATGACAAGCCTTTCTTCTCTTTCCCGGTGCAAGTCAACATTTTTATAGCTTGTTGTGTTCTTCATAATTATGCACTGCCACAAGGGATTGTTGAATTTATTATACCGGAAGTCACTTGGACCACCCAACCAGTTTGAACAACAAGGCAACAAGCAAGTCACCATAGGGCCACAGTAGACCATAGGATGCAAATTGCCGCCCAAATGTGGGAAGATAGACAACTTATGTATGCAAATTTATGAGTGTGTGTCACTCCATGTATCATTTATTTGATGGCTCGACAGTTTGTCTTGTTTATGATATTGAAACCATGCATTTGTTCAGATTTCATCTATTTTATTGATTTGTCTTCATGGATGGACAGATTGTATCACTTATGATATTGAAACCATGTATTCGTTCAAATTTCATCCATTTTATTGGTTTGTCTTCATGGCTGGACAGATTGTATCATGTATCCGTTTTTTCTAACCTTTTGATTATTTCACAGAAATGGACAATACTGAAGTCACCGCTATGAGTGGGAGCTCCGCGAAGAGTGGGGCCATTGTATGGACTCCTTCCATGACCAACAAGATGCTGGGTTTTTTGGCCGACCTTGTTGCTAAAGGGAAGAGGACTTCTAGTGGATTCAGGGAGGCACATCACAAACAGTGTGTTGTTGTTTTGAATGAGCAATTCAAACTAGCTGTCACTGGAGAACAAGTTAGAAACCATCTCAAGAAGTGGAGGAAGATTTGGGGAAGGGTAGTCAGCTTGAAGAGTTTAAGTTGAGCTCTATGGGATGAAGATACTTGCACAATTAGGCTTAGCGAAGAACACTATGCATGTCATTGCATGGTAAGCTTCTAATCCTATGGCACATATCATGCTATTTTGTGCCTACATTATGCTAATCATTTGCACGTTTTTTGTAGGCACACAAAGCTGATGCCCCTTTCCTGAATACCCCAATTGAACACTATCATGCCATGGAGACCATTTTTGGTAGAACCACAACTACTGGGATAAATGCTAGGTCTGGGAATGATCTACTTTCTATTAATGTGGGCGACGAAGACAATGGTGAGGTGAACACATCACCCAATGTTGGCGAGTCCAAACACCCCAAAGGACCACCAAAAAACAAGGCAAATGTAGTGAAAGTTCTTGAAGATCCACTTGTTACCACTCTCAACTATGGGTTCAAACTTGTGGCTGATGCTTTTGTGAAGTATGGGGATGATGATGGTATACCCGATGAACTTTGGGATGAGGTCTACAAGTTGGAAGCTTTTGATGAAGAACAACTAGCCCACTACTATGCTCATCTTGTTGACAATCCGAAGATCGCAAAAGCCTTCATGACACTTTCCCAAACCAACAAATCTGTTTGGGTGAGTAGGTATGTGAAGAAAAACTTCTAAATTCAATATGGTTGTACGGTTCTCAAGTATGTGAACTTGACATGTATGGATGTGCTGCCATTTGGTTGCTTTTGGATATTTGGTATGTGAACAACATGTATGGCTAGTGCACTTTGCTTTGGATTGTATTGAACCAAGACATATAATGGCTGATTGCTTTTGGATGTGCCAAATTACTTGCTACCTGATGATATTATTGCTGAAAATTGTGTTCTATGTCAATATATATATACTGTTATATTGTTGTTTTTTTCAAAATACAAACGAAATGCTGCCGAAATTTTGATTTTTTGTCATTCCATTTTTCATTCCATTCTTCCAAACCAAACACTGGAACATAACCGATCCGTTCTACTATTTTGCACAAACCCAACACAGGAACGGAACCGACTCGTTCCTATGGAATGGAACCATACATTCCATGACAGTTGGTTCCTCAACCAAACACACTCTAAGTTGCATCCAATCGGAACGTCATACATTAGAGCAACCAAGGGAGATCAAATCATGCTTCACTAGCTAGAGTGGTTTACAATTGGTCATGATCTCATGTTATAACAAGTTGCTATATTTGCATTAGGCATAAATACCCATTTTTTTGCGGATAGGCATAAATACCCATATTGACGTTATGTTTAGGAAAGGCCACAATGCGAAGATTAGTAGCGTGACAAATTCAAATTGGGGGGGGGGGTGATATGATTGAAACGAGCCCAAACTGAAGGTGATAGTATTGGGAGAACTCGAGGTAACCACATTAATTCACTCTTTTAAATTTAAACATATACGGTTGAACATAAACTCAAGCAGGAGGTCCTAAAGAGGTCATCGAAGGTTAATGACAGACATATAATGTCACTCGCTACCACCAAGAAATGAAGCCAACACCTTTGGGATCCCTTGGTCATAAACTTTGACATGGACAAACAATATTATCCACATAGATACTTGCAGCCCCTGCGTCGTCCCTGCTAGGGCAACTCGGACGACGCCCAAACCCTAGCCGCCAGGGGCACGAACTTCCTTCTTTCCTCTCTCCGGCACAACCGGGGGACGCCACTTGAATAAGCCGGGGGCCGACGACCTGTGGCAAGGGACTCCCTTTCTTCCACGTCTTAGGGGTGGTGTGGGGCTCTTAAACATGAGGAGCCGCGACCGATCGGTCTTGGCGGCGCGATGGCGATGGCTGTGGTAGGCGACGACCAGCCTGCCTCGGGGGACGACGACTGCACGCACGGTGTGCGGCTCGTCCACAACAACAACATTGGCTGCGGGCGTGGCACTCAACCCAATTCGGGTGGCGGTGGCGACTATTTATGCGATGGCGCGTCATTTTGGCTTTGGATCGGCGGCTGCGGTGAGGCCAGTGCGGCCTGCGCGCTGTGCGACAACAGAGATCGGTGGAGGCCCATACACACATTACTAGATGGAGGTTTGCCGAGCAGATCCAGGCGAAAACCTTGCTCCCGGCTAGTTGCGAAGGTTAGTGTTGGTAGCGCTCTTCTATTTCGTACCCTTCCTGAAGGCATCACCGTGGAGAAAGTCCGCACTTCCATCTGTTAACTTCGGGTGAAACCCTAGATCAATCAATCAGATGACGACGGCGCTCTTGCGTCGTTCTTCCCTGGGGGCATCATTCTTGGGGGCGTGCATTGGCTCAAGGGACCAGTAGACGGCTTCTACGGTGGAGCGGCGTTTCAAGTGACACATCAACGGTGACGTGGCATAGCAGGGTCTCGGCGATGGATGTATGATGATGGACACGAGTAGGGAGGTCACGTCTGGCGCCGTGGTGGCGTCGACGGTAGGCTTGTCAAGGTAGATGCGTCAGTACCTGCTTTAAAGATGGATTGGTGGACGACAATGGTGACGGCCTCGCCAGCATGCACATGAGGTGCACACTAAGAGCGCGTTGAACCAGTGTGTGACCCAGACCCGACAATCCGTCTTGATTGGCCCCTCCGATGTTATGCTTTGGTATGAGGTCCGGGTATTCGGTTCAAACAATCTGTGTCGGGGGAATAACCCCGGGGTAGGCTCATCGAGCCTGCTCCTTCATCTCTTGCCTAAAATATATGACCAAGTATAGTTTCCCAAGGCCCAAATCCTTTGGCCGGTTAGGCTGCGCCTACCGGCTGGAGGACGAGGCGGCCAACTCTTTGGCCGGCCAGGCAACCCCTGCCGGCTACCTCTCCCTGACCGCCTTGGCCAAGTCGACCGACTAGAGATGAGGCGGCCGTGCCCCAGCCGGCTAGCCAAGCGAGCTAGCCGGCCGGGGATCTCAAGTCACATCAGATCGTAGGTCATGATGAGACCCTACGATTAAAGGTGGCTACGCGTCAGCAAAGGTACTGGATCGGAGTGCGTGGCAGGTACGAGCGTCGGCGGCCACGCCACCGACCTACCCTCTGGCTAGCCGGCGAGGCTGCCAGCCAGGTCCCACTCTTGTACCCTTTATCCATATTGTAGGCTGATGGGTTCGTCTATAAAACCCCCCGGTCACCCTCCATGCAGAGGGTCGGTCAAACAACATATCTCACTCACCCACCACATAGAGAGAGGCAAAGACGAGCCGGATGCTCCCCTCTTCCTCCTCCTCAACAAAACTCCAGGAGCAACCTTGTAATCCATCCATATACATCATACACTCCAGCAGGACTAGGGGTATTATCTCTACGGAGAGCCCCGAACCTGGGTACATCGTGCGTCCCATGCTTGTACCAACCTCGTCCCCAGCGCCCTCCGCTATCCCTTCGGTTCTCACCGACTTTAGCCTACCTATGGCATATGTTGTGAGTATTCACCGACATTTGGCGCCCACCATGGGGCCGATCGCGACATCGGCTCGCTTTACACGCTCGGCAGGGCCCCGCACCTACACCACCAGATGCATCGCGTCCGGATCGATCTGCATGCTCGTGGAGCCCGCTTTTTATGAGGCAACACCGATGATGATAGACGTCCCCGTCCGCCATGCGGATTCGTACGAAGACTCCGATGACAAGGCGCCTCCTAGCGTCGTCGTCGCGGCTATGGAGAACCTCAGTGTTCTCTTTAGTGAACTGCGTCTCAACGACGGTCCTCGCTACTTCGGCGAGGACTTTGATGTTGAGGCACTATGCGCCAGCTTCACTATGCTCTCCATTGCTGACATGCGTGCACATGACGTGTACCCGAGCAACGTACTCGTCTTCGAAGGCCCTCCACCGTCGGTGGGGTTCTTCACCCCATACCATGTCGCCGCCGTCTCCAACATCGTGGAGGTGATGGTCATCGGCGCTGGCACCAACACGGCTCATGGCAAGGCGTCAGCAGACGCTGGTGAGCCTACTGCTGTCACCGCTGATACTCTTTAGGACGCTCTCGCCGGCCTGAAGACACCCATCGCCACTTCCACAAACCCTAACGACGCCCGAGCCTCGCAAGCATATCTTGGAGAAGGGCATTGCCATCGCCTCGGCAAAGCGTCGGATGGAGGCCACACAACGCGAGTATAACTCCGCATACGGCCTTACTCCGATTTCTGAGCCCCCTAGCCGGCTTGGGTCGGTTCGTGGCCGCGGCCGGTTCATTGCTGAGATCCTAGGCGGCAACCGGCCCGTCTACGAGACCGCTGCAGCCAACTTGCGGGCGGCACAGGCGGCCATGGAAGAAATGCCAAGCTTGGAGGGCGAGGAGCGCGCCTTCCAGGAGAAGCGGGTCAAGGATCTCCTCGACGCCGCCAACGAACAACAGACGCGGATTGATGTCTACTACACAACCTTCTCCTTGTAGACGTTGTTGGGCCTCCAAGTGCAGATGTTTGTAGGACAGTAGCAATTTTCTCTCAAGTGGGTGACCTAAGGTTTGTCAATCCGTGGGAGGCGTAGGATTAAGATGGTCTCTCTCAAGCAACCCTCCAACCAAATAACAAAGAGTCTCTTGTGTCCCCAACACACCCAATACAATGGTAAATTGTATAGGTGGACTAGTTCGGCGAAGAGATGGTGATACAAGTGCAATATGGATGGTAGATATAGGTTTTTGTAATCTGAAATTACAAAAACAACAAGGTAACTAGTAACAAAAGTGAGCACGAACGACATTGCAATGCGTGGAAACAAGGCCTAGGTTCATACTTTCACGAGTGAAGTTCTCTCAACAATGATAACATAATTGGATCATATAACTAGCCCTCAACATGCAACAAGTAGTCACTCCAAAGTCACTAATAGCGGGGAACAAACGAAGAGATTATTGCCGGTTACAAAACCACCACAAAGTTATTCTTTCTGATCGATCTATTCAAGAGTCCGTAGTAAAATAACACGAAGCTATTCTTTCCGTTTGATCCATCATAGAGTTCGTACTAGAATAACACCTTAAGATACATATCAACCAAGACCCTAATGTCACCTAGATACTCCATTGTCACCTAAAGTATCCGTGGGCATGATTATACGATATGCATCACATAATCTCAGAATCATCTTTTCAACCAACACATAGAACTTCAAAGAGTGCCCCAAAGTTTCTACCAGAGAGTCAAAACGTGTGCCAACCCCTATGCATAGGTTCCCAATGTCACGAACCCACAAGTTGATCACCAAAACATACATCGAGTACTCACATGAATCAAATGTGTGCCAACCCATATGCATAGGTTCCAAATGTCACAAACCCGCAAGTTGATCACAGCAGATAGACACGTGCAAGACATACAACAAGTGTTCTCAAAGACTCAATCTGATAAGATAACTCCAAAGGGGAAACTCAATTTATTACAAGAGGGAGAGGGGGAAGAACATCATAAGATCCAACTATAGTAGCAAAGCCCATGGTACATCGAGATCAAGACATCTCAAGAACACGAGAGAGAGAGATCAAACACATAGCTACTGGTACATACCCTCAGCCCCGAGGGAGAACTACTCCCTCCTCGTCATGGAGATCGCCGGGATGATGAAGATGGGCACCGGAGATGGACCCCCCCTCCGGCAGGGTGCCGGAACGGGCTCCAGATTGGTTTTTGGTGGCTATAGAGGCTTGCGGCGGCGGAACTCCCGATCTAGGTTTCTTTCTGGAGGTTTCTCAATTTATAGGAATTTATGGCGGTGGAATTACGTCGGTTGGGCCCACGAGGAGGTCACAAGCCTGGTCGCCACCACCTAGGGGGGTGGTGGCGGCGTCAGGGCTTGTGACTCCCTCGTGGCCCATGTGGCCTTCTTCCAAAGCTTCGGGGGTCGCTTTTGGTCCAAAAAATCATCGTAAAGTTTCATTCCATTTGGACTCCGCCTGAAAATGGGCCAAAAACACGGAAAAAACACAAACTCGCACTTGGCACTGAGTTAATAGGTTAGTCCCACTATATATATAAAATAGCATATTCATGCATATAAAACATCCAAAGTTGTCAAGATAATAGCATGGAACCATCAAAAATTATAGATACGCTGGAGACGTATCAAGCATCCCCAAGCTTAACTCCTGCTCATCCTCGAGTAGGGAAGTGATAAAGAATGAATTTTTGATGTGGAATGCTACCTAGCATAGATGTCCTTTGTAACTCCTCTTATGTGACATGAATGTTCATATCCGTTAGATTCAAAACAATAGTTTGCTATTGATGTGGCGACAATAATACTTCAAGCAAACTAGCAAGGTAATCATGAACTTTCAAAATAACAAGGCCAAAAGAAAGCTATCCCTACAAAATCATATTGTCTGGCTATGCTCTATCATCCTTGCACAATGAATTTAAATCATGCACAACCTCGGTATTGGCCAAGTAATTGTTTTCACACCTTTAATTTCTCAAACTTTTTCAACTCTCACGCAATACATGAGCGTGAGCCATGGTTATAGCACTATAGGTGGAATGGAGTGGTGGAGGTTGTGAGACAAAAAAGGAGAAGATGGTCACATTGACTAGGCATATCAATGAGCTATGGAGATGCTCATCAATAGATATCAATGTGAATGAGTAGGGATTGCCATGCAAGAGATGCACTAGAGCTAAGAGTATGTGAAAGCTCTTAAAGAAAACTAGTGGGTGTGCATCCAACTTGCTTGCTCACGAAGACCTAAGGCAATTTTGAGGAAGCCCATCATAGGAATATACAAGCCAAGTTATATAATGAAAATTTCCCACTAGCTATATGGTGGTGAAAAAATGAGAGACTCTCAATCATGAAGATCATGGTGCTTAATATGCACAAGTGTGGAAAGGTGGTAGCATTGTCCCTTCTCTCTTTTTCTCTCATTTTTTTGGTGGGCTCTTTGGCCTCTTTTTTTTATTTTTATTTTTTATTTTGGTGGGCATCTTTGGCCTCTTTTATTTCCTCACATGGGACAATCCTCCATCAATGATGATCATCACACTTTCAACTCAAAACTTAGAGCAACGATGACTCTATATGGAATGCCTTCGGTAGTGTACCGTGACAATGATCTAGCATGGCATAGACATTTAATGGAAACATCATGCTAGCTATCTTACGATCATGCAATGACAATGTAGACGTGGTGGCACATGTCATGGTGGTAGTTGCATGGCAATATATCTCGGAATGACTTTGAAAAAGCCATAATAGGTAGGTATGGTGGCTGTTTTGAGGGAGGCTAATGGTGGGTTTTGTGCACCGGCGAAAGTTGCACGTCACTAAGAAGATAGTGATGGTGGAAGGTGAAAGTGCATCTAAACCAGGGACTCAACATTAGTCATGAAGAACTCATATACTTGTTGCAAAATTTTTATTAGTAATCGAAACAAAGCATTCAACGCATACTCCTAGGGGAAGGGTTGGTAGGTGTAAACCATCGCGCGATCCCGACCGCCACGCAAAGGATGACAATCAAAAGACTAATCATGCTCAGACTTCATCACATAGCGGTTCACCATACGTGCATGCTACGGGAATCACTAACTTCAACACAAGTATTTCTAGATCCACAACACCTTACTAGCATGACTTCAATATTACCAAAACCACAACTCAAAACTAATTGAGATGAATCAAACTTCTCTAACTATTCAATGCACATGAAGGTGGAAGTTTTCGTATCCCTTTGGATAACTACCCCTTTTGAGACTACTTTCAAAGCATAGATCAACTACCAAGCCACGCACCACTGCGCTCTAAAAGATATAAGTGAAGCACATAGAGCAAAAGTATCTAGCTCAAAAGATATAAGTGAAGCACATGTGAGCTGAATTGTCTACCAAAGGATATAAGTGAAGCTCGAAAAAATCACGGTGAGTGCATGTCTCTCTCTCTAGGTGTGCAGAAAGGATGATTATGACACAACAAAAAATAAATGACTCCTACGATACAAGACACTCCAAGCAAAACACATAACATGTGGTGAATAAAAATATAGCTCCAAGTAACGTTACCGATGGATTGAAGACGAAAGAGGGGATGTCTTCCCGGGGCATCCCCAAGCTTAGGATTTTACGGCATCCTTGAATCTCTTGGGGTGCCTTGGGCATCCCCAAGCTTGAGCTCTTACCACTCTTTATCTCTTTGTCCATAAGAACTTCACCCAAAACTTGAAAATTTCACAACACGAAACTTAAACAGAAACTCGTGATAACATCAGTATGAGAAAGCAAACCACCACTTCCTTAGGTACTGTAGCAAACTTAAATTCTACTTATGCTGATGTTGGGTTACTGTATTTTCAATCTTCCATGGCTAATACTCCCCGATACTATCCATAGTTTCATCAAAATAAGCAACCAACACAACAAAAACAGAATCTGTTAACAGCAGACCAGTCTGTAGCAATCTGTATACTTCGTATACTTCTAATACTTCAAAAATTCTGAAAACTTACGACAGTCTGAAGAATTTGCGTAGCAATCATCATAAAAAATAATCAACTTAGAATCTCTTACAGAAAAAAAATGAAAATTCTTTTTGTGAGCAGAAAGTTTCTGTCTTTTCCAGCATGACCAAACGATCATCTCCAAGACTAATCATAACGGTTTTGCTTGGCACAAACGCAAAAAGAAACACAAAAAACACAATCATAACATAATTATGATGGTGTGGAGAAAACAAAACAGGAAGAAAAAAGCAAAGAAAAAATTATTCATTGAGTTTCCTCCCAACAAGCGCTATGGTTTAACGCCCTTAGCTAGGCATTGATTTCAATGATGCTCACATAAAAGGTAAGGATTGAAACACAACGAGAGCATCATGGAGCAAATGGCTAGCAAATTTAAGTCTAACCCACTTCCTATGCATAGGGATTTTGTGATCAAACAATTTATTGGAGCAAGAATCAACTAGCATAGGAAGGCAAAACAAGCATAGCTTCAAAAATTTCAACATATGGAGAGGAAGCTTGATACTATTGCAATAAGTAGAAGCATATGATCCTCTCTCCTAGTAATTTTCAGTAGCATCATGAATGAATTCAACAATATAACCAACACCTAAAGCATTCTTTTCATGATCTACAAGCATAGAAATTTTACTACTCTTCACATAAGGAAATCTATTCTCAAGAATAGTAGTGGGAGTATCGTAAAAGACTTGAGCACTACAAATTGTGTCCACAATGAAAAAGCAAGGTTTAGCAAAGGGGTTCTTGAGAGTATGACAAGTTTTATCATCCCTCTTCTTTAAAGCATAAGTATCCTCACAATAATCATCATAGATAGGGGGCATGCTTTCATCTAAATGATTTTGATCATTCAAAGTGGAAGAACTAAAAAGATCATCTTCATCAAATATAGCATCCCCAAGCTTGTGGCTTTGCATATCATTAGCATCATGGGTATTCATAAAATTCATGCTAACAACATTGCAATCATGCTCATCATTCACATATTCTATGCCAAGCATTCTATGTAATTCTTCTTTCAGTACTTGAGCACAATTTTCCTTCCCATCATGCTCACGAAAGACATTGAAAAGGTGGAGTATATGAGGCATCCTCAATTCCATTTTTTGTAGTTTTCTAGCGAAAGAACAAGAAACAAAAAGATTCGATTGCAAGATCTAAAGATATACCTTCAAGCGCTAACCTCCCCGACGACGGCGCCAGAAAATAGCTTGATGTCTACTACGCAACCTTCTCCTTGTAGACGTTGTTGGGCCTCCAAGTGCAGATGTTTGTAGGACAGTAGCAATTTTCCCTCAAGTGGGTGACCTAAGGTTTATCAATCCGTGGGAGGCGTAGGATGAAGATGGTCTCTCTCAAGCAACCCTGCAACCAAATAACAAAGAGTCTCTTGTGTCCCCAACACACCCAATACAATGGTAATTTGTATAGGTGCACTAGTTCGGCGAAGAGATGGTGATACAAGTGCAATATGGATGGTAGATATAGGTTTTTGTAATCTGAAATTACAAAAACAGCAAGGTAACTAGTAACGAAACTGAGCACGAACGGTATTGCAATGCGTGGAAACAAGGCCTAGGGTTCATACTTTCACTAGTGAAGTTCTCTCAACAATGATAACATAATTGGATCATATAACTAGCCCTCAACATGCAACAAAGAGTCACTCCAAAGTCACTAATAGCGGGGAACAAACGAAGAGATTATTGTCGGGTACGAAACCACCACAAAGTTATTCTTTCTGATCGATCTATTCAAGAGTCCGTAGTAAAATAACACGAAGCTATTCTTTCCGTTCGATCCATCATAGAGTTCGTACTAGAATAACACCTTAAGATACATATCAACCAAGACCCTAATGTCACCTAGATACTCCATTGTCACCTCAAGTATCCGTGGGCATGATTATACGATATGCGTCACATAATCTTAGAATCATCTATTCAACCAACACATAGAACTTCAAAGAGTGCCCCAAAGTTTCTACCAGAGAGTCAAAACGTGTGCCAACCCCTATGCATAGGTTCCCAATGTCACGAACCCACAAGTTGATCACCAAAACATACATCGAGTACTCATATGAATCAAACGTGTGCCAACCCATATGCATAGGTTCCAAATGTCACAAACCCGCAAGTTAATCACAGCAGATATACACGTGCAAGACATACATCAAGTGTTCTCAAAGGCTCAATCCAATAAGATAACTCCAAAGGGGAAACTCAATTCATTACAAGAGGGAGAGGGAGAAGAACATCATAAGATCCAACTATAGTAGCAAAGCCCATGCTACATCGAGATCAAGACATCTCAAGAACACGAGAGAGAGAGAGAGAGATCAAACACATAGCTACTGGTACATACCCTCAGCCCCGAGGGAGAACTACTCCCTCCTCGTCATGGAGATCGCCGGGATGATGAAGATGGCCACCGGAGATGGATTCCCCCTCCGGCAGGGTGCCGGAACGGGCTCCAAATTTGTTTTTGGTGGCTATAGAGGCTTGCGGCGGCGGAACTCCCGATCTAGGTTTCTTTCTGGAGGTTTCTGAATTTATAGGAATTTATGGCGGTGGAATTACGTCGGTTGGGCCCACGAGGAGGTCACAAGCATGGTCGCCACCACCTAGGGGGGTGGTGGAGGCGTCAGGGCTTGTGACTCCCTCGTGGCCCATCTGGCCTTCTTCCAAAGCTTCGGGGGTCAGTTTTGGTCCAAACAAATCATCGTAAAGTTTCATTCCATTTGGACTCCGTCTGAAAATGGGCCAAAAACACGGAAAAAACAGAAACTGGCACTTGGCACTGAGTTAATAGGTTAGTCCCAAAAAAGATATAAAATAGGATATTCATGCATATAAAACATCCAAAGTTGACAAGATAATAGCATGGAACCATCAAAAATTATAGATACGTTGGAGACGTATCACGGCTTGACCCCGGTCAGGTCGAGTCAGAGTCTCCGGGACCCAACCCCAGAGCACGCCGAAACCCTAACGGTCATCACCACGCGGAGGTATCTTCCTCGCATCGCACCTCCGGCCGGAGGGGCGAGGGAAGTCAAGATCGGCGCTCCCAGCGCCAGAGTGAGCATACTTCGAGCAGGCGTCGCGGAGGCGACGAGAGCGACTCGGCGTGTGAGGTTCCTCGTCCGGGGAGGACCCATGCCACCGGTTCGCGATCTCCGATCGCAGCTCGGATCGGCGCTCGCGTTCCCCAGGGTGACTAGGACGCCCGCATGCATCTCATCACCCTGGCCCAGTCAGCCCTTCTGGAGGAGGACGGTCCCATCGGTCCGGCCTGCTTTGGCCCCCGGATCCGAGGGGAGCCATTCCCCCGAGGCTTCACCTTGCCTCGGGACACTCCCAATTACAATGGCACTGCGAAGCGAGAGGACTGGCCGGTCGACTACACCACATCCGTTGGCATTGCTAGGGGCAACAAGCGCGTAGTAGTCTGCTACGTGCCACTCATGTTGGCCGGATCGACTCGGATTTGGCTTAACAACCTTCCAGCCGGCAACGTCAACTCATGGGTGGACTTCGAGGAGGCGTTCGTCCGCAACTTCACTGGCACCTACAAGCGCCCTGGCCGGCCTCGCGAGCTAGCCATGTGCGTCCAGAGGCCCGACGAACCCCTTCATGACTACGTCACTCGGTGGACGGAGCTCCGCAACTCCTACGAGGGGGTGCATGAGGTACAGGCCATCCAGTACTTCATCGACGGTTGCCGAGACGACACCCTCCTCAAGCACAAGCTCATGTGCTCCGAGCCCACCTCTCTGGCGGTGCTCATGGCCAAGGCGGACAAGTACGCCATGGCCGACTCGGCGATGCGAGTCAAGGTGACCGCCTCAGACAAGGCTGTCCCCACGCCGGCTACTCCCAAGCCGGCTGGAGACGGTCGAGGCAGCCAGAACAACAACAAGCGCAAGGCGGATCAGCTGGTTTCGCGCTCCAACAACAAGTTGGTAGCCAACGTGGAGGGCGAGACATCGGCTCCCCAAGCCGGCTCTCAGCGGAAGCGCCCCAACAGGGGCAATACAAACTGGTTGCCCAAGCAGACCTTCGAGCAGCTGCTTGACACCCCCTACAAGATACATTCTGGGGCACAACCATCTACCCACACCCTTCGACAGTGCAACTTCGCACGCCGGTTGTCGCAAGGGGAGGGCCTGTCGGCTGCCCCAGGTGCGCAGGCTGCGCCTCATGCCCCGGCTCCTGGTCCTGCCCCGGCTCCACCGCCGCCGCCTCGCGACGACGGCCGCCTCCACGATGACTACCCTCGTCAAGACGGAGCATTCATCGTCTTCACCAGTGAGGGCGACGACAAGCATAGCCTGCGCCAGAGACGGCGCAAGGTAAATGCCACGGTTCCCCTGGTTCCCCAATACATGCATTGGTGTGACAGACCAATCACATGGAGCCGGGTAGACCATCCCGCGGTGATGCCCAAACCGGGCTCATACGCGCTCTTCCTCGACCCCACCTTCGCCTCCAAGAGGCTCACCTGCCGGTTCTCTCGGGTGCTGGTCGATGGCGGCAGCAGCATCAACATACTCTACCTCGACACTCTCCGCAAGCTCGGGCTCAAGGAGACGGACGTCCTGCCGACCAACACTGTCTTCCATGGCATCGTGCCTGGACAGTCCTGCTCGCCTATTGGCAAAATCCAGCTGGACGTCCTCTTCGGCGACAAGGCTCACTTCCGTCGAGAGTCCATATGGTTCGAGGTAGTGGACCTCAGCAACCCGTATCACGTGCTGCTGGGCAGACCGGCTCTGGCCAAGTTCATGGCTATCCCGCACTACGCCTACCTGAAGATGAAGATGTCGGGTCCAAAGGGCATCATCACCATTGCTGGCGACTACAAGAAGTCGCTCGAGTGTGCCCAAGATAGCAACCGCCTCGCCGACGCCCTCGTGATTGCTGAGGAGAAGAGACAGATCGACCGGCTCGTGGCCCAGGCTACCGAGCAGCCGGCGATCCCTTCCCCTCTGTCCCAGTCGGCCGGCGAGGGCTCCTTCAAGATGACCAAAGAGACCAAGCAAGTGCCACTCGACCTTGCAAACCCCAAGCAATGCGTCACCATCGGGGATGGCCTGAGCCCCAAATAGGAAGGCGAGCTCGTTGACTTCCTCCGTGAGAATCGAGACATCTTCGCATGGTCCCCCAAGGACATGTCGGGTGTTCCGAGGAAGTACGCCGAGCACAGACTTCATGTGCGATCGGATGCAAAGCCGGTAAAACAACCCTTGCGCCGCTTCGCCGAGGGGAAGCGACGCACAATTGGAGAAGAGATTACCCGGCTCCTTTCAGCCGGCTTCATCATGGAGGTTTTCCACCCGGACTGGTTAGCCAATCCAGTCCTGGTGCTAAAAAAGGACGACACGTGGCGAATGTGTATCGACTACACTAGCTTGAATAAGGCATGTCCGAAAGACCCTTTCGCGTTGCCTAGGATAGATCAAGTGATCGACTCCACTATAGGCTGCGAAATGCTGTCATTTCTGGATGCTTATTCAGGCTACCATCAAATCAAGCTGGATCCAGCTGATCGCCTAAAGACCTCCTTCATCATGACGTTCGGTCTGAAGAACGCTGGTGCGACGTTCCAACACTGCATGCAATAGTGCCTACTGCCACAGATCGGTAGAAACATCCATGTCTATGTGGATGACATCGTCGTCAAGACGAAGCAGCACTTCAGCCTCCTCGACGACCTGCGGGAGACGTTCGCCAACCTGCGCGAATACAAGATCCGTCTCAACCCAGAAAAGTGCGCCTTTGGGGTTCCAGGCGGCAAACTCTTGGGGTTCTTCATGTCCGCTCGTGGCATCGAGGCGAACCCCGAGAAGATCGGCACCATCGAGCAAATGGTGCGGCCGGCTCGGATCCTAGACGTCCAGAAGTTCGCCGGTTGCGTGGTGCCCCTTAGCCGGTTCGTCAGTCGGCTTGGCGAGAAGGCCCTTCCACTCTACCAGCTCATGAAGAAGACGACGAAATTCTAGTGGAACGACTAGGCGGACGAAGCCTTCCGCGACCTCAAGCGGGTCATCTCGAGCCTGCCAATCTTGGTAGCGCCGGCTGAAAGGGAACCCATACTCATATACATTGCAGCGACCACTCGCGTGGTTAGTGTAGTGTTGGTAGTTCAACGCAAGGAGGAGGGCAAGGTATTGTTAGTGCAGCGCCCTGTCTACTACCTCAGCGAGGTCTTGTACGCCTCCAAGCAGAACTATCCCCACTACCAAAAAATGTGTTATGGTGTTTACCTCGCTGCAAAGAAGTTAAAGCAATACTTCTAGGAGCATGCCATCACCGTGGTGAGCACTGCTCCACTTTCAGAAATCATGGGCAACCGTGATGCAACGGGAAGGATCGCCAAGTGGTCCATCGCCATGGCGGACCACAATATCCTCTACGAGCCTCGCACCACCATCAAATCTCAGGTGGTGGCCGACTTCTTAGTCGACTGGGCCGAAACCCAGTTCGAGCCACCACCCCCAGACTCTACGCATTGGCGGATGCACTTCGACGGCTCAAAGATGCAGACTGGTCTGGGAGCCGGCATCATCTTGACGTCTCCAACAACGTCGCCGAGTACGAAGCATTGGCTCATGGCCTCCGGCTCGCCAAGGAGATTGGCATCCGACGGATCATATGCTTCGGCGACTCAGACTTGGTGGTGCAGCAAGTTTCTGGCGAATGGGACACCAGGGACGCCAACATGGCAAGCTACCGCTTCCTCATCCAGCAGCTCAGCGGCCCCTTCGAGGGCTGCGAGTTCCACCATGTTCCTAGAGCAAACAACGAGGCGGCTGATACACTGGCCAAGATTGGCTCCATGAGACACGCTATCCCAACCGGCGTCTCCCTCGAGCAGCTCCACAAGCCGTCTATCAGGCTGTCTCCAGAGTCGGCATCGATCTTTGTGCCGGCTGATTCTTCGGTGCAAGCGCCGTCGGCTCCACCAGCTACGCCGGCTACAGTTCCCGTGCCGGCTACGTTGGCTAAGCCGACTCCAATTGCGGCACCGACTGAATCTTCGGTGCAAGCACCGTCGGCTCCACCAGCTACGCTGGCTACATATCTTGTGCCGGCTACGCTGGCTATGCTGACTCCAAGTGTGGCACCGGCTAAATCCTCGGTGCAAGCGTCGTCGGCTCCACCAGCTATGCCGGCTACAGCTCCTGTGCCGGCTACGCTCGCTATGCCGACTCCAATTACGACACCGGCTACAACAACAACTCCGGCTCCGCCCTGCCTCGAATCCCGTCGTCTCAACACCCAGTGGGTGGACGTCATGGAGGTAGACGGTGAGCCAGCTTCCACGACGGCATCATAGACACCTCGTCTCGAGCCCATGACTCCTGCTTCATCAAGCACGGGGGCTGCAGAAGCCCCTAACAGTCAGGTCGAGGCGGAGCCAGCCCTTGTGTCGGCTCCGTCATGGGATCAACCCATCCTGGCCTTCCTCCTTCGCGGCGAGCTTCCTCAAGACGAGGCGGAGGCGAGGCAGATCCAGCGCACATCTACAACCTACACTATCATCAATCGCGAGCTGGTTCGGCATATCGTGACTGGCGTGTTCGAGCGCTGCGTCGAATCAGAAAAGGGACAGGAGATCCTCAGAGACATTCACCAGGGGGAGTGCGGGCATCATGTCGCCTCTAGAACCCTGGTGGCCAAGGCGTTCCGCCACGGATTCTACTAGCCCACGGCCCTCGAGGAGGCCGTGGATCTGGTCGACAAATGCGAGGGCTGCCAATTCTTCAGCACACAAAGCCACATGCCGCCTTCGGCCCTCAAAACCATCCCCCTGTCATGGCCTTTCGCCATCTGGGGGCTGGACATGGTGGGGCCTTTCAAGACGACTCGTGGTGGCATGAGCCACCTCTTGGTAGCCATCGACAATTCACCAAGTGGATCGAGGCTAGACCTATCAAGAAGCTTGATGGCCCCACGACTGTCAAGTTCATCACGGACATCTCTGTTCGATACGGCGTCCCCCATAGCATCATCACCGACAACGACACTAACTTCGCCAAAGGCGCTATGGCGCTCTACTGCTCCAAGGTAGGCATCCGGCTCGACTTGGCGTCAGTGGCACATACCCAGTCCAACGGCCAGGCAGAGAGGGCCAACGGCATGATCGTGGCCGGCATCAAGCCAAGACTGGTGGCACCACTTGTCAGGTCAGCCGGTTGCTGGATCGAAGAACTGCCGACTGTACTATGGAGCCTCCGCACCACGCTCAACCGGTCGACCGGCTTCACTCCTTTCTTCCTTGTATACGGGTTCGAGGACATTATCCCTACGGATATCGAGTTCGACTCGCCTCAGGTCACCTTGTACACGGAAACAGAGGCGAAGGAGGCAAGAGAAGGCGGTGTGGATCTCCTCGAGGAAGCAAGGGACTTGGCCTTGAGCCGGACGGCCATCTATCAACAGAAGCTGAGATACTACCACCGCAAGAAGATCAAGCCTCTCTCTTTCAGAGAGGGAGACTTGGTGCTCAGAAAAATCCAGCGCACCGCCGGCCAGCACAAGCTCTCATCCCCATGGGAGGGACCCTTCATCATCAGTAGGGCATTGCACAATAACACATACTACTTGATTGATTCCCAGAAGCCAAGGAAGCGCAAAAGGGACGACTCCGGCCAGGAGACGGAACGTCCATGGAACGCAGCGTTGCTTCGCCCGTTCTACTGCTAGAAGGCAAGTATCAAACATGGAAAGAGCATGCACAAATGTATATTTCCCCCTCTTTAGGGATTTCCAAATTAATGCAATGAAAAGAGCATGCCATATGCTTCTTTTTAAATTCATACTTAGAGTGCTCACTCTGTGAGCCCCTTGTCGACTCGAATAAGCTCGGGGGCTCGCTAGCTGCCCGGACGCCTTCCTTATGTTGTAGAAAAACACATAGTGTACGCCAGACCGATCCCTGGTCACCTTGTAACAGCTACAGACCGACTCCCTGCTGTCCGGCTAGCGAGGCGACGCCAGGTAAGGACGGATGCATGGAAAGTTTGACTACAAAAAGGTTGCCGACTCGGGTTGGCTTGATCTATGTTACGATCTCATTCTAGCCGGCCTCTGCTGGTTTATGTCTGAATCTTTAAGTCTTGATGGCTTCGAAAAATCTAAGCCTTGTGTTCTCAAGGCCAGAAACCTCGACCCAATCACAGACCGGCTCCCGGCTGTTGGGCTCGCGGGTGGAAACTTGGGGATACAGGGATTGGAGAAAAAGAAGTCAAGCAGGAATCAAAAGATAAAGATATAAAACAACATGCATGGCAATACGAATATAATGCTGAATCCATACATTCAAAATGCATTGGCCCACAGCCGAGGTTCATTACACCCCCAGTGGGTGGAACTGTTGGACTGACAAGATAATTTCATACAACAAAAAACATGACACCGGCTAAGGGGCTGCGGCCTCATCGGTCGCCCCGACTGCTGCTCCTGAAGTGGTGGCTTCACCATCGCCGGCTGCTCTCGAGGTGGTGGCGCCGTCTCCTTCGCGAGGGCTTCTGTATCCGTCCGCACCGGAGTCGGCATACACCGCACCGCTGGAGGCGGCAGCATTATCCACCTCACGGGCCGCCTCGTTGGAGCTGCGATTAGCGTCATAGGGCTGAAGGCCATGCAGATCTTCAGGGATCACATTGCCGCCTTCATCCCGCTCCAAGTTGAGCTCATCCCAGGCGGCGTACGTGGCAATGTCGCTGGCCCTCACGTGCAACGCCTCCTCCACGGCCTGCAGCTCCGCCTCTGAGACGTCGCGCTGAGCGACGAGCTTGCCCAAGTCCAGGTTTTGGTACCAGGACTTGGCCAAGCGCAGGGCCATGTAGGCTCCAGCGCGCGCAGCCGAGGCACGCCAGGCGTCAAGACGTTCCTCGCCAGCCGCAAGCCAGCGGGTGAGCCGGCTCATCGACGCCGGCTCCATCCATCAGGCCACAGGGCCGCCACCATCGATGAGCCTGCAATCTGGAGCTGAGCCACAGACTCGCCCAAAATGCGCAGGCGGGCCCTGAGGCCCACTCCGATCTCCTCCATGCTCCAGCCGGAGGTAGCATCTACCTCCTGCCCAGCCGCACGGCGCTCCTCGCGGCTCACCTCAATGGCCGTGTCGGCTGCGCCCTGTATCTCAGGGAAGAGGCCTGAGACAGGGAAAGGGGTGCAAAAACGAGTAAGAAGAGGAGACGCCCAAGAAAGTTCAAGACGAAACAAAAGAAGACTCACGATTGAAGTCGCCATCGCTCTCCAGGACCTCGAGTTCCCGCACCTTGCTCGCTTGAGTAAGGTGGGCAACTTCCTCCTAGAGGGTCGCTGCCGAGTCTAGGGCCTTGGCCAGCTGCGTCTGCTTCTAGGCCAGGGCATCCTCCTTCTCCTTCAAGGCGGCGTCCTTGAGCTTCATCTCCTCGAGATGAAGCGACCCAAGACGTTCCACATCAGCAGTGTGGGAAGCGTCCTTCTCGTACAGAGAGGCATGCAACTGCTCCAGCTCGGCCCGACGGGCCGCCTCGAGCTCCTTCTTCTCCGTCTGGAGAAGATCCAGCTGCTCCTCGAGCCGGCCGTCCGCGTCACGTAGGACGTCCCGCTCCACGACCACCTCGCCCAGCCGGGCTTGAATCTCGGCAACCTGTCCTTCAGCTGCCTGGTGTTGAGCCAGCAGCATGTTGAAGGCCTGCACCTGGGCATCATAAAGATCCTACAAAGCAAGGATAAAGCAGAAGTAAGATTTGGCGTGGTTAAAGTCATAACCAGCCCGATTCTCGGGGGCTACACCCAGTGGGTGCGCTAGCGCGCCCCCACTAAAGAAGCAAAGCAAGAGAAGAAGCTCAAAAGAGATTCGGCCCGGCCGATGCTTGCCCGACCCGACTCTCGGGGGCTACACCCAGTGGGTGCGCTCGCGCGCCCCCACTGATTCAAGAAGAAGAAAAGAAAAAAAATCAAAGATAAAGATGAGGCGCTTACCCTGGTGCGTTCCTCCAAGCGCTCCAGATCGCCGCCCACCACGCGGGCCGCCTGGTCCACCTTGAACCGGCTACTGGCAAACATCGACCACGCGGGCCGCCTGGTCCACCTTGAACCAGCTCCGGGACACCATGGAGCGCGGCGCCTGCAGGCAGCTTCGAGCGCGCCAGGTTGGCCGCTCGCCAAGTCTTCATCGGTCGGCTCCCGACCCTGGCTTCGGCTCCCAGAGCAGCCGGATCTTGGTGGGGACAACGATGGCGCCGACTCCAGGTGACGGCATGACGGCCGGCTCCCACGGGCATTCCGACCGGCGCCGTATCCTCGGCAAGAGGTGGATGGGCCGCACCCGGCGCATCCATGTTCGCTCTTGGCGCATCCGAGGCCGTGTCTGGCGCGTCCAGGACCAGTTCCGGCGTGTTGGGCACCGCTTCGGCCCTAGGTGATTCCGGGATCACCTCAAGATCCACCGGCGCAGAGGCGTCCGACTCGGGGGGCTGGGCCTCCTCCTCCCTCGTGGCGCGCCTCGGGGCGCGCCTCGGGGCCGCGTCGCTAGCTGGCTCCTCCATGCGAGCATGCGTGGAGGGGTCATGTCTAGCCTTCGTATGCTTCTCCGCCGGCTTCTCGGCCCGGCTGGGGCGAGACTGGCCCTCGGCCGTCTTCCCCGCGGCCACATCCCATTGGCGCTTGGACTGCTCCTCGAGCTCCCTCTAGGCTGTGTCAGCTGCTGCCCAGCCGGCCCGCTCGGCTGCGGAGGCGGTGTATTCCTCCACGTCCTCCACCTCCCTGTCGAGAGACGTTTTTAAGGAACAAAGCTTCACACAAGGCAAAATAAAAGAAGGGAGAGGCATCCTTACCCCACGACGATGGGCACTTGCCTCCTGCCGCCACCACGACGCTTCTTAGCGCCGCCTGCCCGTGCTCCGGCTGGAGGATCCATCGTCGGGCGCTTAGGGGCCGGCCTGGAAGCTGTGGCACCCTTGCCCTTCTTCCTGGCCGCCTCGTCAGCTTCGGTCGCCTCGGCCCTATGACGCCGTCCGCGCGTTAGAGGCGGGTTGGTGACCTCTTCCACCCCGTCGGAGTATTCCTTGAAGGCTGCATCAGATAGGTAGGAAGAAGTCTCGTCATCATCCGTCTAATCTACGATGAAGGGCCGCAGATGCTCACCAGACGGCTCCGTCCCTTCCGACTCCAGTGCGTTCTCCGAGCCCTCGGAGGAGGCAAAGCGAGACTCGATTATGCCCTCGTCCTCGATCTCCGAGGCGTCAGACGCCGTGACGTCGGGGGCACGCGGGTTGAGTGCTGACTGTAGCTTCTCGAACAGCTGCGCAAAGGATTGAACAACTGGCTCACCGAGACGGCCATCCGCGAGATAAACAGCATAAATAGAGCAAAGAGCGCTTACCATCGGAGGCGGACGGGACCTGTTGTAAGGGATCACCCCCCATGACCAGTTTCCACTGTCGTCCATGCGAGCGGTGGAAATCAGGTTCACCCCCCGCACCACCGCGCTGGGGGTGAATCTCTTGGTGGATGTCCTGCAGGGGTCGTGTCGGCCGCTCATTTGTCAGACCAGACGAGGCCGCCTATGCAGCGGCAGGATCCTGCGGGTAACCATGGTGGTCAGCAGGTCGCGGCCAAGGAGGCCGCCTTTCTCCAAAATATTGAGGTGGGCGCCGATCTGCGCCACCTCGGGAATCGGCTTAGGGAACTTCGCCCCCCAGTTCAACTTTGTCGGAGGATTAATGTTGAACGGGGGCATGTTGAGGGCGTCCCGGGCAGGGTCGGTGTTCTTCACGTAGAAGAAGCCCTTCTGCCACTGCTTTATGGACTCCTGCAGCGGCAGTTGGGGGAAGCCGGGCTTCGAATGATGATGCACCAGTGCGGCTCCGCACGGCGTCATCGGGCGCGGCCCGACATGCTCCTCCTGCTCGGCCTTGTCCATCGCAATGGACTGCTGCTTGAAGAAAAACAAGCTTCGCCAGAGATCGAGGCGGGGCTCGATCCCCAGGAAGCCCTCGCACAAGACCATGAAGGCCGACAGCTGCAAGATGGCGTTCGGCGCCAGGTGATGCGGCTGCAGGCCGAAGAAGTGGAGCCACTCGGAGAAGAAGGGGCTCGTCGGGAGCCCAAAGCCCATGTAGAAGTGCTTGACGAAAACGACGATCTCTCCCGCAGCGGGTGTTGGGGCAGTCTCGGCGTCAGGGATCCGCACCAGCACCTGGGAGGCCGGTGGCAACAACTGGTGATGGCGGAGCGCCGCGATGTGGCCCTCGCAGACCTCGCTGCCCAGCCAAGCTCCCTGCGACGATACCTTCTTTGAGGAGGAGCCGCCGGCCATGACTGCGGGCGGCAAAAGCTCGAGGGGGCTGGTGGCTCGGCGGCAACGAAGATGATGAAGAAAAAGACGACGAGCTCTTTCTCTCTGGGCTCAGGGAGGAAGAGGGCGTCGATGCGGGGCGAGAAGAGGGGCGAGTGGCCTCCTCGGAACCCCCGCATCCCATTTAAACCCCACGAAGAGTCGTGGGGAGGGGATCCGGTGCGCGCGGAACCCCACCTACCCCGTGTATTACGGGCGGTAGCGCTTCCCATAGCCCAACCGTCGCGGAGTAAATCCGCAGAGGATCTCCCGCGCGGAGGCCGAGGGGGCGTCGTGGCGGGACCGCGGGCCCAGGCCCGGTCCCGTCACCAGTAATCACCATCACTACGTCAGGCTGGGCGTGACACGTGGCGCGATCTGAGCGACCTACGACGAAGCCGAGGCGTCGCTTCGAAGCCAACCGGCTTCAGAGCCGGCGTCCCCTGCCGCGGAGTGGCAGCAGGAATACCAAGAAAAATATCAAGCCGGCGAGGCCGCCCGTCTGCAGACGACGGGCCTCTCCAGCTTCGGGGACTACTGTCGGGGGGATAACCCCGGGGTAGGCTCATCGAGCCTGCTCCTTCATCTCTTGCCTAAAAGATATGACCAAGTATAGTTTCCCAAGGCCCAAATCCTCTGGCCGGCTAGGCTGCGCCTGCCGGCTGGAGGAGGAGGCGGCCAACTCTCTGGCCGGCCAGGCAACCCCTGCCGGCTAGAGGCGAGGCGACTACCTCTCCCTGACCGCCTTGGCCTAGCCGACCGACTAGGGACGAGGCGGCCGTGCCCGAGCCGGCTAGCCAAGCGAGCTAGCCGGCCGGGGATCTCAAGTCACATCAGATCGTAGGTCATGACGAGACCCTACGATTAAAGGTGGCTATGCGTCAGCAAAGGTACGGATCGGAGTGCCTGGCAGGTACGAGCGTCGGCAGCCATGCCGCTGACCTACCCCGGCTCTGATCCATCACCCAGCATAGTGTCGGATCGTCAAACTCCCACTCCATTACTGCACTTGGCGTGGGGAACAGTGGAGGCGGGTGCACTATGTGCCCATGACGAATCTCGCTGGACGACGCTTGACGTACCGCTCGTGCTCAGCGTCAACCTTACGCGAGAGCTTCATTGGCTAGCCGGCGGGTCCCACAGCTGGACGGAACCTCACAGCCGACGGGCCCCTCAAGCAACAAGACAAGACCCTTGCGGGCCCCCTGGCCAGCCAGCGAGGCTGCCACCTGGGTCCCACTCTTGTACCCTTTATCCATATTGTAGGCAGGTGGGTTCGTCTATAAAACCCCCCGGTCACCCTTCATGCAGAGGGTCGGTCGAACAACATATCACAGTCACCCACCACATAGAGAGAGGCAGAGACGAGCCGGCTGCTCCCCCCTTCCTCCTCCTCAACACAGCTCTAGGAGCAACCTTGTAATCCATCCATATACGTCATACACTCCGGCAGGACTAGAGGTATTATCTCTACGGAGAGCCCCGAATCTGGGTACATCGTGCGTCCCATGCTTGTACCAACCTCGTCACCAGCGTCCTCCGTTGTCTCTTCGGTTCTCACCGACTTTAGCCTACCTATGGCATATGTTGTGAGTATTCATCGACAATCTGCATCCCTTCATCAAATGGATATGATTTGTGATAGTTGTTGTCAAGATGACGACTTGAGACTTATTGATGTATTACTTTGTAAGGTCTTTATGAATAATTAATAAAATGGTTGTATGCACCACCCAGATGCACATGCCGTGAATCATCCTCTTTTTTGAGAAAACCCTCTGTATCCCTCTGACATGCCGACCACATAATTATTGCCTTCCATGTTCAAATTGATTTATCACATTTTGTTGATGTTGGTGATACGCCTTAGATGATTGTATATTTCCTTGCATTAACGCATTGTTGGATCATACTATTTTACTATCTTTTAATACTTCAAGCCAATTCGGTTCTTAAAATAAATTTCCATAGAGGTGAATGGTTCTATTTTGGTCCTTTCGGAGAAGCGAATGAGGTGGTCGTGCATACGTTGACCTATTTAGTTGTGCGGTTGTGCCCGAGGCCAATTTTCAATGAGAAACTTGGAAATATGTTTAGGAGCAGCTAAAATAAACTAGTCCGTTTTTGTGTGGAGGTGACATGAAGTAGAATAGATATGTGTCCTCGTAGAGCCGACTATTCCGACCTATTGAGTTTATGTGTGATTTGTTGGTTTGGTTATTTGTGGAGCTGGAACCTTTCCTAACATTATGGTTAAGACCTTGTGGTTCGATGGCCTGTAGTTCTAAACTTCTAGAGGATCATCCCCAACCAATGTAAGTTCATGGCTAATGGCTTCTCATTCTTTTGGATGTCCTACTCAATGGTCTTTCAGAAATATTTACTGGTAATCAAGTTCGTGCAGGTGAACGAGTGGCAGTATGGTCACTCCAATCCAATTGCAATATCTTTAGCGAAGTCTTGAATTTTTTTTATGTTACAAAGATTGTTACTACACAACAACTGTCTTTAAGAGATTTTGTTGTAATTCATGGCTATAGGGGTCACTGGAGGCTTACGTGTGCTTCGCCGTGCCATTCTTCACTCGTGGATAAACTCTTTTGTAGCTAATATATTATTGCAATTTGTTGTTTTGTTTAGATTTTATCTGTGTTAGCTTGTGTTTTTAATTATGGTTTGTGGGTGTTTTTTGTTTGTATATCATTGCGGGTTGTCGTTGGAGACATTATTAGTTCCGTCAGGTGAGTAAGGTTGTTTGGTGCATGGTTGTGATATCTTTACACGTTTGCCTCGCTGTCGGTCTGGTGGTGGTTGTGTAAGCCTTTTCAGAGGTCGTGGTAGTGGAATATCTGCTATGACGCTCATACGGCAGGCCCACGAAACTTTTGGTTGCTCACCTTGGCTCCATGCTTCTATTGTTCGTTTAGTTTTTTTTCGCTCGCTCCACTTCTAGCTCAGAACAAATCGACTATCTTTCTCTATTTGAAATTTTTGTTAAAGTAAAATATATTCAATGATATAAAAAGTTTTACGGTTTTTTAAAACCATGAATATCATAAACTTATCATGAATTAAAAATATATTCATAAATTTTAAAAAACTTTTGCAAATTAAATAGCTTTTTAAAATTTAAAAATGTTCACAACTAGTAAAAATGATAATGAATTTTTAAATATGTACGAAATCAGAAATTAAGAAGAATATGAAAATGTATGATTTTTCTAAAAATACATTTTTGAATGTTCAATTTTTAAACTAGCACTCATGAACTAAAATGGAAATAAGATAAAAATAAAGAAGAATAAAACTAAATAGCACACACCCTTATAGACGGCCCCGTGATCCCACAAATGCTGGAGCACTAGGATGCTTCAGATCATGGAAGGAGCAACTAGTTAGGGAGCGTTTTTTCGGGAGCCTTTCAGCGATCACTTCCGTGCGTCGTCACTTGACGCGTTTCCAGCCGCTACCACGTGTCGCGTTTTGAGCGTTCTCTTCTGATTTTTTTTTCGCACGTGTTTTTGCCTTTTTTTAAATGGTTTTTTCCATTTTTTTTGGTGTTATATTTTTTCGAAAAATTCCAATTTTTTTCTTTGAAAAAACGCGTTTTTACGCGAATAAAACTTTTTTTTTATTTTTCGAGAGGCACGGTTTTGCTTTCATGAAAGGCACGGTTTTGCCTTCGCGAGAGGCACGATCGTGCCTTTCGAAAAGGAAAAAGAACTCGTTTTCTATTTTTTTGCGAGAGATACGATTTTGCTTCCATCAAAGGCACGGTTTTATGTGTCTTTTTTTTGTTGGAGGCACGGTTTTGACTTCGCGAGAGGCATGGCCGTGCCTGTCTTTAAAGGGAAAAAATCACGTTTTCTGTTTTTTTTGCGAGAGATACGGTTTTGCTTTCGCGAGAGGCACGTCCGAAAAAGGAAAAACGCGTTTTCTGCTTTTTTTTACGAAAGGCACGGTTTTGATTCCGCGAGAGGCACGCTTTTGAAAAGAAAAAGAAACGCGTTTTCAGTTTTTATTTTTTATCGCGTGAGGCATGGTTTTTTCGCCTGTTTTTTTATTCCGGTTTTTTCGTAAAAAAAAAGTTCGTCAAAACCTATCAACATGGGATCTAGTTTCAAGATCGACGCGAGAAAGCCAATGATGAAAACGGTTCGAGATTTGGACGCACGGTTTAGAAGATAAAACGTTTTAAAAAATACGGATCTACGAAAAAATAAAAAACTCATAGGTTGCGACAAGTGGCACGCATGCAGTGCGCCATTTGTCGCAACATGTGAAGGTGAGAGTAATCGTTGAAAGGTGTACTCGCTAATTAGTGATTTTGTTTATTATCTTTATACAGATTATTCTGTAATATTTTGGATTTTCGATCCAAATTAGTAGATCTGTAATGTGATGGACGCGATCATGAAAAATAATTACATTTTCTTTTTGAGAAAAATATGAAAAATGATTGCATGTGTTTCTGAAAAAAAAAGATCAATTAAGGTACAAATCCATTCACGTTCTTCTTCTTTCTTTTGGAAAAAAAATTCCATTCACGTACATGTCATTGCTACGTATACTATCGGCCACAGTCCCAAGGCCCACTTGCACTTGGGTTACAGAAAGAGAGTAGCCCTTGCATTCTCTTCTTCAGTTCACTGCAGCTTCCCTCCTCGTCGTCGCCCTGGTCCGCCGGACTTCCCCGCCGCCCAGCGCAGTATCCTACCCTCCGAGCTCCTTCCACCACGGACTGCCTCCTCCTCCACATCTTCAACGCCACCGAGCGAGTGCTCCTCCTCCACATCTTCAACGCCACCGAGCGTGTGCTCCTCCTCCACATCTTCAACGCAACCGAGCGTGTGCTCCTCCTTCCCGCCGTCCGTCCGCCACGGAGCTCCTCACCAACGAAGCCAGCTTCCTTCATCCACCCTGGCTCGTTTCCTTACTCAGCTGGACGAGGTACAACCTCTTTCAACCCTCCTACTGCATATGGAACAGCCTACCATTCTTGTTCATGATGAATGTGCTCTTCTTGTTTCTGGATGAATGATGATATGTGTGCAACAAAAGTTTACATGCTCTGAACTAGTTGATTATACTAGCTTAATTAATCCCTTCTGCCATTGTTCATTCCATGCTAGCTCCGGTTAACTACAAATTTCTGTTTGACAAATGCCTCGAGCTGGATGAGGCCATTGGAACCAAAGTCCTATTACGGATTCCAATTATTTGGGAGCGGATACAGGTGCAGATAAGCTTAGTTTTTAACAACAACTCACGCCCCGGCCCCGTATTTCCTGCAGATAAGTGACACACTAATAGCTACTATATGTGCAATGTTTCTAATTTTCTGCGTACATTGACGGTCTGCTGCTTGCTGACAAGGTAGAAAAATCATGTGCCATCAGTTTGCATATTGTTCAGAGTTTGGTATTTTTCAGATTATGGAATGCTTGTTCAGGGACTACAAATTTACAATCATGTGCCATATTGGTCTTTGCCTGACCTGCTTGTATAAAGATTGTGGAAATGGTTGTTCAGTTTACCGATTATTGAAATCTGAAAATTGTCATTTGCAAATGTAAGCAGTGTGTTGGGATCTGCATTTGTGATAGGTGGCCTGTATCTTCTGCTGAGGGGAAAGAGGCAGGAGGCCTTACAATAACCTACAAAAGTTGCTGAAGATGACAGATCAGCAGGAGCAAGTGCAGTTGCAGCCCTGATTACAAAGGCTATTCTTCTGTGTCCCCTCTGCTGGTCACTGGCAACCTCCACCACCGTGTTGCAACGTTGCTCCTCCACGATCTTCACTACCGGTAAATCCCCTTGCCTACCTTTTCCCCCACGTTTCTCGAATTGTTCCAGTGCTTGTTCCAATTTCATACAATTCTTTGGAGAACCATTGACATTGAGTGATTGATCCCTTTGTGGTTCGACAAGCTAGGAAAGAAACAAATTTGCTATTCTGGAGCATGGCAATTGCATGATGTTTTTTGTTTTCTGAGATGGCAATGCTGGCATTTATCTTGAACAGATGAGTCATTCTAGTGTTTAGAATTCTCGCATTCATGTGTATCACGTGAGAAGAGGATAAACTGTGTAGCTTGAAGTTGATCTAGCAGTAGTGCCCATTTCCAGCATCGCCACAACATTTCTTGATTACTCATAGGTGTGAAATTCAGGTGGAACAAACAAAGCAAAAGTGGTTCTCTGATTCAGAACGTTATCATGTTTATAACCTCTAGTTCGAATGGTAGTTCAGTAAGTTCACTATGCTTTGGTCTATGTTTATAACCTGCTAGACTGCACTCTAGTTCACAATGGAACATAATAACAAAGTGTAGCCACACGTGTTTCCACCATATGTGATCTTATGTTCCATTGTGCACGTATTAGAAATTCTTGAGATGTACTCGAGCGTTTAGATCATTGATCTAAATGCTCTTATATTTGTTTACGGAGGGAGTAGATCCTTAACTGTTACTGCTTTGCGCTTTGTTCAGTTTTCTTTTCCAGAAGGGATTCGAGATGGTGCCCTACTTTTAGCAAGTTAAAGACTCTTTTGCTGAATGAGTGGTGTGTGCAACCTGACCTCCATGCACTAGTTTGTATGCTTGAACATTCACCGGTTCTTGAAAATCTGACGCTTCAGTTGCGTAAGGTATATTTTGTAAAATGGACAGTTGCAGAGTTGTTGTAGTGTTCAAGTTTTAATGCATGATTGATGGATATTGGTGAAATATTTGTCTCCTACAGCAAAAATAAAAAGAAAAACCCGCACCTGCGTTGGAAATGGAAGAAAACCGGTTTGATGGAGAAACCAGCTGCTATTTCAGGATACCTGAAGATTGTGAAAGTCAATTTCGAAGAGATGGATGGCAGAGTTTGCAAAGCTTTGAAGTTCTTGAGTACATTTGGCATAGAAATAATTATCCAAAGGACTGACATGGCGAATCTGGGCTTGTTCTACTGCTGAGAATATGTAAGTTAACTTCTGACTCCCTTCCTGGTTTTAGCACAGTTTAGTTGTATATAGGAAGCCTTCATCTACTGGAGTTACACAGCACGATGAAATATTTTTTGTTTGATAGTAACGCAGTGAGGTGTGCGGGATTATTAACTTGCATGTGAATCAAAGTATCTAGCCGATTGCTTCTTTTGAAACATCAAACTCTGATGAGATGAGCAAACATGTGGTGGCCCTGACTGCTGCTATGGAACAACAGTTCCTAAAATATTAGTTGCTTATCATACTTGTGCGCAGGATTCAGTTTCAAGAGGCAGTGAACAACTTTAGTCTGTTGATGGATGGACCATTCGGTTTCATGAGGCCGTGAGGAGCTTTGGGCTGTCGATGGATGTACCACCCTGTTCCCGTGAGTGTCGAGGAATGCATTTTTGCTGTGTTTCTCCCGTGGCTATGGGAATCTTTATATCTTGCGCTACTCAAGTCTATTTTAGATGTGTGGACTAACTACTCTGTTTAGTGTATGTACTTTTGCTAACCATGAAAATTGTTGAAAACTTAAGGTCATCTTACTATGCCTGGGCTGCTGCAACCCGTAGTTTAAGAAAGGATCTCGGTAACGAATGTGTGCTACTCGGTAAAGTCTTTGGTTTACGGAGAGTCCGTGAAAGGGAACTAATTTTCCAGTAGTGCATTCTGCATGGTGATTGAACGTTGCATATTTTGTTGATTCAGATTTACTGGGAATGTAACATTCAGTATCTTTGCACTGTTGGTTCGTTATTAGTGGTTTTCTTGCGCGTGGTGCGTTCACTTTCTTCCCGCTAGCATACTCACAAAGTGTAGCAAACAGAAGCAGGTAGTTCCCTCACTCGCAAACAGATATGTACACTTACAAGGGGAGAGAGAGCTCCAGTGAGTCCAGTCTAAAACCTAGGTAGGTAGTAAGGCAGCTACACCATTTAGCGGAAGTAGTAGAGCTTGTTGGCCATGTAGTCGAACGGGTCAAGGAGGTCCGTCTTCCTAAATCGCTTCTTCCTCCGAAGCAGCTTGGGGTCGACAGGCTTAGCATGCAGCTGGACGAACTCATCAAAGGCAGAAAATGCGATCCATCTTTCGGGCCCGTCCTCTCGATGGTTGTCCATGACGTGTAGTATCATCTCTCCGCCGTCCTCGAACATGTAGGCGAAGCACACGACGGCGTGCCCCCCGACCACTTTCTCCTCATTCACCGGCTTAAACTCTCCCGATTCTTCGTCAATCTTGATCTCTCCCGATTTGATCTTGTGGTAGATCCCCCGGTAGATGTAGCTGCTGTCCTCATCGGAGAGGCGGTAGTCGTCATCCACTATGACCCCTCCGAGCAAGGGTCCGTCCTTGTAGATGAGCCACGCCAGGTGTAGCGGCTGAAGCTTGCCCTTGAACAGCTGGTTTGCTGGTAGGGCCAGAACCGTATACGACGAGAGGGGAAGACGGATGTCGTTGGGCACCTTCATCGTCGGTATGCCCTGTGTGGCCATGATCACGTTCAGAACCTTCACAAAGCCAGTACCGGTGTTGGAGAACCAGACCCGCTTCTTGAAGCACTTTTTCTTTAGTTCCGACGGGTGCTTGGCCTGAAACGTAAACTTGCCGTGGCCATGTACCCTCTCAAAAACCAGCCGGTGCTGGGCTTCGATGCACATGCTGCAGGAGGCGATCACGCAGGATCCTGCATGCAAGCAAGCAATCATCGAATGTTAACACAATGTAGGAGCAAACTACGTACTCCCTTCGTCCCATGATATAAAAACGTGCTCTTTTGTCAAAAACGCTCTTATATTTTGGGACCGAAGGAGGGAGGGAGTAGCTATCTAGCTAGAGGGTGGTCACCTCAAGTCACAAAGAAACAGGAGTAAATTAACTACGAGTAGTGACTCACCGTCATCATTGATGATTGGTTCTCCCATTACGCTGATCCAGCTCCAGCAGGAAGGCGGCCGGCAACGTTCTACACCTAGAACGTGTTGCATTGACCAATCCAAAACGCGCTCAAACCAGTAGCGTAGGGCCACGGTAACAATCACCTTGAGGCGTGTCGGGAGAGTCCCATTCCTCGCACGCGCTATGAATATATCAGGTGTGCTGCGTACCCGCTCAGCCATCCCAGAACCCTCTGCCGCTCACAAATTCAAAGACATCCATTAGTGGTTCGCCTTTCATTTCCCACGATATGCATGCATATAGCAGAAATACTACTCCTAGTACCTAGTAGTAGTAGTCAAAATCAAAGCTCTGACTCGAAACATAAAACAAGGACTAATATTTTCCCAACAAATGGGAGAATTTCAGGTGCACCCATGGCTTAGGTGCTACCATGCTCCAATGTCACAAAACTCAAATTTTGAAGCATAAAAAGTTTCCAAAACAAATCATGGATGTTCACAAGATAGGTGTTTATAACCCCCAAAAATTTCAACTCCAAATACACATGGAGATACAAAAGAGACAATTTCAGATGTGAATAGCGCCATTTTATAGCTTTTGTTGACACTATTCATATTAGAATTGTCTTTTTTGTATCTTTGTATGTATTTTGACTTTGGAGTTGAAATATTTAGGGGTTGTACACACTTATCCCTTTGGGACATCCGCAATTTTTTTTTTGGAATTTTTTGAATCTTTAAAATTTGACTTTTGTGACATTGGAGCATGGTAGCATCAAAGTCATGGAGCACAAAATATTCAGCCCACAACAAATTCACCCAATATTTTGCATAAGTAAAAGCTACCTGAACATGCATCCTCTAAAAAGAAGCATGCATGAGAATTTGCATTCTATTCACATTTTTGGTATATATTTACAACTATATCATTATCATAATCAAACACAATAAATCATTTTTATTTTCAGTTTTAGTCACATCGAGATATATCGCAAAATGTCCCCGCGGGGTATCATATATTAGTATAGACAAAACGATTCAGGGGACAAATTTTCGGTAGCTAAACATGTTGCATGCAGCGTGACTAGTACGACTATATATTGTTACTGTCGCTGCTGATACTAATACTAATGCTAATACTTACTGCTACACCAGCTACTACTATCGAATGGCTTGATTCCAGTGGTTTTAGGCACGTTTATAGTACCAAAATGATTAGTGTTATCCCTAGCAGAACGATGCAAGCATGTAATCATTCTCTTGAAATAAACAATTGGCTCATGTATTGAAAGAATCAACACTGCCATTAACATGGAAGTGCATGCTTAAAATACATATCACTGCTAGCTAGGACAAACGTACGTATTGCTGGAAACCTATATACTGTGGAGTACTAGTGGAGTACTGGTTACCATTGCATCAGCCAAGCAACAACTAGCCACCACTAGTTATCTGCAGGGCGACTGAGGCGGTGAGGCCTGACCAGTTTACCAACATCTTCAGTTAACACACAGAGTTGCAGAATAGAACGAACACCGCTAGGGCATGGGAGGAGCATCTCTTTCTCACCAGTGACATTCAAGATATGACTGTCGTATGGAAGGACCTCGCCGGCGGGCGCCGGTGCGTGGACGCTTCGGGGCTCAAGCACCCACTCATACCCTCCGCACTTGAAGGCGACCTTGGCATCCTCGCCTTCCCGCCGGCGCCGCAAGCCGTACTCCGGGGCTGGGAGCTGCGCAAGACAATGCCACAAAGAACCATGGTCATGAGTTCAGGAGATCCAAAAATCAGAATTTGAGCCAGCAAACACATCAAACGGGAGGGCAAAACATCTGTATGGGGATGCAAATTAAGCAACGCCAAGAACCCAATTCTAGGTGAGATAACGAAAGACCCTGCAAATTTAACGACACCCAAGAAGTAAAATCACTCAACTGACTGACAGGAGGAACTTTTTGATCGAAAATCAGGATTCAGTTCAAGAACAGAATTGCAAGAAACCGAGGCTCGCGCAAGAACAGAACGCACAGTTCTTGTCGCGCAGAGCAAATCAGGAACTCGCCTCCGGCAATGCTCAGTTCGTTTAAGATTCAAGCGATCGCGAATTCGCGATCACGATGAAATTTCGGATCGAATGCACGACGTGCTTGAACAACAGAATAGCGCAACGAACCAAGAAGCCAGACAGGCGACGCAAGACCCTGCAAATTTAACGACACCCAAGAACTAAAATCTAAATCACGATTCGGTTCAAGAACAGAATTGCAAGAAACCGGGGCTCGCGCAAGAACAGAACGCATAGTTCTTGTAGTGCAGAGAAAATCAAGTACTCGCCTCCGGCAATGTCCAGTTCTTTTAAGCTTCAAGAGATCGCGAATTCGCGATCACGGTGAAATTTCGGATAGAATGCACGACGTGCTTGAACAACAGAATAGCGAAACGAACCAAGAAACCAGACAGGCGAACTTCGCAACGATTCTTGAAGATCAAGGACTCACCGGAAAGGACTGGGCCGCCGGCGCGTCGTCGTCGAAACGGCCTTGCTGCTTTGGCCACGGTACCAGCGCGCCCGTGCCGGCGGGGTAGCGGCCCGACAGCGTCTCCACAGGTGCGCCAAGGCTGGCGACCTCCCCGCCCTCGCCGGGGTGGGGGGATGCCGTGTGCGTGCCGCTCCGCAGCCCCACGTCGTGTTCTGCGGGCGGCGCGTCGGAGCTCGTGGCGGCGAGGTAGCGGCCGCCAACGCCGCCTGAGTTCAGGCCGCCCACGTGGTAGGCCTCCTCCAGAGGGGCGCGGTGCGGGACCTCCCCGCCCTCGCCGGGGTGGCGCGACGCCACGGGCAGACGCCTCCTCAGCCGCACGTGATGCCCGTCGTGGAAGCGTTCCATCGTTCGTCGGGGAGGGAGGGGGGCTGGTGGAGGGCTCGGGAGAGAGCTTGGGGAGATGACGGGTTCTTGGGGGGTTTGGGGCTCGCCCGATGGCAGCTCGTTTGATGGAGAGGTCGGTCCGTCGGTGAGGATAGGTTTATATTAGAGAAAGGTGTTGTGTGTTTGCCCACCGGGAACCAACATGCCAGTCACTTGATGGACGCCGCCTAGGCCCCCCCCCCTCCCCCCCCCCACCCCCCTTTTTTTTCTTTTGCGGTTGGCTCGATATATAGCGATTTAGTTGGACATAATTTGAAATCTTGGTCAGTCAATTCTTTTGGGAAGAAACCGTCGGCCGTACGGAGTACCGGGGCCACCGTCGACAACGTCGGGGCAAGCAAAGCAAGGCCCAAAGACGCTAGCAAGGCCTTGACCAGGAACGAGCCGTAAATGATGAAAGCGAGTACGGGACATATGGTTTAAATTTGGTGGCGTGCCGCGGGGGAGAGGGGGGGGGGGTTCGTTGTCTATAGGGTTGGCCAGAGATGGTGCCACTGCCATCACGGCGATGGGTGACAGTGGTAGGATAGGGCACTGAGGCTGGCGCGGGAGTGTCGTCAGCCACAGACGATAGAGGTTGGTAGTTACATATGTATGGGGCGGTTTGAGGAAGAAGAAAAGGAAAGGCATGAGGTTGAAGAAGACCATCTGACGGCTGAAATCAAATCGACTGATCCAAAATCAATTTTGAGCCAACTAACCTCTAGCCCATCCCTTACATCCCAAGTTGTTAATTGTCTACCTGTCTAAAGGAATTTCATGATTGTTTCCAAACACTCAGGCCCTATTCAACTGTTGGTGCTATAAAATTCCTCTATATCACTCACTAGGCTGTTATATGCACTACTGGAAAAACTATCTACATGAGTGCTTTCGCCTACGTCCAAAGCCAAAGCGCGGGGTCTCGACAGAGGTAGTCTATGCTGAGTTTCGTGTTCGGCAAAGCGAAGCACATGATAAATACATACCGATGAGACACCGCTAAAAGGTATTTGGTGAAAAATAAAGACAGACTCGACAATCATTTCATATGCCAAGATCTAAACAGTAAGGTCACGACAATAATGTGGCAGTTTTCATCAAGTACTTTTGTTTTTGGCAAAGACATGTAATTGACACTATCAATCAAGTGCCACCTTTGTGAGAGCTGCCTCTCAGCAAAGTTTATTTTTGCTGAGTTGGGTTCTCAAAAGTGTATGTAGTAGCAATCGGGTGCCCCCTTTGCCGAGAGCCTCGTCTCGTCAAAGGCAACTCTTCCAAGTTAGGCCAACTCCAGCACGCGACCCCATCCTATCCGGATGCATCCGTTTAGGGTAAAATGGACATACCAGACGGTCCAGCGCGCGGGCGCAAACGGACTTTTGTCCGTTTTCTGTCCGCTTTTGACCCATCCCCGGCCCAAGTTTGGGCCGCCTTTGGGGTGAGACGGACAACGCGCGGACAGACCGAACGCGCGTGCTTGTCCTCCTCTGGCCCGCCCGTCGGTGGTACAGTCCTACCCTTTTCTATCCCCCACCCCACCCCCACCCACCGACCCCTCCAGCCGCACCCCCGCCGCTCTTGTCCCTCGCCGCCGCCGCCGCTACCATTTGCTGTTGTGCAGCTCGGACGCGCGCTCGCCCCAAACCTTCGCAGGCCCCGCTCCCCTCGACGCCTCCGAGCTACCCAACCACGACCACCTGATTTGCGCTCCCGACAGTCGGATTTGGAGCGGATCCGGCCGGACTTGGGGCTCGCCCGGCTACGGGGAGGCCACGCCGTGCCATGGACTGGCCGTACACCAGACCAGGACCTCTCAGCAAGGCCGCAATGCCGCATGCAGGTACTGACTCCTCCTCTAGCCGTTCGGATCTATGCCGTCAGCGGTTCGCAGGCAGATACAAGAACGGCGGGAGGCAGGGGTAGGTGCCGGCCCAAAGGGTCGTCAGCGCACTGTTGCCACTTATTAAGTGCGACGACTGCCCAAGGAAGGTCCAGCGTCGCATGTCTACAACGCCGGAACATCCTGGATGGGTGTTCATCAAGTGCCCAAACGATGGGGAGGTATCTGCTACTTTAGCATAGTTTTTGCTCTCGGATTTGACTACTTGTGCTAACTTAATTTTGTTGTTGTGTAGAATGGGTGCCACTTTTGGTATTGGGAAGAAGAATACATTGATATTTTGATAGAATGTAAATTAGTAGATGTTCGTGCACTTTTAGCTACAATAGAGGTTAGAAATAAGAATAGTGCACTTGTTGCAACATTAGATGCTAGAGATGAAAGTAGATGCGAGGAAGCAACGCCAACTTCTTTAGACACGAAGAAGATAGAAGCACGCAGGATCGAGCCTCCACAGATCAACAACGAATGCATCGGGAAGGCACTAATCGAACTTACAGGAGCAGTTATAGAAGTTGGATTTATTTTGAAATGTCTTCTTGTGGTTCTTGTTTTCTTTGGTCTTGCTATTCTAGTCAAAATTTGATGATGTACTACCATGTATCAAAAATCAATGATAAAAATAAAAAATATGTTCTTGAAAAAAATGTATGCGGATGGTATGCGGTCGAAATGCGGCCGTGTGTTGGACACACGACCGACGCATCCCAGAAAAGCCCCGGTCACGATCTCATTGCCTGCCCCAAACGGACATAAACCGGACCAAATGGACGTCTGGACGAGGACGCGCGGTGGAGTTGGCCTTATGCGTTGGGAATTATATCCGACAACTGATGTTGACATTTTATTTTGTTTCCAACCCATGACCCATCTTCCTATCTTCTGCCCATCCACCAAAGTATCCATGGGCACAAATTCTGTCCATGCCCAAACCCATTGGATACCCATATACCCATGGAGCTCCATGGGCATAAAATATCATCATGACACCTTCCCAAAGATGAAATTAATTCATCATTGTTCATTCCCAAATGACAACATAAGCTACATGCATAAGTAGGCAGCAAGTACACTATTCAAACATTGTCCACATATACAATGACAAGTCAAATAGTCTGATTGTAAAAAACTTGTCACATCAAAAAACTGAAGTAGACCACACAATGACAACTCAAATAGTCTCACAGTACAACTCTTGTCTTAAAATCTTATTAGATCGCAATCAAAGTTATAATATCTTATTAAACATCATAACCAAAGTTGCATAAATAAAGGGCGTAACATATTTCAAAATTCAAATGTACTTCCAACAGTAAGTGCACTAGTAATTGGAGACCCAGACGCATGTCCACATGAGCACACTTGGCTCCAAATTAGTCTTCAGTAATGATGGACTCATTTTCATCCTGACATAAAAACAAAGAATTAAAATAAACAAGTTACTTCTGAATGCGCATGAATGAAGGATGAAAACGTGGCATCTAATCAAAGTCCAACAATCAACCGCACATTCACACGTATGCATCTGAAACAAGTAGTGCACCACGCACATCACTTGTTATTTAAACGTATAAAACATAAATTGAGATGACAACAAGTAGTTACCATTATTTCTTCTTCATCCTCAAGAACATATCGAACTGCTTGCAGAGCAAAGTTTATATCACCTAATGCAAAGACGAAGCAAAAATAATAATTTATGCATAGCACAAAGAAACATGATACCAATTGACAATTAACAAGATTACCTAACATGTCCGTTCGTGACCAAGCTTGCATACACATAAGAGCTTCAGCTATGCTTGGTGTAAGACGATTGCGATGTGCACTAAGTAACTTCCCGCTAGTACTAAAGACTGACTCCGATGCCACAGATGTAACAAGGATGGATAATATATCATGAGCAATCTTCTGCAAAGTAGGGTGCTTGGCACCTCCAAGTAATTGTCCAATTCTGTGCAAACTTGAGATGGAGCAACATGTTGTGAAGACAAGTATTGCTCAAATACACCCAAAGTTTCATCCACACCACCATTATGAACAGCCGGGGTGCTTCCAACATCAGATGTTTCAGCACACTGAGATACATCTTGATATTCAGCCAAGAAATCCAACATTAACTTCTTTATTTTATCAACTTCTGTGGATGCATGTTCAGCTCCATACAATGACCCAAATGAAGCCTTCAACATATGCATCTTATAATGTGGATCAAGGACAGTGGCAATAGCCATAAGACCATGGACATCTGTCCAATATTTCTTGAACTTGTCTTTCATTTCCTTAGACATAACTTTTATGACACTATGTTTACTAGTTTCCCATTTACGAATTGCCAACCGAATGCCACATATTTGCGGAAAGAAAAGACTACATGTAACATATGAAGTGCCTAACAACAACAGTGTGTCATCAAAGAACACTTTCAACCTATCACAAACCTCCTTAGCAAAGACCCAATCTTCTCCGGTTGGACAAGTAAAATTCTTTTCACGTATAGAAAGTCTTTCAAAAACATCTTTGTATTTCAATGCACCATTTAACATTATGTAGGTAGAATTCCACCTAGTTTTACAATCAAGAGCCAATCTACACGTGTATTCATTGTTCAAAAGGCGTGCCATCTTTTCAAACTTCTCATGTCTTTTAGGTGTGGCTAACTAAAATGCAACACTATCTCGTACCCTCTCAATCCTTTTCTCCATGACATCCAATCCATCTTTTACAATCAGATTTAATATATGAGCAGCACAACACATATGCAATAAAGATCCTTCCAACATAAGAGAAGAGGTGTCCAACTTATCTGGCAGAATTTCCATAGCCTTGTCATTTGATGTACAATTGTCCAAGGTCGCCGTGGATACCTTCTTGTCAAGGTGCCATTCAATAAGATATGCATGTAGCGCTTCATATATAACTTCAGCATTGTGTGGACATGGAACATAAACAAACCTATGCAATGATATTTAGGTTCAGAGTAACAATAATCAATACGTCTATTTGAGAATAACAATTATTTAGAGAAAGACGTGGTTACCTCATTAAGAAGCTCCTTAGGTTCCAAGAAGCAGCAATGTAATGTGCAGTTACAACCATATAGCCCCTCTTTTGATGGCGAGTCGTTCACAAATCTGTTGTGATGACCACTTGGTTCTCAAACTTTGCGAAGTACTTCACCATGCTATTCTTTTGGACATTAGACATATTTATAATGTCCTGCCTAATGATATTTCTAGACACCACCTTTGAACATTGGTTGCATAGTGTTGACGTGCAACTATTCCTGACTTGATGCCTCCACGGAAACGGAGCCAGAAAAGAGCTGCTTCCAGTCGCTCAACAATTAGAAATTGTCTTGCAATAGACCACCAACGCGTGGGATCGCGGCAGTTTTTGAGGGTAGAGTATTCAACCCAAATTTGTTGGTTCGCGCGACGGGAAGTGAAAGAATATTCTCAAGTATTAGCAGCTGAATGTGTCAGATTCAACCACATCTGAAAGATTAGTATCTGCAAGCAATGTATCAGTAGCAAAGTAGTATGATAGCAACGGTGCTAGAAACGATCTGTTGACAAGGCAGAGTATTCCTAACGGTTGTATCAATGGCGCCAGAAAAGTATTGTAGCAGGTAGCAGCAGTGTAACGAGTAACAACAGTGGCAAGGAACAACAGTAGTGACATCAGTAGCAAGTAGCAGCAGTAGCAAGTAGCAACAGTAGAGAGTAACAGCAGTAGCAAGTAATAGTAGCAGCAACAGTAGCAGAGCAAAACAAGTAACAACATCAGTGGGACAAACTCGTAGGCAAAGGATCGATGATTTGTCGGATGACATTCATCATGCAACAGTTATAACACAGACAGATATGTGGCTAGCTCCCGTTCGTCAATATGATGTAGGCATGCATTCCGTGTGTCGTCATACGTGCTTAGGGAAAAGAACTTGCATGACATCTATTGTCCATCCCTCCCGTGGCAGCGGGGTCCAAATGGATACTACGGGATATTAAGGTTATCCTTTTAATAAAGAACCGGACCAATGCATTAGCACTTGGTGAACAAATGAACTCCTCAAACTATGGTCATCACCGGGAGTGGTTCCGGTTATTGTCACTCCGGGGTTGCCGGATCATAACACATAGTAGGTAATTACAACTTGCAAGATCGGATCTAAAACACACATATATTGGTGACAACATAATAATTTCAGATCTGAAATCATGGCACTCGGGCCCTAGTGACAAGCATTAAGCATGGCAAAGTAGTAGCAACATCAATCTCAGAACGTAGTGGATACTAGGGATCATTCCCCGTCAAAACTAACTCAATTACATGATAGATCTCATCCTACTCATCACCGCCCAGCGAGCCTACAAATAGATTACTCACGAACGATGAAGAGCTTCATGGAATTGGAGAGGGAAGAAAGGTTGATGATGACGATGGCGACGATCTCCTTGATCCGGAGCCCAAAACGGACTCCAGATCTGCCCTCCAGATGAAGAACAGGATGTGGCGGCGCCTCTGGACAAAAAACGCGGTGAAATCTTCTCTCCTGATTTTTTCCGGGACGAATAATAAATAGCGCTGAGTTTGGGGGCGGCAGAGCCACGTGGGCCCCACAAGCCCTGACGCCGCGGCCTGGGGGGGTGGCCACGGCCACAGGGCTTGTGGCCCACTGGCTCACCCCCTCCGGTGGATCTTTGCGCAGGTATTTTTCATATTTTCCAGAAATATTCTCCGTAAATTTTCCGGACATTCCGAGAACTTTCATTTCTGCACAAAAACAACACGAAGGCAATTCTGCTAAAAACAGCGTTAGTCTGGGTTAGTTCCATTCAAATCATGCAAATTAGAGTCCAAAACAAGGGCAAAAGAGTTTGGAAAAGTAGATACGATGGAGACGTATCAACTCCCCCAAGCTTAAAACCTTTCTCGTCCTCAAGCAAATCAGTTGACAAACTGAAAGTGAAAGAAAAACTTTGACAAACTCTGTTTGATCTTGTTGTTGCAACTATGTCTAACTCATAACCAGAATTTTAGCAAGATCACAAGTTAACCACATAAGCAAGTGACCCAAAGGTCTCACGGTAAACTAATATCAATGGCATAATCAGCTAGTGAGCAAATAATAATGAGTTTCAGATACCAACAATTCAATCAAAACAAGCATGAAGCAATATGAATAGGTGGTATCTCGCTAGCTCTTTCTGAGACTGCAAAACATAAATGCACATCACTTTCAAAGATCATGGGCTGACTAAACATTGTAATTCATAGCAACGAAGATCCAGTCATAGTCATACTCAATATCAATCAAAAGCAAAGCATAAAAATGACAGAGGTGCTCTCTAATTGGTGCTTATATAAGAAGAGGATGACTCAACAGGAAAATAAATAGACAGGCCCTTCGCAAAGGGAAGCATTGATTTGCAGAGGTGCCAGAGCTCAAGCTTTGAAAACAGAGATAATAATTTTGGGTGGCATGCTTTCATTGTCAACGCAATGACCAAGAGTTCTCAATATCTTCCATGCTACTCATGCTATAGGTGGTTCCCAAACAGAAAAGTAAAGTTTTAACTTCCCCACCACCAATCAATCACACTCCACGGCTAGCCGAATCCTCGGGTACCGTCCATACTAACATCAATCCGGGGGGAGTCTTGTTTTACATCTATGTTTTCGATTTAAGCGTGGAACTGGGCATTCCAAGTACCGGCCCCTTTCTCGTGAATGACACTGAATAAACACATGTCGAGGATAACACACCTAACATGGAAGATACCTATAGCCCCCTGTCACCACATGAGCGGTTCGGGCATGCAAAACAGATTATTTCTTGAAGGTTTAGAGAATGACACGTGCAAATTTATTGGAACGACACGTAGATACCGCAAATAGGTAGGTATGGTGGACTCATAGGGCACAACTTTGGGTTTATGGAGGTGGATGCACAAGCAGTATTCCCGCTTAGTACAAGTGAGGGCTAGTAAAAGATTGGGAAGCGACCAACTAGAGAGCGACAACGGTCATCAAGATGCAATGAGTTTGACTAACATTGAGTGCAAGCATGAGCAGGATATAAATCACCATGAACACGAACATCATAGAGGCTATGTTGATTTTGTTTCAACTACATGCATGAACATGCGCCAAGTCAAGCCACTTGAATCATTCAAAGGAGAATACCATCCTATCATACTACATCATAGTCATCTCAAAATCTATGTTGTCATTCAAGACAAACCATTATAAGCTCCTAGCTAATTAAGCATGGTATCAGAAACTATGATCTCTAAGTTGTCATTGCAAACATGGTTCTCTCACAGCAAAGCTGAATCTGGGACGAAAAGCTAGTCATATTTACAAAAACAAAATAGATCGAGTTCATACCAGCTTTTCCAGTCTCAGTCACTTCATCATATATCATCATTATTGCCTTTCACTTGCACGATCGAACGATGTGAACAATAATAAGAGTGCTCGTGCATTGGACTAAGCTGAATCTGCAGGCAAACACAAAGGAGAAGACAAAGTAATATGGCTCTTTGAAAGCTAAACAGGTATGCATACAAGAGCCACTAAACATTGTAACCAATATCTTCTACCTTGACCCAAAGAAAAAGAATACTATTTACACGGGAAAGCTCCCAACAAGCAAAAGAAGAAAGGAAAATCTTTTTGGGTTTTCTCAAAAGGACACAAAACAAGAAAACAAGAAAACGAAAATAAACTAGCATGGATAATACAATGGCAAAGTGTAAACACCGACTAAGAAAGTGAAAGCATAAGCATGAATGTAAAGTTGGTGAGAACACGTACTCCCCCTAGCTTAGGATTTTGGCCTAGCTTGGTCTACTCCCAAGGAGGGAAATAACCAGCTCCGGGATACTCCGGAGCGGACTGTGGATGCGACTGCTGTGTGAGATCCTCTGGCTCCCACTGATAAACTGGTGTCTGGTACTCGACTGGCGGCTCGGGCACGGGCACGTGTGGTTGGGCCAAGCCCCAATACGCGTAGATGTCCGAGGGCATAATAATGTACCTGGCTGCATAAAGGTTGAACAAAGAAGGGCAGGCAAAGTAATAGTCTCTCGAGTACCCTGACTAAATACGAGGTTATAAATCATCCGTCTACTAGCATCTCTATCCAGAAAATAATGGCGAACCATGCTGTCATAATCCAGATATTTCTTAGGAAGAAGCATGTCTCCTTCCTCCCCCAGTCTAACGGGTATCTCAAAGTGTCTGGCAAGACAGGAAGCATAGATACCTCCATAGACGACACCTTTGGAACGGTTTGTGTTCAAGCGCTGAGCTACTATAGCACCTAGGCTATAAGTCTTAGTGCTATAAAGGCCTTCGTGCAAAACCGCAAGGTCTGGAGAGCTAAGTGATCCAGCCTCCCCACGGCCAGTCAAACATTTTCCCACAAATAATGAGAAGTACCGAAGCACAGGAAAATGTATGCTAGCAATTCTAGCGCGAGACACTCCTCTCTCCTCTCCAACAACAATAGTACTTATGAAATCCTCCAAGTCCTGTGGACGAGGATCATGAATATCCCCAACATAAGATAATTTGCACACATTGCAAAAATCCTATAGTGTCATGCACTGGGGGATATCGTATAACATGAACTCAACCATGGGAGGATTCTTCCCCGGATAAAAGTTGAAGCTTTGAACGAAAATATTGGTGAGGAGGAGGTGTTGTGGGCACTTATCTTCAACGAACGCGGTATGACCTGCGTTCTACACCAAGTAATAAAAGTCTTCATAAAGCCCGGCGGCGCGCAAAAATTCATCACTTGGCCACTTGCACGCTCGAACTTCTGTGACTCGAGGAACCACGTACTTGGGTGGTTCTTCTCATCCTCCTTGGGTTTACGACTTGAAGAGCCTCTCAAGAACCTCCTCATCTTTTTTCTTTTCTAGCTCTGAAAAATTCTGAAATTTTTAGAGACTTCGAAAGAAAAGTGAATAAAGATTAACCCAACTCGTAGCAACTAGTCCTACTAGTGCCTAGAGACCGTATCACGCGCTAAAACTACTTGGGACCAGCTAAAATCAACATTTCAAGCTCAAGAACAGGGTCACCAAGGTAGCAAGAATACGCGAAGAATAAAGCACTAGAGTAGAAACTAATTGGACCAATGGAGGAGTCACTTACCAAGGAGTAATTTCCCCAAAATGGTTCGGAGAATGGTGCTTTGAGCAAGGAGATCGAAAATCACAGCCAAATGAGTAAGAACACGGGTTTGAGCCGCGAAACGATTTTTTCTGGAGGTAGAAGAAGAGGATGGGAGATGGAATGAGTGGAGGGGGTCCCTGTGGGCCCCACAAGCTTGGTGGCCGCGACCAGGGGGAGCCCGCAACGTCAGGGCTTGTGGCCCACTGGTGTGGCCCCCAGGCCATCTCTTAGTCGCAGTATTTTTCAAATATTCCAGAAAAAACCATACTAGATTTTCACAGCGTTCGGAGAACTTTTATTTTCGGGATACTTTTCCACCGGACGCTAAGACAGAAAACAGGGAAAACTAAACTAAACCTATAATTTTTCTTCTAAGCAACCAAAAGTGAAAGCTTAAAACAGAGGTATGTGACTCTTTGATTCATCCATTTCATGGTCATTGAAAGAAATCCGTCAATGGGGTTGATCAAATCCTCATGACAAAACTTTCTCGAATCGCAAAAGAGAACATAGAATTTCGAATAGCCACTAAGTCACCTCAATGGGGATATGAATCTCCCCAACAAGCAAATCATACTTCATCTTGACACGAGGAATAGGGCATTCAAAGCTCCCAATAAGAATCGATGAAGTTTTTTCGATAGCATTGATGCAATGTACTTGATATCGTTTCTTCGGAAAGTGCACTGTATGCTCATTACCGTTGACATGGAAAGTGACATTGCCTGTCGTGGGTATAAGTCTGACAGTAGATGTGTAGGGTATGAAAGGATGGGCAGAGCCTTAGCTATGGCGAGGTTGTATGAGTTCAGGCCCCTCTACGGTGGAGGTAATAGCCCTACGTCTCAGTGCTCTGGGAGCTTGTTGTCGAGTGGAATAAGGATTACAGTGAATTGCTAACCCCTGCACCAGTGGGGGAGGGCGGCTTATATAGAGTGCGCCGCCCTCCACAACGGTTCGATGCATAGGGGTGGAGTAGTGGCGAATAAATGCCTACGTTACAGGTAATGTATGTCTTAAATGCTAATAAAGGTACATGGAAACGTACGACCGTTTCCCTCCAGGGGTTACGAAGCACAGAGTGGAATCCAGTCGGTTAGTTTGATACACTTTGAATGCTCATCTCTGACTGGATGGTGGAGGATTCGTTACCGACTGGATGATGGGATGTACTTAATTCAGTCGGAACTGACTAAGTGTCTTATCCCTTATGAAGGGTAGTCCTTGGGTAGGACTTATAGGGCAGGCCTATGACCCTACCCTAGGACTATAACCCCATCATTAGTCCCCGAATGGATTGGGGTTGGAACGACGAAGCGATGCTTGAAGTATGGATCCGACTGGTACGGATGCGACTTTGCCGTTGCTTGCCTCGATCCATTTTATCTTCTTTGACCAACGATCCGAGTGGAAGTATTTGTGAACTGTCAGGAACCGAGTGCTTCCGTGGTATCTTCTGACGTGACTAGTCAACTGACAGCGGCGGATTTTCCGGGATCCTCAAATTTCGGTTGCCGCGCGCTCAGCGGGGATGACGACATCGCGCTCGAGTAGTACCTGACGCCTCGATTCCCGCGCCTTCATCTTCTCCACTGATATCGCCGTGACCGGTCGGGGGATAAGATTTCGGGACCACTTGCCAGTGACCCAGTCGGAACCTTATTTAAACCTCAGCGGCGAGGGTTTTTTCGTTACACTCGCGGGATAACTTGCCTTTGCTCCACTTCCCTCGCCATCCTCTGTGCACCCCAAGCTCCTTCCCTCTCCTTCTCCCTCGCGAATCCGCAGCCTCCGCCATGATAAAGGGGCAGACTAGCAAGCTAGAGGCGCGGAAGAAGAAAGGGAAGGCGGCGGCTCCTGCTCAGCGAAGGCAGCGAACGCTACCGGCGGGATGGATCCAGGGGGATTTCCTCCCCTCCACGGTGACGGAGGAGAACCTGCTGGAGTTGGTGGAGCACGGGATGATCGCGCACAAGTCGTGGAGGTTGCCGACGGAGGACGAGACCGAGCCGGCGCCCCAGGAGGGGGAGCGTGTCCTGCTGCTCAGCCACGTGCGTCGAGGTTTCTCTCTGCCCCCACATCCCTTCTTCAAAGGCATAATGAACCACTTCGGGGCGCAGCTCCACCATTTTCCCCCAAATGCCATAACTCATCTCTCTGCCTTCGTAGTCTTGTGCGAGTGCTTCATCGGCTGTCCTCCCCATTGGGGGCTTTTGAAACACATCTTCTCTGCTAGATCCCAAACCATCAAACGACTTAACCAGTCGGATGATAAAACTCACCTTCTCCAACTTTGCGGAGGCTTAGGCTTCCAAAAGAAGAGTAAAAGTAGTTATCCCGCTCTTCAGCTGAGTGAATCTGTTAGGAACTGGCAGTCGACATGGTTCTACTGCCAGGATGTTGCTTGCCCGAATGCCATGACAGAATTGCCTCCTTTTAGCTTAGATCAACCGGCTCCGCCTAAGCAGCTCGCGCTCACGAAGACGGAGAAGATCCATATCCAGCCTCTGGTCGACGCACTCGTAGATGTCGTCCGAAGGGGAGTCACCGGCATAGATTTGCTGGAGGTTTTCCTGGGCCGGCGCATCCAGCCTCTGCAGGCTCGACACCACGCCATGTGGCACTACACGGGGCCCGAGGACTCCACTCGGACCAACGTCGAGTGCGTGACCGGGGAGACGGTGGCGTCGTGGGTGCTCAACATCACAGGCGCCTGCGAAAACCCTAGAGGGGCCCGACGAGTGAAGGCCTTTCGCGTGGACAACCCTCCTCCGAACGAGGTGAGTACAACTTGTCGAGTGCACACAACTGTCTTAGGTTTATCGCTTTCTTGAATCACTGTCTGACGTCTGATGTCGTCGACTGTATCTTGTGCAGACGTGGACCAACTGGTTCTCTCCTGTCTCGAACGGGAATCCGGCCGAGGAGGAGGAAGGCAGCCAGGAGGGCAGCGTGGAGAGTGTCGAGTACGTCTCCGACAGTGGGGAGACGGAGGAGGATTCCGAAGAAGAGGAGGAGGAAGATGAAGAGCAGAACTCGCCACCCCCGCCGCCAGAGCTTCGAACCAAACGCCGACATGAACCCGCGGCTCCTTCGGCCCCTCCAGCATCCTCGAGTGCCCCGCCAGCCGCTCCTGTGGTTCCGAGCGCCCCGCCAACCGTTCCCGTGGTTCCGAGTGCTCGGAGCACCAAGAGGACCAGGGACGCTGCTGCTGAGCCTGCGGGTCAGCCCTCCAAGGTGGCCAAACCGAGTGGATCTAAGCCTCGGAAGGCTTTGCCGCGGATGAGGGTCACAGTTCCCGTCACCTCAACGTAAGTGCATTATTCTTATAACTTCTCCCGATATTTGATTGAACTCCTGCTTATTGGTCGAATGAATTTCACTCGACAGAGTTGCCACCTCTGCCACCTCTCCGGCACGCTAGGGGGACGATCCCATGGACATGGACAACGTTGTCACATCCCAGCCAGGTGCGTCGTAGCGATTCCGAGAGTTTACATTATTGCATCACGAATTCTGTCTTTGGTCTTGCCTTTTTTCCTGTGATCTCACGCCGTTCGGTCGGGTTTCCCTCAGGGGTGATTTATGTGGAGGAGGGCGACCAGGGGAGGTCTGAGCAAGCTGCGGTGCCTATCCTTGAGGCTGTTCAGCCGGTTACTACTCTCGCCATGGACGCGCCGCTGACTGAGGCGATGCCGTCGACTGAAACGACGCTGGTTGCTGCTGAACCGACTGGAGCAGGCCTTGGGCTGCCCAAGGAGCCTCCTACGATGCCAGCCCGTCGACTGTCGAGTACAACATCCAGCGCCTCCCGGAAGATCAGGTGGGAGCTGCCAAGGGGGCCATGGTGCAGGCGGAGCTGATGGCGGGAGAGGCCAAGAAAGCGTACGACTCCATCGCGTCCTTGTACAAGCGAAGCTTGGAACTGCGGGACGATATCCGAGTAAGTGGGCTAGTAAGTATTTACTTTCCTCTTGTAACCCACTGGGTGTTTGAGCAATGCACTCGGATATTGTATGATTATTTTGCAGTGGGTTCACTCTTAGTGAACCCAGTGGGTGTAGTCCCCGAGACTTCTGTTGAGTGCTTGCACCGGCAGTTGTCTTTATACTTTTTCTTTAACTTGATGAGATTAAAAACTATTCTGCTCGAATGTTAGCAGTGGGGGCACTCCGAGTGCACCTACTGGATGAGTCCCCGAGAGTAATTTTACTCAAGTCGGGTAGAAGGAACCTCATAGGCTTGTTTTTTTGTCATGTACCTCAATAGGGCGGGCCTGTTTGAGGTTCATGCCAGTGGGGTCACTCTTAGTGAACCCACTGGGTGTAGTCCCCGAGATCGTTGTCGACTGCTTGCGCCGGCAGGGGTCTGAAGAACTTAAGATTTTTATTGTTGCCCTCGTTGAATCTGTCCGATCGTCTGTTGGCACTGTCTTGCAGAAAACTTGCAAGATGGGAGCAGCGTACGAGACTCTGAGGGCTAAAAAGGTTCAGTTCGCTGGGGAACTGGATGCAAGGTGGTTGCAATGGCTGGTATGAAGGATGTCCTGGCGGAACGAGAAAAGTCCTTGGAGCAGGCCCGTGAGGCAAACAAGGCATTGACTGCTGAAGTGGAGAAAATGGGGAAACAAAGGACCGAGCTGATGGGACAAATGAAAGTGTTGAACAGGCGGTGTATAGCACAAGAAAAATACGCAGTGACTGGGCCCGGAAGATGATAGCGCTTCTGGGTGGTAAGTTCTGTTTTTCCGAGTGCTTGTGGACTGTGCATTTCATTCGGCGCTTATTGTTTGCTCGTCCTATCTTTGCAGTTTTTTGCATGGATGCTGGGGTTGAAGCAGCTGACGTTGAGCGGTCGATTCTTGAGAACATTCCACTTGGCGAGGACGCCAATCGAGATCTGCTTCGAGCGCACATTCGCCTGGGCAAAGTTGGATCTTTCATCGGTCGACTGAGAGAAGTCGTCGGCCGAACCGACAAGGAGCTTTGGCCTGAAGACGAGTCTTGGCACGAGATGGAAGGCTTGATGACTCAGCTGGAGGAGGTCCTGAACCGATTGCAGGCGTGGAAGAAGTCTGCAGCTCGCTGTGGTGCGGACGTCGCTCTGTCTTTGGTCCGAGTGCACTGCAAGGAGGCTCGCGAAGAGAAGCTGAAGGCGTTGCAGGTCGCCAACACGAAAAAGCTTCGATTCGAAGACTTCATGGAGACCTTCCTTGAGAGCGCCACCCACATCGCCGACGGGATCGACCTCGACACATTCGTAGAGCCTGCCAGTCCCAGCGCCAGTCGTGACGATGTTTGAGAAAACTTTTACCTCGGTATGCCGAGTGTTGGTTGTAAGAAACTTTGGCCACTGCTGTTGGCCGCCACATTCTTGGTTCGGTGTGGATAAGCTTGATCTACACCGAGCCAACTATCTTTAGGTGAACTTTGAATTTGAATTGAATCTTTTGCTCTTATTTTGCCAAGTTGTTGATACGATTTTGGCTCGTGTTTTTTGTTTGGCGTTTCTTGGTGAAGCCAATGGCAAACATGCGGAGCATGTAATTGTCAGTTGTCTTGACATCTGCATGAGCCTCACTGAGGGTCTACTGAGTCTCCGAGTGGATCTGTAGGATACACTCGAAGGCAATAGAGTACTTAGGCGATTCGTGATCGCGGCTAAGTCTTCGAGTGCGACTGTCAGGTCGCACTCGGAGCGAGTTGTTACTCATGTAATTGTCAGTAGTCTTGACATCTACATGAGCCTCAATGAGGTTCTGCTACTCATGTAATTGTCAGTGGTCTTGACATCTACATGAGTCTCACTGAGGGTCTGTTGAATCTCTGAGTGGATCTGTAGGATACACTCGAAGGCAATAGAGTACTTAGGCGATTCGTGATCGCGGCTAAGTCTTCGAGTGCGACTGTCAGGTCGCACTCGGAGTGAGTTGTTACTCATGTAATTGTCAGTAGTCTTGACATCTACATGAGCCTCAATGAGGTTCTGCTACTCATGTAATTGTTAGTGGTCTTGACATCCACATGAGCCTCAATGAGGGTCTGTTGAGTCCCCGAGTGTATCTGTAGGATACAGTCGAAGGCATTTGAGTACTTAGGCGATTCATGATCGCGGCTAAGTCTTCGAGTGCGACTGTAAGGTCGTACTCGGAGAGAGTTGTTACTCATGTAATTGTCAGTGGTCTTGACATCTACATGAGCCTCAATGAGGTTCTGATACTCATGTAATTGTTAGTGGTCTTGACATCCACATGAGCCTCAATGAGGTCTGCGGAGTCCCCGAGTGTATCTGTAGGATACAGTCGAAGGAAGCTTCTATTTAAGCGATTCTTGATCGCAGTTAAGTCCTCGAATGCGACGGTTAGTGCATGCTCGGAGAAAATTTGTACTTAGGCGATTCTTGATCGCAGCTAAGTCCCCGAGTGCAACGTGAAATGCCAACTCGGAGAAAGTTAATACTTAGGCGATTCTTGATCGCAGCTAAGTCCCCGAGTGCGACGTGAAGTGCACACTCTGAGAAAGTTAATACTTAGGCGATTCTTGATCGAGCTAAGTCCCCGAGTGTGACGTTAAGTACACACTCGGCGTAAGTTAATACTTAGGCGATTCTTGATCGCAGCTAAGTCTCCGAGTGCGACGCGAAGTGCACACTCGGAGATAGTTTGTACTTAGGCGATTCTTAATCGCAGCTAAGTCCCCGAGTGCGACGTTTAGTGCACACTCGGAGAAAGTTAGTACTTAGGCGATTCTTGATCGCAGCTAAGTCCCCGAGTGCGACGTTTAGTGCACACTCGGAGAAAGTTGGTACTTAGGCTATTCTTGATCGCAGCTAAGTCTCCGAGTGCGACGTTTAGTGCACACTCGGAGAAAGTTGGTACTTAGGCAATTCTTGATCGCAGCTAAGTCCCTGAGTGCGACGTTTAGTGCACACTCGGAGAAAGTTAGTACTTAGGCGATTCTTGATCGCAGCTAAGTCCCCGAGTGGGACGTTTAGTGCACACTCGAAGAAAGTTAGTACTTAGGCGAATCTTGATCGCAGCTAAGTTTTTTTTTTGAGACCGGAGTCTGCGACCGCGGAAGAATTTTGAATCTGCAAAAACTCAATCTGCTTTGTATTATTTCACCAATACTTGTTCTTTACATTGCTTCAGTCAACGGTCACGTGTAGAAGCGCTTCAGGAGATCTCCGTTCCATGCTCGCGGCTCGTCCGTTTCCCTGTCGATGTTGTAGAGTCTGTATGCTCCGTTGTTCAGCACCTTGGAGATGATGAAGGGTCCTTCCCAGGCAGGAGCCAACTTGTGAGGTCTTTGCTGATCCAATCGGAGCACCAGGTCGCCTGCTTGGAATGTACGACTCCTGACGTGTCGCGCGTGAAAGCGCCACAGGTTTTGTTGATAAATGGTTGAGCGAGTCAGTGCCATCTCGCGCTCTTCCTCTAGAAGGTCCACTCCGTCTTGCCCTGCTTATTCTGCTTCAGCTTCGGAGAAGAGTTCAACTCGTGGAGCGTTGTGAAGCAAGTCACTCGGAAGGACCGCTTCTGCTCCGTAAACGAGGAAGAACGGGGATCGCCCTGTAGATCTATTCGGGGTTGTGCGGAGACCCCAAAGCACCGAAGGTAGCTCCGTAACCCATGCACCAGCGGCATGTCCCACTTCCCGCAGGAGTCGAGGCTTCAAACCTTGCAGAATAAGTCCGTTCGCCCGCTCCGCTTGTCCGTTTGTTTGAGGATGCGCCACAGATGCAAAATCCACTCGGATACCTTGGCTTGCACAGAAACCTTTGAATCTGTCCGAGTCAAAGTTTGTCCCGTTGTTCGTGATTATGCTGTGAGGTACCCCGAATCTGGAGATGATGTCCCTGACAAACTTGATGGCCGTTAGGGCGTCGAGCTTCTTGATGGTCTTGGCTTCAATCCATTTTGTGAACTTGTCGATGTTGGGGAACGTCGCATGGGAAACAAAAAATTTCCTATGCGCACGAAGACCTATCATGGTGATGTCCATCTACGAGAGGGGATGAGTGATCTACGTACCCTTGTAGATCGTACAACAGAAGCGTTAGTAAACGCGGTTGATGTAGTGGAACGTCCTCACGTCCCTCGATCCGCCCCGCGAACAATCCCGTGATCAGTCCCACGATCTAGTACCGAACGGACGGCACCTCCGCGTTCAGCACACGTACAACTCGACGATGATCTCGGCCTTCTTGATCCAGCAAGAGAGACGGAGAGGTAGAAGAGTTCTCCGGCAGCGTGACGGCGCTCCGGAGGTTGGTGATGACCTTGTCTCAGCAGGGCTCCGCCCGAGCTCCGCAGAAACGCAATCTAGAGGAAAAACCGTAGAGGTATGTGGTCGGGCTGCCGTGGGAAAGTCGTCTCAAATCAGCCCCAATACCTCCGTATATATAGGTGGGAGGGAGGGGACCTTGCCTTGGGGCTCAAGGAGCTCCAAGGGGGTCGTCCGAGTCCAAGGGGGGAAGGCTCCCCCCCCCAAACCGAGTTGGACTTGGTTTGGTGGGTGGGAGTCCTTCCCTTCCTTCCCACCTCCCTTTTTATTTCTTTCTCTTTGATTTTTATCTCTATGGCGCATAGGGCCCTTTTGGGCTGTCCCACCAGCCCACTAAGGGCTGGTGCGCCACCCTTATGGCCTATGGGCTTCCCCGGGGTGGGTTGCCCCCCCGGTGAACTCCCGGAACCCATTCGTCATTCCCGGTACGTTCCCGGTAACTCTGAAAACCTTCCGGTAATCAAATGAGGTCATCCTATATATCAATCTTCGTTTCCGGACTATTCCGGAAACCCTCGTGACGTCCGTGATCTCATCCGGGACTCCGAACAACATTCGGTAACCAACCATATAACTCAAATACGCATAAAACAACGTCGAACCTTAAGTGTGCAGACCCTGCGGGTTCGAGAACTATGTAGACATGACCCGAGAGACTCCTCGGTCAATATCCAATAGCGAGACCTGGATGCCCATATTGGATCCTACATATTCTACGAAGACCTTATCGTTTGAACCTCAGTGCCAAGGATTCATATAATCCCGTATGTCATTCCCTTTGTCCTTCGGTATGTTACTTGCCCGAGATTCGATCGTCAGTATCCGTATACCTATTTCAATCTCGTTTACCGGCAGGTCTCTTTACTCGTTCCGTAATACAAGATCCCGCAACTTACACTAAGTTACATTGCTTGCAAGGCTTGTGTGTGATGTTGTATTACCGAGTGGGCCCCGAGATACCTCTCCGTCACACGGAGTGACAAATCCCAGTCTTGATCCATACTAACTCAACCAACACCTTCGAAGATACCTGTAGAGCATCTTTATAGTCACCCAGTTACGTTGCGACGTTTGATACACACAAAGCATTCCTCCGGTGTCAGTGAGTTATATGATCTCATGGTCATAGGAATAAATACTTGACACGCAGAAAACAGTAGCAACAAAATGACACGATCAACATGCTACGTCTATTAGTTTGGGTCTAGTCCATCACGTGATTCTCCTAATGACGTGATCCAGTTATCAAGCAACAACACCTTGTTCATAATCAGAAGACACTGACTATCTTTGATCAACTGGCTAGCCAACTAGAGGCTTGCTAGGGACGGTGTTTTGTCTATGTATCCACACATGTAAATGAGTCTTCATTCAATACAATTATAGCATGGATAATAAACGATTATCTTGATACAGGAATTATAATAATAACTATATTTATTATTGCCTCTAGGGCATAATTCCAACAGTCTCCCACTTGCACTAGAGTCAATAATCTAGCCCTCACATCACCATGTGATTTACATTGTAATAAATCTAACACCCATACAGTTCTGGTGTTGATCATGCTTTGGCCGTGGAAGAGGTTTAGTCAGCGGGTCTGCTACATTCAGATCCGTGTGCACTTTGCATATGTTTACGTCCTCTCCCTCGACGTAGTCGCGAATGAGGTTGAAGCGTCGTTTGATGTGTCTGGTCTTCTTGTGAAACCGTGGTTCCTTTGCTAAGGCAATGGCGCCCGTGTTATCACAGAACAAGGTTATTGGATTCAGTGCGCTTGGCACCACTCCAAGATCCGTCATGAACTGCTTCATCCAGACACCCTCCTTAGCCGCCTCCGAGGCAGCCATGTACTCCGCTTCACATGTAGAATCTGCTACGACGCTTTGCTTGGAACTGCACCAGCTTACCGCACCCCCATTAAGAATAAATACGTATCCGGTTTGCGACTTAGAGTCGTCCGGATCTGTGTCAAAGCTTGCATCGACGTAACCTTTTACGGCGAGCTCTTCGTCACCTCCATACACGAGAAACATCTCCTTAGTCCTTTTCAGGTACTTCAGGATATTCTTGACCGCTGTCAGTGATCCACTCCTGGATTACTCTGGAACCTACCTGCCATACTTATAGCTAGGCTAACATCCGGTCTAGTGCACAGCATCGCATACATGATAGAACCTATGGCTGAAGCATAGGGGACGGAGCGCATATGCTCTCTATCTTCATCAGTTGCTGGGCACTGAGTCTTACTCAATCTCGTACCTTGTAGAACTGGCAAGAACCCTTTCTTGGACTGTTCCATTTTGAACCTCTTCAAAACTTTATCAAGGTATGTGCTTTGTGAAAGTCCTATCAGGCGTTTTGATCTATCCCTATAGATCTTAATGCCTAGAATGTAAGCAGCTTCTCCTAGGTCCTTCATAGAGAAACTTTTTTTCAAGTAACCTTTTATGCTCTCCAAAAACTCTACGTTGTTTCCAATCAGTAATATGTCATCCACATATAATATTAGAAACGCCACAGAGCTCCCACTCACTTTCTTGTAAATACAAGATTCTCCAACCACTTGTATAAACCCAAATGCTTTGATCACCTCATCAAAGCGTTTGTTCCAACTCCGAGATGCTTGCACCAGTCCATAAATGGATTGCTGGAGCTTGCACACCTTGTTAGCATTCTTAGGATCGACAAAACCTTCGGGTTGTATCATATACAACTCTTCCTTAAGGAAACCGTTAAGGAACGCCGTTTTGACATCCATTTGCCAGATTTCATAATCGAAAAAGGCAGCTATTGCTAACATGATTCTGACGGACTTAAGCATTGCTACGGGTGAGAAAGTCTCATCGTAGTCAACTCCTTGAACTTGTGAAAAACCCTTTGCCACAAGTCGAGCTTTATAAACGGTCACATTGCCGTCAGCGTCCGTCTTCCTCTTAAAGATCCATTTGTTCTGAATGGCCTTGCGGCCCTCAGGTAGTACCTCCAAAGTCCACACTTTGTTCTCATACATGGATCCTATCTCGGATTTCATGGCCTCTAGCCATTTGTTGGAATCTGGGCCCACCATTGCTTCTTCATAATTTGCAGGTTCATTGTTGTCCAACAACATGATTGATAAGACGGGATTACGGTACCACTCTGGAGCAGCACGTGGTCTCGTCGACCTGCGTGGTTCGACAGAAACTTGAACTGGAGTTTCATGATCATCATCATTAACTTCCTCCTCAACCGGCGTCGCAATGACAGAGGTTTCCCCTTGCCCTGCGCCATCATCCAGAGGGATGAGAGGTTCGACAACCTCGTCAAGTTCTATCTTCCTCCCACTCAATTCTCTCGAGAGAAACTCCTTCTCGAGAAAAGCTCCGTTTTTAGCAACAAACACTTTGCCCTCGGATTTGAGATAGAAGGTGTACCCAACTGTCTCTTTTGGGTAACCTATGAAGACACACTTTTCCGCTTTGGGTTCCAGCTTTTCAGGCTGAAGCTTTTTGACATAAGCATCACATCCCCAAACTTTAAGAAACGACAACTTTGGCCTTTTGCCATACCACAGTTCGTATGGTGTCGTCTCAACGGATTTTGATGGTGCCCTATTTAAAGTGAATGCAGCTGTTTCTAATGCATAACCCCAAAACGATAACGGCAAATCAGTAAGAGACATCATAGATCGCACCATCTCTAATAGAGTACGATTACGACGTTCGGACACACCATTACGCTGTGGTGTTCCAGGCGGTGTTAACTGTGAAACAATTCCACATTGTCTTAAGTGAGTACCAAACTCGAAACTCATATATTCACCCCCACGATCAGACCGTAGGAACTTGATCTTCTTGTTACGATGATTTTCCACTTCACTCTGAAATTGCTTGAACTTTTCAAATGTTTCAGACTTGTGCTTCATCAAGTAGACATAACCATATCTACTTAAATCGTCAGTGAAGGTGAGAAAATAACGATATCCGCCGCGTGCCTCCATGCTCATCGGACCACACACATCGGTATGTATGATTTCCAACAAGTCACTTGCACGCTCCATTGTTCCGGAGAACGGAGTCTTAGTCATCTTGCCCATGAGGCATGGTTCGCACGTGTCAAGTGAATCAAAGTCAAGTGACTCCAAAAGTCCATCAGCATGGAGTTTCTTCATGCGCTTTACACCAATATGACCTAAGCGGCAGTGCCACAAAAATATGGCGCTATCATTGTTAACTCTAACTCTTTTGGTCTCAATGTTATGTATATGCGTATCGCTATCAAGATTCAATATGAACAATCCTCTCACATTCGGTGCATGACCATAAAAGATGTTACTCATAGAAATAGAACAACCATTATTCTCTGACTTAAAAGAGTAACCGTCTCGCAATAAACAAGATCCAGATATAATGTTCATGCTCAACGCAGGCACTAAATAACAATGATTTAAGTTCATCACTAATCCTGACGGTAACTGAAGTGACACTGTGCCGACGGCGATTGCATCAACCTTGGAACCATTTCCTACGCGCATCGTCACTTCATCTTTTGCCAGCCTTCGTCTATTCCGCAGTTCCTGTTTCGAGTTGCAAATATGAGCAATAGAACCGGTATCGAATACCCAGGCACTACTACGAGAGCCGGTTAAGTACACATCAATAACATGTATATCAAATATACCTGATTTTTCTTTGGCCGCCTTCTTATCTTCCAGATACTTGGGGCAATTGCGCTTCCAGTGACCCATACCCTTGCAATAGTAACACTCCGTTTCAGGCTTAGGTCCAGCTTTGAGTTTCTTCGTCGGATTGGCAACAGGCTTGCCACTCTTCTTCGAATTGCCCTTCTTGCCTTTGCCGTTTCTCTTGAAACTAGTGGTCTTATTCACCATCAACACTTGATGCTCTTTACGGAGTTCAGACTCTGCGACTTTCAGCATCGCAAACAACTCGCCGGGAGACTTGTTCATCCCTTGCATGTTGTAGTTCAACACAAAGCCTTTATAGCTTGGCGGCAGTGATTGAAGGATTCTGTCAGTGATAGCTTCTTGCGGGAGTTCAATCCCCAGCTCAGCTAGACGGTTTGAGTACCCAGACATTTTGAGCACATGTTCACTGACAGATGAGTTTTCCTCCATCTTGCAAGCATAGAATTTATCGGAGGTCTCATACCTCTCGATCCGGGCGTTCTTCCGAAAGATAAACTTCAACTCCTGGAACATCTCAAATGCTCCATGACGCTCAAAGCGACGTTGAATCCCGGTTCTAAGCCATACAAGACTGCACATTGAACTATTGAGTAGTCCTCCTTACGTGCTAACCAAGCGTTCTTAACATCCTGATCAGCCGTAGCGGGTGGTTCATCTCCTAACGCAGCATTAAGGACATAATCCTTCTTCCCAGCTTGTAAGATTAGCTTAAGATTACGAGCCTAGTCTACAAAGTTGCTTCCATCATCTTTCAACTTAGCTTTCTCTAGGAACGTATTAAAATTCAGGATGACTGTCGCGTGAGCCATGATCTACAACACAAATATATTCAAAATGGACTTAGACTATGTTCAAGATAACTAGAGTTTAACTTAATCAAATTATTCGCTAAACTCCCACTCAAAAAGTACATCTCTCTAGTCATTTGAGTGGTTCATGATCCACTTACACTAGCTCAAGTCCGATCATCACGTGAGTTGAGTATAGTTTCAGTGGTAAGCATCCCTATGCTAATCATATCATCTATATGATTCATGATCGACCTTTCGGTCTCATGTGTTCCGAGGCCATGTCTGCACATGCTAGGCTCGTCAAGCTTAACCCGAGTGTTCCGCGTGCGCAACTGTTTTGCACCCGTTGTATGTGAACGTTGAGTCTATCACACCCGATCATCACGTGGTGTCTCGAAACGACGAACTGTAGCAACGGTGCACAGTCGGGGAGAACACAATTTCGTCTTGAAATTTTAGTGAGAGATCACCTCATAATGCTACCGTCGTTCTAAGCAAAATAAGGTGCATAAAAGGATTAACATCACATGCAATTCATAAGTGACATGATATGGCCATCATCACGTGCTTCTTGATCTCCATCACCAAAGCACCGGCACGATCTTCTTGTCACCGGCGCCACACCATGATCTCCATTAACGTGTTGCCATCGGGGTTGTCGTGCTACCCATGCTATTACTACTAAAGCTACATCCTAGCAAAATAGTAAACGCATCTGCAAGCACACACGTTAGTATAAAGACAACCCTATGGCTCCTGCCGGTTGCCGTACCATCGACGTGCAAGTCGATATTTCTATTACAACATGATCATCTCATACATCCAATATATCACATCACATCATTGGCCATATCACATCACAAGCATACCCTGCAAAAACAAGTTAGACGTCCTCTAATTTTGTTGTTGCATGTTTTACGTGGTGACCATGGGTATCTAGTAGGATCGCATCTTGCTTACGCAAACACCACAACGGATATATATGAGTTGCTATTTAACCTCATCCAAGGACCTCCTCGGTCAAATCCGATTCAACTAAAGTTGGAGAAACCGACACTTGCCAGTCATCTTTGAGCAACGGGGTTACTCGTAATGATGAAACCAGTCTCTCGTAAGCGTACGAGTAATGTCGGTCCAAGCCGCTTCAATCCAACAATACCGCAGAATCAAGAAAAGACTAAGGAGGGCAGAAAAACGCACATCACCGCCCACAAATTTTTTTTGTGTTCTACTCGAGAAGACATCTACGCATGAACCTAGCTCTGATACCACTGTTGGGGAACGTCGCATGGGAAACAAAAATTTTCCTACGCGCACGAAGACCTATCATGGTGATGTCCATCTACGAGAGGGGATGAGTGATCTACGTACCCTTGTAGATCGTACAACAGAAGCGTTAGTGAACGCGGTTGATGTAGTGGAACGTCCTCACGTCCCTCGATCCGCCCCGCGAACAATCCCGTGATCAGTCCCACGATCTAGTACCGAACGGACGGCACCTCCGCGTTCAGCACACGTACAGCTCGACGATGATCTCGGCCTTCTTGATCCAGCAAGAGAGACGGAGAGGTAGAAGAGTTCTCCGGCAGCGTGACGGCGCTCCGGAGGTTGGTGATGACCTTGTCTCAGCAGGGCTCCGCCCGAGCTCCGCAGAAACGCAATCTAGAGGAAAAACCGTGGAGGTATGTGGTCGGGCTGCCGTGGGAAAGTCGTCTCAAATCAGCCCCAATACCTCCGTATATATAGGTGGGAGGGAGGGGACCTTGCCTTGGGGCTCAAGGAGCCCCAAGGGGGTCGTCCGAGTCCAAGGGGGGAAGGCTCCCCCCCAAACCGAGTTGGACTTGGTTTGGTGGGTGGGAGTCCTTCCCTTCCTTCCCACCTCCCTTTTTATTTCTTTCTCTTTGATTTTTATCTCTATGGCGCATAGGGCCCTTTTGGGCTGTCCCACCAGCCCACTAAGGGCTGGTGCGCCACCCTTATGGCCTATGGGCTTCCCCGGGGTGGGTTGCCCCCCCGGTGAACTCCCGGAACCCATTCGTCATTCCCGGTACGTTCCCGGTAACTCCGAAAACCTTCCGGTAATCAAATGAGGTCATCCTATATATCAATCTTTGTTTCCGGACTATTCTGGAAACCCTCGTGACGTCCGTGATCTCATCCGGGACTCCGAACAACATTCGGTAACCAACCATATAACTCAAATACGCATAAAACAACGTCGAACCTTAAGTGTGCAGACCCTACGGGTTCGAGAACTATGTAGACATGACCCGAGAGACTCCTCGGTCAATATCCAATAGCGGGACCTGGATGCCCATATTGGATCCTACATATTCTACGAAGACCTTATCGTTTGAACCTCAGTGCCAAGGATTCATATAATCCCGTATGTCATTCCCTTTGTCCTTCGGTATGTTACTTGCCCGAGATTCGATCATCAGTATCCGTATACCTATTTCAATCTCGTTTACCGGCAGGTCTCTTTACTCGTTCCGTAATACAAGATCCCGCAACTTACACTAAGTTACATTGCTTGCAAGGCTTGTGTGTGATGTTGTATTACCGAGTGGGCCCCGAGATACCTCTCCGTCACACGGAGTGACAAATCCCAGTCTTGATCCATACTAACTCAACCAACACCTTCGAAGATACCTGTAGAGCATCTTTATAGTCACCCAGTTATGTTGCGACGTTTGATACACACAAAGCATTCCTCTGGTGTCAGTGAGTTATATGATCTCATGGTCATAGGAATAAATACTTGACACGCAGAAAACAGTAGCAACAAAATGACACGATCAACATGCTACGTCTATTAGTTTGGGTCTAGTCCATCACGTGATTCTCCTAATGACGTGATCCAGTTATCAAGGAACAACACCTTGTTCATAATCAGAAGACACTGACTATCTTTGATCAACTGGCTAGCCAACTAGAGGCTTGCTAGGGACGGTCTTTTGTCTATGTATCCACACATGTAAATGAGTCTTCATTCAATACAATTATAGCATGGATAATAAACGATTATCTTGATACAGTAATTATAATAATAACTATATTTATTATTGCCTCTAGGGCATAATTCCAACAATCGACTGCCACCAACAGATGTGTGTATCCCCCTTGGCCTGTCCTGAATGGACCGAGTGTATCTAATCCCCATACTGCAAGCGGCCAAACAAGAGGGATTGTCTTCAACGCAGATGTTGGCTTGTGGGACTTGTTGGAGTAGAACTGACAGCCTTCACATCGGTCGACCATATACTTAGCCATTTCGTTCACCTGCAGCTAGAAGAAGCCAACTCTGAATGCTTTGGTGACGATTGCTCTTGAAGAGGCGTGATGACCGCAGGTTCCCGAGTGAATTTCTTCCAGGATTAACTGTCCCTCCTCAGGGGAGATGCATCGTTGGAGAACGCCTGAAACTCTTTCCTTGTACAACTGGCCATCAATTATAGTGAATGACTTTGACCTGCAGACGATCTGCCTGGCTTGGACTTCATCTTCTGGTAATTCCTGCCTCAGGATGTATGCAATGATCGACACAGTCCAATCGGGGATGACAGCAAGAATCTCCATGATCAAATCAACCACAGCAGATACTTCGACTTCAGTCGGATTTGTCGAGCTTTTTGGTTGTACTGGTTCCTCTGTGAAAGGATCTTCTTTAACTGAGGGAAGGTGGAGGTGCTCGAGGCAGACGTCACTCGGGACTGGTCTCCGAGTAGATCCGAGTTTTGCCAACTCATCAGCTACTTGGTTTTTCAGTCGCGGAACGTGGTGGAGTTCGAGACCTTCAAACTTTTTCTCGAGCTTCCTCACTGCATTGCAGTACGTGGTCATGGTGGGGTTCCTGACGTCCCACTCCTTCATCACTTGATTGACCACCAAATCTGAATCGCCATAGACCATCAGGCGATGGACGCCGAGTGAGATGGCCATGCACAATCCGTAAAGGAGAGCTTCATACTCTGCCTCGTTGTTGGAGGAATCAAAGTGTATCTGCAGCACATACTTGAGTTTGTCGCCCTTTGGCGATATGATCACAATGCCATCGCCGGAGCCATTCAACATCTTAGACCCATCGAAGAACATTGTCCAATGAGCCGAGTAGATGTGGGTCGGTTGCTGTTGTTCTACCCATTCTGCTATGAAGTCAGCCAGAGCTTGAGACTTTATAGCTTTCTTGGCCTCGAACTTGATGTCGTAGTACAACATCTCCATTGCCCACTTCGCCACTCGGCCTGATGCGTCCCGATTGTGGAGGATTTCTGACAACGGAGCATCAGAAACGACGGACACCGAGTGGTCTTGGAAATAGTGAGCCACCTTCTTCGAAGTCATGTAAATCCCGTAGATAAGTTTTTGATAGTGGGGATACCTCTGCTTGGAAGGAGTCAGGACTTCAGAGATGTAATACACTGGCCGCTGAACTTTTTATGTTTGCCTTCTTCTTCTCGTTCGACTGTGAGAACAGTGCTGACGACTTGATTTGTAGCCGCTATGTACAGAAGAAGGGGCTCTTTACTGAGCGGAGCAGTAAGAACCGGCTGGGTGGAAAGTAGGACTTTGAGGTCGTCAAATGCGACTTGGGCTTCGTCTGTCCACTCGAAGGTATCTGATTTTTTCATGAGTCGGTACAGAGGAAGTGCCTTCTCGCCGAGTCGACTGATAAACCTGCTCAAAGCCGCTAGGCAACCTGTGAGCCTTTGAACATTGTGTATTCTGACCGGCGCTCCATTCGGACGATGGTCCCGATCTTTTCGGGGTTGACATCGATCCCTCGTTCGAAAACAAAGAAACCGAGTAACTTTCCGCTGGGAACACCGAATGAACACTTGGCTGGGTTGAGCTTGATATCGTACCTACGAAGGTTAGCAAATGTTTCTGCCAAGTCAGTCAGCAGGTCGGAACCTTTGCGTGACTTGGCTACGATATCATCCATATACGCCTCCACATTCCGACCGATCTGGTCGAGAAGGCATTTTTGGATCATGCGCATAAAGGTTGCTCCTGCATTCTTCAAACCAAATGGCATAGTGATGTAGCAGAAGCACCCGAATGGGGTGATGAAGGCTGTTTTTAATTCATCGGGGCCATACAGACGGATCTGATGATAGCCCGAGTAGGCATCAAGAAATGACAAACGCTCGCAACCCGCAGTCGAATCGACAATTTGATCGATGCGGGGGAGCGGAAAATGGTCTTTCGGGCAGACCTTATTGAGATGCTTAAAGTCGATGCACATTTGGAGCGACTTGTCCTTCTTGGGCACCATGACAACATTGGCGAGCCACTCGGAGTGGTGAACCTCGTGAATGAAGTTGGCTGCCAAAAGCTTGGCCACCTCTTCCTCGATTGCCTTCCTCTTGTGCATGGCGGACCGCCGCAGGCGTTCTCGGACAGGCCAAGCGGCGGGATCCACATGCAGTCGGTGCTCAGCCAACTCCCTGGGCACACCTGGCATGTCAGAAGGCTTCCATGCGAAAATGTCCGAGTTCTCACGGAGGAATTGGATGAGCTCGGCTTCCTATTTAGGATCGAGGGTGGTGGAGATGTTCGTCGGGGCAGCGGTGTCGTCCGTCGGGTGGATGCTGACCTTCTTCGTCTCTCCCGCCGACTGGAATACGGACTCCGAAGCTGGCTTCTTCGAACGCATCAAGTTAGCAGGGTTGACTGTTTTCTTGTATTCTTCAAGCTCGAGGAAAGACATCTGCTGATCGGCGATTCTTGATCCCTGCTGCAGACACTCCTCAGCCCGCTGTCGATTGCCTGTGATAGTGATCACACCTTTCGGGCCTGGCATCTTCAGCTTCAGGTACACGTAACATGGACGGGCCATGAAACGCGCATACGTCGGGCGGCCCAGAATTGCGTGGTAAGCGCTCTGGAAGTCCACCACCTCGAACGTCAGCTTTTCCTTGTGGAAGTTCTTGTCGGAGCCGAAAATGACGTCCAACGCGATCTGGCCGAGTGACTTGGCCTTTCGTCCAGGGACGACTCCGTGGAACTGCATGCTGCTCTCGCTGAGTTTAGACATCGGAATGCCCATCCCCTTGAGAGTGTCAGCGTACATGATATTCAAACCACTGCCGCCGTCCATGAGGACTTTGCGCAGTCGGACTCCTTCCACCACCGGGTCGACGACCAGAGCTTGCCTCCCTGGGGTGGGCACGTGTGCTGGATGATCCGACTGATCAAAGGTGATCGCAGTCTGAGACCATTTGAGGAACGTGGGGTTGGTCGGCGTGGCCATGTTCACCACCCTGATCACCAGCTTCAGTCGACTCTTGCTCTCAACGTCAGCAAAAATCATAAGTGTTGCATGGACTTGGGGGAACGGATCCTCCTTGTCCTCCTCATCCTGCTCATTGCCCTTTTCACTCGGTTGCCCTTCGTCGAACCCCTGGATCAGGAGGCGACATTGCCGAGTGGTATGCTTCGGATATATGGCGTTGCCCTCTTCATCCATCTTCGTGTGAATCGGACATGACTGGTCGAGGATGGGGTTGTTGAACTGCTTCTTCTTGGGGGTGAACTGAGCCTTCCCCTTGCCTTTGAACTTGGCATTGGTAACAGCTGCGGCTTCTGCCTGCGGAGTGGACGGAGCTTTTTTGCTTCTGCTTCTGAGTGTTATTTCCATCTCCATCGGCGACTGTTTTGTGCTTGCCGCTACGGATGCGGTCCTCTTCTTCGCCATTTGCATAGTGTGCCGCTATCTCCATCATCTTGCTCATGGAGATGTCGCTTGTTTGACCGAACTTCAGGTACAGATCTCTGTACCGCACGCCTGCCTTGAAGGCGCAGACTGCTTGGTGCTCTGTGACGTTCTCCACCGCGTGGTAGAGGGTCGTCCAACGCTGAATGAACTCGCGCAGGGGCTCATTCTGCTTCTGGACACAGTGCTGGAGCTCTACGAGGCCAGCAGGGCGTTTGCACGTCCCTTCGAAGGTCCTGATGAATACTCGGGCCAGATCTGCCCAGCTGTAGATGCTTGAGGGGGCCAATTGGTTCAGCCACGCTCGTGCTGAGCCGTCGATCATCAGAGGGAGGTGCTTTATGGCGACGTGGTCGTCCCCTCCTCCGATCTGGACTGCCACTCGGTAGTCGTCTAGCCACCTTTCTGGCTTGGATTCTTCTGTAAACTTGCTGATCCCCGTCGCCAATCGGAAGTTGGGAGGGATGTCAGCCGAACGGATGGCTCGACTGAAACACTCGGGACCAGAAACGATGGTCCTGCTTCCACTCGGACGATCAATATCGTGACCATCGCGGTGGGCTCGGCCCCTTTTGACCTTCCGCTGGGCGATATGCCCTCTCGCGTCGGGCCTTGGACCGTAAGTGTCACCGATTGAACGCCGATCATCATGATGTCGGGGCCCGTAGGGCCCACCCCGCGGAGGGGTGCGTGAATGGCGATGATCTTCGGGATTCATGGAACGGCTGCCTCCCTTGGGTCGCTGATGAGAACCAGGGCCGTGAACTGACCGATGCGTGTTCGCATGAACAAAACTATTGTGGATCCTGTTGTGCGACTAGGAGACCGCCGAGTTTTGCTGCTGCGCCGTGTGCAGCAGGGCGCGGATTTGCTCGATCCCCCTGCCAGCCTCTGAATCAGTCGGCTGAAGGGAATCGGCTATCTTGGCAGCGGCAGCCAAGTTGAGGATGGGTGTGCGGAACAACTCCACGTTGCTCTGCCGAGTGTGCCGACTGGCAGAACGGCGAGGTGGACGGCGAGCGTCGGATGTTTCGCCGATCTCGTGCTCGTTCCGGTCAGCTTGGCGGGGACTTTCGTGGGAGTTGGCCATGTGTACTTCTCCTGCAGGCCCGCGACCCAAGTACTCGGAAGGTAACTCAGTCGGAACCGAGTCCGAGCGCTGGGACGGCGGGGCAACCACAACCAACTCTAGGACCGCCACTTGCGAAGACGCGTTCTGGCGCGCCTGGGCGTGTTGCATCCAACGCTGGAGCCGCGGACGGCGGGACCGCTTGTTGAGGCGCGTGACGGCGGTGTAGGTCAAGACCGGAGCCGACTGCTGGAGAAGAAGAATGCCGCGGGCGCCGGCACGGAAGTGCGTAGCTCCGCAACGGGGAAGCACCTCGGCGTCGAGAGGGACGTCCCGAAGCCATGCCGAATCGTCGACGATGAAGGAGAGAGCGCCCAAGAGGATCTCGTGACCCATGCTCGAATCTCCACCGGATGACATGACGAAAATATGTAGTCGCAAACTCGCCGGAAGTCGCTTAGACGCCTGCCGCACGGTGGGCTCCTACTGTCGTGGGTATAAGTCTGAGAGTAGATGTGTAGGGTACGAAAGGATGGGCAGAGCCTTATCTATGGCGAGGTTGTATGAGCTATTTCGGATAGTTTGGCAAGATGGGCTATGACCGTCTCAGACTCATAACCGTGGAAAGGATCAGATTCGACTAGAGAGATTATCCCAGGGTCGACAGAGAATTCATAATCCTCATCGGTGATAAAAATAGGTGAAGTGGCAAACTTCGGGTCGTATTTCATCCTAGCTTACAGAGATTTTTCCTTCCACTTGAGAAGTAATTTCTCAGTGTCATAGGCATCCTTACACGCAAGAAAATCCTCAGCTATCTCTCCCTCCATAACATAACCTTCAGGTATACCAGGCAATTCATATCTAGGAGAGCTAGATCTAGCAGGAGCAAAATCAGGTTCTATCTCAATAGTATCGGCAGTTTCAGAAGCATCACGAGCATTGGCAGTAACTCTAGCAATATGAGCATCAAGGAATACCCCTAGTGGCATATCAGGAAAAGTAGTATCTCTAGCAGTATCAAGCATACAATCATCAGGAAAAATAGCATCTCTAGCATCATCACGCAAAGCAGTATCAAGCATAGCATCTCTAGCAGTATCAGGCATAGCATCTCTAGCAGTATCAGACATAGCATCTCTAGCAGTATCAGGCATAACATCTCTAGTAGTATCGGGCAAAGCAGTATCAAGTATAGCATCTCTAGCAGTATCAGGCATAGCATACCTAACAGTATCAGGCATAACATCATAAGCATGATCAAGCACAGGCGACATATCAAGATTTCTAGCAGGAGGTGGTGTCGCAAACTTACTCATAACTGAAGGTGAATCAAGTGCAGAGCTAGATGGCAGTTCCTTACCTCCCCTCGTAGTTGAGGGCAAGACTTTGGTTTTTGGATCTTTCGGATTCTTCATAGTGATCAACAGATATAAATCCCAAGTGACTCATATAATATAGCTATCCTTCCCCGGCAAAGGCGCCAGAAAAATGCTGTTGACATGCAACTATTCCTGACTTGATGCCTCCACGGCAACGGAGCCAGAAAAGAGCTTCTTCCAGTTGCTCAACAATTAGAAATTGTCTTGCAATAGCCCACCAGCGCGTGGGATCACGACAGTTTTTGAGGGTAGAGTATTCAACTCAAATTTGTTGGTTCGCGCGACGGGAAGTGAAAGAATATTCTCAAGTATTAGCAGCTGAATGTGTCAGATTCAACCACACCTGAAAGATTAGTATCTCCAAGCAAAGTATCAGTAGCAAAGTAGTATGATAGCAACGGTGCCAGAAACGATCTGTTGACAAGGCAGACTATTCCTAACGGTTGTATCAATGGCGCCATAAAAGTATTGTAGCAGGTAGCAGCAGTGTAATGAGTAACAACAGTGGCAAGGAAGAACAGTAGTGACAGCAGTAGCAAGTAGCAACAGTAGCGAGTAACAGCAGTAGCAAGTAACAGTAGTAGCAACAGTAGTAACAGCAGCAGAGCAAAACAAGTAACAGCAGCAGTGGGACAAACTCGTAGGCAAAGGATCGGTGATTTGTCGGATGACATTCATCATGCAACAGTTATGACACAAAGAGATATGTGGCTAGCTCCCGTTCGTCAATGTGATGTAGGCATGCATTCCGTGTGTCGTCATACGTGCTTAGGGAAAAGAACTTGCATGACATCTATTGTCCATCCCTCCCTTGGCAGCGGGTCCAAATGGATACTATGGGATATTAAGGTTCTCCTTTTAATAAAGAACCGGATCAACGCATTAGCACTTGGTGAACACATGAACTCCTCAAACTATGGTCATCACCGGGAGTGGTTCGGTTATTGTCACTCCGGGGTTGTCGGATCATAACACATAGTAGGTAACTACAACTTGCAAGATCGGATCTAAAACACACATATATTGGTGACAACATAATAATTTCAGATCTGAAATCATGGCACTCGGGCCCTAGTGACAAGCATTAAGCATGGCAAAGTAGTAGCAATATCAATCTCAGAACATAGTGGATACTAGGGATCAATCCCCGTCAAAACTAACTCGATTACATGATAGATCTCATCCTACTCATCACCGCCCAGCGAGCCTACGAATAGATTACTCATGAACGATGAAGAGCTTCATGGAATTGAAGAGGGAAGAAGGTTGATGATGACGATGGCGATGATCTCCTTGTTCCGGAGCCCAAAACGGACTCCAGATCTGCCCTCCAGATGAAGAACAGGATGTGGCGGCACTTCTGGATCGAAAACGCGATGAAATCTTCTCTCCTGATTTTTTCCGGGACGAAAGAGAATAAATATCGCTGAGTTTGGGGGCGGCAGAGCCACGTGGGCCCCACAAGCCCTAACGCCGCGGCCTGGGGGGTGGCCGCGGCCACAGGGCTTGTGGCCCACTGGCTCACCCCCTCCGGTGGATCTTTCCGCAGGTATTTTTCATATTTTCCAAAAACATTCTCCGTAAATTTTCAGGACATTCCGAGAACTTTCATTTCTGCACAAAAACAACACCAAGGCAATTCTGCTGAAAACAACATCAGTCTGGGATAGTTCCATTCAAATCATGCAAATTAGAGTCCAAAACGAGGGTAAAAGAGTTTGGAAAAGTAGATACGATGGAGACGTATCACATAGTACCACAAAACTTTCGGAATCCAGCATGATCAACAATAGACAGAGGGTACTCATGCACACATATCATCAATACAAGTTCCTTTCTAGCTAGTTCTTGACAAAAAATAGAGGTCTCCAAATTTACTTTCCCATCCCCATATTTTGACAACTTTAATTTGCTTTGTTGTGGACCCACTGGTGCATGCCGAGCGGGACAATTTTTACGATGAGTCCTTAAGTGTGAGGTTCCAGAATGTGATACTGCAGCATATGGCTTGTGACACCAGTTGCATATTGCTTGCCATTTCCCATTGATAAGTTCTATCTTAAAATCATCCCATACTTCTGATGTACGCTTCCTTCTAGAACCGGTCAGTTTTGGCTGCTCCACTGCTGTACTGGTACCCTCTTGTGGAGTTGAACTTGCGACAATGACAACTCCAGCCATGCCCGAGACATCTGTTGTAGGGGCAACACTCTTTCCGGGAGCTGACAAAAGAATGCAAGATGCCATCAAATTTCAGTTTAACCAAGTAGCAATGGGCATCGGTTTTTGTTCGACATGCAAAAATACATTATACATAAAGCTCCTTCATGACAATAAAGCTATTCAATGAATCTTTTAATAAGAAATGTAAATTCCGCATAGTAATGATTAGTACATTGTTTCCAATTATAGCAAAGATGCTGATAATAAAGCTAGTCTATGACAAATTTAATAAGTACAAAAGTGATGTCAGTGAATTGTTTCTAGCTCTATAAGAAATACTAATAATTAAGCTAGTTCATGGCAAAATTTAATAAGAAAGTAAATTATATAAATGCAATAGAACAAATTTATACTACTTATATAAAATCTCTCATACTGTAGACCACAAGCAAGGAGAGAACTAAGTTGTAAGAACTGTAGCAATAACCATTTTCAGTGATGATGGTGCTGTCGTCAACAGCCTGTTGCCCGCCGGTGCACGGCGACTCAACTGCTGGTTGCCGACCATGCAGACTCCTCGGTGGATATTAATAGTCGCTCCCTTGCCCTTCCCATGGTTGACGCCATTGCTGCTCTTGCCCCCTTCCATTTAAGGTTGACTCCTGTCACACAAATGAAAAAGCAGCTTGCTCATGATGAGACCGGTCTCCGATTGGGGAAGGAGAGAGGGAGTGGGACGGGTCATGCCGGTCGCCGAAGCCGTTGTCGATGATGGTCGCTTAGGGAGTGAAAGGGAGTGAGATTGGTCTCCGATTGAGGAAGGAGAGAGCCAGAGAGGGAGTGGGACGAGTCTTGCAAGTCGTCGAGTTCGTCCCCGATGCTGGCCACCGATGTTTGACACCAAGGCTGGTCGCCGAGTCCAGTCGATGGTCGCCGAGTCTAGTCGCTGATGTTGGCCACTTGTCACCAGTCACTAGTAGGAGGTGGACGGCCAGGGATAGGTGGGGGCGATGATTGTGGCGCTCGGCGGCGCCGCCGCCGCGATGGGGACTGGAGACGGACTGAGGGAGGAGCACGATTGGGGATGACGAGATGTGGGTTTACGCATGGTAGTCAGATTAAATTAGGTTTAATATAATTAGGTTGCAGGGATTAGGGAACGTGGGCCGGGTTTTGACCTTTTCTGATCGCGAATGACTTGGGTTGAACATTTGCTTAGCCCGAGTGTCACTGTCATATGGCCCTATCTATTATATGGGTATCCACTGGATATCCATGGAGCAGAAATTATAACCATGCCCAACCCGCCTATTCATGGGTATCCAAATCCATGAATCCATGGGCAGAAATGCGCTCCATACCCTTGCCCAACCGGGTCGGGTATCCGGGATATCCAAATCCATGGGCAAAATTGGCATCCCTAGGTGGGACCCACCTGTCATACTGTTTAAGTTAATTAATTAACAACTTTAATTAATTTTTTATTTGATCTTAAAGATAATTAAATAATTAACACAATAATTAACTAGTCTAATTAATCCTTAATTATCTATTTAATTAATTAACTAATTAATTAAATAATATAACTAATTATTTATTTACTTTATTATAATATTTTATTTTATATTTTTTATACAATTATTTCTAACTCCATTTTGTAAACATTTTATTAGGGGGGGTCGTCTGACCCCTCTGTTAGTCATGGTGGAAGGGGCAAAATGGCCCAAAACAATAATCCAAAGGGGGGTTAATCCGCTCCTGGTTAACACGAGATGGCCTGGGCCGGCTGGGGCGAGGCCATCGTGGACAAGGCCACCACCTGTGGCCACCGGGGGTGGGGAAGGCAGTAGCACGAGGTCGTTTGGTCGCCAGAATGGCGCCGACGACGAGCTACAGGCGGCAAGAGAAAGAGGGGAGGAAGTGAGGGCTCATGTTGAGCCTGTAGAGGTGCAAAGCAGGCTCGGCGGAGGCTCGACGGAGCGGCTTGGGGAAGCTCCAGTGGTGGAGGCGACGTGCACGGCGTGGGGCTGGCGAGGGTACGAGGTGGCCAGAGGAGGTGACCGGCAAAGTGGAGAGGAGGCGCCCCGACATGGTGGAGAAATCGGCGAGGAGGGGCAGGTGGTGGCGCCTGCGGCCGGTAGCGGGGCGAGGCGGAGGCGAGCTCGCTCTCCCCTGACCCAATCTGGATTGGGGAGAGGAAGGGGAGGCGCGAGGGAGGCAAGCGGGGTTGGTGGCGCCGGTGGGGAGGTGGTCGGGGCCGGCGAGGAATGGGGTGGAGTGGCTCGGCGAGTCTGGGGTAGCAAGGGGCTGGGCGAGCGCTGCGCGTTGGGTAGCGAGCGCTGGCGTGGGCTTCATGAGGGGGGGGGGGAGGGAAGATACGAGGGAGAGGGAGGTGGGGAGCGAGCATGGCATGATGGTGCGAAGGGAACGAGGGAACCAGTCCCTCGTGGGTTTCCCTCGCGGCGGGGTGGAGGGAGGAGTTGGAGTGGGGAGAGGCACCGATTTGGGCTAGGGTTCCAGGGGTAATATATACCCCGAGTTAGTATAGGTGGGCCGTTGGGCCGGTGTGGCTTGGCTGGCACGGGCCGGCCTAACAGGGGTTGGGAGGGATTTTGTTCCTATTCTTTTTTTTTTCTTTTTAATTTACTAACAGTTGTAGTTTTTATTTATTTTGAGGCCCTAAATTACCTTCAAATATGCCCGCTTCAATTATACAAAAATCTTAGGTAATATTTGCAACCCATCCAACATGTTTATTTTTAGTTTCGCAAAACTTTTATAAACCACTTTTCGGACGAATTAAATTTGCAACGGAATTGAACGGGGTTTGATTCAATGTGAGTTTAACAATAATAATCACGGTGGCATGGATTATTAGTGTGGGATCACTGTAGCTTAATTACATACACTACTGCAGCAAAAGCAGAGGATGTCACAACTCTCCCCTACTAATAATAATTCTCATCCCGAGAATTAAGAGGTAGAAGGAAAGAGCTCGGGGTATTCATCACGAAGATGATCCTCGCGTTTCCAAGTGGCTTCATCTTTAGAATGATTTGACCACTACACTTTAAAGAACTTGGTGACTTTGCGACGAGTCTGACGTTCAGCCTGGTCGAGAATGCGGACCGGATGCTCTTTATAAGAGAGGTCTTGTTGTAGCTCAAGTATATCATGATCCACTTCTCGAATAGGATCCTTGAAGCAACGGCGGAGTTGAGACACATGGAAGACATCGTGAACCTGAGGATGGTTCGCCGGTAGTTCCAATTGATAAGCCACTCTTCCATGCCTTTCGAAAACAGTGAAAGGACCAATATAGCGAGGAGCTAACATGCCCTTGATCCCAAAACGGTGTGCACCTCTCATTGGTGTGACTCGAAGATAAGCCTTTTCTCCATGTTGATAGACCATATCTTGATGATGACGGTCATACTGACTCTTCTGACGAGACTGAGCAGCTGATACGTCCCAAACGTATCTATAATTTATGCTTGTTCCATGATCTTTTTGGGTGACATCGTTGTATGTTTTGCTACACTTTTATACCTTTTTACACATATTTGGACTAACCTACTAACTCAGTGCACCTAGTGCCAGTTTCTGTCTGCTGATTTCTTTTTTGCAGGGACTTTTACCCCAATTTCCAGAGCCCCAAAAATCCCGATAAAAAAATAAAAATCAGCGTGACGGAAGCTTCGAGAGGCATCAAGGTGGGATAGAGGGGAGCCAGGGCCTGCCCAGGCTGCCTCCCTGCGCAGCCTCCCTCCTGGTCGCGCTACGAGGTCACCTGGGTGGGTCCCACCTCCTCTGGTGCCCTCCTTCGGCCTATATTTATCTCTCCGATAGGAAACCCTTCCAACAGATCCAGAATCGCGAATTTCTCAATCGTTCGCCCGCCGCAGCGCTTGAGATAGGGAGCTTCAGAAGACCTCTTCCCGGCACCGTGTCGGAGGGAGGATTGACCTTCTGGAGCTTCTCCACCACCATGGATGCTTCCCGGACGTGCTGTGAGTAGTCCTCCTTGGACCATGAGTCCATGACTAGTAGCTATGTGATGTCTTCTCTCCAATCTTGTGCTTCAATGTTTAGCCCTTGTGAGCTGCCCTACATGATCAAGGCACCTATGTAATTTTCCTGCTATCGCTATGCTTGGTTTGCTGGGATCCGATGGATTATGAGATTATGTTCAGATTGTGATGAGTTATATGTTTGGTTCTCCTTTTATACTATGTTCATAGGTAATTCATGCATGTTCTCCATTGCTTTTTATTGCTTTGGCCGAGTAGTAGATTGTAACTCCAAGAGGGAGCGTTATGCATGATTGTGGGTTCATGCCCCCTGATGTCTAGCTTGAGTGACAGAAACATGAGACTAGGGGATGTGCTGTTGCTACCAGGGAGAAAACAACGGTGCTTGTGACTATGGTTGCAAGGATTGTTTAGCTTACACAAAGTTCGTTAATGTAGTTGTCCGTTGCTTTGAGTTTACACTTTGGGTGGGGCTCGCAACTTAATACCAGCGAGATGTTCTGGATAGATATCTCAAGGTGGATGATTAGTAAGTAGATGCTCATGAATAAATGGTCTACTTGTCTTGGCGTACTGCCCATTAATTTTGAGCCTCTAACTTTTTAGTAGCATGATTAGCATTGTGGTGCGTTTATAATTATGTCAATTGCCGAGCTATAATTTGTTTACCCAACATAGTTGTTTATCGTCTTTTGGGAGAGAGACATCACTAGTGAACATCATGTGACTCAGGTCCATATTACCACCATTGTTTACACCTCCACCATTTACTGCTTTATTTACTTTTCTGTTGCAATCACTATCACTATTCCCGCTTGTGTTTTGATCCTTTGCAAACTACAAGGCCGGAGAGATTGACAACCTCTCTGAACTCGTTGGGAGCAAAGTTATTTGTTGTGTGTGCAGGTCCACGTCTTCTGCTACCACCAGAGCAGCGGACACCTACTTGTTGATCCTTGGAGTCCTCCTAGTTCGATAAACTTTGCAGTCCCCATGTAAGGGAAATCTGCTGCTGACTACATCTCCACCTTCCACTTGGGGTAACCAACGAGGGGCGAGAAGTATATCCATCAACTCGTCATCAAGCAAATTTCTGGCGCGTTGCCGGGGACTCCAGTCTTCAAGATAGGGGAGTTGCACACTATCTTTTACCTTTGCTTTTTAGTCTTGTTAGTTTGCTTTCTAGTTTTTTCTTTAGAGTCTTATACCGAAAACCACAAAAAAATTAGTTGCTTTGTTCTTGCTTGTTGCCGCTGCTATGGGTTCCACTGAAAACACCAAGTTGTGTGACTTCACTAGTCACAACAACAATGACTTTATCTGCACTCCTATTGCTGCTCCTGCCACCGAGGCGACCTCCTATGAGATTAAACCTGCTTTACTGAACCTTGTTATGGAAGATCAATTCTTCGGTGCTGGAGATGCTGCTGCTTTGCACTTGAATAATTCCGTTGAGCTTTGTGATATGCAAAAATATAAAGAAGTAAATGGTGATATTGTTAAACTTAAGCTTTTTTCCTTTCTCCTTGAGAGGAGGAGCTAAAGTGTGGCTTTAATCTTTGCCTAGGAATAACATAGATTCTTGGGATAAGTGCAAAGATGCTTTTATTGGGAAGTATTACCCGCCTTCTAAGATTATCCAGTTAAGAAGTAACATTATGAATTTTAGGCAACTGGATAATGAACACATTGCCCAAGCTTGGGAACGTATGTAATCTCTTGTTAAGAATTTCCCTACACATGGTTTGACTAGTTGGATGGTTATCCAAACTTTCTATGCAGGATTGAACTTTACCTCGCAGAATCTGTTGGACTCGGCCGCGGGAGGAACCTTTATGTCAACTACACTTGGTGCTGCCACAAAGCTATTGGATGAGATGATGACAAATTATTCTCAATGGCACACCGAGAGATCTCCAACACGTAGGAAGGTAAACTCTGTTGAGGAAATCTCCTCCCTTAATGATAAGGTTGACATGATCATGACTTTACTTACTAAGCAAGCTCCTATTGATCCTCATGATGTTCCTTTAAATTCTTTGGTTGCTCAAGAAAGAGATCAAGTTGATGTTAATTTTATCTATAGGAACAACTTTAATAATAATGCTTATAGGGGTGATTTTGGTAGCAATCCTAGACCATTCCCATCCAACAACTATGGGAACAGCAACACCTATAGTTACACTCCTAATGATAGAAGAACGCCTAGTTATGAAAAACTTTTAGAGATAGAGAAGGCTACAAAGAACTCTATGCAAACCCAATATGAACAAAACAAGGCCTTCTCTAGACAATTAGATGTGCATTCTTCTATTTTGCAAAACATAAAAAGACAACTTGAGAGCCTGAATAGTGAGATTTCCAATCTCCAAACTAGACTCACCACCACAGAGACCCAAGTTTCCAATATGTATCACACAGAGGCCACTTTGATAAATCAAATGGCGGCCAAACCCGAAGTGGTTGTATCTCAAGAAGAGGAATATAGGATTAAGAGCCTTCCTACACACACTACCCTTGCTACTATACAAGTTGTTGAGGATCTCAAAACATTTAGCACCCATGACACCCCTAGTCCCAATGGACCTATTAATGGTGATGCTAATACCTCAACTATAGGACAAGAAGGTGTTGGCGAACTTTGCATGGGAAACAAAATTTTTCCTACACACACGAAGACCTATCATGGTGATGTCCATCTATGAGAGGAGATTTGGATCTACGTACCCTTGTAGATCGCACAACAGGAAGCGTTAAGAAATGCGTTTGATGTAGTGGAATGTCCTCACGTCCCTCGATCCGCCCCATGAACCGTCCCACAAACCGTCCCGCGATCCGTCCCACGATCCGTTCCGATCTAGTGCCGAACGGACGACACCTCCGCGTTCAGCACACGTACAACTCGACGATGATCTTGGCCTTCTTGATCTAGCAAGCAAGACGGAGCAGTAGATGAGTTCTCCGGCAGCGTGACGACGCTCCGGTGGTGGTGATGATCTACTCCTGCAGGGCTCTGCCCGAGTTCTGCAGAAATCCGATCTAGAGGTAGAACTATGTGGTTTAGGGTTGAGTTGCACGTGGCAAAAGTTGTCTCAAATTAGCCCTAAATCAGCACTATATGTAGGAGGGAGGGGGAGGAGGCTTTCCTTGAGGACAAAGTCCCCAAGGGTGCGCCGGCCAGGAAGGGAGTAGGATTCCTACTACAATCCTACTCAAAATAGGATTGGAAAGTGGAGTCCTTCTCTTCCTTCCCACCTCCCCCTTTTTTTTCTTTGGTTTTCTTCTTATGGCGCCAAGGCCCTCTTGGGCTGTCCCACCAGCCCACTAAGGGCTGGTGCGCCACCCCTAGGGCCATTGGGCTTCCCCCGGGTGGGTTGCCCCCCTCCCGGTGAACTTCCGGAACCCATTCGTCACTCCCGGTACATTCCTAGTAATGCCCAAAAACCTTCCGGTAACCAAATGAAGTAATCCTATATATCAATTTTCGTCTCCGGACCATTCCGGAAACCCTCGTGACGTTCGTGATTTCATCTGGGACTCCGAACAACATTTGATAACCACACATATAACTCAACTATACTAAAACATCGCCGAACCTTAAGTGTGTAGACCATGCGGGTTCGAGAACTATGTAGACATGCCCCGAGGCACTCCTCGGTCAATATCCAATAGCGGGACCTAGATGCCCATATTGGATCCTACATATTCTTCGAAGATCTTATCGGTTGAACCTCAGTGTCAAGGATTCATATAATCTTGTATGTCATTCCCTTTGTCCTTCGGTATGTTACTTGCCCGAGATTTGATCGTCGGTATCCGCATACCTATTTCAATCTCGTTACCGGCAAGTCTCTTTACTCGTTCCATAATACAAGATCCCGTGACTTACACTTAGTCACATTGCTTGCAAGGCTTGTGTGTGATGTTGTATTACCGAGTGGGCCCCGAGATACCTCTCCGTCACACGGAGTGCCAAATCCCAGTCTTGATCCATACTAACTCAACGGACACCTTCAGAGATACCTGTAGAGCACCTTTATAGTCACCCAGTTAAGTTGCAACGTTTGATGCACACAAGGTATTCCTCCGGTGCCAGTGAGTTATATGATCTCATGGTCATAGGAACAAATACTTGACACACAGAAAACAATAGCAATAAAATGACACGATCAATATGCTACGTTCATAGTTTGGGTCTTGTCCTTCACATGATTCTCCTAATGATGTGATCCCGTTATCAAGTGACAACACTTGCCTATGGCCAACAAACATTGACCATATTTGATCAACGAACTAGTCAACTAGAGGCTCACTAGGGACAGTGTGTTGTCTATGTATCCACACATGTATTTGAGTTTGCAATCAATACAATTCTAGCATGGATAATAAACGATTATTATGAACAAGGAAATATATAATAACTAGTTTATTATTGCCTCTAGGGCATATTTCCTATAGTCTCCCACTTGCACTAGAGTAAATAATCTAGTTCACATCACCATGTGATTTTAACGAATCGAACACCCATATAGTTCTGGGGTCTGATCACGTCTTGCTCGTGAGAGAGGTTCTAGTCAACGGTTCTGAAACTTTCAGATCCCTGTGTGCTTCACAAATCTTTATGTCATCTTATAGATGCTGCTACTACGTGCTATTCGGAAATACTCCAAATATCTACTCTACTATACAAATCCGTTTTACTACTCATAGTTATTCAGATTAGTGTCAAAGCTTGCATCAACGTAACCCTTTATGACGAACTCTTTAACCACCTCCATAATCGAGAAAAATTCCTTAGTCCATTAGTTACTAAGGATAACTTTGACCGCTGTTTTAGTGATTCAATCCTGGATCACCTTTTTGTACCCCTTGACAGCCTAATGGAAAGGCACACATCAGGTGCGGTACACAACTTGGCATACTTTAGATCCTACAGCTAAGGCATAGGGGACGACCTTCATCCTTTCTCTTTCTTCTACCGTGGTTGGGCTTTTGAGTCTTACTCATATTCACACCTTACAACACAACCAATAACTCCTTCTTTGCCGATCTATTTTGAACTCCTTCAAAAACTTGTCAAGGCATGCATTTCATTTGAAAGTTTTATTAAGCATTCTGATCTATCTCTATAGATCTTGATGCTCAATGTTCAAATAGCTCTATACAGGTCTTCCTTTGAAAAACTCCTTTCAAACAACCTTTTATGCTTCACAAAAATTCTACATTACTTCCGATCAACAATATGTCAACCACATATACTTATCAGAAATTCTATAGTGCTCCCACTCACTTCTGTGGAAATACAAGTTTCTCATAAACTTTGTACAAACCCAAAAGCTTTGATCATCTTTATCAAAGTGTATATTCCAACTCCGAGATGCTTGCACCACTCCATAGAAGGATCGCTGGATCTTGCATACTTGCTAGTATCTTTAGGATCGACAAAACCTTCTGGTTGTATCACATACAACCTTTCCTTAAGGAAACCGTCGAGGAAACAATGTTTTGACATCCTATGTGCAATATTTCATAAATAATGCAGCAACTAATAACATAATTCCAACAGACTTTTAGCATCGCTACGAGTGAGAAAGTCTCATCATAGTCAACACTTTGATCTTGTCGGAAACATCTTTGCGACAAGTCAAGCTTTTCTTAATGGCGAGTTCTCACCATCATCGGCTGTCTTCCTTTTAAAGATCCATCTTTACTTTAATAGTTTTACTACCATCAAGTATTTCTTCCAAAGTCTACACTTTGTCTTCATACATGGATCCTCTCTCGGAATTCATGGCCTCCAGCCATTTCTCGGAATCCGGCCCCACCATCGCTTCTCGACAGCTCGTAGGTTCATTGTTGTTTCAACAACATGACGTCCAAGACAGGATTACCGTACCACTGTGTAGTAGTAAGCGACCTTGTGGACCTACGAGGTTTGTAGTAACTTGATCCGAGGCTTAATGATCACCATCATCAGTTTCCACTTCAATTGGTGTAGGCGCCACAGGAATAACCTCATCAAGTTCCACCACCCTCCCACTCAATTCTTTCAAGAGAAACCTTTCCTCGAGAAAGGACCCGTTTCTAGAAACAAACACTTTGCTTCCGGATCTAAGATAGGAGATGTATCCAAGTGTCTTGGATATCCTATGAAGATGCTTTTATCCGCTTTGGGTTCGAGCCTATCAGAGTGAAACTTTTTCACATAAGCGTTGCAGCCCCAAACTTTCAAGAAACGACAGCTTAGGTTTCTCCAAACCATAGTCTATACTGTGTCATCTCAGCGGAAATACGCGGTGCCCTATTTAAAGTGAACGTGGTTGTCTCTAATGCATAACCTATAAACGGTAGTGGTGATTCGATAAGAGACATCATAGTATGCACCATATCAAATAGGGCGCGACTAAGATGTTCGGACACACCATCACACTATGGTGTTCTAGGTGGCATGACCTGCGGATTTTTTCCACATTGTCTTAACTGTGTACTGCTACTTCTCAAACAATAGCGCCAGAAATTGACATGTTGACGGAGATTCGGCTTGCGTTGGTTTTTCCCTTGAAGAGGAAAGGGTGATGCAACACAGGAGCAATAAGTATTTCCCTCAGTTTGAGAACCAAGGTATCGATCCAGAAGGAGGATCTCGTCAAGTCCAGAGTACCTGCGCAAACACAAACAAGCTTGCACTCAACGCTTCAAAGGGGTTGTCAATCCCTTCAAGATTGTTTCCAAAGTGAGATCTGAAGGCGGAAAGTGCAATGAAGTAAAAAGTGTAAGGCTGAAAATATGGTGTGGAGTAGACCCTGGGGGCCATAGTGTTCACTAGAGGCTTCTCTCAAAATAGCAAGTATTATGGTGGGTGAACAAATTACTGTCGAGGAATTGATAGAACCGCACAAAGTCATGACGATATCTAAGGCAATGATCATACATATAGGCATCACGTCCGAGACAAGTAGACCGATATTTTCTGCATCTACTACTATTACTCCACACATCGATTGCTATCCAGCATGCATCTAGTGTATTGAGTTCATGACGAACAGAGTAACGCTTTAAGCAAGATGACATGATGTAGAGGGATAATCTCAAACCAATGATGAAAACCCCATCTTTTTACCCTTGATGGCAACAACATGATGCGTGCCTCACTACCCCTTCTATCACCGGGTGAGATCACCGCACGGTATGAACCCAAAACCAAGCACTTCTCCCATTGCAAGAATCATAGATCTAGTTGGCCAGACAAAACCCACAACTCGAAGAGAATTACAAGGATATGAAATCATGCATAAGAGAGATCAGAAGAAACTCAAATAAGATTCACAGATAATCTGATCATAAATCCACAATTCATCGAATCTCGACAAACACACCACAAAAGAAGATTACATCGGATAGATCTCCATGAAGATCATGGAGAACTTTGTATTGAAGATCCAAGAGAGAGAAGAAGCCATCTAGTTACTAGCTATGGACCCATAGGTCTATGGTGAACTACTCACGCATCCTCGGAGAGGTCATGGTGTTGATGGAGAACCCTTCCGAGTCCGAATCCCCCTCCGGCAGGGCACCAAGACGTGCCCCAGATGGGATCTTGCGGAGACAGAAGCTTGCGGCGGCGGAAAAGCGATTGCCATGCTCTCTTGATTTTTTTGGGAATATTTGGGAATATATAGGCGCAAGATCTAGGTCAGGGGACCTCCAGGGGGCCCACAAGCCTGGATGGCGCGGCCTCGTGGCCGCGGGGTGGGGGCTTGTGGGGCTCCTGGGGCTCTTCTGGCTTGGCTCCCAAGTTCTCCAATCTTCTTCCGTTCCAGAAAAAATATTTTCGGGGATTTTCTTCCGTTTGGACTCTGTTTCATATTCTCCTCTGAAAGAGGTCAAAAACATGGAAAAAATAGGAACTGGCACTTGGCACTGAGTTAATAAGTTAGTCCCAAAAATAAATAAAAGGCATGCAAAACATCCAAAGTTTGACAAGATAATAGCATGAAACCATCAAAAACTATAGATACGTTGGAGACGTATCATGTACCAAAACTCGCAACTTAGATATTCATCCCTATGATCATATCGTAGACAGTTTATCCTCTTGCCACGATGATCTTCACTCTGAAATAGCTTTGAACTTTTCAATATTTCAGACTTGTGATTCATCAAGTAAATACTCCTGTATCTACTCAAATCATCAGTGAAGTAAGAACATAACGATATCCACTGCGTGCCTCATCACTCATTAGACTGCACACTAAAAAATGTTTTGCATCCAACAACTTACTTTCTTGTTCCATGTGGTATGATTTTGCATGTCTCAAGTGATTCAAAATCAAGTGAGTCCAAACGATCCATCCGCATGGAGCTTCTTCATGCGTTTATACCAACAGGTATGGTTTGAATGTCTCAAACGTTTCAAAAATGAGTGAGTACAAAGATCCATCAGCATGGAGCTTCTTCATGCATTTTATACCGTCATGACTCAAGCAGCAATGCCACAAGTAAGTGGTACTATCATTATTACTTTGTATCTTTCGGCACCAATATTATGAACATGTGTAACACTACGATCGAGATTCAATAAACCATTGAGGGTAATTATTCAAGCAAATAATAACTATTATTCTCTTTAAATCAATAATCGTATTGCAATAAACACGATCCAATCATGTTCATGCTCAACGCAAACACCAAATAACAATTATTTAGGTTTTACCACCAATCCCGATGATAGAGGGAGCGTGCGATGTTTGATCACATCAACCTTGGAAACACTTCCAGCACTTATCGTCACCTTGCCTTTAGCTAGTCTCCGTTTATACCGTAGCTATCATTTCGAGTTACTAATCTCTTAGCAACCGAACCGGTATCCAATACCCTTATGCTACTAGGAGTACTAGTAAAGTACACATCAATATCATGCATATCAAATATACTTCTGTCGACTATGCCAGCCTTCTTATCTACCAAGTATCCAGGGTAGCTTCGCCTCAGTGGCCGTTCCCCTCATAACAGAAGCACTCAGTCTCGGGTTTGGGTTCAATCTTGGGTTTCTTCATTAGAGCAGCAACTGGTTTGCCGTTTCATTAAGTATCCCTTCTAGCCCTTGCCTTTCTTGAAACTAGTGGTTTTACTAACCATCAACAATTGATGCTCCTTCTTGATTTCTACTTTCGCAGTGTCAAACATTGCGAATCGCTCAAGGATCATCATATCTATCCTTGATACGTTATAGTTCATCACGAAGCTCTAGCAGCTTAGCGGCAGTGACTTTGGAGAACCATCACTATCTCATCTGGAAGATTAACTCCCACTTGATTTAAGCAATTGTTGTACTCAGACAATCTGAGAACATGCTCAACGATTTGAGATTTTTCTCCTTTACTTTGTAGGCAAAGAATCTTGTTGGAGGTCTCATACCTCTTAACAAGGGCACGAGCATGAAATCTCAGTTTCATCTCTTAGAACATCTCATATGTTCTGCGACGTTTCAAAACGTCTTCGGCGCCTTGCTTCTAAGCTATTAAGTATCATGCACTGAACTATCACGTAGTCATAAAAACATGTACGTTAAATGTTCGCAACATCCACAGACGATGCTAGAGGTGCAACACACCAAGTAGTGCATTAAGGACATAAGCCTTCTGCGCAGCAATGAGGACAATCGTCGGTTTTACGGACTCATTCCGCAAAGTTGCTACTATCAACTTTCAACTAAATTTTCTCTAGGAACATATAAAAACAATAGAGCTATAGCACAAGCTACATCATAATTCACAAAGACCATTAGACTATGTTCATGATAATTAGTTCAATTAATCATATTACTTAAGAACTCCCACTCAAAAAGTACATCTCTCTAGTTATTTGAGTGGTACATGATCCAAATTCACTAACTCAAGTCCGATCATCACGTGAGTTGAGAATAGCTTCAGTGGTAAGCACCTCCATGCTAATCATATCAACTATACGATTCATGCTCGACCTTTCGATCTCATGTGTTCCGAGGCCATGTCTGCACATGCTAGGCTCGTCAAGTTTAACCCGAGTGTTCCGCGTGTGCAACTGTTTTGCACCCGTTGTATGTGAACGTTGAGTCTATCACACCCGATCATCACGTGGTGTCTCAAAACGACGAACTGTCGCAACAGTGCACAGTCGGGGAGAACACAATTTCATCTTGAAATTTTAGTGAGAGATCACCTTATAATGCTACCGTCGTTCTAAGTAAAATAAGGTGCATAAAAGGATTAACATCACATGCAATTCATAAGTGACATGATATGGCCATCATCTTGTGCTTCTTGATCTCCATCACTTAAGCACCGGCATGATCTTCTTGTCACCGGTGCCACACCATGATATCCATCATCATGATCTCCATCAACGTGTCGCCATCGGGGTTGTCGTGCTACTTATGCTATTACTACTAAAGCTACGTCCTAGCAATATAGTAAACGCATCTGCAAACACAAACGTTAGTCTAAAGACAACCCAATGGCTCCCGCCGGTTGCCATACCATCGACGTGCAAGTCGATATTAACTATTACAACATGATCATCTCATACATCCAATATATCACATCACGTCATTGGCCATATAATTTCACAAGCATACCCTGCAAAAACAAAGTTAGATGTCCTCTAATTTGTTGTTGCATGTTTTACGTGGCTGCTATGGGTATCTAGTATGATCACATCTTACTTACGCAAAAACCACAACGGAGTTGTGCAAGTTGCTATTTAACCTCTCCAAGGACCGCCTCGTACAAAATCAATTCAACTAAAGTTGAAGAAACCACACCCACCAATCATCTTTATGCAACGAGGTTGCATGTCAATTGATGAAACCAGTCTTTCGTAAGCGTACGGATAATGTCGGTCTGGGCCGCTTCAATCCAACAATACCGCCGAATCGAGGAAAGACTAAGGAGGGAAGCAAATCGAACATCACCGTCCACAAAACCCTTTGTGTTCTACTCAAGATAACATCCACGCATGAACCTAGCTCATGATGCCACTGTTGGGGAACGTTGCATGGAAAACACAAATTTTCCTACGCACACGAAGACCTATCGTGGTGATGTCCATCTACGTGATGAGATTTGGATCTACGTACCCTTGTAGATCGCACAACAGGAAGCGTTAAGAAACGCGGTTGATGTAGTGGAACGTCCTCACGTCCCTCGATCCGCCCCACGAACCGTCCAACGAACCATCCCGCGATCCGTCCCACGATCCGTTCCGATCTAGTGCCAAATGGAAGGCACCTCCGCGTTCAACACATGTATAGCTCAACGATGATCTCGGCCTTCTTGATCCAGCAAGCAAGACAGATAAGCACATGAGTTTTCCGGCAGCGTGACGGCGCTCCGGTGGTGGTGATGATCTACTCCTGCAGGGCTCCGGCCGAGCTCCGCGGAAATCTGATCTAGAGGTAGAACTATTTGGTTTAGGGTTGAGTTGCACGTGGCAAAAGTTGTCTCAGGTCAGCCCTAAATCACCACTATATATAGGAGGGAGGGGGAGGAGGCTTGCCTTGAGGACAAAGTCCCCAAGGGTGCGCCGGCCAGGAAGAGAGTAGGATTCCTACTCCAATCCTACTCAAAATAGGATTGGAAAGTGGAGTCCTTCTCTTCCTTCCCACCTCCCCCTTTTTTTCTTTGGTTTTCTTCTTATGGCGCAAAGGCCCTCTTGGGCTGTCCCACCAGCCCACTAAGGGCTGGTGCACCACCCCTAGGGCCATTGGGCTTCCTCCGGGTGGGTTGCCCCCCTCCCGGTGAACTTCCGGAACCCATTCGTCACTGCCGGTACATTCCCGGTAATGCCCGAAAACCTTCCGGTAACCAAATGAAGTTATCATATATATCAATCTTTGTCTCTGGACCATTCCGGAAACCCTCATGATGTCTGTGATCTCATCTGGGATTCCGATCAACATTCGGTAACCACACATATAACTCAACTATACTAAAACATCGCCGAACCTTAAGTGTGCAGACCTTGCCGGTTCGAGAACTATGTAGACATGCCCTGAGGCACTCCTCGGCCAATATCTAATAGCGGGACCTGGATGCCCATTTTGGATCCTACATATTCTCCGAAGATCTTATCGGTTGAACCTCAGTGTCAAGGATTCATATAATCCCGTATGTCATTCCCTTTGTCCTTCGGTATGTTACTTGCCCGAGATTTGATCATCGGTATCCGCATACCTATTTCAATCTCCTTACCGACAAGTCTCTTTACTCGTTCCATAATACAAGATCTCATGACTTACACTTAGTCACATTGCTTGCAAGGCTTGTGTGTGATGTTTTATTACCGAGTGGGCCCCGAGATACCTCTCCGTCACACGGAGTGACAAATCCCAGTCTTGATCCATACTAACTCAACGGACACCTTTGGAAATACCTGTAGAGCACCTTTATAGTCACCCAGTTACGTTGCGACGTTTGATGCACACAAGGTATTCCTCCGGTGCCAGTGAGTTACATGATCTCATGGTCATAGGAACAAATACTTGACACGCAGAAAACAATAGCAATAAAACGACACGGTCAATATGCTACGTTCATAGTTTGGGTCTTGTCCATCAAATGATTCTCCTAATGATGTGATCCCATTATCAAGTGAAAACACTTGACTATGGCTAGGAAACCTTGACCATATTTTGGTCAACGAACTAGTCAACTAGAGGCTCATTTGGCACAGTGTGTTGTCTATGTATCCACACATGTATTTGAGTTTCCAATCAATACAATTCTAGCATGGATAATAAACGATTATTATGAACAAGGAAATATAATAATAACTAATTTATTATTGCCTCTAGGGCATATTTCCAAGAGAAGGTCCTTAGAACTTAGAGACTACCAAAAGAATGAGCTTAGATGACATCACCAAGACTTTAATTAATGGTAGCAATCTTGATTTTGATAAGTGTAGTCTTTCCAAAGTTATCACTTTTTTTTGCAAAGAATGGCTAAAGACCCCCACACTAGTACACTCAATATTGCCTTCGCCGAGCATATTACCAATGCTCTTATCAAAGCTAGGGAGGAGAAGCTCAAGCTAGAGACTTCTATTCCTAGAAAACTAGAAGATGGTTGGGCTCCTATGGTCAAGATTAAATTGAATAATATATCTTGCTTTGTTTTATGTGATGTTGGAGCTAGTGCCTCCCTTTATGCCCAAAAGAATGTATGACATGCTTGATTTAAAACCTTTTGATCAATTTTCTTCTGATGTTCGTCTTGTTAATTATTCCATAAAGAAACCTTTAGGGATAATTGATGATGTTCTTACTATTGTCAATGATAATTATGTGCCCCGTTGATTTTCTTATTATGGACATTGAGTGTAATCCCTCATGTCCAATTATTTTGGGACGTCCTTTTCTTCGCACCATTGGTGCCATCATTGACATGAAAAAGGGACCATTAGATTACAATTTCCCCTTAAAAAGGTAATGGAACACTTCCCTCAAAACATGATTAAGTTACCTTATGAGTCCGTTATTCGGGCAAGTTATTCTTCTGGAGTTGATCATACTTGATCTTTTTGCATCATGCCTAGCTCAGAGGCATAAAAGAAAGCGCTTGTTGGGAGGCAACCCCATTTATTTTTACTTTCAGTTTTAGTGGTCTTGATGTTTGTTACAACTGTAGCAACATCATTGTATCTTTATTTTCAAGTTTTGTGCCAAGTTTTAGCCTCCGATTGCAAGAAAGTTCAAAAGTTGTGACATGCTGTCCAGAAACAGATCATGTGTGCTTGACGGAAAAATTAGCCAAATATCACCAGATCATCTTTTTTATCTGAATTTTTTTGACAGTATGATCTATATAATTGTCTTTCCGGCGTCTATTCTGAGTTATTTATTTGAGATGCAAAAGTGCCCCTAAAAATTATTTACTACCTGCTGTTATGTATTTCCCAAATGCTGCCACGTTTTCCGTTTTCATTGTTTTTCAAATCTTACGCTTGCTTTTCCTTTGCAAAAACCTTTTGGCAATCTTGAGAAATAGTAGCTCTTCATGAAAATATTTATTTCCAGTAGGGAATAAATTATTTTATTATGGGCACTAACCACTCTAATCAGCTTATGATGAGTTTCATATGAAGGGAGTTTTCAAGTTTGAGACGGAAGATGATGAAAGAAGATCCACGAGTGTCAAGCGCTCAATCTTGGGGATGCCTTGATGTCCCACAAGCGTATGGGATCGCATCAGTTTTTGAGGGTAGAGTATTCAACCCAAATTTTTTGATTCGCCAAGACGGGAAGCGAAAGAATATTCTCAAGTATTAGCAGCTGAATGTGTCAGATTCAACCACACCTGAAAGATTAGTGTCTGCAAGCAAAGTATCAGTATCAAGGTAGTATGATAGCAACAGTGCGAGGAAAAGCCTTGCTGATGGGATGTTAGTGCCGCTTACCTAGCCCGGCAATGGCGCCAACAAAGTCTTGCAACAAGTAACAACGGAGTAGTAAGGGACAAGCCTAGGCAAAGTAACTTAGCGAGAACCAGTAGTAAAAGACTCATAGGCAGTAGATCGGTGATGGATGAGTGTGACGGATGTGATTCATCATGTAACAGCTATAACATGGAGAGATATATAACTAGCTCCCGTTCATCAATCTAATGTAGGCATGTATTCCGTATGTAGTCATACGTGCTTAGGGAAAACAACTTGCATGACATCTATTGTCCATCCCTCCCGTGGCAGCGGGGTCCTAATGGAAACTACGGGATATTAAGGTTCTCCTTTTAATAAAGAACCGGACCAACGCATTAACACTCGGTGAATACATGAACTCCTCATACTATGGTCATCTCCGGGAGTGGTTTCGGCTATTTTCAATCCGGTGTTGCCGGGTCATAACACATAGTAGGTGACTACAACTTGCAAGATAGGATCTAAAACACACATATATTGGCGACAACATAATAGGTTCAGATCTGAAATCATGGCACTCGGGCCCTAGTGACAAGCATTAAGCATAGCCAAGTAGTAGCAACATCAATCTAGAACATAGTGGATACTAGGGATCAATCCCCGTCAAGAACTAACTCGATTACATGATAGATCTCATCCAACTCATCACCGTCCAGCAAGCCTATGATGAGATTACTCACGAACGATGAAGAGCATCATGGAATTGTCGATGGAGAAAGGTTGATGATGACGACGGCGATGATTTCCCCTCTCCGGAGCCCGAAACGGACTCCAGATCTGCCCTCCAGATGAAGAACAGGATGTGGCGGCGCCTCCGTATCACAAAACACGATGAAACCTTCTCTCTGATTTTTTTTCCAGGTGAAACGGAAAATATAGAGCTGAGATTGGGGGCGGTGGTGCCACGTGGGCCCCACAAGCCTGCATGGCGCAGCCATAGGGGGTGGCCGCGACCCGTGGGCTTGTGGCCCACTCGCACGCCCCCTCAGGTGGATCTTTGCGCATGTATTTTTCTTTTATTCCAAAAAAATCTCCATAAATTTTCAGGACGTTCCGAGAACTTTTATTTTTGCACAAAAACAACACCATGGCAATTCTGCTGAAAACAACGTCAGTCCGGGTTAGTTCCATTCAAATCATGCAAATTAGAGTCCAAAACAAGGGCAAAAGAGTTCGGAGAAGTAGATACGACGGAGACGTATCAACCCCCCAAGCTTAAAGCCTTGCTTGTCCTCAAGCAACTCAGTTGACAAACTGAGAGAGACAAAAGAACAACTTTGACGAACTCTGCTTGATCTTGTTGTTGCAACTATGTCTAACTCATAAACAGAATTTCAGCAAGATCACAAGCAAACCACAAAAGCAAATGACATCTAGGTCTCACGGTAAACTCATATCAATGGCATAATCAAATAGCAAGCAAATAGTAATAAGCCTCAAGTGTCAACACTTCAATCAAAACAACATGAAGCAGTACGAATAGATGGTATCTCGCTAGCTCTGTCTGAGACCGCAAAACATAAATGCAGAGCACCTTAAAAGACCAAAGGCTGGCTAAACATTGTAATTCAAGGCAATGAAGATCCAGTCATAGTCATACTCAACACAGTTAAAAGCAAAGCATAAAAATGACAAAGGTGCTCTCTAATTGGTGCTTTTGTAAGAGGAGGATGACTCAACACGAGCTCAAGCTTTGAAAACAGAGATAATAATTTTGCGTGGCATGCTTTCATTGTCAACGCAATGACTAAGAGTTCTCAACATCTTCCACGCTACACATGCTATAGGCGGTTCCCAAACAAAAAGTTAAGTTTTGACTCCCCCACCACCAATCAATCACACTCCACGGCTAGCCGAATCCTCGGGTATCGTCCATACCAACATCAATTCTGGGGGAGTTTTGTTTGCAATTATCTTTTCGATTTGAGCATGGAACTGGGAATTCCAATTACTGGTCCCTTTCTCGTGAATGACAGTGAATAAACACATATCGAGGATAACACGCCTAGCATGGAAGATACCAATAGCCCCGTGTCACCACATGAGCGGTTCGGGCATGCAAAACAGATTATTTCTTGAAGATTTAGAGAGTGGCACATGCAAATTTACTTGGAACGGCAGGTAGATACCGCACATAGGTAGGTATGGTGGACTCATATGGCACAACTTTGGGTTTATGGAAGTGGATGCACAAGCACTATTCCCGCTTAGTACAAGTGAAGGCTAGCAAAAGACTGGGAAGCGACCAACTAGAGAGTGACAACAGTCATCACAATGCATTGAGAGTAACTAACATTGAGTGCAAGCATGAGTAGGACATAAATCACCATGAACATGAACATCATAGAGGCTATGTTGATTTTGTTTCAACTACATGCGTGAACATGCGCCAAGTCAAGCCACTTGAAAATTTCAAAGGAGGATACCATCCTATCATACTACATCATAGTCATCTCAACATTCATGTTGGCAACCAAGACAAACCATTATAAGCTCCTAGCTAATTAAGCATGTCATAGGCAACTATGATCTCTAAGTTGTCGTTGCAAACACGTTTCTCTCATAAAAAAGCTGAATCAGGCATGATGAGCTAGTCATATTTACAAAAACAAAATAGATCGAGTTCATACCAGCTTTTCCAGGCTCAGTCACTTCATCATATATTATCATTATTGCCTTTCACTTGCACGACCGAATGATGTGAACAATAATAAGAGTGCTCGTGCATTGGACTAAAGCTAGAATCTGCAGGCAAACACTAAGGAGAAGACAAAGTAATATGGCTCTTTGAAAGCTAAATAGGTATGCATGCAAGAGCCACTAAACAGTGTAACCAATATCTTCTACCCTGACCCAAAGAAAAAGAAAACTATCTACACGGGAAAGCTCCCAACAAGCAAAAGAAGAAAAAGAAAATCTTTTTGGGTTTTCTCAAACTAGACAGACACACTAAACGAAAACGAGAAAAATAAAATAAACTAGCATGGATGATACAATGGCAAAGTGTGAACACCGGCTAACAAAGTGAAAGCATAAGCAAGGATGTAAAGTCGGTGAGAACACGTACTCCCCCAAGCTTAGGCTTTTGGCCTAACTTGGTCTACTCCCAAGGAGGGAAATAACCAGCTCCGGGGTACTCCGGAGTGGACTAAGGATGCCACTGCTGTGTGAGCTCCTCTGGCTCCCACTGATAAACTTGCGTCTAGTACTCGATTGGCGGCTCGGGCACGGGCACCTGTGGTTGGGCTAAGCCCCAATATGCGTAGATGTCCGAGGGCATAATAGTGTACCTGCCTGCATGAAGATTGAACAAAGAAGGAGCAGGCAAAGTAATAGTCTCACGAGTACCCTGACTAAAACCAAGTTATAAATCATCCTTCTATTAATATCTCTATCAAGAAAGTCATGGCGAACCATGCTATCATAATCTAGATATCTCTCGGGAAGAAGAATCTCTTCTTCCTCCTCCAGTCTAATAGGTATCTCAAAGTGTCTAGCAAGATGAGTAGCGTAGATACCTCCATAGACAACACCCTTAGAACGGTTCAGGTTCAATCGTTGAGCTACTATAGCGCCTAAGCTATAAGTTTTATCGTTATAAAGGTATTCGCGTAAAACCGCAAGATCTGGGGAACTAAGTGACCCAGCCTTCCCACGGCCAATCAAACATTTTCCCACAAATAATGAGAAGTACCGAAGCACGGGAAAATGAATGCTAGCAGCTCTAGCGCAAGACACTCCTCTCTCCTCTCCTACATCAATTGTTCCAATGAAAGCTTCCAAGTCCCGTGGGCGAGGTTCATGAATATCCCCAACGGAAGGCAATTTGCAAATATTGCAAAAACCCAGGAGTGACATGCGCTGGGGGATATCATAAAGTTTAAACTCAACCATAGGAGGATTCTTCGTCGGATAGAAGTGAAAGCTTTGTACGAAAATATTAGTGAGGAGGAGGTATTGCAGACACTTATCTTCAACGAAGGCGGTAAGGCATGCGTTCTCCACCAAGTGATAAAAGTCCTCATAAATTCCAGCGGCGTGTAAGAACACGTCGCTTGGCCACTCGCACGCTCGAAATTCTGCGACTCGAGGGACCAAATACTTGGGCTTCTCACTCCCATCATCCTTGGGGTCATGGCTTGACGAGCCTCTTAAGAACCTCCTCATCTTTTCCCTTTCTATCTCTGAAAATTTCTGAAATTTTTAGTGATTCTAAGGGAAGGTGAATAAGGCTCAACGAAACTTGTAGCAACTACTCCAACAAGTGCCTAGAGACCATATTACACATCAAAACTACTTGGGACCAGCTAAAATCAGCATGCAAATCTCAAGAACAGGGTCACCAAGGTAGCAAAAATACGCGGAGTATAAGGCACTAGAGCAAAAACTAATTGGACCAATGGAGGAGTCACTTACCAAGGAGTAATTTCCCCAAAACAGTTTGGAGAACGGTGATTTGAGCAAAGAGATCGAAAATCCCAGCAGGAGGAGCAAGATCAGGGGTTTGAGCTGCGAAACAATTTTTTCTGGAGGTAGGAGAAGCAGATGAGAGAAAGAATGAGTGGAGGGGGTGCCTGTGGGCCCTATAATCCTGGGTGGCGCGGCCAGGGGTGTGCCCGTGCCCCTAGGGCTTGTGGCCCACTCGTGTGGCCCCTAGACAGACTCCTTGCCCAGAATTTTTCAAAAAATCCAGAAAAAATCATACTTGATTTTCACAGCGTTCGGAGAACTTTGATTTTCGGGGTACTTTTCTACCGGATGCTAAAACAGAAAATAGGGAAAACTAAACTAAATCTATCATTTTTCTTCTAAGCAATGGATGTTGAAAGCTTGGAACAGAGGTTTCTGACTCCTCGATTCATCCATCTCATGGTCATCGAAAGAAATTCGTCAATGGGGTTGATCAAATCCCCTCGACAAAACTTTCTCGAATCGCAAAAGAAGATGGAGAATTTTTGAATAGTCACTAGGTAACCTCAATGGGGATGTGTATCTGCCCAACAAGCAAATCATACTTCATCTTGACACGAGGAATAGGGCATTCAAAGCTCCCAATAAAAATCGATGAAGTCTTTTCGATAGCATTGATGCAATGTACTCGATATTGTTTCTTCGAAAAGTGCACCGTATGCTCATTACCATTGACATGGAAAGTGACATTGCCTTTGTTGCAATCTATAACAACCCCTGCAGTGTTTAAATAGGGTCTTCCGAGGATGACAGCCATGGCATCGTCCTCGGGAATATCCAAGATAACAAAGTCTGTTAAGATAGTGGTGTTAGCAACCACAACACGCACATCCTCACAAATGCCGATAGGGAAAGAAGTTGATTTGTCGGCCATTTGCATAGAGATTTCAGTGGGTGTCAACTTATCCAGTTCAATTCTACGATAAAGAGAGAGAGGCATAACACAAACACCGGCTCCAAGTTCGCATAACGCAGTTCTAACGTAGTTGCCTTTAATGGAGCAAGGTATAGTGGGCACACCGGGATCACCTAGTTTCTTAGGAGTTCCACCCTTGAAAGTGTAATTGGCAAGCATGGCGGAGATTTCAAGATCAGGTATCCTCCTCTCATTAGTCATAATATCTTTCATATACTTAGCATATGGAGACATCTTGAGCATATCCGTGAAAAGCATTTGCAGAAAGACAGGTCTGATCATTTCAACGAAGCGCTCAAAATCCTCATCATCCTTTTTCTTGGATGGTTTGGGAGGAAAGGGCATAGGTTTCTGAACCCATGGCTCCCTTTCTTTACCATGCTTCCTAGCAGTGAAGTCATTCTTATCGTATCTCTTAGTCTTAGGCTGTGGGTTATCCAGATCAGGTTCAATCTCCACATCCTTTTCATTGCTAGGTTGAGCATCAACATGAACATCACTATTGATATCATCATTAGGATCATGTTCATCACCAGATTGCATTTCAGCATCAGAGATAGAGGCATCGTTTGGACTCTCAGGGGTAGCAGCAACAGGGTTGCTAGGGTGCAGGTTCCTATCATCTTTCTTCTTCTTTCTAGGATGACTAGGTGCATCAGTGCTAACTCCTTGAGAATCTTGTTCAATTCTCTTCGGATGACCCTCAGGATACAGAGGTTCCTGGGTCATTCCACCGCCTCTAGTAACAACCCTGACGGAATTGTCATTCAACTCATTGAGCAAGTCATTCTGAGCTTTAAGTACTTGTTCTACCTGAGTAGTAACCATAGAGGCATGTTTACTCAGAATCTTAAGATCATTGACATTTCTGTCCACACAAGCACTTAAATGACTAAGCATACGAGAATTCTTTTCCAATTGTCTGCTAACATAATCATTGAAACTGTGTTGTTTGGCAATGAAGTTATCAAATTCATCCATGCATAGGCTAGCAGGTTTATCAAAAGGAATATCACTCTCATCAAACCTACGCAGAGAATTTACTTCTACTACCTGTATCAGGTTATCGAGACCATGGATCTCTTCAATAGGTGGTAGATTTTTGACATCTTCAGATTTAATACCTTTCTCTCACATAGATTTCTTGGCTTCTTGCATATCTTCAGGACTGAGGAATAGAATACCTCTTTTCTTCCGAGTTGGTTTAGGAGGTGGTTCAGGAATAGTCCAAGCATTCTCATTGCACAAGATGTTGTTCAACAGAATCTCAGCTTGTTCTACAGTTCGTTCCCTAAAAACACTACCGGCACAACTATCTAGGTGGTATTTAGAAGCATCGTTAAGTCCATCATAGAAGATATCAAGTATTTCATTCTTCTCAAGAGGGTGATCAGGAAAACCATTCAGTAGCTGGATGAGCCTCCCCCAAGCTTCTGGGAGACTCTCTTCTTCAGCTTGAGCAAAGTTGTATATTTCCTGCAAGGCATCTTGCTTCTTATGGGCAGGAAAATATTTTTCAGAGAAGTAGTAGACCATATCCTGGGGGCTACGCACACAACCAGGAGCAAGAGATGTGAACCAAGTCTTAGCATCATCCTTTAGCGAGAAGGGAAACAGCTTAAGCATATAGTAGTGGCGGATCTTTTCCTCACTAGTGAATAGGGTGGCTATATCGTGCAGTTTGGTAAGATGGGCTACAAACATTTCAGACTCGTAACCGTGAAAAGGATCAGATTCGACCAGAGTGATTAACTCAGGGTCGACAGAGAATTCATAATCCTTATCGGTCACGAAGATAGGCGAAGTGGCAAACTTCAGGTCGTATTTCATCCTAGCGTTTAGAGATTTTTCTTTCCACTTGCGCAAAAGTTTCTCAACATCATAGCTATCCTTACACGCAAGAAAATCCTCATCTATCTCTCCCTCCATAACATAGTGCGTATTAGGCATAACAGGCAATTCAGGCATAGTAGAAGGTTCTACTTCAATAGTATCAACAGTTTCACGAATATCATCACATCTAGTAGCAACTCTAGCAAGTTGTGCATCAAGGAATGCACCTAGTGGCAAAGCAGTATCAGGCATAGCATCATCAGGCATAGTATCAAGCATAGCATCATCAGGCATAGTATCAAGCATAGCATCATCAGACATAGTATCAAGCATAGCATCATCATAAGCATCATGGACAGCAGAAGTAGCATCATCTAGCACAGGCGACATATCAAGATTTCTAGCAGGAGGCGAAGTCGCAAACTTACTCAAAACTGAAGGTGAATCAAGTGCAAAGCTAGATGACAGTTCCTTACCTCTCCTCGTAGTGGAAGGTAGGATTTTAGTTCTTGGATCTTTCGGATTCCTCATAGTGACCAGCAGACGTCAATCCCAAGTGACTCAGAGAATATAGCTGTGCCTCCCTGGCAACGGCGCCAGAAAAAGCCTTGATGTCCCACAAGCGTATGGGATCGCAACAATTTTCGAGGGTACAGTATTCAACCCAAATTTGTTGATTCGCCAAGACGGGAAGCGAAAGAATATTCTCAAGTTTTAGCAGCTAAATGTATCAGATTCAACCACACCTGAAAGATTAGTGTATGCATGCAAAGTATCAGTAGCAAGGTAGTATGATAGCAACGGTGCCAGGAAAAGCCTTGCTGACGGGATGTTAGTGCCGCTTACCTAGCCCGGCAACGGCGCCAACAAAGTCTTGCAACAAGTACCAGCGGAGTAGTAAGGAACAGTAGTAGCAGGAGCAAAGTAACAAGTAACAATAGTAGTGACACCAGCAGCAAAGTGGCCCAATCCCTTTGGTAGCAAGGGACAAGCCTAGGCTAAGTAACGTAGCGATAACCAGTAGTAAAAGACTCGTAGGCAGTGGATCAGTGATGGATGAGTGTGACGGATGTGATTCATCATGTAACAGCTATAACACGGAGAGATATGTAACTAGCTCCCGTTCATCAATCTAATGTAGGCATGTATTCCGTATGTAGTCATACGTGCTTAGGGAAAAGAACTTGCATGATATCTATTGTCCATCCCTCCCGTGGCAGCGGGGTCCTAATGGAAACTACGGGATATTAAGGTTCTCCTTTTAATAAAGAACCGGACCAACGCATTATCAAGCGGTGAATACATGAACTCCTCATACTATGGTCATCTCCGGGAGTGGTTCCGGCTATGGTCACTCCGGGGTTACCGGGTCATAACACATAGTAGGTGACTACAACTTGCAAGATAGGATCTAAAACACACATATATTGGCGACAACATAATAGGTTCATATCTGAAATTATGGCACTCGGGCCCTAGTGACAAGCATTAAGCATAGCCAAGTAGTAGCAACATCAATCTAGAACATAGTGGATACTAGGGATCAATCCCCGTCAAGAATTAACTCGATTACATGATAGATCTCATCCAACACATTACCGTCCAGCAAGCCTACGATGAGATTACTCATGAACGATGAAGAGCATCATGGAATTGTCGAGGGAGAAAGTTGATGATGACGATGGCGACGATTTCCCCTCTCCGGAGCCAGAAACGGACTCCAGATCTGCCCTCCAGATGAAGAACAGGATGTGGCGGCGCGTCCGTATCGCAAAACGCGATGAAACCTTCTCTCTGATTTTTTCTAGGCAAAACAGAAAATATAGAGCTTAGATTGGGGGCGGTGGCCCCACGTGGGCCCCATAAGCCTGCATGACGCGTCCAGAGGGGGTGGCCGCGGCCTGTGGGCTTGTGTCCCACTGGCACGCCCCCTCACGTGGATCTTTGCGCAGGTATTTTTCTTTTATTCCAGAAAAAATCTCCGTAAATTTTCAGGACGTTCCGAGAACTTTTATTTCTGCACAAAAACAACACCATGGCAATTCTGCTGAAAACAGCGTTAGTCCGGGTTAGTTCCATTCAAATCGTGCAAATTAGAGTCCAAAACAAGGGCAAAAGAGTTCGGAAAAGTAGATACAACGGAGACGTATCATGCCCCCATGCACCCCCAAGAAATATTCAAGGAGACTCAAGCGTCTAAGCTTGGGTATGCCCCCGTGCATCCCCTTCTCCATCAACAATCATCAGTTTGTTCTTTTCCATGCTATATTTTTCTGACTTCATATGTTATGTACTATGCTTGGAGCGTCCCTCTCTTTACTTTTTAGTTTGTTTTAGTTTTGCTTGCTGTTCATAACAAGTTGGAACCTAGCCTTCTTTGTTTGGGCGAGAAACACGCTCCACTCCACCCTAGAACACAACATAGGTTTTCGTGCTTATCTTTTTGTGTGTTCTTTATCTTTTCATAGCTGATGTCATGCTTAGCTCTTATTTTTCATTCTTTATATTTTTAAGAGCTTTTAATTAGGTTGCTTTTGGAACTCTCTTGAGTTATCATGCTTATCTTGTTTAGAGAGTTGGCTTGTTGCACTGAGTTGTGTGTCTTGCATGAGTAGGTAATTGAGGTTGCTATTTAAGTATAGTAGTAACTTGTAATAGTTTTGAGGTATTGATTTGAGCAATGTTTGGACTATTGGTGTCAAGAGCTTGAGCCTATTAGTGATAGGTGTCGTATTTTGTGAAATCCGTGTGTTTTTCAAAAACTAAAAAATTAGTTGAGAACTCCAGCTACTAGATGGATCGCTAACCTCTGGAGGGGTTGGAATATATAGATTACCCTCACGTTACCGTGGGTCAAGGATGCGCGAGGATAACCAAACCCCCAAACACTCCTCCTCGGGGTACTTGTCTCTTTGTGAATTTCCTGACTATATATAGAGAGTTACCGGTAATAAGTGCATGAGTTCTTCGGACTAATGCGAGTATACGATTGTTGGCACTTCCACCATCCATATTTTGCTAGCCTCTTCGGTACCGTGCATTGGCCTTTCTCATCTTGAGAGTTTGTGCAAACTTCACCGGTGCATCCAAACCCTTGGCATGATACGCTCTGTCATCATAAGCCTCATTATATCTTTCCTCAAAACAGCTACCATACCTACCTATTAAGGCATTTCCATAGCCTTTCCGAGATACATTGACATGCAACATCCACCATCTCATGACTTGATCTTCATGTCATACATGCTTTTGGTTGATCGAGGAGTCGCATGCTAGTTGGGCCTTGCCCTTATTATTGCTACATGACGCGCTAGTTTCATTGCATATCCTTCTACACTCGCAAAGGCATACATTTGCATACATCATGATAGTTTTCATTTGTATTTATGTTGAGTACTTCCTATATAGTGTGAAGATCTTCTTTTTACTCTTGTAAAACATAGAGTGTTGCCCTTAAGTGAGGAAAAGATCCCAAAGAGACAAATTAAAAGATCCCAAAGAGGACACATTAAAATATCTCAAAGAGGACAAATGAGAGATAAATAGAAAGAGCCAAAGAGGCCACAAAAAAAGAGAGAGAAGGGGGCAGCACTACTACTCCTTTTGAAAGATCCACACTCATACTCCATTGTTATATTTGTACTACATAGAGATTGTCATTCATGCATAACTATGTGGGGACCTTTTCACTAGAGAACTTGGCTTCTATATTCCAATGACGAGCCTCCTCAAATGAGCTCTAGGTCTTCATGAGCAAGCAAGTTGGATGCACCCTCACTAGTTCCATTGGATAGCTTACCTTAGCTCATATGTGCATCCATTGCATGGCAATCCCTACTCCTCACATCATATCTATCATTTGGCTTTCTGTCGCCTATGGTTGTGTAGTGCCCCAAGTGTAAAGCTTTCCCTTTTTGGAACCTTCTCTATGTGGGTCCACCTTGACATTGATATGAGAGCTCAATGCATATGATTTCATGTGTGTCACCTTGTTTTGATTTCCCTTTGCATGCATGCATCCCATCCATCCTATGTCTTGTGTTTGTGCCTTTGGAATCCATGTGTGTTTGTGGTGTGATGAATATGTCATGTGTTGTTAGTGCGTGTGAGTGATGGAGTGGTGCAATTGCTAGTAGGAACTATGTGGTTTGCATAGGCTTCAAACCCTCTCCCTCTTTTTCATCTCAAGCCCAATATTTACTTGATCCTTCCCTGTTTTAAAAATGTCCATGGTTTAGTATATTTTGTGGTGATTGTGGAGATAGGTATTTGTTGTTTTAAACTTTGTTTGAGAGGTGCTATATATTCACAAAACAGTGGTATAAATACTGTTTTTGTAAATATTTGCTTGCCACTAAAATCCCTTCTCTATTTTATTCAAATAGGTCATATTTTTCTATGACCAAGGGATATTTTTGTTTGATTTTATCCCCAGTGTTTTATTTTGTGCTTTGTTTTTCTTCTCTGTGTTTTTCTGTAATGGGAAATGAGGGAATTCCCTTTTTCTTCTATCTGGCGCTCCTAAGTGGGCTTACTCCCACTTAGCAGCCCATTTCCCTTCCCTTCGCGCACGAGCACGCGCACGACATCGTCTACCTCCTTTCCAGCGCGGCACCGTGGGCCCCATCTGTCAGCCTCTTCCCTTGTTCTTTCTCTGCTTCCACCGAAGCTCACCGCACGCACATGGCGTGACGCGCTCCTCCCCCTCTCCTTTCCCTCTATTTAATCCATCCTTGGCGTCCGTGCCAAGGCGCTAGGGTTCGTCTTCCCTGCCGCCACTTCCTCCCATCTCCCTCTCTTCTGTGTCGACGCCTCAGGTAAGAGGAGGACGATCCGCCATGGCCGGATTGTGAAGGTGCTCGTCGCCGTTGCTGTTGCGCCTCTTCTTCCTCTCCGAGGTGACGACGCGCACGCGGGAACTCGTGGGGATCCATTCCCGCGGCTAGATCACGGCAAGCCCCTCTTCTTCCCCTACTTCACCGACGTCTTCTTCCGCTCCGGCAAGCTCCTCCGACGCGCTCCTTCCTCGCCGTCCTCTGCTTCCTCTCCGGTCGGCTCGCGTCCTTCGGCCGTGGGGTGAGCAGACCTTCCTTCCCCCCTCCCTGTCTTTGATCTGGTGTAGGGATCGCGTAGGAGGTTTCCGGGATGTTCTCTGTCGCCGGAGCCGCCGCTCACCGTGGGTACGCAATTGTAGAGCCCCTCTAGCGTAGCAAGGTGCTGGAATGGAACCGTGGGTGCGTCTGCATCCTTCCACCCAGGAGCCGTAGATCGATTGCAAAGTAGATCACCGTCGGGGTTCCTCCCCTGTTCCGGCAAGTCGACGGCAGCAGGGATAGCAGTAGGTTATTTTCTTCAGAGTTACTGCCCCTACTTAGTCAAGTATCGATTCGTAGCCTAGTGGTGTGTGGTGTTGGTGCGTGTTGAGAGGGCGCGGGTTCGATCCCCCCTCAGCACTATTTTTGTTTCTGATTTTTCCCCTGCATAGTAGCTACAGGGAGAGGTTAGCCTGATTGCCTCCTCTGCCCTGTCGAGCAAAGCAGTGCAACGAAGTGGTGAAGTGGTGATGCAGTGCAGCAATGGCAAGGGGGTTCGAATCCCAGTCTGCCCTTTTCTTTCCTTCTTGCTGTTATTTTTTCTCTTAGCTTTGTTGATCCTACACTTTGTGCCTAATCCAATAGGTATTAAAGTGGCATTTAATTCCTTTTGCCTGCTAGATATAGTGGCAGGTTGAGGATGTGTGTGTGTTGTGCACCTACTTGAAGGAGTGAGGTGTGTGTGTTATTTGTGTCTGTGGTGTTGATGCTTGTGTTGTGTGTGTAGTTGCTTGAGTAGAGATGTATGGGTTGTTCCATGTTAGTAGGAATGCAAGTCTAGCTTGATCATGTGTGCTGCCCATATTCCTTGTGTAGTGTTATCATGAGTTTTAGAGGAGTGTGTATGTGTGTGTAAAGGGTCTTCCCCCTCACCACATATACCTTGTGTGTGTGAGCTTGATCTAGTGATTATTGCTATCATAACATGTGTAGGTATGTGTTTTGATCAAGAGCATGATGTGCTTGTGGGTGATGTGTAGTAAATGTGTGTGTGAGAAGCATTCCACCTTTACAAGCAAGCTTTGCACCTTCACATGACCATATGTGAGAGGGCATGGTGTTTTGTTTGTGTGGATAGCTTGGTAGAGGTGCTTGTGATGTTGATGTGTTATGACACACATACATGGGGTAAAGAACATCATGTAAACATTGGTGTTGTGCTCATGAACAAGCATCCATGTAGGATTTGATCTAGTGAATGCATATGACATGTTGCACTATTCACTATATAGGAATCTATGTTGTTTTACCTTCGTAGTTTGTGATCACTTGTTCCAAGCAAGTGCATATGTTTTATATATGGTTTTGGGGTAGAAAGATCCCAGGAATCTTTTGGTGAAATCATTTTTGCCATTGGAACATTTTCTGGAAAGGTCATATTTGCATTTTCTTCTAAGTTTAGAGCTTGGTTCCATGAATTGTGATGTGCTCTTGTGCTTGATTCTTGTTTGTGGTAGTAGAGGGTGACCCCCTCTACCACATGTTGGTTTCAATTCATGATTTGGAATCCATGTGTGCAAGTGGTGCCCATCCAAAGTAGGCTTGTGGCTGAAATTCCAGCTTAGTGAAAATCTGAGATTTTTCACTAAGTTTGAGAATCTGGATATATTTTCTTCTCCTGTAGATGAGGTTGTGCTGGTCATTGTGTTGTGATCTATCCCTAGCTTAAAACTACAAAGTTGGACCTGATATGTTTTTCTAGCTCCCTGTAAAATTTCATGTCATTTGGAGCCCTGTAGGTATTGTTTTGGCTGCTGTCAAAAAGCTTCAGAGCAAAGACAGAAAGTCAGGTGCAGGAATTTTCACCAAGTCCCTGAGATCTGATAGTTTTGGGAAAGTTTGCAGCCTTGTATCTTCCTGTGTATAATTCCTTTTTGTGTGATTCTTGCTTGCGCTGGTAGTATTCTTGGCTAGCTACAGCCACATATATTATTTGTCATAGTTGGGTGGCTGTAGGTGCTTTGCATGTAGATCACAAAGTGCTAAGATGCAAATTATGGCAGAATATGCAGTTTTGTCATTTTGATGATTGTGAGTGCTTAGTTGATGTTGTGGTGTTCTTACTTGCTCCAAGCCATTCATGTTGGGTTGTTATATGTCTTGGCAACCTGGGAATACCAGATTTGTGCCATTTGAGTGTGAGGTGATGATTTTGGCACGTAGGGCTTCCTATCTTGTTTCGTTGATTCCCGTTGATCCGTAGCTCCGATTGTAATGTTCTTTATACGGTTTTGCATCGATTTCTCGATACGCATCTGATCATGTCATTCTCATGCATGTAAAAATAGCTTAGGATACAGTTCTGTCCAGGAACTTGTATTAGCTTCTTTTGCTTATGCTAGTGATAGAATTAGTGATGCATGCTCATATTCATCTCATGCATCATGTGCTTGTTGCATCTTGAGGTTCTGTTGTTCATTGGATGTTATTCTTATGTTGGGTAGCACCGGGATCAGAGAACGAGTACGTGGATTCGGGAGAGTACGTGTAGGACGAACAAGAACCATTCCAAGCTGAGGATATCACACGCAAGATGATATGACCTTGATTCCATCTCTAGACTTGTTATGCTAGTTTGCTTTTCTATGTCATATTGCTCGCTGCCTACCACTGAAATATTTGCCTCTTGATATGCCATGGAACCAAACACTGATCGCTTCCTAACAAACTTGAATGGCTAAGTAGGCTTTGCCCAGCTACTAATGTTAGCGTTGCTAGATGCAGGTGCTTTGACTCATGTGATAACATGAGCTTGATATCATTATCTTAAATGCTGTTATTTAATTAATGCACCTATATACTTGGTAAATGACGGAAGGCCTAGCCTTTTGCCGGGTGCTTTGTTCCGTTATTGCCGCCATAGTTACCGGCTACCGGTGTTTGATTCCATAATGATCGCTCCTAACACGTTCGGGGTTGTTATGGGAACCCCCTCGATAAATCGCGTAGTGCTAAGGCTTGTCCGGCAGGACCCAACATTGGTGTTAATTTGCTAATCACTTAATAATAAACTGCATAGGGAATAGCTACCCCGAGGAATTTAATCAACAACCCGGGCCAGTGGTCCTCATGAGCGTTGGTCCAAACTGGGCACTGCTCGGGGCCAACTCAGGGCAACTTGAGTGATTTCTATCAGGCCATCGTGCGCGTAGCTCATCCGGCGTGTCCTGAGACTGAGATACACGACTCTTATCAGGGTCATCGACATGTCGGGAGGTCCTGCGAGTCTTGCCTTACCTTCACGGTATATCTTGCGTATAGGAATCCCAGTGAAGCTTTGGTTTCCCCCAGAGTTGAGGTTTTCCTCTAAGGAATCCGACGAGATCATGAGATTCGTGATAGAGGATTATTTTGCGGCCTGTGTACGTTTGTGATGGACTAGTTGGAGCACCCCTGCAGGGTTTAATCTTTCGGAAAGCCGTGCCCGCGGTTATGTGGCAACTTGGAATATTTTGTTAACATCCGGTATTAGATAACTTAAACAAAAGCTAATAAAATTGCCAACTGTGTGCGTAACCGTGACTGTCCCCTCGAAGATCTCTCTTCGATCGAGAACACGGTGGGGTTATGAATGACGTAGGTAGGGTTCAGGATCACTTAGTGATCAAGTATTCACGACCGCTAGAATAGACCACCTTCATAAAAGCTTTACGTAAGTTAGCCACCAAATCAAGCTTAGGATGCTGCAACCTTAAACACTTCACCTTATCCTACCTAATAACTTGGTTAGTTCTGGCACCAAGGTCTTAGAATGCTGAGTCCTCGAGGCTCACGGATTCCTCCAAAATCCCAACAGGTTCAGGTACCCCAGAGACAGATGATCCCGACGGCACGCAGCTGGCGTGGCAGTACGATGAGGAGACAGACCGCCTTTACGTGAACTATCCAGAAGATTGAGGCGTGGTCGTGATCGTGGGCCTGCAGACAGGGTAGCATAACCTTTCTATGTTTTGTAGTCCGTAGCGGAACTACCTTGGTTGTATGTGTGATGTACTCTGAGATACTTATGAGAAGGCAATTGAATCCCTGATTGTCTATCTTTATTATTATGTATGTGCTGTGTTACCTGTTTGCGAGACGCTTAGATGCGCTTCTTTCCAATTCGGGGCCTCGATCCCCAGATCGGAAAGGACCGCATCTTGGTCGTTACAAGTTGGTAATCAGAGCCTTACGACCATAGGAGCCTTTGTGTGATCATACTTGGCCGAGTTGAGTCTAGAAAATGTTTTGAGTCTTAGTTATATCGGAGAGTAGGATTCTTTTTTGTCCTCTTCTATGCTCTGGTGAGGTTCCTGTCTTAGGAAATCTTTAACTCTACTCCTTTTCTCGCTCAAATTTTTTTTAGGATCTCGCGGGTATTTGTGAAATATATATGATTTTGTTGTGACGGAATCCTGTCCTGGTGCCTCCTATGTGCTCTAAGTCTCAGGGGAGTTGAGCTCCGGGGGATTCTTGCGCACATCGCCATCATTCAGATTTCTGAGTATCTAAGAACGAAGGATGTTCGTTATTGCTTCAATACTCGTAGTGGTGAGATAACCCCGATGTCCCCAGTACTCGTGTAGATTGTTCGGGGGTACTACCACACTTGGTATCGTTGTGATCACGAGGATCTGTTGTAGATGAAGGTCTGAGATGCTGGTTGTGTGTTGAAGGATGTGATACAGGTGACGGGTTAGTTTAGGAGTTGTGTGAAATACTCCTTGTATCCGTGTACCAAATTGCATGACCAGTTATTTCGGGAATTCATAGGTGGGATTTCAAGTAGTATCTTATAGGACTATCTTCCTACAGATGCTTGATTGAGGTTTGGGGAATCTCGATCATATGTTTGTTTCGAGCAATTCTAGCTCACACTTGTTTGCAGTGGTCCTTATCGGAATTTTGTCGTCCATCACTTTGAGGATGCATTCTTGCTATGTTGTTCAAGTGCAATTGCTAAATTCTGTTCAGATATTCTATCTTTTGATTCAACAATATCTTCAATTATTCTGTGGACTAATATGATGTCCGTCTTCAGGATGGCTCCACCGACTCGTCAGAACCCAGGGCGTGAGGATATGCCGCCTTCAGCACCTCCTCCTCCGCCGCCGCTGCCTCCTCCTGCAGAGGCCTGGCAAGCGATATTGGCAGCTACTAATGCAAACACCCAGATGCTGATTCAGTTGCTGTAAGAGAGAGACAACCAACAGCCAGGCAATTTTCAACATGGTGGAAATCAGTTTGCGAGTCTGAGTCAGTTCCTGTCAAACCAGCCTAAGACGTTCACTTCTTGCGACCAGCCATTTGATGCAGAAGATTGGATCCGTGATATGAACAAACATTTCGAGTGTAGCAATGTGCGTCCGAAGGACTATGTCAAGTTTGCAACGTTTCAGTTGAAGGGACAGGCTTCTATATGGTGACAGCAGCTCAAGGACCCTAGAGGCGCCAGGGTGATGTCTTGGGACGAGTTTTGTCGTGACTTCAGGTCCCACTACATCCCTTCCAGTTTTGTGGAGGAGATGCGTGAGAAGTTCATGCGTTTGAAGCAGGGCGGCAATTCCGTGTACAAGTACAATGTCGAGTTCCACGAGCTGGCCCGTTATGCGCTGCAGGATATCCCGGATCAGAAGAGCAAGATCTATCAGTTCAGGGGTGGCTTGAAAGAAGACTTGCAGTTAGCTCTTGCCTTGCACGATCCTGAGGAATTTGACAAGTTCTACAACCTAGCTCTCAGTGCAGAGGCAGCCTTGCTCAGGGTGGAAAATTCCAAGAAGCACTTCAGAGATTCCAGCTCTTCCTCGACTCAGGTGGTTCAGAAGCAACACAGGTTTTGGGTTTCTCCTCCTCCTCCTCGGCACTCACAGCAGCTGAAGCACTCAGGTGGTCGTGGTTCTTTCCACCCACCCAACCCTGGCTTCCAGCAGAGATACCAACATCAGAAGCAAGGGCCTCCTCAGACTCAGTACCGGCAGCTAGCAGATGTCACTTGTCACAAATGTGGGCAGAAGGGTCACTATGCCAACAAATGTACTTCTCAGCTCCGTCTGCCGCCTCCTCCTCCAGGCAAACCTCCAAGCAACGCTCTTGTCAAGTTCAAACCCAGGTCAGCTCGAGTCAACATGGTGAACACAGCTGAAGCAGAGAACTCGTCAGATGTGATCATGGGTAACCTCCTCGTCAATGATATTCCTGCTAAAGTGTTATTTGATTCTGGTGCTTCTCATTCATTCATGTCTAGACCATTTGCATGGAATCATGATTTCATTTCTAAGACCTTGGACAAACCTTTTCGTGTGGTTTCCCCGGGAGCGTTGTTGAGCTCTAATGTGGTCATTCCAGATGTTTCTGTCAAGATGGGCGCTTATGCTTTTCTGGCATCTCCTATTGTCTTGGGCAATTCTGACATCGACTTGATTCTTGGTATGGACTGGTTGGCCATGAACAAGGCGTCAATTGATTGTGAAGCCAAGGAAGTGAAGCTTACCCACTCTTCGGAGGATGTGATTATATTCGCGGCGTGCGATGATACAATCCGTCTGTTCTCCTTGAATGAAAAGGGTGAGATCAATCCTATTGAGCAAGTCCCAGTGGTCTGCGAATATCAAGATGTGTTTCCTCAAGAGCTGCCAGGCATGCCTCCGCACCGTGAAGTTGAGTTTGTCATTGAACTTGAGCCACGCACAGGGCCAGTGTGCAAACGGCCGTACAAGCTGGGTCCAGAAGAATTGAAGGAACTTAAGAGGCAACTCGATGAGCAGGAGCGTTTGGGTTTGATCAGACCGAGCTCGTCTCCATGGGGCTGTGGTGTTCTATTTGTCAAGAAGAAGGATGACATGGACCGACTGTGTGTCGATTACCGTCCATTGAACAAGAAGACAATCAGGAACAAATATCCACTTCCGAACATAACTGAGTTGTTCGAACAGTTGAGAGGTGCTAAAGTATTCTCCAAGCTTGATCTCAGAATGGGCTATCATCAAATTCGCATTCGCGAGGAAGAGATTCCGAAGACGGCCTTTAGGACTAGTTTTGGCTCGTATGTAACATCCCAAATTTTGGAATGTTAAAATAATTATTAGATTGTTTGTTTGATTGATTGAGTGATTGAAACTTGAGTGAAATTTGAAACTTTTCAAAACTTTTGAATGAGAGGGAATAAAATGACTTACCCCTTCTCCGGTAAATTCAAATTCAAAAGCAATGAGCGAAGATGACATGACTTCTTCAGCTATAAAGAATTTGAACGGAGTTTGCATTTGAATCCTTTCAAAATATTTGCCCTTGCTTCTATTTTTTTCCCCGAGAAAATGCCCGAAAATAAATTCTTGCAAGCAAGAAAGGGCGGAGGAAAATGACCCTCCAAAAATGTGAGACATCTCTGGAATATTTGGAGCCAAGAAAGCCAAAGTTTTATCGTGCAAATAATTGCCAAAAAGAAATAAAGCATTTAGGGGATTTTTCGAAAAAACATTATTTTAAAAGTTTTTATTTTTGCCTTGGAAAAATGTTAATTGGGTAGAGGATATTTTTCTAAAAATTTTGGTATATAATACCCCTATATTTATTATTTATTTTGTTTCCTTTTTATTTTTATTACTTGCTGTTTTTGAAAAAAACTAAAAGCGGAAAGAAATTTTCTAAGAAAAAGAAAGCGCCCGAGCGCTTTATAGCGCTGCTGGGCCGGATCCCGCCTGGCCCGGGCTTTCCTTCTACACGTCGGCCGACCGACAGTCCCGCCCCCTCCCTCTCTCTCCCTGCCAGCGGGCCCCACCTGCCCGATCACCACCCCGAGCCGGTCATCTCTTTCCTTCCTCGTCCCCTCCTTCCTTCTCCCAACCGACCGAGCCCCCCTGCTCGCCGGATCTCTCTCCCCCGATCCCCTTCCCTGCCTCGCCTCCCCTAGCCCCTATTTAAGGCCGGCCCTCCACCGCACCTCGCCCCTTCCCCCCTTAGCCTCCAACCCTCGCCGCCCCTGCACCCGAACCCCTGCCTCGCCGGAGCCGGAGCTCCAGGAGACTCCCCGGGCGCCCTGTCGCGCCAACCCTCGCCGCCCGCACCACCCGAGACCACCGACAGCCTCGCCACAACCGCTGTGCCCCATTTTTCCTCTTAAACCCCCGCATCGCCGCTCCACGCCGCCACCCTCGACTCGCCGGAGTCGGCCAGTACAGGAACCGCCCCGAGCTCCCTGCTGCTCGCCCCGACGCTCCCTCGCCTCGTCGTCGCCACGAGAGACCGCCGGAGCTCCTCCGCCACCCCTTGGACACATCGGACGCCGCCAGAGACCGCCGGAGAGCCTCCCCGAGTACCGCACCTCACTGCCTCACCGGAGAAGACCCCAATGCCGGCAACCTCCCCCTGTGACCTCCCTACCCGTCCTGAGCCGTTTGATCTAAATTCAACGCGGCAGATTAGAAGCCCCGATACCCTTTCGGTTTAGTTAAGAAAACCGCTCGGTTTTCTATTTACATTACTTAGCCGAAGTGGTTTCTATTAGATTTCGGCCGTTTGTTAGTTTTCCCGCAACACTCACCCCCTTAACCAATCAGGGACTGCCACGTATTCGGTTAGAATCTGTTTTCTTTTTCTGTTTAGTTCCAAAAACAGAAAAGTTTCAAGTTTGTTTTGATCATAGCTTTTGATCCCGAAGTCCAATGAGGTTGATTCTTTTTCCAGTAGATCACAATTTTTCTGTAGTTTGTAAAAACATATAAGTTGTCTATGTTTGAAATTTTCAAATTTGAATTAGATCAGATTTAGTTTAAACCTTGTTTTGCTTATTCCAGGAGTTTAAAAACAGCTTTTAATTTTATTCCTTTTGCTACTGATCACTAGTGATCTTATTTATCAGTGGTAAAAATTTCAGATTTGTTTGAGTACTTTAGCTCATGGTTTCTTGTGAAACAATTTCTGTTTCACCTCTTTTAGGATTGTGACTAATTTACTTTCTTTAGTTACTTTTAAATTATCTTATTTTATATTTCAGAAATATTATGTTTTGTTTCTGCTAGTTAACAGTAGGTTTGCAACAAGTTTTGATTTTACTTTTATATGTTATCATGAAATCAATTCTAGTTCCCTAATAACTTGCGATTGGTTTCTTCATTGTTTCAAATCCCGTTTGGAAATACTTTCAAATAGTTTTGTGAAAAATACTTTATTTTATCTTAGTTAAATTTATATCTTAGTTCCTTGTTATTATTTTCTGTTGGACAAAAAAAACTATTTAGTGTATGATGTAGTAGAAGACTCCCTAGTCTTATTTGAAGATTTCTTCGGATTCCTATTCGCTCTCTCTTTTGTTTTGATTGCTAGAATGATTGCTAGTATGAGTGCTTATGTGAATGATATGTTTGTTATATAGATTTCATCGGAGAGTGACGAGTAGTCTATCAAGTTATTTCTCAAGAAAATTCTTCTTCGTCAACATCACCAGGAAAGTCACTTTGATCATACTATCAACTATGTTTTATGCATCGTAGTTCTACCATCCTATGCCCAATTGCATGCTGAGTAGGTACTTGGAAATTTTAGTATAGATTGTAGTATCATGTGGTAGGAACACAACAACCCCGATACTTGGCCCCGGGACGACAAATTTCATATTGCTATGCTTGAGTAGACGGGATTTTGGTTGAGTGCATAACACGAGTGATGCGAGGTTGATTAAATAATCGAGATCGGTTAAGACAAGATTTTCAAGACCTCATGATGCAATGCAACTCTGGGTGAAGGACGGTTGATCGGCTCCCTGGAGAACCCAGTGGATGACCCGGATGCTGGAGACGGCCATGACATCCTGCGGAAAGCTTCACCCAGGCTCGAAGAGACGGACGGAGGCTTCAAGACCCAAGGCTTACCTGCACAGCCAGGAGTTATTATGGGCTCTGGCTTGGTTGAACAACGCGGCGACTCTGGACAGGCGGTGCTAACATATGTAGAAGAACGGTAGGAATGGATGGGCACCGACAGGGATTCAGAGGGACCCGTTGAAAGACCATGTTTTGATCATCTGGTCTTCAAACACCCTGAAGTGCGAGGACATACACGGAGGTGATCAAATCTTGTGGGGAACGTGTGCAAAACTCTGCAGAGTACTCAAACCTAATCGATTAGCCGTGTCCACGGTCATGGACAACTTGAGCCAAAGGAACTGAAGTTATCTGGATTTCTCAACACCATTAAATATATTTGATGAGGGTAATTATTGACAACTCGGGTACGAGAACTGGTTGGCGGAACCATCTCGTTAACAACCAACAATGTAGTAACATTTTGCTTTTAGCCCTCTCTTGTTGTAGGAGAAAAAATTGCTTTACGCTAAAACTTACAACCCCACCTGCGATATATGCATATAGTATAGATGACATTTTACCCCTCTCTTATGTGACTTGCCGGCATATTCAATATGCTGACCTACATGGCTGCAACGTCTTATGTTGCAGATATTTTTCTTCGACGAGTAAGAGTACGATTCAGGGTTACGGTCTACACTCAACTTGCCGTTGGTGTTTATTGGGACTCCACTCCCTTGGCTGCTTCCGCTGAAATAATTAAGGTATATATCAGTTTTACGCTATTTACATGTGATTGCACTTTGATATATACACTGATGTACTATGTGTGCCAGCATACTGATCCAGGGATGGCACAGAAACACAGAGGCTTGACTCGTCTTGAGTCGGGTCGCTACAGAAATGGTATCAGAGCACATGTTGACTGTAGGACGTGACCCTAGAAACTGGAAATCCCTTAGGGAAGAATCTCTCAAAAAAATTATTTTCGAGAACACCTTTCACTTCTCATCTCCTCTGATTTCATAAAATGTTCTCTCTCACCTCAAATAGTTATACAATCCCCTTACCCCTTTGACCTCATGAAGAATCAACGGAGTTCTACTTCAAAGTAAAGAGGATTTCACCACGCGTTTGAAGAATTGAAGCTACACCAACAGAAGACTCTCAAGACCCGAAAAACTAGAAGACCCTGAAGTGTTCGAATAATTATATGACCATTAGAAGTCCAAACCCCTTTATATACCCACGTTAGATACGATGATTTGTGAGCCGTCATTGGTGTGTGTTTTCCGACGGCCACATATAAAACCTATTCTCAAAAATATTGTTTGTATTGTGTGTATCTCCCTCCCTCTCTTACCCGTCTCATCCCCAAAACCTCAACCCTACCACATGGAGTATGAAGCTGGACTTGTAGTCTCTGGACCTATGACCCAGCTGGAGGCTGATATATGGATTCAAAACATGGAGAACCACTTCGGGAGCAACTTGATCTCAAGGAAGTATGAAGTGGAACACGCTCTTCAGTACTTTACACAAAGTGCTGTAATCTGGTGGAAAATGCACCATGCCATACAAGGATTTAGTGGAGCAGAAACTTGGGACGAATTCAAGAAGACTCTGTTAAGATCCCGTCTCATTCGGAAGTACTATGATAACCCGAAGAAGAATACTTGTGCATGCAAGATCTGTGGAGAAATAGGACACACCCAGGAGGAACACAAGCATGGATGCGCTCATTGCAAAGAAAATCACCCAGCTGAGGAGTGCCCAAGTAGTCAGGTGACTTGTTTCCTTTGTGAAGGAACCACCCACTACCCAGCTCAGTGTCACATTTACCCCAAGGTGCAACAAGTTGTCAAGCAGCAGAAATATGCAGTGAAGGAAACCCTCAAGAAGAAGATTCTAGAAGAGCTGGTGATGAACGAAAATATTGAAGACCCTGATGGACAAGGTCTGACCAGATTTTTCTCCAATGCATGCTACTCATGTGGAGAAGAAGGACATTATTCACAGGATTGCACGAAGGGAAGCCAAGAGTATCTGGGAAACTTCCTGACGGAAGAAGTGGAGTTTGATCCACTTGAAATAGAAGGACTGGCAAAAATAAAGGAGTCCGGTAAGAAGAAAAAGTACTCTCGAAAGAGCCAAATCTCTGCAGACATAGACCTGAGTCATGTCAGATGTTACAAGTGTATGAAATTTGGCCACCACAAATACATGTGCTCAGGAAGGAAGCCGAAAACCCAAGGAGCAAAAGCAAACACTAAGACGCCTCGAGACTTGTCAGAACTCATTTGCTTTCGTTGCAAGGAAGCAGGACATTTTGCTAGCGATTGTCCACAAAGGAAGAAAGCTAAGAAGGAGTGGTTAAGTTTTGACCGCGGCAATTAGTGTAATATGAAGAACTCTTGTTTTTCATGAGATCATGGAGTGAAATTTTTTGTAACAGAAGTTCCTGAGATTGTAATAACATCATGAATAAATGGAATTTATTGTTTCATGATTGCCTATGTTGAAACTGGATGCGTTGTTTCTCTTCGAACAAAGATCTCTGAACAATTATGAGGATATGAGAAAATATGGTTTATGCAGGCATGAGTATAATTCATTTAAGTGTGGTAATAATCGGTAAACCCCACAGGATCCACTGAGAAGGAATGTACCATGGTTACCAAGGAGACACATACATTTCTCTGAGTACCTATTTACTGACACCTGCAGATGACAACTCTCTACGAGTCATTCGTCAAGGGCCCGGAAACGATCATGACCCTGACCAGTGATCACGATTACCCGAAAATCCTGAAGGACAT